>NC_081319.1:79351820-80071320 GCF_026419965.1 Kogia breviceps
CACATGCCGCAGAGTGGCTGGGCCCGTGAGCCATGGCCGCTGAGCCTGCGCGTCTGGAGCCTGTGCTCCGCAACGGGAGAGGCCACGACAGTGAGAGGCCCGCGTACCGCAAAAAAAAAAAAACTATCTAAAATTCTATTCTCCTGTCTTAGTGAGTAAAATGAATTAGGTGTCTGAGGATGTCAGGGTCCCTTTTCTGCATGTGAAATCTTGTGTAGCTCTAGAAAACGACATGAGGTTTAGTTAACTGTATGATAATCCTAAGACATACTCCAGAATTTTTTTTGGTGCTTTACCAAATCAACAATAGGTGTTTAAAAACAAAACAACAACTACAGCAAAAAACAAAACAAAACAAAACCACCTTTTATCTGAATTTGCACTCCCAATTGTGTTAATTCTAGCTAATAGTTTTTCTGATTAATCAAAATGTCCAAGTCTTTTCTTTCTCCTTTCTAAGCACCTCTTTCCTTCTGCCCCCAGCCCATAAAGGATAACACAGTAAAGGATAACAGTTTTATTTCACATATTATTATGCAGTTATTCTAACAATTCTGATGAAAATGTTATGACTCAGTTTCCCAATGGGTGGGGGAAGAAATTCCGTGCTGTGCTTTTGAAAACCCCTAGTTTTTTAAAAAAGATTCTTTTGATTTTAAAGTCTTTATTGAATTTGTTACAGTATTACCTCTGTTTTATGTTTTGGTCTTTTTGGCCGTGAGGCATGTGGAATCTTAGCTCCCTGACCAGGGATCAAACCTGCACCCCCTGCACTGGAAGGTGAAATCTTAACCACAGGACCACCAGGGAAGTCCCAACACCTCATTTTTGATTAGGAATTAGTTCAGGAAGTGGAAAAGCATTATTTTTGGCAGTGATAGCTTAATGAAACTTTAATGTATTGGAAGTGCCTTAACTGTGACCACACATGGTTTTCATGAAGCAAATCATTGCCTTGTAATGATCTGTTTCATTTAGATCCCAATTTAACATATGATTTCACAGACTGCAGTTCATCTCTAATAATTTTAGGGACTTGGAAGAACTGGCCATACTTTAAAATTAGATATCAGTCTCCAAAAGACTTCTGCCAGAACTAGCTCATTTTGGAGTAAGCTGTAACCATGGATCTCACGGGAGGCAGGGGTACAGATGGCTAACCCTATCAAAGTCACCTCTGGGGTTTCTCAATCTGTGTCCCTCCCAGCACCTCCTATTCTGATATTTCATGAATGTGGAGTACTGGTGGGAGGAGGGGAAACTATGTGGTTTGTAAAAACCTAATCTGTTACCAGGATTGGACCCACACATATACTCTCACCCATCCTACCATTCAACCACTGAGCTAGAGGCCAAGTAACATTCTTCTTTGTCCCCTGGTATAATCTAGAGAAGTTCTAGAGAGTATTCACCCAAGTATGAAATAATAGATCAAAAACAGTATATTTGTCTCCCAGGGGTAATTGCCTTATATCTGGGTCTGTGTAGATGCGACAGGAGAGTGCAGATCAAAGGACCGAATCTCTGCTTGTGAGGGTCCGGGCACTATTAGACTTCATCTGTATTTGCTAGAGGCCTGAATTTCTTATTTTCTCTTATATACAGAACTCTGCTGAAAATTACATGAGGAAGCAGAAAACATTCCCATTTTTAAGTCTTGAAGAACACGATGCTCGGTGCCTTTAAGATAGTTTTAGACCACATGAGGACCCCTTTCTCAGAGGGAGCCTGTACACTTACAAGGATAATTTGCAGACATGCTCAGCTTTGGGTTGAGCGTGAATGACTCACCATGTTTGCTCATCTCCTGTCTGTGTTTTCATTAGGTGTAATTTCATATATCGAAACTGCTTGCAATCACTGGAGGACTCTTCTCAAATGAGACATCAAATCCAATTTAGATCATAAACAAGGGCAGTATTATCACTCAGGGTAATTTATGACTTTATTGCATCTCATCTTCAGTTGATGGCAATCTTATTATTTAACCTAGGAAGATACACTATTGGCAATCTAGTTCTCTCCCCAAATCCATCTCTGTTTCTGAAGTCAGAATTGTGTTTTCTGGATCTGTTTCCTTTTATTAAGCAAAACACTTCCGAGGTCTAGCAGGGGTCTACAAACTACAGTCTGTGGGCCATATCTGTTTGCTTTTGTAAATAAAGTTTTATTGGAACATAGCCATGCCCATTTGTTTACACACTGCCTATAGCTGGTTTTGTGCTATAACAGCAGAGTTGACTAGTTGTGACAGAGACCATACATCTTGCAACGCCAAAAGTATTTTCTGTCTGACCCTTTACACAAAAGGTTTGCCCATGAGCTCTGGTTTACAAGATCACTTCCTCTTCAAGCTCTCGGCTGTGAGTTCCCTGAAGGACCATGCCTGTCCTAGTCACTGCCAGGGGCCACCACCCACCTAGCACAGCTCCTAGTAAATAGCAGGCATGACAGAAATGTGTTGAGTTAAATTTTAAAATGTATTAAAAACATTTATTTGGTAAAGCATTCTGATAAGTATCCTTGGATAATAAAGAATAAAACGATCTATTCTAACCTGATGATTTTATTGCAAGTTAAGGAAAACAGCCAGTGAATTGAAAGTGCCTTGCTTAAGACACCACTGAGAGTTACCAGGAGACCCTAGACCCACGCCCAAGTCCTCACACCACCTTGATGCTTTTTATAATTTTGCCCCCTTAACGGCCATCCTAGGACCACATGCTCTGGAAGGAATGACTTTCCTCTTTCCCTGTTTGGGTTATTTATTTCTTGCAGTTCTGTCCCACCATTGAAAATGCTTCCATCCCTCTTGGATTAAGTCCCCGTAAAACCCCTGTGAGTTGGGAGGATGCAACATCAGTATTGTTGTTTTATAGTTAAAACAAGTTTTGATCAAAGGGGTTCATGGGCTTTTCCAAAAGCATCTGGGGACCACTGCCAGGCTGTACCACACTTCTCCAATCCTGAGTTGATGTTTTTGAAAGTTGGTCACATTTTCTTCTAATTAATAAAAACAGTTGGATGGGAAGCTAGAAAGGAAGAAGGAGATGATGAAGGTGGGAAGTTTTGACTGGGAGAGTTATGAGTATTCTCATTCAGTTTTTCTATCACTCCCTAAGAAGGGAATTAAAAACCTGTGAACCTCCCATTATTGCAGCTGAACCAGTAAATTCCTGATGGCTGCTGGATTAAAAGAGTATCTGGGTGGTTTCTCATTTCAGCATCTCACATTGCAGGGCATATTCTCTTACTTATGCTAATCTCATTTAAAATATTTCCATTTTCTATTTTGAAAGGAAAGTCAGTTTTCTTCCTATTTTGTTTTTCTCACCATGGGGCAATTTCTAGAACAGGAGGGTGTGAGCCTTGATTGACAGGATGCCACTTTCTTGCCAGCTGCTAAACTTTCTTTCTGCCCCTTAGATTTCTTTTTCCTAAATTGTTGGAGAGCTGGCCCAGTACAGCTCTTGGTGGCTGAGGTACTCGGCTGTTAGCAGGATGAATCAACCCTGAATATTTTCCTGAATTCAAAAATTCTTTTTCCTACCATGAGGAATACCTGCCTCCACTTTGATATCTTCTCTTCTCTTTCTTAAATCCTCATACATACACACATACATTTAGTTATTTATTTATATGTATAAAAATGAATCTTTGATTTAAATATACATCTAAGGGACTTCCCTGGTGGCGCAGTGGTTAAGAACCCGCCTGCCAATGCAGGGGACACGGGTTCGAGCCCTGGCTTGGGAAGATCCCACATGCCATGGAGCAACAAAGCCCGTGCACCACAACTACTGAGCCTGTGCTCTAGAGCCTGAGAGCCACAACTACTGAAGCCGTGCGCCTAGAGCCCGTGCTCCACAAGAGAAGCCACCGCAATGAGAAGCCTGCGCACCACAACGAAGAGTAGTCCCCCCTCACCGCAACTAGAGGAAGACTGCACGCAGCAACGAAGACCCAACACTGCCAAAAATAAATAAATAAATTTATAAAACAAACAAACTGCTCCTCTCTGCCTTTGGTCTTTAAAAAAATAAATAAATAAAAAATAAAAAAAAATAAATAAATATACATCTAATAACATGCATTGTACATTTATATTACATTTACATTATAATATATGTATATATTATGCACATATTTAATAATATATACATTTATTATTAATTATAACATGTATTTTAATATCCATTATAATAATTGTATGTACTATTATATAACATATTAGTACATTACAATGTTATTAGTAAAAATTAATATGTATTAATTTTATATACATTGTGCAAATTATAAAATATGTTAAATATGTATATATATTTAAATCAAAGATACATTATTCTGCCCCCCCTCCCTTATTTTGGTCTCTGCTTGAGTATCTAGTCAAAGAGGGTAGGATGCGGAAATGACATGACTGATCAGGACCTGTGGATTCCCTCCCTGACAGGTTATCAGCACAACTTTGACACCTACGATGACAACTTCATCACAGACCTCAACACACCCTATGATTACGAGTCTTTGATGCACTACGAGCCTTTCTCATTTAACAAGAATGCTAGTGTCCCCACCATCACAGCCAAGATCCCTGAGTTTAACTCCATCATTGGGCAGCGCCTGGATTTCAGTGCTATCGACTTGGAGAGGCTGAACCGAATGTACAACTGCAGTGAGTACCTCTGGGTCTGAGGACCGGGTAAACCCCCTGACCTTACGGGTTTCCTGTACATTTTCCTTTGTGTTAATTTTGTTCATTTGTCCATTTCATTAAGGACATTAGTTTCCCTATCCTTAGAAAAAATTGTAACACCTACCTCACAAGATGGTTATGAAAATCAATTACGTGTTTGTGTTCTGTAAAGTGAAAATAGTGGACCAATGTAAGGAGCTGGAATTGTCCAACTTCTTCAGCTTCCCTTTGAAGGGTGCATCCTTATGTAAAGCCCAAGATAGCTATAGGCTTGAAAGTACTTTGTATCTTAAATTCTTTGTCCAGGTTAGTGGTTCCTGGAGTCCTCTAATGCTCAGAGATGGGATGTTTTCTAAAATGGCCCCACTGGTCTTCAGAGACACATTCTTTAATCCTGTTCAATATGTATGTAGAGAAGATCTAGTAAGAACAAAGCCCAGCATAATAGGTACCTCATTCTCGATCTAAAGGAGTCGATGGTTGGCATTTACAGAAAAGCATGATGGTAAGCCTTTTTATAATTTGTGAAGTGTGTAGGGCTGCATCTGTGTTGGCAGGTTCTGCTATCTAATGCATGACGGTAGGATTTACAACTGAGAAAAATCAAGACAATGAAAGGCTCATGACCCTGCTAAACAATGACATCTTAGTAGCCTGTCATTAGGTATTTGACATGAGAGGCCTTAAGTTTTTAACCAGGTGACAAAAATATCCTTTGCAGCCACAACTCACACCCTTTTGGACCACTGCGATTTTGAGAAGGCAAACATTTGTGGGATGATTCAGAGCACCAGAGATGTTGCTGACTGGGTCCATGAGGACAGCACTCAGCCTGGACAAGTGGATCACACCTTGCTGGGACAGTGCACAGGTCAGTGAAGGCAGCAAGGAAGTACATTAAGGAGGTTCACCAGGTTCAAGGAGAAATGGCAGCCGGCATGTTTGGCCTCAGTTGGAATGCTAGTTATCAAACCTGGAACTCTGAATGAGGACAAAAACCATTTCTCATATCTTTATTATTAACGCAATAAAAAGCATCCAGGTTCTGGGCATGCAAAAGAAAGGTTCATTTAGGCGATGACAAAACTGATACAGACATAATGGTTGATATGACTTTGTACTTGTTGGTTATCTAGTTTATATAGAGTGTGTGTAACACAGGAAACTGTACTCAATATTTTGTAATAACCTATAAGGGAAAAGAGTCTGAAAAAGAATATCTCTATCTATCTATCTATCTATCTATCTGAATCTCTGTGCTGTATACCTAAAACTAACAACGACACTGTAAAGCAACTATACCTCAATAAAAAAATTTTTAATTTAAAAAAATATATGACTTTGTGGGACTTCCCTGGTGGTGTAGTGGTTAGGAATCAGCCTGCCAATGCAGGGGACAGGGGTTCGATCCCTGGTCTGGGGAAATCCCACATGCCGCGGAGCAACTAAGCCCGTGTGCCACAACTACTGAGCCTGTGCTCTAGAGCCCACGAGCCACAACTACTGAGCCCGTGTGCCACAACTACTGAAGCCTGCGTGCATAGAGCCCTTGCTCCTCAACAAGAGGGGCCACTGCAATGAGAAGCCTGCACACTGTAACAAAGAATAGTCCCCGCTCGCCACAACTAGAGAAAGCCTGTGGGCAGCAACGAAGACCCAGTGTAGCCAAATATATATATATGTATGACTTTGTAAATTAGGGCAATGTCTCTAACAGCAGTGTCCTCCAGTGGAACTACGGTGTGCACCACATAGGTAATGCAAAATTTTCTAACAGTCACATAAAAAAGAAACAAGGGAAATTCTCTTTAGTAATATACTTAACCCAATATATCCAAAATCTTAACATTTCAATGTGCAATCAATATAAAAACTATTAATGAGATACTTCACACTTTTTTACCGTAGGTATTTGTTTTTTTGTTTTTTGCTGTACGCGGGCCTCTCATTGTTGTGGCCTCTCCCGTTGCGGGGGCACAGGCTCCGGACGCGCAGGCTCAGCGGCCATGGCTCACGGGCCCAGTCGCTCCGTGGCATGTGGGATCTTCCCGGACCGGGGCACGAACCCGCGTCCCCTGCATCGGCAGGCGGACTCTCAACCACTGCGCCACCAGGGAAGCCCTACCGTAGGTATTTGAAATCTGGTGTATATTTAATCCTTACAGCAGATCTCACTTTGGACTGGCCACAGTTCAAGTGCGCAATCGCCATATATGTTTGGCAGCTGCCATATTGGATAAGAGTTTCAGGTAGTTCCTGTACATGGTTTGTGCAGTGAAAAAGCCATAAAGTCAGGAGAGACCTGGGTTTAGAATCTGGCTCCACCACTTGCTAACTGTGACCCCAGGAAGTTGTTTTTGTTGTTGTTGCTGTTTAAGTCTTTTGGCTTTTTGTAAGCCTCTCTGACCATCAGGCTATGGATCGTTCACAGCGAGCTTGGAAGGAGATAATGCACATAGAATCTTCAAAGGCAGACCAGCAGCCTTACTCCCTACTCCCCACCCCCCATCGTCCCTTTCTCTCTAGAGGTTCTATTTATTTTTCAATTTCTATCTTAACACCCTTTTATTATGTGCTTGTCATTGAAATTGTACCAACCCTATTTGGAAGAAGGTGGGGTTATAGATTATAATAGCCTTTTAAAGACTGGACTATCATCAAGTCCCTTAGTCCATGCCTGTGTGAGAGTTGGTAAGAGTTCCTTCACAGAAGAGACCCAGCTTATCACCCCGATGCCAGGCCACCAGGGAGAATGTCAGAGATTGTCAACAATTACCACTCTTCCTCGCGCCTTGGCAAAGGGCGAAAGTCTCTGTTCCACATCAGATTATTAAACATATCATCTCCAGTGTCCAAAGGGTGATCTACGCCTGAAGTTCTCTTTAAATTTCCATCATAACCTCTGATCTAATCTCTCCTGTGGGTTTGCTGCTAGGCTAATGTGCAAGTTCCAGCTAAACAGAAAGGTGATCTCCGTGTGAGAGGAATCTGCTGAAAGAATATTCTAGCATTTTAGTAGGAAAGGAAAGGACCACAGCCCAGAGAGGTAACTAGAAACGCTTTCTCAGCTTAGCTTGACCAGCCATTATGCTTCTTCCACAGGAGGCACATAATGGGACGGGGTTTCCTCTGCTAGAGAGCACTGCCTTATTCAGGTAGATGCATAGACTCAAAGAGCTCGAAGGATAGAAGCCACTTCCCACTTGAATCCCAGAGAGATGAATGAATACCCAGTTAGTAGCAGCTCTAGGGAAAGAATTCGGGTCTCCTGACTCCTCAGCTTGAGTTATTGGACTTGCACTTCATACTTCTGACCTCAACTGGTGGAATTCCTGAGCAAGGATAACCAGGAGACCTTCTTAGCCCTGTGAGCTCTTCTTTACCTTAACCCAAGCCCTCAGCAATTCACAACACGAAAGTCTAAGGCTAGTAAGATAAAGTATTGAGAAGAACATACCAGCAAATATAATTTACCCTGATGATATATTAAAGACATACAGTATTTTTCAGCTTTGTGGGAAGCTTATTTAAACATCCTTGCTCATGCCCCATATGTGAGGCAGGATGAGGCAAGGACTCATATTGTCAAAGTACCTGGAACTGTAGATGCTCACTTCATTTTTACTTGATGAAATGTTTTCAGTGGAGCATGTGGTAAGAGGTTGAGTATTGGAGTAAGTTTAGATGACTTCTTTATATGCAAGAATTGTTCATTGCCCTTGCCTTTGAAAAAGTGTGCTGGTTTTCCAAGCGATGTATTTGTTTAGCCACCTGCTTGTTTTGGGGGAGAGAATTTTGAGATACATGAGTTGGGCAAACCCAGCCTCTGGCATAAATGTAGACCCTTTATCCCCTCTTTTTTAGTGTTCTTCCAAGGCTTTCTTTACATTCAGGAGAAATCCTCAGTTGGTCCCTAATATACCTTGAATGCCCTTTCTTAGAACACAGTAAAGGTGATTCTTTACCACTGATAGTACACCCAGTAATTAGGCTACAAAAGGGTGAAACTGAGCCCTACTCATTGTGAATATTTAAAATCCAATTCCTCAAACTTTGAATCCCACAGTTTCTTATACAGCTAGGAGGCCAGCTCTTTTCCTTGGAATGAATCTCTAAACAACGAAGTTAACGAAGAAAATAGAATTCATATCACAGACACTAAATTCCATCAACTTTGCTTAAAGCCTGTATTTCCTTAAGTCAGAGGTGTACATTCCACAACCTTGGGAACAAAAGCAATCAGGAGAGGCAGTGGAGAGCTGGGACTTTGACCAGCAATTCTGTCCGTGGAGACAGACAGAATATTTACTGACAAACAACCTTTTTATTTTCCCCAGAAGAGTTCTAGCCTTTGTCGCCTGGATGATGGCTGTTGCTCACTGTTTCACTTTGCCTGGGCTGAGGGCACCCTGGGGTATTTGTGGCCAGAGATGGGACTTTAGGGTCCTCTCTCCATAGGTGCTGGCTACTTCATGTACTTCAATACCAGTTCGGGGATAGCAGAGGAGGCAGCCCTGTTGGAGTCTCGGATTCTTTACCCAAAGAGGAAGCAGCAATGCCTGCAGTTTTTCTACAAAATGACAGGAAGCCCTTCAGACAGACTCATCGTCTGGGTCAGGAGGGATGACAGTACCGGCAAAGTTCGGAGGCTGGTCAAGGTGAAGACCTTTCAAGGTACTTAAAGGCATCCTGTGAGGACTGATTGGGCTTCATCTTTGGGATTGTGCTGTTTCTCCTCCTTCCCCTCCTTCTCCCATTTCACCCTCCTTCCCCCCATCATTCCTCCCACCCCTCCTCCTCTGTCTCCTCTTCCTTCCTTTCCTCCACCTCCCTTCTGCCTCTTTGAAATGCATAATGCCTGGCATGCTTTAACCGCTCAATGGATGTTTTAACCATTCAGAAATCGCGGGTTCAGGTGAGGCTGAAATATACAATTGAAAGAGGCCAATCAGGGAAAGAAAAAAGAAGGCCAATCAGAATATAAAAATCTAGTTTTCACTAGAGCTTTGGAGAAAGCCAGAATAGAGACAATTGGTGATTCAAAGGTAGAGATTGGAAGGTAAAAGGGAAGCAGGAATTGATGCTGCTGGAGAGAAGTGGTTAAATAGTGGACCATAAGTGTTTCTGCATCTGTTTCAGCAAACTGAATGATACCATTATTTAATACACTGAGGTAACTTGAACCCTACTTGTGAAGTTGGTGGCAAGCAAGTGACTTGTATACGTTAACTTCACTAAAATCACTTATATATTCCTTAGTGGTACTTTATGTATTTCTATAAGAAGATCATGAAAACCTTAAAATGCTAAGGTAGTTAGTTGGTTGTGAGAGTAATCTGACTGAAAATCAAGATCCAGGGTTATGAAAGCTAAGTACTTACCTTCTTTTACTGTGGTGGTGGTTCATTCATAAATAGAAAAAGAGAGACATGTTTCTCTAGTTTTCCATTCAACAAAGAATTTCTTAATTAAAATGAGATAAAGGAAGCATTCTTTGTGTACTTCTAGAAGAAGCTGCTGCTCTCGATGGGTGGAGGCTTCCTTAGTAAAGTCTACTCAGAAGAACAGGGGCCCAAATTGTCTCTACCCAGGTCACTCTGTGGGTAGAGAATGCTACAAATAATGGTTTTGCGGGGTTCACTTTTCTGGCTGAAATTTACAGAGCTTCTTTATCAAATAGAGGGATGACAGCTAGGTGCCCTTTAAGAGTTGAGAATTTGCTGCGTTACCAAGGACTGTAAATTTGGACATATGAAATTGCCATTGTTTGACTTTTGACTTATCAAAAGTCTGTTTTATATGGTTCAGCCCAATACTTGTGCATTCAGTGCTAACATTAAGGGGGTGGGACGCATTTATACCAACAAACCCAGGGGAAAGCCCAGAACCTGCAGAATGTAATAATATTGGAAAACAAATTCATGATTAAGACTTTTATGATAAATCAGAGTGTGTCTTTTTTTTTCTTTTTTAGCTATTTTCCCATACTAGATATGTGACTTTGGAAAAGTTCCTTAACAAGTTTATAGCAGTTCTTCTCTCCTGTGTTTGTTGTGAAGATTACATGAGATCGTTCATGTAAAGCACCTGCCACAGTACGAGGCTCCAAGTAAGGGCTCCAAAAATGTTGGTCACAGTTGTCACCAATTTTATTCTCTGTCCTCAGGAGATTTTGACCAAAATTGGAAAATTGCCCATGTTACACTAAGAGAGGAAAAGAAGTTTCGCTACCTTTTCCAGGGCACAAAGGGTGACCCCCAGACCTCGAGTGGGGGAATTTACCTGGATGACATCACTTTGACAGAAACCCCATGCCCTGCAGGGGTTTGGACGGTCCGGAAATTCTCTCAAGTCCTGCAGAACACGGTTAAAGAGGACAAGCTTCAGAGCCCTCGATTCTACAATTCAGAGGGCTACGGTTTGGGGTTGACCTTGTACCCTCATGGCAAAACGAGGTCCAGGAGCTCTGGGTACTTGGGACTTGCCTTTCATCTGTGTAGTGGAGAGAATGATGCTATCTTGGAGTGGCCAGTGGAGAACAGACAGGTGATAATGACAATACTTGACCAGGAACCCGATGTCAGGAAGAGAATGTCCTCCAGCATGGTGTTCACTACCTCCAAGTCCCAGACATCTACAGGTAGGTGGTTAGAAGACCTGCCCCTCCACCTGGAAGGGCCAACAGACACAGTTCTCATCTGTATAGGAGAGAATAACTTTCCCCTCACAGTTCTTCCTTGGGCACATCTACAGCAATGTCATGTTGGAGCATTAAGTTAAAATGTCCTTGTTTCTTTTTTTCTTTCATTGAAGTGTAGTTGATTTACAATGTTGTGTTAGTTTCTGGTGTACAGCAAAGTGATTCAGATATACATGTATATTCTTTTTCAGATTCTTTTCCATTATGGTTTATTACAGGCTATTGAATACAGTTCTTTGCGCCATTCAGTAGGACTTTGTTGTTTATTTATCTTATATACAGTAGTTTGTATCTGCTGATCCCAAACTCCTAATTTATCCCTCCCACCCCCTTTCCGCTTTGGTAACCAGAAGTTTGTTTTCTATGTAAGTGAAAATTTTCAGTTTCGTCTTATCTCTCTCTCTTTCCTGAATCCATCCATCAAGCATGTAAGTAAGGGCTTGCAAGGTGCCAAGCTCTGTGCCAGCTCCTTAGAGTACAAGCAAACCAACCAGTCCCTATCTCACTGAGCTCAGTCCGAGAAGACAGATCCAGGTAATCATTTATCAAATACTCAGGGTTTGCGAGGCTCTGTGCAAAACTGATGCACCGCGTCCTAAAATATTACTCATTGTCAGTATGTCCGTGAAACAAACTTGCATGAATAAAGGAATGGGCAAACTATTTTTGTTTTCAAAAGAAGAGACTTAAGCCTTAAAAGGAAGAAGCTATAGCTCTCTCTTCCCCTTCATTGAGAAGTCACTCAGTAGTGAACAATGACCCTTCACGGGGGTGGTTCTCTGCTCCACTGCCCTCCTAATTCTCAGGGTTTTTTTGTGTTATTTTTCGGGGGGGTTATTCAAGCAGAAAATCACAAAAATTATAATCATCCTCATCAGTTCACTCAGTCCCATGTAATTAATTTTTTTCATCTTGATCTTTTGTTAGCACTTTTATGAATTCATCAGTTTTCCATTAGAGTTCTGAAAATGCTTATTCATTCAGTTCAGCAGTATAGTCAGTTATCAGAAACCTGTACTTGTCAGAGTCTTTTCCATGAATTCCTTGAAGATGAAACCCTTTTATAGGAACATTTTTGCAAAAGCATCAGAGTACACCCAGAACTGTCTGTAAATGACAAAAGACTTAAAAATGACCACGGTGTAAGATTTGATGAAAGTTCATAATAATGCAATTGACAAGGTAATTTAGTTATTTCTGAGATATACATTTTAAAGTAAAAACTAGAATTATGACTTATTATACCAGAACATATAAGACTTTTAGAAATTTCATGTAATGTCTGAAACATTTATTTTAACATATTTCCATATAAATAACCCAAAGAAAGTTCAGTATTAGTTGTTTGTTTTTTTGTACTGCAGGTTCTTATCAGTCATCAATTTTATACACATCAGTGTATACATGTCAATCCCAATTGCCCAATTCAGCACACCCCCACCCCCACCCCCACCCCACCACAGTTTTCCCCCCTTGGTGTCCACATGTTTGTTCTCTACATCTGTGTCTCAACTTCTGCCCTGCAACCTGGTTCATCTGTACCGTTTTTCTAGGTTCCACATACATGCATTAATATACGATATTTGGCTTTCTCTTTCTGACTTACTTCACCCTGTATGACAGTCTCTAGATCCATCCATGTCTCATCAAATGACTCAATTTCGTTCCTTTTTAGGGCTGAGTAGTATTCCATTGCATATATGTACCACATCTTCTTTATCCATTCGTCTATCGATGGGCATTTAGGTTGCTTCCATGACCTGGCTATTGTAAATAGTGCTGCAGTGAACATTGGGGTGCATGTGTCTTTTTGAGTTACAGTTTTCTCTGGATGTATGCCCAGTAGTGAGATTGCTGGATCATATGGTAATTCTATTTTTAGTTTTTTAAGGAACCTCCATACTGTTCTCCATAGTGGCTGTACCAATTTACATTCCCACCAATAGTGCAAGAGGGTTCCCTTTTCTCCACACCCTCTCCAGCATAATTCTCCTGGAAAGAGTAAATAACCTGATTTTTTTCCAACACATTTTTTTCTGATTAACAAAGCTCTTATGGATAAACAACAAGGTCCTACTGTACAGCACAGAGAACTATATTCAATATCCTATGATAAACCATAATGGAAAAGAATAGTAAAAAAATATATATACATATAACTGAATCACTTTGCTGTACAGCAGAAATTAACACATTGTAAATCAACTATACTTCAATGAAGAAAAGCTCTCTATACTCATTAAAGACAAATGGAAAGTGAAAAGTAAAGTGATAATGTGATTTTCTGTAACCTGTAACTTTGCAGCAATAAATGGCTCCGTCATCTGGGACAGGCCGTCTGTCATGGGGTCCTATGACAACAGCTGTGCCTGTTTTAGAAGCATCGACTGGGGCTGGGATGCTATCATCTCCCACCAAATGCTGAAAAGGAGGAGTTTCCTTAAAAATGACGACCTTATAATATTTGTGGACTTTGAAGGTATTTTGCTGGTTTTCCTGAATAAATAATCCTATGTTCTGGGTGTTCTGTTGACTTTACATGGATTTTTTTAAAGCATCTCATGGAAGGTGGGGATCTTCTGGGGGGACTAGGTTAAAAAAAAAAAAAAGACGTGCTCTAAGAGAACCACCTTTTACTCTTTTATTCAAGGTCTCCCATCTCGATTTTAACTGTCCTGGGGAGAAACTAAAATTTTAGTGTCACCTTTTTGTCTAACTTATCAAATGTGACAGTTTGCTGACTTCAATTCAGTTTCTATCAGTCTATCCATACTCACTTTATGCTTCTCTTCTCAAGTTAAATAAATAAAATTGTGATTGGACTACTTTAAACATAAAATAGCAAAAAAAGAATGAAATCTTGCCATGTGCTACAACATGGGTGGACCTGAGGAGCATTATGCTTCGTGAAATAAGTCAGACAGATAAAGGCAAATACTGTATGTTTCTGCTTACATGTGGAATCTGAAAAACAAAGCAAATGAACAAATATAACAAAACAGACTCATAGATACAGAGAACAAACTAGTGGTTACCAGAGGGGAAAGGGGAAAGGGTAGGGATAAAATAGGGGCAGGGGATTAAGAGGTACAAACTACTATGCATTAAATAAGTTACAAAGATGTAATGTACAGCGCAGGGAATATAGTCAATATTTTATAATAACTTTGTATGAAGTGTAATCTAAAAAAATGTCAAATTACTCTTTATACACCTTAAAACTAATATCATCTTTTAAGTCAACTATACTTCAATAAAAAATAATCAATCTATAAAATAGCTGGCATTATGAAAATCCGCTGGACTCAAAGCCACTTGTCTAAGTCACTAAAAGGTGACGACCAAGAAGGGTAGAGACAGCCCAGGGAGCTTTCTCCAGGAGTGGAAGTGACTTGTTGTCAGATTTAATCATATATCTTCCTCACCACCCTTTGTCTCTTTCCTCGAGATATCACCCACCTCAACCAGACTGAAGTTCACATTAAAGACAGCAGGCTCATCCCCCAAAGCCTCGTTCTCCAAGGCCAGGAGCAGCCGGCTTCAGAAGAAGGTTCGGGAAAGGCCTCCTTAGAGAAAGCCCTACTGAGCAGCCTCGACCAGGGGCAGCACAGCCGACAGAAGCGGTCGGTGGACAACACGGGCCCCTTGGAGGACCACAACTGGCCACAGTACTTCAGAGACCCATGTGACCCGAACCCTTGTCAAAACGAAGGCATCTGTGTGAACGTGAAGGGGATGGCGAGCTGCAGGTAGGCTCTGTGGCCTGGGGCGGAAGGTGTGGGTCGGCAGAGGGGAGCCCTATGTCTGCTTACCCTGCTAAAAGGCACAGTTCTTAGGTCAGGGCATCCACGCCATCAGATGGTCAACTGTGTCGCTCCTTGACTCCACAAAGCCGTGCCTGGACTCAGAGGGCGGAGCAGGGGTCCTGCCAGAGCAGAAGAGTCCCAAATCTCCTGTCTTTTCACGTGTATATCCCTTTGCTACCTCTGGGACATTGTCAACAGCATCTTGAATGTTGTTGGAATTTTGAACTCCACTGCAGGGCTCAAAAATGACCCAGAGCTTTTTTTTTTTAAATATTTATTCATTTATATATTTATTTGGTTGTACCCGGTCTTAGTTGTGGAAGGTGGGCTCCTTAGTTGAAGCTTGCAGACTCCTTAGTTATGGCATGCAAACTCTTAGTGGCATGCATGTGGGCCCAAACCTGGGACCCCTGCAATGGGAGGGCGGAGTCTTATCCACTGCACCACCAGGGAAGTCCTGACCCAGAGCTTTTAGCATCAAGGCTCCACCACAGGGATTCAGGACCGAGCTTAAACCTTCTCTGACTGCCAATGTTATTATTGTTATTTATTATTATTTCTATTGTCCATTAGTTCAATTGTACTATTATCATCTTTATGTTTTCAATAATAATAAGAAGAATATCTGATATTTGGGGGCTGCTTGCTATGTGTCACATGCTCCCCCGAGCAGTATGCATTCATGATCTAAATTATTCCTCACAGCCACCCTGTGACATAAAGGCCCTTCTTATCCCTGTTTAGGGCATAAGAAATTTGAAGCTTAGAGAAGTAAGTAATTTGTCTGAAATTACCCAGATGGTAAATGCTGGAGCTTAGATTTGCAATCCAGGCCTGTCTGTCTGTACAGTTTGCTATATTTAATAGTTCTTTTTATAATGTTTGTTATTTGCATAAACTATTTCATAAAAGGATGTATGTGATGACAGAAGCATCAGTTTCATTTGATAGAATAGTAGCTGATGTGGGAGCCGGTCTGCTTGGCTCCAAACACCTACATTTCTTCTCAGCTCTTTTTGATCTCCACTTTGTTCTTTCTTTTTTAAACTTTTATTTTGAAATAATTCTAGATTTACAGATACATTTCAAAAATGCAGCAGAGTTCCCCATACCCTAAAGTCAACATCTTACATAACCATCGTACATTAGCAAAGGCAAGAAATGAGCATTAACAAAGGTAAACACTATTTAAAATAGTATTAACTAAACGACACACCTTATCCAGATTTCCCTGGTTTTTCCACCAATACACATTTCTATCCCAGCATCCAATTCAGGACCCCGTATTCCATTTAGTTTTCATGTCTCCTTAGCTCCTTCAATCCTGAGTGGGTCCTTGGTCTTGTCTTTCATTATCTTGATACTTTTGAAGAACGTTGATCAGTTATTTTACAAATTGTTCCTCAATTTGAGTTTATCTGATGTCTTCTCATGATTATATTGAGGTTGTACGTTTTGTAAGAAGAACCAAGACGTGATATGACCTTCTCAGTGTGTCATGTGAGGGGTACCGGATGTCAATATGTGTTATTACCGGTGATGTTAACATTGTCATCTGGCCAAGAGGGTGTCTGCCAGCCCTCTCTCCTGAGAAGTGACCATTCCTCACTCTTTAATTAACACACGTCTTGGGAGAGACACTCGGAGACCATGCAGACATCTTGCCTTTCCTCAAACCCTCACCCACTAATTTCAGCATCCGTTGGTGGAGTTTGCTGAACCATCACTACTGTGTGTCAGGAAACACATTCTTTAAGTGTCCCAAACCTTCCTCCTGAACTTTGCATATGGTAGCCAAGAGGACAGGGTCTGGAGACAGACCTTCAGAGATTAGACTTCAAGAGTGAGACACTTACTAACTGCATGGCCTTGAGCAAATTATCTAACTTTTCTGAAAGATAGGGATGATGAGAATGGCCTGGTAATAGCCACCACCTCAAAGGGTTGTTCCAGGATTAAATTAATTGACTTGCCTAAAGCACTCTGAACGAGGCCTGGTGCGTGTAACTGCTTAGTCCTCTGCCGTTGTTGCTGTGCTGGTCTTGTTGTCAGGAAGCCCTTGGGGCTCAGGTGGTTCCCACACGCCCCTGTGTCCTGTCTCCCCAGGTGCGTCTCTGGTCACGCCTTCTTCTACACTGGAGAGCGATGTCAGGCCATGCAGGTGCACGGCAGCCTCCTGGGCCTGCTGATCGGAGGCGCAGCCAGCATGGTTTTCTTGACCTTCACCATTATCTCCATCCTTCGCCAAAGGCCAGGCAGTGATGCCTGCTGACATCAACTAGACTGCAGAAGCACCTCCTGCCCTTGGGCCCTCCCTTTCCTTCCCGTGCTCATTGCAGTTTGGGGCAGCTTCTATTGGCCTTGCTTTGCCTCCAGCCTCTTGTGTGACCCTTATGGTTTTCCTGTCCCCACCCTCACGTGGTTCTGTTACCCTGCTCTGTGCTCCAAATGTATCTAGTGTGTCCTGTGATGACGTTCTTATCCCTTCGTTGTAAATCCCTTGTTTAATAGACTGTCTTTCCCATAGACCGTAAGCTCTACGCAGGCAGACCCACCTTTACTGTGTTAGCCCAGGGCCTGGGAGTCTGCCTGGCCCGGCATGCATGGTCACTCAGTAAAAACGAATAAATGAGCCAGTAATTGAATGAATAACTAAGATATAGAAACTCTCTCCTTTTTACTGCAAGTAAGATGTATACAATGAAACACATATGTTTTTTTGTACTAGAATCAAACACTCAAATACCTGTTTTCCATCAGACACAATAGGTTTATTATTCTTTTAGGGTCTTGTGTGTTAAAGAATTTCAAATAAAGATTCCTCCTAGCAGCAGCATTTGCTTTCCTCCTCTGATTCTAAGGGAAAGTCTTTAATAAATTCAATGACTATTTCATCAGTACCTTCAAGGGGTCCAGAACTGCATGTGAATTGTGTGTGTGTGTATGGAGGGGGAAGAATCATCCAAAAGCTCTTGCTCAGATCTTTTTAAATTTTAAAGTACATGTTAAGGGACTTCCCTGGTAGTCCAGCGGTAAAGAATCCGCCTTCCAATGCGGGGGATGCAGGTGCGATCCCTGGTCGGGGAACTGAGATCCCACATGCCGGGAGGCAACTAAGCCTGGCTGCAGCAGCTGAGCCCACGCGCCACAGCTACAGAGCCCATGCACTCTGGATCCTGCGCGCTGCAACTAGAGAGAAGCCCGTGCACTGCAACGAAGATTCTGCGTGCCTCAACTAAGACCCAAAGGAGCCAAAAATATAAATAAATAAATAAACAAAAAAAAAAATAAATAAAATATTTTTAAAATAAATTATATTTATATACTGTTCATGTGTAAAATTATTAACAAATTGAAAGTATCAGGTAGAAGAGAATTTAAAGGAAGTATTTGTAGACACACTTTCTTTCCGTGGTTCCTAGGAGACAAAACTACCCAAGGCGAGAGAGTTCCAAGAGAGATCAAGTAAGAAGGAAAGCTGAGGTTTCCATCCCCAATCAGCACAAGCTCCACAGAGAGCTGGCTCTAGAAGTTTACTAAAAGAAGATATTTCAAGGAGCCTGAATGGTCCCGGCTTTCGGTTACCAGCTTTCTAAGTACATACTTCATGACCACTCTGGAAACAAACGCGAGAGGTTAAGAAGAGTCCCTTTAATGCAAAGGTGTGAGAAGAGTTTGGAGCACGTTCAGCCTCCAGTCCCAGTACTGAGACTCCAGCCTGAGGTGCATCAGTATCCCCTGGAGGGCTGGTTAAAACGCAGATCGTAGGCACCACCCCGAGAACTTCTGATTCAGTAGATCTGGGGTAGGTTCTAGGAATTTGCACTTCTAGCAGGTTCCCAGGTGATGCTGGTGCTGAGAACTGCTGGTCTAGTGGATAGAAAAGAGGTCTGGACATCAGGCTCTCTGGCTGCAGGCTTGGATGGGCCATCTAACCAGCTCTGCAACTGCCATAAAATCACACATGCTCTTGGTCTTTGTTTCCTAATCTGTCAAATGAAAGCAATAGTTGACTACCTTCTCCCAACCCACTTTAACATCTACAGGGTTACAGGGTAATAAAATGGGATTAATGGATAAGAAGATAGAGTTAAAAGTATATGCAAAGTGTGCTGTTTAATTTTCAGAATAGATGAGAAGCTACCCGGCCACCCAGCCAGTCTTCATTTCCAAAAACCAAATTGGAAATCACCTCCAGCTTTGCTTCTCGACGTGCTTCACAGCCCTGCAAATCCACAACTGACTTTAAGGCTGGGCTTGGAGAAGGCGTTCCCTCCACACCCCTGTGTCTTTCCTTAGAAGGGAGCTCCAGGCACTGTGGTTGCTGCAATTGTTTTTCTTTTGTTTTATTAGAAGGAAATGTGCTCTGGGCCATGCCTGGCTTAGATCTGGTCCAGCTCAGAGGAGAGGTCCCATCCTAAACAGAGGACAACATTTCCTGTACACCTGAGTTCTCTCTGAAGGAAGCAGAAGCCCAAATTTCAAGGGTAACTTAGAATTTTGATCTAGTATTAGAAATGAAAACTGCTACAATAATGACAAGGAGGTACCAGGCTGAGGGTAAAACATTTTGATATTTCTCAGCACCAGCACCATACCCGCCATCTTGATTCATCTCCATTGATGATGTATGGTCATCCCTGTTGATTGCATGATTGATTAGGAATCTGGCTCATCGTAGAACAGACAGTGTATTTAGCTTTTCTCTGAGCCTGAAGTTCTCCATCATACCAGGAGGATTAGCAGATACTTTCTTCTTTTGAGGAGCTGAGGTGTTGATGGATGAGTAGGCATCTGTCATGGGGAGGTGGATAGAGAAATAAGCATTTCAACATCCTTAGGCAGTGTGGGATTTGGGATTTAGATGAGCAATGTGAAAAACTGGGAAGGCCTCTCAGTATGCGGGTACTTGGATTCCTTGGTCTTATGTAGTGGGGCTGAATAAGAGCAGTTTGAAAGTCTGAAAATGTTTCATGCTTCCCCCACCCTATTCTTTATCCTGCCATGTGAGGCTATGTGGTACCCTGGGAAGGGCGGAACAAAAAGACAGGAAGTACTGAATCCCTGAGAACTACGTGGATCCGAGCCTGCCATACCAGTCTTGGACTGCTTACCTACATGCTTTTTTGGCTAGAGAAATAAACTTGAATTTTAAGTGGCCATTATTTTGAATCTGTGTTGCTCGCAGAAAACGTAGTCCTCACCGTTAAGATGGTTTCTATGGAGTCAGCACATGACTCAGGCTAAGTCAATCACAATTCCTTGCTCTGCTGTACACACATGTACCGATGGGGAAGAAAAGAGTTTCTCTTCCTTTTCGATCTGAGACTCTGGTTCATAGGCCCCATAGATTTTTTTTTTCCTTGAAGATCTGTCTTGGAATGCAATAAACACACAGAGGGAGACAAAGCCACAAAGGGAGAAAAAGAACTCTGAGAGCATTATTTGAGCCCCTGAATCCAGCTGAGCCTGAAGGTGTACCAATCCAGTATCTTCCCCAGTTACAGGAGCTAATAAATGTCCATGCTCCCTTCAACTAGTTGGAGTTGTGGTTTCATTATTTGTAACAGAGAGATCTTTAAGTGACTCAACTGCTGCAGCACATAATTGGCTCATCTGTAAGAGAGGAAATAACTGGGATGAGTCTAAGGGTTAAGTAAAATCTTACATTACATAAGATTATAAACTTGAATTGAGATGCTTATGCTGGTGAGTTAATCAGCCTCCCTTACTTTGCTCAGTGACTTATTCTTCCTTTCTGGCTTCATAATGGGCATGATTTTAAAGTCAAACCTTGGCAAAATGATGATTTTGGATGTCATGTATCTTCAGGGTTACTTTCAAAAACTCCTAATGATGAATTAAATGCAAAAATGTGGAGGCTGTATGTATTTTGATCCTGAGTAGAGATTGTATCTAAATCTGGGTTCTCTCTCCTGTGTGTGTATAATTTCTAAACAGATACACACAGTTTGATACAAAATAATCATGGCTAAATTCATTCAACGGTCACTGTGTGCCAGATACTCTACTGGGGGCTTCATAAGAAGCAACTCTTCACAACCATCTGTTAGACCTGTCCAGTCATTATCCCCTTTTGTGTTGTGGAAATAGAGTCACAGGAGACTTTACACAAGGTCACAAAGCTAAGGCATGCCGGGCTGACCACTGGAAAGCACAAGGTCTGGCTCCAGAACACAAGCTCTTCCCCACCTTTTATGCAACCAGATCGGCTGTCAGTCAACACTAACGAACAACACAATGTGTTCAACGCTGCAAACTGAAGCCGAGAATTTAAATAATCCAAGTAGCAAATCAGCTGCTGCTTCAGTTTGCCCATCACACGGGAAATCACGATGTAGCCAAGTTGATTAGGACCAATGTCAGTTGGTCCACGTGTGTTCAGACACAGCCTCGGGAATACACTTCATCCCTAGGAAATCGTATTT
This sequence comes from Kogia breviceps, assembly GCF_026419965.1. NCBI lineage: Eukaryota > Metazoa > Chordata > Mammalia > Artiodactyla > Physeteridae > Kogia > Kogia breviceps. The sequence goes on from NC_081319.1 coordinate 79,373,469, forward strand.
TCTTCCTACGTGTCTAAATGGCATCCAGTATTCTGAGAATGCTTGCTCTGTCCGTGGCAAGAATAAAAATAGTACCAATGGTCAGTGGAACCCCATGGAAACTCTTTTGCATGCAGAGTAAAGATTAAAATGGCAGGGACGGTCAAGGTGCTCCCTTTGGGGAGTCGACCAGTTGGCTAATGGGGGATCTACTTTCTTTTTTAAAAAAATGGTTCTAATTATTTGTGTCTTTAGATAAATCTTTTATCATTTCCCAGTATTGGCTTCTTATTTGAGAGTTATTATGAAATCTGAAAGAGAGAAATATAGGAAACAAAGTAGAACTGCAAAGTATTAGCCATGTCCTACGGCATGTAATTTGAAGCGAGTCAGAAGGCATGGCTGCCCCCAAATTGCTAACATGCCTTTGTGTTGGTGTGTCTGAGAGGCCTTTTTGAAATTTAAGTAAGTTATTTGTGGATGAATTAAAATTAACTATTGCCCTAAACTATCTGCCAGCTAATGTGGTCCTGAGAATACCGGGACACAGGCTAAAAACGTCTAGACGGTATGGAGGTGCTTTGATAGATTCCCCAGACAGGTAAGGGCAGACTGTGGGCCACGAACACTTAGGAGTTGGGTTACTGACAGGGCAAGATGTGGCCAGGTCAAAAGCTCCATTTCATGGCTTCATCCAGGGTCAAGGTAGCTATTTCCCATGGCGGAGCAACTCTACCTTCAATAAAGCAACGTAGCTGGCATCCCTTCATGCTCCATCAGAGACCAGAAAAGGAAGTAGTTCCATGTTTGCCCAGAACACTGGTCATTATGCTCTGGGCCGCCCTGAGATGAAATTATAAAGCAGGATTAAGGTTGGAGATGCCTTAACTTCTCCACCCTTTCTGTCACCACGTTGTCCCTCTCTCATTTTCTGTGCTCAGAGCTCTCCCTGCCATGGGAGTCTGCGTGCAACACAGGGAAGCAGCAGTATGGTGGTGACGTGCACACATTCTAGGTCAGACGTTCTGCATTCAACACCTGACTCTACCATTCTTGAACTGTGTGACCCTGGGCAAGTGATCAACCTCTCTGTGCTTAGTTTATTCATCTGTAAAATAAAGAGAAAAAGAGTATTTACTCAACCCTAGAAGGGGTTGTTGTCAGGCTTAAATGAGATTCTAGGACAGCACCAAACACATGGTAAGAACTCAATAAATGTTAGTTAACATAGATAGTCAACAGCCATTTTCAGTGGAGGGTAAATTTCATGTCATTTGCTGTGTCCCTCTCCTGGAGCCTGGCACACGTTAAGCCTCATCTCTCCTTGTGATTTTGTTTTCTGTTAGAGGGGTGTCCCATGTAAGGGAGAAGAGCTGAGAGCTATCCTGAGGGTATGAGTAATATCCCAGGCATATGACACTCTCCCACAGTCAGAACTCATATGCCTCTTATGCAAGGCCAGGTCAGCTTGCCCCTCTGCCCTAAGGGCCAGCCCTTTTAGCAGTGGTACTGTTGACTTCTCCTGAATCTTCTTGGATCACACTTCAGCTGGCAGAGCCGGCAGCCTCCTCTTCATCGTGTGTCTGGAGACTAGACTAGAAACTTACCAGCTGCTGGCTGGCGTGTGACTTAGCCCTAGGACAGCTGCGGATTCAACACAGATTGAAAATGAAAGCCCAGCACGGCAGTAGGTTTCTGTGGGTGAATGAGAAAAGGGAATAAGACCATCCTGGTTCATCCTCTTGAAGGTGCATTGATGGGCAAGTTTGAAGGTCCTGTGAAGCATGGAAGACACCCGTGTTTATTTCCCAAACTACCTTCCACGCTCCTGTCTGGAATGGGAGGACTGGGTGATTTCCGGGGCTGCTTTTTAGCTTTGCCTTTAGGTCTATAAATAAGATTCTGTCCGTGAAGAAGGAAAAAAACAGAAGGAGGGAACTATCCTGGCTAGTATCTCGCAGAAATGTACACCTGCCAGTAAAACCCATCACACCTACTGGAACTATGTGCCTGGAATGCCGGCTCGCCCCATATCTTGACATCTCTTTCTACATCATTTCTTTTCCTCCTGCAAGGATCATAATATCGATATAGAAGTGTTAGGAGGTGGGGACAGAGAGTGATTCTTTCGTGCCTGGTTTCTGTCATTCTGTTCATAGTCCCGAGTTACTTGTCCTCTGCACGCTGCCCTCCAGGCTCTCATCCACGGGCCCACGGTAGCTGCACACCTTTGACGTTCTGACAAGGGGCTCAGGGAGGCGCTTCCTCTAATGACCACCAGGTGGCGATCAAGCCTCAGGAGAAGCTGGCGGGCTGCTGGGGAGGAGCCGGAGCTTGGAGGCCAACTGTCACTCATCAGCCCAGGGGCCATCCCGTCAGGACTGCCCTGCCCAGGATAGCTGTGAACAGAGCGCCTCTGGGCATGGGAAGCGCTCACAGTTCCAGAAAAGCAGTAAAGGGATGTACGAATTTCCTCGGTTAATCAAAATCAAACGCCTCTTGTTGCCACCGCTGCTGGAGGTTGGGGCTATTTGGCAGGATGGAGGACCGAGGATGGTACCCATTAAAATTAGTTCCCAAGAAGGAGGGGCCCAGAGGCGTCCCTGGATCCGGGAAGTGAGCCGTGACAGCAGTTTGCCCAGGACTTTCCCAATCAGTTCCTGTTTCTTTTCATGCTGAGAAAAAGCCTTTTTTTTTTTTTTTTTTTTTTCTGGACTCCTGGGTTTGTTCTATTTAGTTTCTAATAGTCACCAGCATACTTCCTTTGGGACTTGGCCCTGCATTAAAAAATAAAAACCCTGGGGTGGGAACGGAGTTGAGTAACCCCCATCCTTGGCTCATTCTTGCGGGGCGGGGGGGGGGGGGGGGGAACACTCATGACCTTTCAACTCTTCCTCTCAAAGTTTACAGGTGAAACGGAAAGAATAGATGTTTAGATCATTATTCTAAAAATAGACAAGATGCCTGTATGTAGACCACACACAGCCCACGTGGGAAAATAGTATTCGGAGACAAATAACGGGGGTCTGGCACAGGGCGGGCTTTAGTAATCGTGCCCATCTTTTCTTCTTTCTTTCTCTGTCTGCTCCATATTCAGTAAGAACAGAGTCATGAAAATTGTTTCCTCTCTAGAATGTGCCAGAGGATAGACTTAGACATCTGTCTACCAGGACATAAGGAAAGATGGGGTGGGGTGGTGAGGCTGGTAAATGGGAAGTAATCAGGGGCTTCATTGCCACCTCCTTCAGTACCATGGATGGGGGTACTGGGGGGGTGGCTATGTCACAGGCCTGGCCCAGGGGGCAATTCCATTCTCTCCTCTTGGCCACCGCTTGACACCGGCAGAGATAAGGGATGGTTTGCAATGAGCCTCCAGAGGGGCAGATGGCCTATGAGCGATGCTGTTACTCCTGGAAGGAAGGGTGCCTGAAGTCTGCCACGTGGGCCCATTTGATGCTGGGGAGACAGAGCTCAGGGGCTCCCCACCTGCAGGAGCGTTCTTTTTTTTCTTTTTTTTCTTGTGGTACTGCAGTGGCCTCTCCTGTTGCGGAGCACAGGCTCCGGACGCACAGGCCCAGCGGCCATGGCTCACGGGCCCAGCCGCTCCGCGGCACGTGGGATCCTCCCGGACTGGGGCAAGAACCCGTGTCCCCTGCATCGGCAGGCGGACTCTCAACCACTGCGCCACCAGGGAAGCCCTGCAGGAGCGTTCTGAAGGCACCTGGGGTCGTAGAGCAGGCCCGGGCCTCTGATGGCTCTCCCCACTCTGTTGGGCGACAGAGGCCCAATATATGCCCACTGGGCTGTGTGTGCCAGAGGCTGAGTCACACCCCGGACTCCAGAAGAGGCACTGGACCCTTTTTGGGAAGCACAGAAGGTCAACGTAAAGGCACGTCTCGGGGCAACATTGTCCAAAGGCTGCCAACCTGCATGCGTGCTTTGGGCCTCTTAAGAAAAATCATCTTGTCACATACAGGATTAGCTTGTAGGAAATCTTCAAAGTCAACCATTTGCTGAGTGCCGTCTCACTCCCTCATGGGTACCGGATGAAGCTTGCCCTACCCATCCTAATTCAGGGCTCTCCTGATGACCCTTGACAACCAGGCTTAGAATGCCCCTGGACTCTCACTAGGGTCATCAGAGCTTACGGTCCCCTCCCCAGAGCTCCCCTGTGGTCAGCCCCTCTCTGCCTTTCAAAGAGATCATGGAAATAATCTACTATTTGCATGATACTTAGTTTCCAAAATACGTTCCTATAAACTATGGTTTTGGGGCCAGACAACAGCCTTGAGAGGTTATTACAATTATCCCTATTTTTCAGATGAGCAAACCAAGGACCAGAGAACTTTGGTGAAGGGCCCAGGGGAGTGAGGAAAGGTGCCTTCCTGTTCCGGGAGCCGTGTTCTTTCTGCTCTAGGCCACACCAATGAGACAGTAAGCTCGTTCTCCAAGAAAGAAGGCTGATGCGGATCTCCCGGCCCTTCCTCCTTTCTGGGAAAGATGAGAGGCTGCAATTTTCTGAGGCTGATACCCCGTGCTTGTCAGTAATCTCCAAGGACAGTTTATAACAGTGTGGCTTTCAGGCCAGCTTGGAGGGGCAGGAGTTATATGGAAGAGAGGTATTTGGGGCCTTACGGATTTAGGCCCCCTCCACCTCCCATATGTGTAAGCATCTCCGCAAAGACCAGCCCGGATGATGTGGTACAGGCCTGTTTTAAATTCATTTTCCTACCCTGCTGTTCATATAGAGAAAGGAAGCAGAATAGCAGAACGCATTTATCTCTGATTTATGCTTTAAATATGTGTTTCCCAGTGTAGTAGCTTCTAGATACATGTGGCTCCTTAGCCCTGGAAATGTGCTGGGCACATGTGGTGTACAACACACACTAGATTGTGAACACTTAGTATTTTTTTAAAAAGGAACGTAAAATATCTCATTAAGAAGTTTACATGAATTACATCTTGAAATGCTAAGATTTTTGATCTGTTGGGTTAAGTCAAATGTATTACTGCAATTCATTTTATCAACTTACTTTTTGTAAAGTGGCTCTTAAAAAATGTAAAGTACAGGAGACTTATCGTTCTACCAGACCGGGCAGCCCTCCCAGCGTTCCTGAATAGTTCAAAGACGGCTGCATTCCTTTTCACATAACGTATTCATAGGAAGCATGCTTTTCTTTCTGTTTATATGAATAAACTTCATAAAGCCAGGGGGAAAGGTCTTCAAAATACAAAACTAAACATCTTCCTTTCTAAATGATGTATACATGATCTTACAAAGAGAAACATCAGGGCAGGGAATTCCCTGGCAGTCCAGTGGTTACGGCTGGACCATAACATGTTTCCAGTGCATGGGGCACGGGTTCCATCCCTTGTCGGGGAACGAACGTCCTGCGTGCCGTGCGGTGCAGCCAAAAAATAAATGTAAAAATAACCCCCCCCCCCCACACACACACAAAGAAAAGAAAAACATCAGGGCAAAAGAGCAGAAAATTCCAGGGAAAGTCCTGTGACCCATGCAAGCATGTGATGGCAGGTTAACCCCATGAGAGAGGAATGCGTCTCCAGAGGTATGGAAACTTTTTCAGTTCCAGGCACGGGCTGCAGGTGGCAGCACTTCACTGGGGGGGGGGGTACTTGAAGGCTGAGCAGTGGCCAGCATAGGAGGAGTATTTTGACTTGGTTTTTAAGCAGTGGGAGGTCAGATGAACAAAAGCTTAGAGAACACAGCACCTGTGTGCTCAGATCTCTGCCCTGTTGGCCTAAATGTCAAACGTACATTAGACTGAGTATATTAGAGCTCCTGGGCTCACTCTACCTGCCACACCAGACGCCGCGTGGAGAAGGTTGTCTGCTATGGAGTTGTGTGTCTCTTTTCATCTGGACAAATCAAGATTTCCCACACAGCACTTTCCCTGAATTTCCACACAGCTGGAAGCCATCCTCTTGGGAAGGGGGCCTTCTGTCACATTTGCATATTCAGCAGACAGAATAACGTTGACATATTTGCAGCACACAAGCCTTATTACTGATACTGCCAGAGAGACCCTTCTCAGTGTGATTACTCTTATGGACAAAGGAAAGTTTGCAGGTCACATATCTGCAGCTTAGGCCTCATTCAGATTCTACAGAACAGGGCTGGGTCCTTAACTTTTTCAAAATGAATCAATTTATTTTGGGCTGTGTTGGGTCTTCGTTGCTGTGCTTGGGCTTTTCTCTAGTTGCGGCGAGTGGAGGTTACTCTGTTGCGGTGCGTGGGCTTCTCATTGCGGTGGCTTCTCTTGTTGCATGCAGAGCACGGGCTCTAGGCACACGGGCTTCAGTAGTTGTGGCACGCGGGCTCAGCAGTGGTGGCTCACAGGCTCTAGAGCACAGGCTCAGTAGTTGTGGCGCACAGCTTTAGTTGCACTGTGGCATGTGGGATCTTCCCGGACCAGGGCTCAAACCCATGTCGCCTGCATTGGCAGGCGGATTCTTAACTGCTGTGCCACCAGGGAAATCCCTAACTTTGTTTTTTTAAACAATCTGAAGAAATAGCTTGTATCATCTTCTCCCCTGGACTGTGAGCAGGACCTGTGATTCTGAGGAGATGTCACTCCCATGAGTAGATTACATCATAGGGCAAAGGTGAAGGAATTTTGCAGATGTAATTAAGGTCCCTAATCACCTGGCTTTGAGTTAATCTCAAGGGAGATTATCGTGGGTGGGCCAGACCTAATCAGGTGAGTCCTTTAAAAGAGGGTCTGGAGATCAGAGACTGAAGAAGTCACAGAGATTCAAAGCAGCATAGAAGCTCTTCTGTTGACTTTGAAGAAGCAAACTGCCTTATTGGGAGAAGACCACATGGCAGAGGATGGTAGGATGCCTCCAGGAGCTAAGGACCTCAGTCCTATTAACTGTAAAGAATATAATTCTGCCAAGCAATCACTGAGCTCGGAGGAGAACCCCAGCTTTCAGATGAGACTGCAGTCCCGGCCAACAACTTGAGTTCAGCCTGATGAGGCCCTGAACAGAGGACCAGGTTAAGCCATGCCCAGAAACTGCGTGATAACAAATGGGTGTGGTTTTCAGCTTCTAAGTTTGCAGTAATATGTTACAAAGCAGTAGAAAACTACTACAGGAAATACAGGACCGTGCTGCAGAAATATCTATTGCTAACAGAACCCATGGGGCTCTGTTTCTGGCTGTCCATGAAAATTCCAACCAAGCCACATCCAAATGTCAGAACAGACATTTGTTTATTTGTTTCCCAGACAGTCAGGTCCTGAGAGCATTACTTCCAGGTCCCCTGGAAGCCTCTTAAGCTTCCTTAAGCTTAAAGCCTCTTAAGCTTCTGGACTCCACATGCTGAGTGGGAGTGTGGATGGTGTGAGGAAAGACATCAGCCCCGTCAGCCAACTGAGCTCAGCTGTGAACTTCTGACACCCCTCACCCTCGCCCCCATACCTGGAAAATAGATGTGACCATTCACTGGAGAAGATGGAATTAAATTCTGGTGGACATGGGGAAGCCTGAAACAACAGCAGTAGCCTATTCCAAGTGCACAGACAATTTATATAAAGAAAACTTCACTCGATCTTGTTAGATTTGTATTGTTATAAGCACAGAAAAGACACAGAGCTGTATACTGGCATGCTATTAAGACATGACTGAAAATTCCAAGTCATAATTTAGAAACCTGTAGCATCTCATTTCAAAGCTAACATCTTTGAAATGATGAGACACTGTTTTCACTGACGTTCAAAAAATACATGAGAGGGTTTCCCAGGTGGCGCAGTGGTTGCGAGTCCACCTGCCGATGCAGGGGACACGGGTTCGTGCCCCGGTCCGGGAAGATCCCACATGCCGCGGAGCGGCTGGGCCCGCGAGCCATGGCCGCTGAGCCTGCGCGTCCGGAGCCTGTGCTCCGCAACGGGAGAGGCCACAACAGTGAGAGGCCCGCGTACCGCAAAAAAATAAATTAATTAATTAATTAAATAAAATACATGAGAGAGACAGATCCACTGAAAGCCCCTCCTTTATTTTGGACACTCAGGGAATCAGAGTTCTGTTGGCCTGGGTTATTGACTTTCTCTTAGGGATGCAGAGCCCCATTTGACATCACCTTCACCTGCCACAAATAAAATGCATTCCACCTACATGGCATTTCTGTGACCACACTTGTTTCCTTTTGTCTTCTCAAATGGTTGTGACTTTCTGTTCCACTCGCCTCAGAATAACTCCTTCCTCCACCTCTGTTCTTGCTGGTTGCTATAATCTTTCTCATCTCCATGAAACTTTTTTTTTTTTTGCGGTATGCGGGCCTCTCACTGTTGTGGCCTCTCCCGTTGCGGAGCACAGGCTCCGGACGCACAGGCTCAGCGGCCATGGCTCACGGGCTTAGTTGCTCCGCGGCATGTGGGATCCCCCCGGACCAGGGCACGAACCCGTGTCTCCTGCATCGGCAGGCGGATTCTCAACCACTGCGCCACCAGGGAAGCCCTCCATGAAACTTTTTCTTTTTCAGTCTTCTAACCTCTCTGAAGGTCCCTAGATAAACCACAAAGGACTATGACTTCCCACAGTGTTTCTTAATTTCTGGCCTTAGCAAACCTACATCCTGAAATCCCCATGGACCTGTATTTACCTCTTTCTCCAAGAAAACAGTAAGGCCCGGGGAGGAGGATGGCAGATACATGACTCATTCAAGAGATGATGTGTTACACTGGGCTTAGAATATTATACTGGGCTTAGAATATTATACTGGGCTTAGAATATTATACTGGGCTTAGAATATTTCTGTAGTTTATGTTCATTGCTCATTGGTGAATGCTCCAACCTCACAACCTCTGAAGCATTAGCACAGATCCCTCTGCAAGAAACTGACTTACCAGAACACTCCTTAATGCAAGAAGGTTTTGGCCCATGGAACCGACTTTATACACTGAGAGATTTCAGGGACTTGGGGAAGTACTGCCCACTTTCCAGGTGAACTTGACCCCATATCTCACTTTGTATCAAAACCAGAGCCCACGTTCTCCCTTCCCTCGGAAATCTGCTGTGAAAAGCCTCAGAATCCTTGCTGATTGAGAACTGGTGACCCTGGGGCCAAGCACAGCTCCTGCTTTCATGTAATTTACAGATTCACGGACCACTCTTTTTTACAATTTTGAATTCTGTTGCTTATTTTAGGATCTTCTTGGCAAAGAGCAGTGGCTGAACTATGTGTCTTGCAGTTGAGCAGAAAACCAGCATTTATTGTATTTCTCCAATGTTTTGTTTGTATAGCTTTCCTGGAATTTGGATCCGGCTCTGTGACTTGAAAGGTGGGAGGTACATGCACACGTGTGTGTGTGTGTGTGTGTGTGTGTGTGTGTTGGGGGTAAGTGAACGTGCCCCCCCCACCATGTTAATGAACGTGGGCAGAGAGCCAGATCCACATCCTGGGGAGCCCTGCTGAAGGTTCCTGTCATTACAGAGGTCCCCTTCACAAAGTCAAACACAATGATTCCCAAAGGATCCCTACAGAAGTGGGTGGAAGGTCAGCGTTTCTTGTCACTTTGTGGTTTTGAACATGAGACCCACAGCCTCCAGTGTGCTGTACTTTCCTTGGCCGATCATATCAAGGTGGCCGTGCTAACATACTGTCTAACCCTGCCTCAGTCCCCACTGATACAACCCCAGAGACCAAATCAGTAACGCCGTTTTTCCCCTAATAGCTAAATCTAATTCCGTTGATTCTCCAACCTAACCTCTGGGCCTGTCTTCTAAGTACCAAACTCTGCTCAAAGGTGATCATTCCCTGAAAAATGTTAAGCCTGACAATCATTTCCTTTAGGGACTTTAAATAATGAACTGTTGGGCTTCCCTGGCGGCGCAGTGGTTGAGAATCCGCCTGCCGATGCAGGGGACACGGGTTCGTGCCCCGGTCCGGGAGGATCCCACATGCCGCGGAGCGGCTGGGCCCGTGAGCCATGGCCGCTGAGCCTGCGCGTCCGGAGCCTGTGCTCCGCAATGGGAGAGGCCACAACAGTGAGAGGCCCGTGTACCGAAACAAACAAACAAGAAATAATGAACTATTCAGCTGGGATAATGATGTGACAATTTGCAGGCAAATGTGGGCGTAGATGTCTGCCTCGTTTGTGAATAGGTATGAAAAAAAGAGTTCATTTCCTTGAAACATTACGACTTCTGTCTCACCTCCCCCTCTCCATATAGAAAAGAGAGATGAAAATAGAATTTAAAATTTAAAATAAACGGAAGAGATTTTAAAGCGTTAAAACATTTACAGAATATCCTTTCGAACCTCAATAAATAAATGGTTGCTGAATCTTGGACTCTTTTGCCCTTTCTTCCTGGTGGTTGGACATGTTTAAATTTGTCCTTATGAAGACCACACAAGCCACATTTTCAGAGAGGCCCCACATTTTTATTCTGTTTCACTGTCTCCCTGGGATCCGACTGTGATTTGGGATGTATGGTTGCTGTGGCTACAATACATGGTTAACATTTTTTTTTAATTAATTTATTTATTTTGGCTGCAGTGGGTCTTTGTTGCTGTGTACCGGCTTTCTCTAGTTGTGGCGAGCGGGGGCTACTCTTCGTTGCGGTGTGCGGGCTTCTCATTGCAGTGGCTTCTCTTGTTGTGGAGCACGGGCTGTAGGCACACGGGCTTCAGTAGTTGTGGCACGCGGGCTCAGTAGTTGTGGCATGCGGGCTTAGTTGCTCCATGGCATTACATGGTTAACTTTGATAAGGATGCTATTTTAATCTTTGCATTTTTATGAAATGCACACACACAAGCAAAATACACACATGCACATAATTCACAAACAATCTTCACCATCTGTTCATCAAGGTAAAGTGTCATCAGGAGCACAGACTAGCCTGTTATAAAATTTCTTTCTAGAAGATTTCCAGGTGGTCGGAATAAACACAAATTAGACAGTAGAAAACTCTTAATGTATATTGGTCTAGCAACTTAGGAACTGAACGAATTAATACATAGAGAGCTATACAACACACCAAGGGCCCCTAAATCCACAGTAACTACAACAATAATAATATACAATGCTGTAAGTTCATTAAAATCTATTCTATCATGCATAGAAAAGTACCTGGTTAAAGCTGTTAAATATATGACAGTTGAGGGGGGTTCTGTATTTCAGTGCAATATATCACATTTGGAAATGAATGGATATAAAAATATATATTTTTTGCTTTCAAAAAGTGGAACAAAGCAGAACATAAGGCTTTTCTGCTAAACTATAAAAGTGTAATCAGCAGTTGGTCTGCTGTGATCTAATGTATGTATGTATGTATGTGTTTAGCATCAGGAGAATCATGTCTTCTTCTATGAAATTCTTGTAAATATTATCATCCACTTGAAAGCATCTTTGTTATAATTTCCTCCCTAATTTTTTCATTGCCTTTGGTTTTTTTTTTGGTCCCTCTTAATTAAGGAAATACCAGGAAGATATTGAAGTTTCTCCACAGCTAATTTTCAATTTCTATTTTGGAGTCATTTTTGAATTTTCAGTGTTGCAGCACCTGAGAAGCAACTGTATTAGTTCATTAACATGGAAATCTTAAAATGTGGTCCTTATGTTGTTCTCTATTTTTTTCTTTTCCTTCTAGTTTCCTCCATCCCTCCCTTCTTTCTTCCTTTCTTCTTGCCTTCCTTCCTTCCTTCCTAGAATTCACTGAAGTATTTTCTAGGTCCTAGCCTTTCACTTATTATTTTAATCAAAGCTTATCTTTGGGCCCAGGGTGTGAAAAGTAAAAATGTCTCTGAAATTCTATTTTACAATATAGACAGAGAAGTTGGCTTGAGTTTCACTTAAATACTATACACATTCTGTATCACACAAGGGGTGGGGGTAGGGCTGCAATATGAATGTAACAATTCCTTTTAGTCTGTATTTACAAAAGAAAGCCCCTTCCCTAATGAAAAAGTCTCTTCAGCATCTGCTTCCTGAAGCCTGTGGAGAAAACATTTTATCCATGGCTTGGAAACAATCTCTTTTTCAGAGAACGTCCAGTGTTCCCCAAGAGGTTCCATGGGCTGGATCTTCCTGTTCTTAGTTGAGCAATGAATAAGCACTGGATGTGTTTTCCAGGGATGAACTGGTTATTTCCGGGGTGGAAACATTGTATGTTCCTGAAAAACAGAACAGCAGCTCAGCTGAAAGCCAAGTCTTCAAGATTACTGGGGTGTGAACCTCTGCCAATGGCCCAGGGGGCGCTCTGCTCCAGGAGCCAGGTAAGCTCAGGCCATGCCTGGATAGGAACACATGCCTGCCCTCCTCCCCAGACCCAGAAGTCCTGGAGAACAAACAAAGCTGTTCTCAAGCATGCGTGGCAGCCGACAAGACAAGCACTAACTATTTCACATCATACCAGCAGCCAGATTTCTACAAAAGACAGGGAGACGGCGACAGGGGCAGCCCTCTGCATGCTACCACATGCACTGGCCTGGGAGCATCCGTGGGAGGGAATATCCCTGGTCCCTTTGGGTTGGTGTGACTTTGGGAATCTCTTGGGAGGGGCCTGGGGGCTGAGCCGAGGAAAGGGAGAAAAGGAAAGAAAAGAGAAAGTTACAGGAGAAGAAAAGGCAGGACCGAAAAAGCAGCAGGAGTCAGAGAATGCCAGCAAAAGTGCTGAGGATAAGTGTAGCAGGGCGGGTGGCCCGCGAGCTACTGCACAGGCTTGTGTCAGCAGGTGAGTGGGGACTGAACACAGGGACAGTAGGGGCTGTGTGTTGGGCAGGGGGAGCGACACAGTGCCCACCCTACCATCAGATGGGTGGACTGCCACGGCTAACAAGGTTTCCATCATTGCCTGGGGGGCCCTTTGTCGCTGCTGACAACACAAACCAAAGTTACAGTGATTATGGAACCCTCAAACAGGCCAACCTGGATCTGCATTAATGACCCTGAAAAGCTGAGTGGCAATGGCCAGGGCTCTCAGGCCCCAGGACCTCGGCAACAGGACCCCAACTCTTGATCTGACTGGTTCAGAAACAATGAACACATTTTATTGACCTTACATATTGCATCATTCTGATTCTGTGGAATCGTTTCATAGAGTTTTCACTGTTCTTGCTTTAATGCAAATGGTAAACATGATCCAGGGCCAGTGCTGGCCAAAGGGAATAGTTCTAACATACCCTGGAGATTTGATCATTTCACAACAGGTTCAATCAAAAGTGAAGGTCCTCCAGTTTCATGAGGAATGCATCAAAATGAAGCTCAAAACACCAAGTTCTCCGGAGTTTCAATAATTAATAGGCATTCTCAAAATTTGCTTTATATGAAAAGCTTTAGTCAGGAAGGCTTTTGATACATTTCTTCATTTGTGAGATTTGTTCAGTTTTGAGGAGCTAAAAGGAAGTCTGGTGCCTATTTTCCTAAGGGGAGGAGGTGGTGGTGACATGGGACAGGAGTTTCAGCTTGCCAGAAGAGCTGAGACCCACTGCCCAAAGTCCTTAACATTCTTTATCTTATGTCTACAAGGAGGAAATGTTCACTGCGCCATGCCCCTAATAGAACAGCTAACTTGGGTGATCCCTCATATGTATGCACAGTTTTATAAATGTCGATGTGTAAAAGAAGCACACTCCAAAAAAAGAAAAGGCAAAAAAAAGGGAAATGAAACTCACAGCATGGGATCCTATGGTAGGATTCTCTAAATATATTCTTCACTGCCCTGTAACCCATAAACATGACCTACCTATTCTTATATAACAGGAAGAGAAGAAAACTCCATGTTTGACCAAGCCAGCAATTTACAGTTCCCAGTTTTATGGTGGATGCAGTTTTTATGGAGAGCTCTCCACAGGTTGAAGGCAATTGCCCTCTGTACCAACCTCTTGGTTGTTTGGGAAAATATAAGCAAGTATTTAACCTCTGCCCCAAATAAGGCCATCATGGGTCAATGCCATGACGTGGGTAGTAGGACAGTAGGGCTGTGAGGTTCCCCCCAGGGCAAATATGTTTAGGTCAGCCCAGGAAACATCTAGAGGTCAGCACGTACCTGTTTTACCAAACAAATTGTTAAATCTTCTTGATATTGGAGAACTCATAGAAAATATGGGAGTAGATGAACCTAGGGATGTTGACTAGAAAAGAAAAAAAGAATTACAAAGCAAGCGTGTTAGACCAAGGCCCAGTTTTGATCTGTAGGATGACTCGTTTGCTGCCTGCTAGTGGTCGCTGACTGCTATCTTTCATCTCACTTTAAGGAGAGATCCTGGATGAGCGTGAATTTCTATTTCAGACAAATTAAGCAGGGGAGCCACTTTCTGAAATACTGTAATATCACCACCCGTATTAGGGAAATAGCTTCCAAATACATTTTTCACTGTTTGATACGGTTTATTATCTTTTGACATAGGAAAACAAATATATTTAAGTGCAATCGTTATTTTCCAAGATGAACTACAGAAAATTCTATTCATCATTATTCTTCAAATTTTGTTCTTTACGGCCTTGAGTTTCCCCAGAAGAGTGCTTCTCATCGAAATTTGGTTTTAACCTCCAGTTATCTGTGCTATTTGTAACCTCTATTTAAAGATTTGGGGACAGCATCTTAATGCTAGTTCCGTTCCATGACTATGTTTAATAGGCAGAATCAGGTAAGTAGCAAACACAGTGGAATAATCTATGTTATAATTGGTGGAGAGAGAGGGGTTTGTGAAAGTCTCTACAAAGGAAGTACTTACCTTTGAGTGCTGTGAAGACCATCTCGACAGTGAGAACTTATTCAGCAAGGCTTCCTGTACCTGCATCATTTAAAAGAAGCCATTGTCAACTCAACGTGTCACTGCAGTTTAGACTTTTCTAGGATCATGAATATCACTGTTCTTACCTTCTGATCCCAGAGGCATCCAAAGAGTAAAATGAATAATCCCTGAAAAAAGAATTGGGAAGAAGTGCATTTTAATCATATTAATTAGAGTAATCATATTCTAGTCTAGCAAAATAGGAAGTATTGTTCACCTGCCATAGAATTTGTACTACCTCTTTCCACATCTGCATTTATGGTCCAGTAGATGACAATGATGTAGTAGGTCCACACCAAGGGACCTTTGATGTTATAATGTCATAAGGATATTTTCAATTTCCCTATTTCCACCCAGTTGTGCACTGGAGATCCTGCTGGTTATGTTATTAAACATACCTCTTATGTCTACAGTAACCTTCATGTAGTTGTGATGAGAACATAAGGCGTGAGGTGGAATAATCAGTCCCTTCTAGTCAAGGCATATTATAAACATCATGAGACATGAGCCTTAGAGTTTGGAGCCGTGGACCCAGGAGCAGAAGTTAGGATTTGCATGGTCTTGGCATAGCATCTAGGGCAATGTCTTGGCATCACCTCCAGATGCCCCGGATCCTCACCAGCTCATGGGGACCTAGGCCTACCACTGATGTACTGGTTGAATCAGAATGAAGCCTCCCCTTCCCTGTGCTCCAAAGGCTTGCTGTCTGTACCTCTGCTAAAGCCCACCTAACAATGTGGCTTGTATTATAGTTACGTGCTGCTGGAGAGCAAAGAGAATGTCTTTTTCATTTTCACATAATGGAGCAAAATGTCTACCTTACATAGAGCAGTCATTCTTTCATCCTTCAGATAAATGTTTCCTGAGAACCCACTATGTGGTACAGAGCCTTCATTTCATTTGCCAAATGGTTACTGAGCACCTAGTCTGTGCCAAGGTCTTTGCAGGCACTAGGAATGTACTGATAAATAAGACAGATGCTGCCCCTGACCTCACCAAGGCAGAGCGCTCATTTAATGCTTGTGGAAATTAACTGGAGAGATTGTTTGGTTTAATGGTGGTATTTTCATTTAGGAGATAATAAACAGCATCAAGATAATGTTAGACAAATAGCAAAATCCAGTGTAGGGAAGGGACTTTCCTCCTATTTGTATCATCAGGGCATTTAGAAGAGAGGTGCATATGCAACTAAATTATAATGCAGGTGATAAGAGGCGTGAGGTTCCATGGGAGCAGAGGAATGTGCCCTTTCTATTTCATTGAGTTCTCGTCATTACCGTTCTTTAGGGCTAGGGCCTCCTATGAACAAAAGTCCTTCCCCGTTCCTACCCCTGTTTGTGTTTCTATCATTATAGATCCTTCCTGAGAGCGCTGCCCTGCAGAACGTACCTGGAAGGCATTGAGGAGGGTAAATACAATATGGAACACAGCATTGCTCCCCTGGAACACGGTGGCGAGACCGAAACCCCAGGTGAGCCCCAAGAGAGGTGTGAGGACCCCAATGCTCTTGGTGATCTGGAACAGGCTGCTTTTTTCCTGCTTGCTTGGCTTGTCCCCGATGGAAGGTCTCAGGATCTTGGTGATGACCACGACCGTGACGGTCACGTTGACCACCACAATGATCAGTGCTGGGATAACGAACGCCAGCAGGGCCTTGGTGTCCTCCCAGTTGAGCCAACAGGCGTTTTTCCTTGTGTAGACCTCCCGGGGCTGGGTGGCCCCCACCGTGATGACGGAGATGACCAGAGGACAACCGTAGCCGAGAGAAAACGCAATAGCCTTCTGAATGGACTTGCTCGTGTCATGCAGGATGAAAACCAAGCGGTAGAAGAGCATGAGGCCCAGAGTCAGCATCCAGAAGAAGACGCTGAGGTAGGAGAAGTGGATGAAGAAGGTGGCGGCCACACAGGCCGTCTGGTTGAGTGGGTAGCGGTAGTTGTGGATGGCGGCGGCCACGATGAACCAGACGTCGGCGACCAGAAGGGAGGCGGCAATGTTCACGATGCAGATGTGGCGCATGGAGGAAGTCCGGTTCTTCGTGACCGATTTCCACACCACGGCTTCCACAGCGAGGCAGGCTGCCAAGCTCAAGATGGAAAAGCACAGCCCGATGTAGGAAATGATATCCAGTAGTATTTTCAGGAGAGAATCATGGTCTGGAGAATCAGGCGACATGAGGATGGAGAATGATGTGAGGTGGTCACAGCTGCAGGACACACTGTCCTCGGTGACTTCTTTAACGTAACACCCACTGCTGTCCCAACCCCCCGTGCGGTTGGCGAGGTTGAAGTTCCAGAAGACACACCTTGGTACCCCGCCCGAAGGGTTGTTGATTTTGAAAGTCATCGAAATTCTGAATGGCGTGGTTCTATTGTGGCTGACAGTGGTTGTCATGACCAAGCTGTTTGCAAAAGTCTTTCCTGGAAGGTCCTGGGCGAGGATGGCTTTGAGAGTTGGGAAAGCCACAGTGACGATAAATGAATCTGGTTGTACGTGTTCCAGCTGGCATTCATCAATGGTCACATTGCCCCAGAGGTCAGAGTCTAAGAAAACAAAGCTCTGTGTGTAGGATTTGGGGTGGCCAGATTTTATGACCATGCTCTTCATCTGAACATTAGGTTGGGAGATGGTGCTATCTTCTGACCGCAAGGCTCGGGAAAATCTTTCCACTGAATCCAGTAACTGTGAGCTCTGATTGGTCTTTTGCTGTTGTGACGTCATCCAGGTATTCAAAATGGGTTTGCCGAGGATGACGTTGACCGTGGAGAGGACGTGCTGTAATTGACAAGGCATGGGATCAAACCAACCGAATGTTTTCAATCATAAGAGAGAAAAAGAGAACATCTCCCTGGCAACTGGTTAAGTGGGTACAGGGAAGAAGAAAATAGAAGGCATGGGATCAAACCAACCAAATGTTTCCAATCATAAGAGAGAAAGAGAGAACGTCTCCCTGGAAACTGGTTAAGTGGGTACAGGGAAGAAGAAAATAGAAGAGAAAAATGCAGCATCACAGGCTGTGGAGGCCTGTGATCCACCTTCTTATGGAGGGAATTAGCAGGGGACGGGTCCTCACAACTGCAAGACTTACTAAACATTTAGCAGTCGTGACGGTGAGAACGGCCCCCACCTCTCACTAAGGTCGACTCAGCAGGCTGACAGAGCTCTTTATTAATTGTTTTATTTTATTTTAAATCTCAAGCCTGTAAAGGCTTTTGGGTGGGTGGTATCTCACGAGCAAGGGTGAGGTAGTCTCAGAAGACCCTCGCAAATGCTGAGCATCAAATAAGCCATGGGAGTGTCGTTAAAGGCATTTTTCTTTCTAGCTCAACATTTTGATTCTCTCTCCCATAAACTTGGAATTGTCATGTGTGGCTTCTCTCCATGGAGAGAAGTGGCTTTTTCTCTCTGCCCTTCTTTGCCTTGTTCTGTTATCTGAAATGATGAACCCTGCAGTTAGTTGAATGGTGGCCCTTATTTGGAGAAAACCTTATTTGGAGAAAGCGTCTTTGTAGATGTAATTAAGGATCTGGAGAGAAAAATCAACCTGGATTATCTAAATGGGCCCTAAATCCAAGTATCCTTATAAGAGACAGAAGAGGAGAAGGTAAATGGAGAAGAAGAGAAGGTCATGTGAAGACAAAGTCAGAGGTTAGAATGAGGCAATTTGCTACAGCAGCCCTGGGAAATCTGTATAAGCTCCTTGGACCCCTGGTACCCCAGATGCTTGCCAGTTACCTCTGGTTGGGTTTGGCCAATGAGAAGCATCGGCAGGAGATGAGAGGGTGAGAGAAGAAAGAAGCTGAGATATATTTTTCCTGCTACCCACTGCACCTTCATTTCACTCTCAGCACACCTTTGGTGATAGTTACGTACTTCCAATACTGTAGCTCCTGCTCGGTAATCCCTCCCCCCAGTGCTCTGGGTGTACTATGTCCTCTCCTTTCCACATTAATCCTCAGGGTAGTAAGGCCTTCTAAATGTAGCTGGTCTCTGGGTGCCTTATACCATTTTTAAAAAAAATTCCTGGTTTTACCTCTGTAAGTATCCCCTCATTAAAGTCTCTTCATTTGAACTCTGGTGGGTGAATTCTCTTTCCTCTCCGAATGCTGATTGCTTCAAAGATCATGTCTTGTGAGAGACCATTGAGAATCCCACCTTGCACATATTCTGAAAACCTTTCATTCCTAGTTTTCCTAGAAAGCAGGTAAGAATTCATTCTCTTTTAATGAAGAAACTAAAACAGACCTTCTCTAAAGAAATCTTCTTAAGATCCCAAAATGTACACTGAAAATATTCACTGACATGCTAAAAGCCAGAGCTGGCAGAGTGTTGCTCGGGAAAAGACAGAGAAGAAGTTGCAATGGAGAGAAGTTATGTTTCTTGACCCCAAGTCCTGAGGGATGAAAAGACAAGACCCCAAACTCCTGCAAGGCTTAAGCAAACTCACCATCATCATTTCTGAATTCACTTGGGTTGGAACTGTTGAGAGCAAATCAAGGATGTTAATAATGGCTCCCAGGCTCCCAGGAAATGAGTTGACTTCAAGTTTCACCTGGTTTGTGCTAATGGAAAGATTCTTTAGGTATGAAGGGAGTTTCTCATCCTGAGAAGGGCTCTTCATCAAAGCCTAGTAAAACAAAAGCCGACACAGACAGAAAAAAATCAAAAAACTTGCCCATCAGTCATCAAATACTGCTGATACATCCATGACAAAAATCTCTCACATCTGAGTTTCCTTTTTGATTCCTCCATTCTCATAAGTATATCCCATAAGGTAATGTACTTATCTCTTAAAACTGTGCTTGCTCTTCAGAGTGCAATATTACATGAGACCTCACACATAGAAGAGGAACAGTACAGCATATGTCAACCTGATGACTAGTTGAAAAGCAAAAGGAAGGGAAGTAGATATGATTGCTAGAGAACTAGATTAAAGTTGCATAAAATTGTCACTTGATTGTATGAAAGCACATTTGTCACTCTGTTTTTTCTCATCACTTACCTCGCTGACCATGAGAGTGGTTTCTATCCCAAATTCCCTGCGACACTTCTGGTTTATATCTGATGTCCCAGTGTAATTATAAATAGTGCCGTCTTTTATTTTCAAAAATGATACAAATCAACTTACATACAAAACAGAAATAGACCCATATACATAGAAATCAAACTTAAGGTTACCAAAGGGGAAAGGGGGGGAGGGAAAATTAAGACCAACAAGGACCTACTGTATAGCACAGGGAACTATACTCAATATTTTGTAATAACCTATAAGGGAAAAGAATCTGAAATATTCTTTTTTAGATTCTTTTCCCTAATACAACATTGTAAATTAACTATACTTCAGTAAAACAAACACACATGCACACAAACAAAAAAACCAAAAAGCAAAAAGTATCCTTGTTTGGATGATAAATTGTATAGTCACCTTATCTATAATGATCACATTTGCGTTTTCTAACTATCTGACTCCTCACTATAATTAAAGAATGAACTAAAAGTTGGTCTTCTCCATAAAGAACTTTGATGAGTGTTCTAACCCAGGGGAGTTTCTTCCTCTGAATGCAGAAGTATTTGTTTTACTTAACAGAATTTACATTTGTGACATCTCTACCAATGTCATCCTGTGTTTTAATTTCAATCTCTCTCCCATTAAATGATAAGCTCCTTAACAATGGGAACCATGAGTTGCATTTCTTTATATCCTTCTCATATCCCATAACCCCTAACATAGGCATTTAACTTCATATGTAGTAGGTATTCAATAACATATGTTGAACAGATAAATTAGACGGAGCATGATAGGTCAGCATGCCCCCTTTCCATTGAAAGGGTATGTATATCTAGAATTGGGACCAGGGCCTAATGTTGAGTTCAAATTATAATTTCTATCTTCCTCAATTGGGATAGTTTATATTCCCGATGCTTTACCCGTCAAGGTCTAACTCAGATGCCAAGTTTTTCAAGCAGAACTTCCTGATTATCCTAGCCCAAATTAATACATATATAATATCTATATTCTGTATCCAATCAGAGGTCAAGTTCTGATTTGGCCTCTTTACCCTGATGGCATCTATAATAATGCTTTATACATAGTCGGTATTTTAATGAATTTGATGTGAGACAAGAGATAACTAGATAAAATGCAAACCAATATCACCTTTTTTACTCAGTCCTTCTTCCCAGGATGCGAGGATTTGGAGCTAACCAGATGTTAGCTCCAAATATAGCTCACGGTCTGAAGATGTTACCATAAGCTATAACCCCAGTAATTGCCTCATTTATTGTAACTCATGGAATTTTAGGAGTCTCGAACTTTCAGCAACTTAAGTATGAGAGGTAATTTATATTTATTTTGATGAAGTGAAACATGTTTTTCCTACCACATGGCAGTATCTCTATTCTAGGTAAGAGAGGTCAGCTAGGCCCTTCTATAACTATAGGTTACCTCTAAGGATTAAGGAAATCTCAGACTTGTAAAAACGTAAAGCCCAACTATTTTTTTTGACTGATGAACCTTACTTTTTGTGTTGCTCCCCTTTCTGAAAAGATTAGCGCTATTAGCTTGATATAAAAAAATTTTTCAGGGCTTCCCTGGTGGTGCAGTGGTTGAGAGTCCACCTGCCGATGCAGGGGACACGGGTTCGTGCCCAGGTCCGGGAGGATCCCACATGCCACGGAGCGGCTGGGCCCGTGAGCCATGGCTGCTGAGCCTGTGCATCCGGAGCCTGTGCTCCGCAACTGGAGAGGCCCCAGCAGTGAGAGGCCCGCGTACCGCAAAAAAAAAAAAAAAAAAAAAAAAAAAAAAAAAAAAAAATTCTTCAAAGGAGAGCAGTTAGAGGAGATAACACGACTTCCATCTTGGAGGTAAAGGAAACAAGGTATTAAGAAGTCAAGGTGAAGCTATACAGCTGGTCCTAGGGCAGAACACGTATTTTGCTGCCTCCATATTCGGATTCAAGCAAAATATTCAGCATTTCTAGGGGTGCATCTTCTTTGGAATTAAATAAGTATAACTTTGAGAGCAACACAAAGCAGCTCAAAGCCCGTTTTCCTAAGTGCTGAGAAATAGGATCAGCTAGACACATCTCCCCACCAAGAGTTCAGAGTCAAGTGTTTAAGAATCACCTCAGCCAGCTGGAGCAGAGTATTTATTGGGGCAGAGATGCAGTCGTTTTTCTTGACCTTCCACTGGGAGCCCACACATCTGTAAGTTATGACCCCGCCAATGGGACTCCCAGGGACTCTGGGAACATTAGAGAACTGGCAAAGCTTCTGGATGACTTTTCCGGGTTCCCCAACACCTATGATAGGATCTTGGCATGTGATGTTCTCCCCTGCATTGGAAAAATGGGCATAAAAAGGACAATTGAAAAGAGGAGAAAAGATAGTGGAAATAGGGTCAGGCTTAGTTAGAGTTTTGATCTTTGAACTCCTCTTCTTTTTTCCTTTCAGTGACCTTTTCGGAGTTGCCCAAATTCCTTATTTTGCCCCTGATTTTCTAAAGCCCCTTAGGGCTTTCCATGCAAATCCCATTCTAATCTGCGCTGGCTTTTTCGAACAGAATTGATTTCCTCAATGCCTCATTCCCTCCTCTGACCTCCAGGAATCTTCTCTCTGATGCCTGTAAAATCTAAGCCGTGGAAAATAATGAGAGCTTGATGTGTACTCATCCAGATAAAAGATAGGCAGGTTAATAAGGGTCTTAGGGACATAATGAGTTAATCCAAGGGCTTCTCAACTCTGGTGTATTAGAATCTTCAGAGGAGCTTGGAAAATTCCAATGTCCAGGCTCACTCCAGCCCAAGTAGATCAAAACCTCTTGGGCCGGAATTCAGGCATCAGCAGTTTTTTAAGCTTCCCCAGTGATTCTAGGGTGCAGCCAAGTTTGAGAAGCACCATCTTAATCCAAGGATATAATTAGTAGTAGGAATTCCAGGCACCCATGACCTGAATATTCTGGGCAAAATTCCTAAGCATTTATTCCTTCTGGTGTCCCTAGAGGATGACTTTTCTTTACCTCTACTCAAGACAGACTTGAATGGGAAAATGGCATTTATTGCAGAATCTCTAGTCTCCAAGGGACCCTGACTCTCTGATGAGCAGACCCCCCTTTCATCATCTTTTAAATTTAGCATGAATTGAGTTCTTAGCCACTGTGTAAAATCTTAGAATACCTAAGTAATGTTCTATTAGGAAAAAGAAGAGGAATCAGACTTGGTATGAAGAAAGAAGAGCAGAACAAAGGTAAGTGAATAAAGCATGATGATGTTTTATCATCATGGAGGGACAGTGGAGAAATGACCTTGGCTGCCCCCTGGAAGAGGTGTGCTTGGTGGGGTCCAGAGGACAGTGACTCAGAGAGATAGGGAGCTCTAAACTGCTTCCTACTTTGTTGTCTAGGGCTCAGATACCAACAGACGTTGAGAAGGACCTCAAATCCCTCAGTAAACTCAAACAAGCTTGGTAATGGAGCCATGGATCCTACAGACATCACGGGTTCTATTAGAGAGAAGATTTCTGGGGGGAGGGGATTGCTTATGATGCAAGCCCAGAAGCATCCTTTATCCACTTGCCCCTCTGTTGATACTGAGGAGAGCTCTTCGGTATGGGTTATTACAGAGATGGCTCCACAAATCACGACCTTTTACCTTGAAAATAGTATTTAGGGGAATATTGGCTCAGTGGTGACAAAGGATGGGAAAGACAGTTTCTGATTCTTTTTACGTAGCCCTTTTTACATAGTTTCTGATACTTTTTACATACGGAAATATGGCTTCATCTGCAAGGCTTTCCTGATCAATTTCTCCCCACCTAATCACTAGCAGAGTTAAACCAGGCAGCCTCTTCTAGCCACCCACAACTGTCTCTAGTTTAGAATCTACCACATTATATGTGATAACATTTTAAAATCACATTTATCTCTCCCCGAGGCTTGAGGCCAAGAAACATAGCTTATTTCTTTTCAAAGCCCCATGCTTAGCTCAAGGCTTGCTACATGAACGTGATGAACATATATTTATTGATGGATGAATGAGGGAGTGAATGAATACATGAATCCCTGCTCGTGACTATACCATTTTAAAATAATTTAAAATGCTCTCACCAGGAACCAGATAAAGCTTCATAGATGGGCTCCGGACTGAATTATTAGCAGCATTGGTAATATGACAAAACACATCCATATTTTCTGGACAGGAAATTGAGTTTGCCACGAAATGGTGTTTGTAGCACACTTGCTTTCCATTAACTTCTTTTGCTAAGGTACAATGAAACAATGAAGTCACAGCATTAGTATTCAAAGCACAAATTTTGTTAAAATCATTCAATGTGGATAAACTGGTCCAAGCTTTTCCCAAGAATGTGCTGCATTCATTTTAACGTGGTTTTCAAACTGCCTCTAGCCTAGAAGTAAGTAAGCCCACATTGGCATGTGTGCTAGCCAAAACCTTACCTTCACCATTCATGGCTCCAAATCTGTGCCTACCCAGTTCTGGACAATCAGAATGCTTTCTCAACCTTCCTCTACCTATCAAAATGCCACCATGCTCCGTGCCTTTATTCTATCCTGCTTTTGCCACATAGGTTTAGAGGTCATCTTTTTACAGATGTCTCCTCCGTCAGACCCTAAGATCTTGGAGAGAAGGTACCTGGTCTTATTTATCTTTGCGTCTCCTAGTGCCTAGCTCAGTATTTGACACAAAGAAAGCAGTGAATGCATGCGTGTTGAACACAGAATGTTACAACGCTTCAATAGTTCGGTACCCAGATTGATTTCATATCCCCCCTACCATGCAGCCTTCTCTAAATTGTCCAGTCTTTATGGGATTCCCATTTTTCTGAACTTCCATTGTTCTTTCTATCTATAGTGCTCATTTTATATATTTAATGCTCTATGTATTGTCTTTTACGACATATGCCCTTCTAGATTTTGACATATATGGCCCACTTCTTTCGTCTCCTTTTCATTGCCTACTGTTATGTTTTGTATTAAGCATAGGTCCCGAAGAACGTTCTTGAAAGTATGAAAGAGCTTATAAATCCCTCGTGAATGTGTCCATGCATTACGATTTGTGGTTGTGAGTTCATATTTGGTTGACCTTAATCTACAGGAATCCTGAGTGATCTGGATGGAGGGTACATTCTACCAGAGAGGATTTAAATTTTTTGGCCAGGTACCACTGAGTGCTACCAACGGACTACTTTAAGTCAATTAGTCCTCAGCTTGGAGTTATTGGACCACATAGGTAGTATAAATTCAAGTCCCAAACCTGAATGAAGGCAGGACAGTTATATTTCTCAGGGGAAATTTTTGCCCACCCAGCACTGAGGCCAAGCTCTTAACTCTGGCAGATGAATTTTGTTTTTCTAGCTTCTTCTTTTATTGAGCATGTCATTGTCTGAGGGTCCTGACATTGTGCTGATGGGGTAGGTTGCCTTAGTTACTGTATTGGGAGCAAGGCCTTTTCTTTCATACACTTCAGAGCCTTAATATTCAAATTCAGGATTCTGAGGTTTCTGATATTGGCAGATGCCCTCAGGGAAACTCCAGCATTAGTTAAAGCATTACCTCTATTTTTCTTTTCTTCTGTTTTTGACCCTTGGTTATTTCTCTTACTCTCTTGCCTGCTCAACTGTGCATTTAAAAGGATTTTTGCCATACTTTTCTTTCATGCTGACTCATAGCATAGAGGGAGGGGTGATCAGAATATCGAGTCTACTATACTGAGTGCATAGAAGACTTGTGCCGGTAACTTAATGCTATGTTCAACAGCGGTCATTAAAAACAGTGGGCTCCACCTTCACAGACTCTCAAGATTTTGTCACAAACCAATGAGCCACTGGTCACATAGCAAAATAGAAGGCAATAAAGCCTCATGGGCTTCCCTCTGTTACATTATGTCTCTGAAGCAATTCCTCTGTTTCTTTACCCCTATTTTAAGAGTAAATTTTTAGACTCCACATGTATGGAATTATGTGTCCTTACAGTTCAGCAGTGGGCATCTTACCAGCCGGAAAGGACGCGGAACCAGCTTGGAAAATGACCTTGTAGTCTCTGTCCTCCTCAATGCAGCACTTGATGTGACGGGAGCTTGTGCATGGAATGACAGCTTCCAAAGGATCAACCATGATATCAGGCTCTAGGGGCAGCGGGTGGACGGTGACATCTTTGGCCATGACACTGTATGAATTCTTGTATCGAAATATGCAGTGATAGGTTCCTGAGGGGAAGGAAGCCAAGATGAGATGGAACGAAGTCATCCCTCCAAACAGACATTTGCTGAGAAAGTTGAGAAGAGGCTTGGTTTTCCTTGTCAAGCTGGGGCAGAGGCACAGCACCCGCTCCTGGACCCTGGACTGGAAAATGCTCCATTGGTTCCCCTCCTGGGTTCGCCATGCCTTTGAAGGACTAGCTCATCGCCACCTAAATATTCACTTACTTTCGAATAAAATCAAGTGGTGTGTCCAGAGTCATATAGCCTGTTGGGGGTGGAATTGAGTTTCAAATCTGGTTCACCATACCTACTCCAAAGCTCTTTCTTTAATCGGGGTTGCAGGGGGGACGGAATGCGAATTTTGGTGTGTGCTGGGCTGGGGAGTTCTTTGAAGACAGTTGCCAATAAGAGGGAGACAGCGCACCATGGTCTTGAGAGGCCCCCTCTCCCCATCTTTAAGGGAGTAGGTGCCTCTGGTCTGGGACCTCATGGCACCACTAAGGAATGTGGGGAGGGAGCGGGGAGGGAGGGAGAGAGGTTGACTGTGAGTTCTTGGGAGAGCTTGCTCTGTGGGCTCTGAGATTAGATGTCTGACTCTTATCTAGAAAAGTCTAAAGAGGAGAGCGGGCCGACTTTGCAGGAGTGAAAAGAGAAGGCTGCAGCAGGAGTTGCCTGCACGCCCAGTGCTTGGTGAAGCAGAGTGGACTGCGGACAGGGCTTGGGTTGAGCTTCATGAAAGGAACTTTTCCTATTGGACTTCACACCAGAGCCCATCAGAGGATGAACCACCATTGGATCAGCTGTTGTCGGGACAGTGGAAGATTATAACAGCATCTACAGTTAAGTAGGACCTTTCAATGTTCCTGACATTCCTTCTCTTTGCCCTGATTCTGGAGGAGCCAGAGTAGCTGCTAGCCAGAGGGAAAACACGTAGAATGAGAACAGAGAGGAAACGCTTTCTGATTCCTACTGGGAGGTGGGGGGGTGGGATTTACATTGAATATAAAATAAAAGTGTAGTTGAT
This sequence comes from Kogia breviceps, assembly GCF_026419965.1. Lineage (NCBI taxonomy): Eukaryota > Metazoa > Chordata > Mammalia > Artiodactyla > Physeteridae > Kogia > Kogia breviceps. Next base: position 79,400,446 of record NC_081319.1, read on the forward strand.
TTAGTTGAGAATAGATGATTTTTAGCACCTGAGTCTGGGACTGTTTAATAGTTCAGTGTGACCAGAACAGCCACAGCTCTTCCTAAGTTATTGCCTGATAGTAGGAACTCTCCTGTGTGAGTTCAGCACAGGAGAAAAAGACTCCCATTTCCTGATTGTATCTACCAAGTCCAGCCAGATGATAAGTAGTTATTTCTACAATATTGCCTAGGCCTTATATGAAAAAGTAAAGAACTCACAGGATCTGGACTGATTAAGCTTATAATGAATGAAAAGCTTTAGAACAGAGTAGTTAAGAGTTGGCCTCTGTAGCAACACAGTCTCTGTTTCCCTTTGACTTTGCTGTCTACTAGATGTATAACCTCAGGTAGTTTCCTTAACCTCACTGGGCCTCAGCTTCCTCATCTGTGAAATGGAGATAATAATAGCACTCTCGATTCCTGGAGTGGAGCAAACAAAGAAGCAGTGAAGCAAAGCCCTTGTCCTATTCCTGTGTTTTCCTGGGACAGCAAAAAGAATGACAAGGACTCGTGGAGTCAGCTTTTCACCGAGGATTCTCAGGGCCAGTGGGTCATTGCCCACAACTCTAGAGCTCCTTTCCGAGATGTAACCAATGACCGGAATCAGGGCTTAGGACAGCTTCCTAACAGCCCTTGGGCTCAGGGCCAGGATAGGACCACTCAGTTCAATCTGCAGCCTGATTTGCTCTTTACCCAGGACTCTGAAGGTAATCAAGTTATCAGGCACCAAGTCTCAATGTCTTTGCGAGGGTTTGGTTCTCGAAGTATCTTGAAATGACATATAACAAAGTATCTTCAGGGGGGTGAGTATATTGGAGTAGGGGAACGTAAGATCTTTGTTTTAGAAAGATCATTCAGGAGAAAGATCTTGGGTGGGAGGGAGGCATGGGGTGATGCTGTTATTATTGAGCATTTTCTTTGTGTAAATAAAGCAGGTGGTGGCGCTTGTTGAGACGGTATGATTGGCATCATGCTCCTCCCTGAGGAGGAGGTGGCTGGTATATTCCCTGCATGAGTCTATGGTGAACACTGAGGAGTCAGGGCAGGTGCTCATCTCCCCACTGAAGAGCCTGCTACTCAGCCTGCATAGAGCCACCTCTCTGCCCTTTCAGATGCCTGGCTGGGATACAGCTTCTTATGGTCTTTTAATCTCTGGCTGTAATCTTACCCAGGCGACCTAAGCTGTGACCATTATTCTTGACACTTTTTTGAGTGATAAGGCAAATCTCCCACACCCAGGTGTACAGGGGCAGGGAGGATAGAGAGAGAGGTAGAATGATTAGGTAGTTTTGTCATTTTATTTTTGTGGTAACTTTACAGCATTTTAAAGTTATATACTATATGTTTAAACATCTCCCTGAAAAATGCTGGCCTATATAACAATCTAATTGGGACTATATCATTCTTCTACTACAAGGTGGGAGAGAACGCCCTTTGTAAAACTATGAATCCAAATAAATGACTGTTTTCCAAAAAAAAATAAAAATAATAGCACTCTCCTCTAGGTTTATTGTTTTAAATTAATTCATACACTTAAATACATAAGACAATATCTATCAAATAGCAACAGCTCAAGAAATGTCAGCTATTATTGAAGCAATTCTATCAAATTCCCTCTTCTTTCAAAAATTTGCACTTCCTCCCAACCTGAACAATGTCTAGGGATAAGTAGAAAACAAAAATGTGTTTTTCCCCCCTTTGGAACAAGGCATATAAAATCTTTAGGCAGAATTTTTGTACCTCAGTTGGGTGAAACACAAGAGTCTGGTAAAAATACTTAAAAAAAACAATCCTCTTAAGACTTTGGAATTAACATATACAAATCACTAATACAGTAAGTCCCCTACGTACGAACCTTTAAGCTGTGAACTTTCAAAGATGTGAATGTGCCCCTGTATGCCAGCTGTTGTGCTGTACTACTGTACTTTTCAAGGTACTGTACTGTAAGATTAAAAATGTTTTCTTTATTTTTTGTGTTTTTTAATGTATTTTTTGTGTGAAAAGTATTATAAACCTATTACAGTACAGTACTATGTAACTGATTGTGTTAGTTGGGTACCTAGGCTTAACTTTGTTGGACTTATGAACAAATTGGACTTACGAACGCATTCTCAGAACGGAACTCGGTCATGTGTAGGGGACTTATTGTATATAAAATAGATGAACAGCAAGGACCTACTGTATAGCACAGGGTACTATACTCAATATCTTGTAATAACGTATAATGGAAAAGAATCTAAAAAAGTATGTGTGTGTGTGTGTGTGTGTAAAACTGAATCACTTTGCTGTACACTTGAAACTAACACAACATTGTAAATTAACTATGCTTCAATTAAAAAGAACAATCCTCTTAACTTAATGGCAAAGCACAGACTCTAGAATCAAAGAGACTAGTTCTAATCCTGGCTCTACAGCTTAAGTTGTGGAAACCGAGGCTCACTTTGCACATTGTAAAATGGGAATAGTGACATCTTCCCCCAGAAGGCTGTTGCATTTAGTGTGAGTATACAATGTCATATAGAGTGGCTGGCACAGGCACGGCCCAGGGCAGGCCCTCCATGGATGGTGATGATTACAGTGTGTTTCCAGGGGTCCAGGCAGCAGGGTCCAGAGTATCTGGGCTTTCACTCACCGTTCCACTCCCTGGTCGAGGTCTTGACTGTCAGCACCGACTCTGCTCCATTAGAATACCTCCTCGTGGTATAAAACCTTTTGTATATTTTAATTCCAGCAGAAGTGTTCCAGTACACCTCATCATAGCTACTCACATCACTGATGCACTTTATAGAAAAGCTTTGTCCCTCAGAAACAGAAATTGGGTCCGGGGTTATTTTTAGGTTGGCTAAAAGAATGCAAACAAAACAGACAAAAGAAAACCAATAACAAGTAAAATGTTTAGTCTTTCTGGTGACATCAACACCTGAGTGAAATTTCACATAGAGACAGAAAGCATGGGCTGTCCTGACTCTACTTGGGTCAATGTGGGGTTGGTACCTTGCTGCTCCGGAGCTTTACTTGTTTCTAGGCTGTTCTCGGTGGTGCTCTGAACTGTACCCATTTCCATCACATGCCTTGGGAACTCGCGCACTTCCCCTTTGTGTCTGGAATTATCTCCTAATGATCAGCAGGGCAAAAGGTTGTAAACTACAGTGTTGAGTTAACCCAAACTCCCCTCCAACCTTTTCCAGGTACCTCAAGGGGGACTAGATGGCTCAGATCTTATAACCACATCATTCTCTACTCTTTTAAAATAACTTCAAAAAATACTATACTGTATTTTAATTTCTTTCTTCTGTATCTCTTCTCCATAAAAATGTGAGCCTCTTAAGAGTAGGACCCTCTCATCTGCGTCTTCACATCCCCAGCATTAGCACTGGGTCCAGCACCCAGCCAGTGCTTTCTAAGCAGATGAGTGGTTTTTGGAATTACACGTTAAGTACAGGGATCACAGTGTTTGCTGCCCAAATAAATATACCTGGCCTGGGAAGTACAGGCACCCTAATTTAAGTCCCTATTTACTCTTATTTCTGAGAATTTCCTTGTAAGTTCATGAGGAACTAGTCGCTGAAACTGTTAACAAGACCCTTATTAATATAAAAGCTTCTATGAACATTCCACTGGTTTTGTCTCTGGTTCTCTTTCTACTCCTCTTTGAGTATAGCTGTCATTTCAAAATGCCACTCACCCTGTCTTCTCTACGTGAACAATGTCATACCTTGAGCCCACAGATGCTGGCCAGCTTCTCCAATCAGTGTGAAATCTTATTCTTAGTCATAAACAAAAGAAATCAAGGCTTTCCCTAGTACCTTCCAGAAGTTGGGATTCAAATGTTCAGATGCAGCCCCAAAGTAACAGAGAAGGGATTCATATGCCCTTCTTGTTGCCCTCCCTGGCTATAAGGATCTTGAGATGGTTTTCTAAGGCTGAGTTGTTTCTGAGGGTGGAAAGGAAAAGGTGCACGGAAGCCTCAATCTGGTTCTCTTGATTCTCAGATGAGAATCAAACTACCAGACCAGTGGTTTTCCGTGAAGACTAAGCATATCCCTGCGACAGCCAAAAGCCCACAGAATCAACACAACTCTCTGAGCTAAAACTTGCAGAGTATAACTGCTCTCATTCTAGAAAACCGCAAATACCTCAAAAGACCCTGAACTTTTCTACAGTAATAATGTTTCAGATAAATCTAATCTTGATCTTTGTAAAAGTGCTAAATCACGATAGTAGAAAATGGAAACAAGAGTAACAAGTACGTTTATCTCAGTCCTTTCTCCAAATTGTTCAGAAGGGGGCACTGAGGATTTATCTAAATATAATAGCTTGGTTTTGTATGATGGGTGGGTAGAAAAACACGTTTGTCTGCCCCACTTTGGCAGATAGGGATGAAGTTATAATGCTTTATGATATGAGCAGAAGAAATGATACTTTTAAAATATTTTTTAAAACCCACTTGTTACAACTGTAAAATAATCACAAAATACCGGACTCTTAAATCTTCCTGCAGCATTCTCTCTGGAAAAGATGAAATGGGAGAGAAAGAGGGGGTGAAGGATGGTGGGGAATGAGCCAGGCTATTGGAATTCAAGGGAGGGAGAATGGGATTATGGGAGGAAAAAGTGGGAAATTAGCGGTGTTATCCTCATTCAGTGACTACTCTGAGTGTGAAACCCTACTTCCCATCCACTTTCTGTCTTTCTAGTACAATGCAGGCTGTTCCTTCCCTGCAACCGCTGTTTCTTACCCCTACCCTTCGTGCTTTTAAAGACTTTGTAAGAATTTAAATGGCAGAGATGGAAATACCATTATGTGGTTGACCCCAGTCACACTCTCACTACCATGGAAGGCCCTGCTTCACTGCTCATGGATATTCCCAGTTGATTGGCAGCCCTTAGTTTGAAGTGCAAGGCAAAACATTCCAGTGAAAGAATCCTTACCCACAGAGATGAATGTCACTTTTATGTCTTTACTGCCTCTGGCTCCGTGGGCGCTGATGAACTCACACGTGTAGATCACTGTCGTTCCAGATAATCGGCTCGGACACTGAGTGCCATCGGCCATGAGGGTGTATCTGCTGCAGCCAGGGTCTGTGTCTGTTTCAGGGCTTCCTGCAACAACATAAGAGGTTCTTCTACTGTAACAGTTGGCTGACTGTCTGATTTGGTAGCAAAGAAGCCAAATCAGTGAAAAAGAATTCTTATTTCATTCAAGTTCTTCTCTTTGAATGGAGAGGCAGGATGGTGTCATTGTTAGCCCTGCCACCTCAGGATCCAGGTGGCCCGGCTGCAGATTCCAACTTTACTACTTACCAGTAGGGTGTTACTGGGAAAGTCACTAAACCACTCTGTGCCTCAGTTTCTCCAGATGTAAAATGAGAATGAAAAGAGGAAGCCCTCTTTTTCCTTTTTTAAGCCCAATTTTGTGTGCATTCCTACAAGTAGAGAAATCACTATTTAAAATCAGATTTGTCGGGCTTCCCTGGTGGCGCAGTGGTTGGGAGTCCGCCTGCCGATGCAGGGGACACGGGTTCGTGCCCTGGTCCGGGAAGATCCCACATGCCGCGGAGCAGCTGGGCCCGTGAGCCATGGCCGCTGAGCCTGCGCGTCCGGAGCCTGTGCTCCGCAACGGGAGACACCACAACGGTGAGAGGCCCGCATACCGCAAAAAAAAAAAAAAAAAAAATCAGATTTGTCTACGGCATCATTAGGAACACAGAGGGAGGCGTGGAGGGGGAGGAGAGAGAGTAGTGGGTGAGAAGGGGACCCCTTGGTGCTCTCGGGGAGATGGTGGGCAGCTCACAGAAAGCCTCAGTCTCCTCATGTGTAAAATGAGGGATGGGATGAAATCTGTGGTTCTCACAATAACATCTCCTGTGAAACTGAAGAAAATTAAATGTCCTGGAGCCCAAACGTGGAGACTGTGAAAGAGTCGCTCTCAGGTGGAACCTTGACAGCTGGTCTTTTTCAAAAACCAACTGTGGGCGCCCCGAGGGGCAGCCAGGCTGGAGGAGGCCGCCTCTGACGGGGCTGTTTGCCGCTTCTAGCTGCTTCTCTAGCCCTCGCCTCAGCCCCCGGGGCAGGCCTGTTTCTAGCGGCCCTTTCTAAGGTGACGTCAAGGCCACAAGACCGACTTCTACTCAATAAAGAAAATCAAAGTCTCACTTATCTCTTACTTAGGCCCTACTGGGCTACAAACATAACATTTCAGATGGCACAGAAGCATAAATAATAACACGCAATGAAAAATGTCAGTGGGGTCATGGGGAAGAAAAGACACAAGACGGGAGACCGTGGCGTTTGAGCCTGTCTCCCCAACCTGAGCCACTCAGGGGGCTGTTCCATATTGTCCTCTACACCCTGACAGTCGGCCAAGAGAGCTGACTTTACCCCCTCTTGTAAGGACTCAAATCTCTTATGAATACTGCGTGACCATGGGCCCAGGGGGCATGGTAGGCAGGGCAAAGAAGAAGTTGACGAACTCGGCTGGAAACTGTTCTGTCAAAGAGGGAATTAGACTGTTATCTTTTCATCATCACATAACAAGAGCTACGGCGAGAATACGAACGCTGTTGCCTTTAAATTTCCCCAAGTGGGAAATTTAAAGTACTTTCCCGTGCAGGCAAAGCCAGCGCTAAGTACAGGCGAACTAGAAGCTGCACTAATGACTATTAGTACCTCTGTTATTACTACTAGTAGTACTATTAATACTATTACTTCTGTTACCATTACTGTTTATAGCATCAACCCACGCCCCATGATTTGAAATAGCCTCAGAAAGCCCTCCCTATTCGAAAAAGAGCGCCTTCTTAAAGCTAGAAATTCTGTCACTGCAGATTACTTCCTTTCGGTCTTATCCTGTGCCAGAAGTGCTTTGAAAATCCAGTGCAACCGTTTCGGAGAAGATGTAATACGTTCACTCTTAGATGCTTTGGTGTGAATTATCTAGCTAGACTGCTTTCTGCTGAGCTGGAAAAACGGGTGATAAAGGAACTGGTGGAATTTGGAGAAAGACCGCCGCAGAGAGGGGACGGCAAGGGAGGCGGAAGGAGGGCAGGGTGTTGAAAGCAGGGGCTAAATTCATCAGAGAAACAACACTGCGGGCCCCCGGCGGCCAGCCCTGTGGCAGGAAATCCACTGTTCTGCGGTCGGTTCAGCCCACCCTGGGCATTACGAACGTCTGTAGCAGCGGTGGCCACAGCGAGGTTCCTGAGCATCTGCACAGCAGACTTCCTGGTTCTTCTGCCAGATGGCGAGGCTTTTCACCTCTCACAGTTGAAAGTGTCTAAGTCAGTACTCCGGGAACTGTGCAAGGTCCTTCTCCCATCTGGCAGCTCCTCCAGGATGCCCACACCTCCTCTTCCTTAAAAATTAGGGAAGTGACTAAATGGACCATATGTCAACATGTTCAACAGTTACCAGATGCTTTTCCTATTCTCTGGAGCACTTTAAGGTAGAAAACAAATGTGCTTTTCAAACTAGATGTGCTCAGAAAATATTACATCTAAATTGATCCTTATTTTATTTATGATTTAATAATGTCTGAGAGCAACGGCTTTGTAAAATAAAAGCTCCACCACACTGATGTATTCCATGGGTAAAGCCACATTTTCCTTTAAGGATTTTTTTACTAAAAAAGGTGAGCAGGGCTTCCCTGGTGGCGCAGTGGTGGAGAGTCCGCCTGCCGATGCAGGGGACGCGAGTCCGTGCCCAGGTCCGGGAAGATCCCACGTGCCGCGGAGCGGCTGGGCCCGTGAGCCATGGCCGCTGAGCCTGCGCGTCTGCAACGGGAAAGGTCACAACAGCGAGAGGCCCGCGTACCGCAAAAAAAAAAAAAAAAAAAAAAAAAAAAAAAAGGTGAGCAAATAATACTGTCATTTCTTAAGGGAAAGATTGGATCTTGTCATGTGAAGTTTCTAGGCAGAAAACAGCCATCTGTTTCAATACAAATTCTGCCGGACCAACTCACTCTAGTGCTGGCTCACCAGGCATGTGTGATACAGTTTGACCAAGGCAAAGGCTGTGAAACAAGCCTTTCTTTTCCTAATTATGACAACCTTGGATAAGTCATTTCATTTGAACCTCAATTTCCTTATTTGAAAATGGGAGGCAAAAAAAATGCCAGCTTCAAACTTGTGGTCAAGTTTAAATGGGATTAAAAGTGATAACATATCTTTTAAAAATTGGTTGATCATAAACTAGCATACAAAACAGAATCACCAATGCTATTTTAATTTCTTCTTCTTCTTATCATTCACCAGTATAAACTGGAAGGTGGGGAATTTCCAGTGATATCTCAGATCTGCAAATAGGATCGGAAATTGACATTGGTTGAGAGACACACAGGTTGACAGAGAAAGATATAAAACCAGAGGCATGGAGTCAGATAATACAGAAAGAGACGTGGTTACAAAGGCAGAGAAGTGGGAAGGACAGACACCAAGGGAAGAGACACAGGAATGAGACTCTCAGAGTCAGACCCCAAAGCAAAGCCAATGACCTCATCCTTGGCTCTTTGCTGAAGAGGGAAAGGAGAGGGCAGGGGGGACAAGCTTGTCTTGTCTCTAGGCAAGACACCATGGACCTCCATCATCCTGTCCCTCCCTCTTGGGTCTTCTCTGCCAGAATCTTGTCTACAACCCAAGCATGAAACTTGTGTGTATATATTTTGGGAATTTTGTTTTAGAATGGCTAAGCTGGAGCTGGTGTCAAACCTCATACTTTTTCAGTCTGGAAAGAAACCCAGATGCCTGACATGTGCTCTTTCACCGACCGCATCTCCCATTTTCACTTGGCCAAGAGGCAAAAACCTGTTTGCAAAAGGGCTTCTAACAGTCTCACCTGGAATGCTTATAGTTCCCTCTTGCTTCCATTCAACTTGACTCCAATTCACCGCCATCTCACTGCAGCAGCTCAAAGATACAGGATTGTTGTCACACATCACCTTCATGTCTTCATTTGCCAAAATCCGGATGGACGTAACATCTATTTTTTTTCTGGACCCATATTCAAAAATATCTAATGTCAGTTTGCAAATATATTCACCTGTATCGAATACACAAAGGCATTTATTATTACTATTACATATGTAATAGAAGAATGAGAGCCTCATCTCATGTGTCATGATGGTACTTCATGAAACATCACTTTCAAAAGCATCTGAGACTTGGTCTAAACAACCCTAAAGGAACATTCAGGAAGTGCAGAAGGTCAAGGCAGGTATTTCTGATGTCGTAAGGTAAAAGAGTAGAGAGCTGTTCTCAGGAAAGAGCAGAAATCTGAGTCCTTGCTAGTAAGAAAAAAAGTGTGGGGATGCTTCAGAGGTAGAAACGGAAAATGGGAAAACCTTGGAGAATTAGGAGATTATGGATAATTTTGGCATCCTATTTAACTCTGTGGCAGGTCAGAGTCAACAAACATATGATAGAACCCATGTGTCTGCAGCCCAGTTTCTCATTCAGAGAAAAAGAGATACTCCTGTTGACATCATGCTTATGATGGGGTTATTAAATTCTAGAATGTCAGGTATAAAACTTATGCTTCTGTGGTTGCTGGGGAGGGACAAGAGGGAGGGATTAAAACAGAGGACAAGAAAATGGAGAGGGAGAGAGCAGGGACCCCTATGTTCACTACCTTGATTGTGGTGATAGTTGTACGGGTGTACACACACGTCAAAACTTATTCAATTATACACTTCGCACATGTACAACTTATTATACGTCAATTCTACCTCCATGAGGCTCTTCTAAATTTTTTTAATGTTAAAAAAAGGAGTCTACTTTTTATCTTAGGTTCCAACTCATAAGCTTCAGTAAATGTGGCAAAGTATATGTCTCCCAAGGCTAAATTTGCTTGGCTCATTCATCCTGGGATTAATTTTCAGTTTTGCAAAGGTGAGCTCGGTGACTTCTTTTTGAAGAGGAAAAGGCTATCTACACACACCACCACGGTTTGATTCTTTCTTAGGCCTTCATTCCTTTCCTCGCCCTGGTTACAGGATGGCAACCCACCCGCGTCATCCTGAGTGATGTTGTAAATGGTGAGGCGAGACACGGAGGTCATGTTGTTGAGCACGTAGGTGTAGATGGAGAATCTGCTGCTGTTCTGGATGTCGAAGCCTGTTTCCACGTGCTGCCAGGATACGTTGGAGGACAAAACTTCGTTCTCACACATCAGAGTTACTGTATCCCCTTCGAGGATGATTTCTGGGGTGATGGAGAACTTCGTTTCATCTGGAAACCCAAACAAAAGATATTAGGGTCCCAAAGCAAATAAATGGAATGAATGCTACTCCCTGAATGCCACCACCACCGGGGTTTTCAAGAGGTCTCCATGGTGATGAATGTGGCATCGCATCTTCTTCATTCCACCCCTGGGCAGCTGGGATCTGAGGCCCCAGAGTGACAGTGTGTCAGCTACTAGGGACATGGTTCCCAGTTTGGGATCTTTGCACGCTTAACAGTCCTCAATGGTACTAATGGGGATCCCAAAGCTATTTTCAATATTTCAAATAATCTGCCACAGACATAGAGAACAGACTTGTGGTTGCCAAGGGGGAGGGGGGGGGCAGGGATGGACTGGGAGTTTGGGATTAGCAAATGCAAACTATTATATACAGGATGGATAAACATCAAGGTCTTACTGTATAGCACGGGGAACTCTATTCAATATCCTGTGATAAACCATAATGGAAAAGAATATGAAAAAGAATGTGGAATATATATGGATAACTGAACCACTTTGCTATACAGCAGAAGTTAACACATTGTAAATCAACTATACTTCAATAAAATTTACAAAATAAAAATGCAAAAAAATGTTTAAATAGTCTGGTAGAAAATTACACATTTGCTTATGAAAAAGCCACCCCAGCTAACCTAAACATCAAGTTTCTTTGCTACTGATTTGAAAGATATCAACTGCTTCTTACTGATAACTGGCACCTCATGCTGACTGAAAGCTCTGCCCTGTGTCTTTGATGAATTAAGAGTGGGAAAATAAATTAATTTTTTACAATAAAGTATGCTTGGGAAATAAGAATTTTTTTTTTTTTTTTTTTTTTTTTTTTTTTTTTTTTGTGGTATGCGGGCCTCTCACTGCTGCGGCCTCTCCCGTTGCGGAGCACAGGCTCCGGACGCGCAGGCCTAGCGGCCATGGCTCACGGGCTTAGTTGCTCCGTGGCATGTGGGATCTTCCCGGACCAGGGCACGAACCCGTGACCCCTGCATCGGCAGGCGGATTCTCAACCACTGCGCCACCAGGGAAGCCCAATAAGAATGTTTTGAAAGACCTAACACCCATGGGCCCATAAGAGTGGGAGCTTATTATATACACAGGTCTGTATTTGAATCCTGGTTCTGTACCAGGCATAGCTGTGTGGCCCTGGGGAACTTGCTTAGCATCTCTGAGCCTCAGCTCCCTTGTCTGGAAAATAGGAGCAGTGAGCACTACGACGGGAGGTGATTTGGAGGAATAGTAAGTATTCTTATTGTTTTCACAGTAAAATTCTGGGGAACCCTGGTATTAAGCCATTTCACAGAGAGAAATGAAAACACAGTATTTGCTATTTTTGTGTGTGCTTTTATGGCTGTCCCTTGTTTACACAACATGCAGATTTTTCCCTCTAATCTGTGCTGTGTCCTTCATGACCTCCATGTGTTGAGAAAAATCAGAGGAGCTGGGGAGGGAGGTTTGGCAACTCCTCTTCTGGATGGTTCTTTATACTCATGCCACACCCTGTTCATACTGTAAACGTGGGACTAAAATACCATACGATTAAGTTAGGGTGCTATGATGTTCTGGTCAAAATATCAAGGTATCTAAATATTTCTTATCTGGTTTTTTAGGCTCCTGGATAAAATAAGGTTTCAGAAAATTGCATTCAACTGTTAGGAAGCAAGGCCATCTGTGAATATTTCATGTAGTGAACTGACCAGGAAGGCACACAAACTTATGTTACTTACTATGTGGCCTTGAGCAAATGATTTAAATCTAAGCCTCCATTTCCTCACCTATAAAATGGTGATAATAGTATCTACCTCACAGGATGTAGGAAGATGAAAAATGTGTAACACACTGGGTTTAACATAGAAAAGATACAATAACAGCGCCTGCTTTTCATGAGTACCATTGCTAATTACAATGATCAGGAAAACTGCCGGTTTTCCATGGTTATATGGAATTGATCATAAATATATTGGGAGTGATTAAAGAAAGGGGTGTTCTGGTTAAGGGACCCTGCTGATTGATCAAACATCACCAGAAGATTAATATATGGCAAAATAAAAGGGACTATTCTGAAGATTGCCATGTGCCTTTCCTGTTTCATGAAGATAGACTTAAAAATAATTTCCTGATACCACCTCATTCATTCAGCATTTTTCTTTCTTTTTCTCTTCCTCTCCCCTGCACCCCACACTCCTGCCGCCAGATAAAATTATAATTTAAGAAAAACCCACCCAGGGACTTCCCTGGTGGTCCAGTGGTTAATACTCTGTGTTTCCAATGCAGGGGGCGTGGGTTCGATACCTGGTCGGGGAACTAGGATCCCACATGCTGCGCGGCCAAAAAAAAAAAAAAAAAAAAAAAAAATCCCTACTCAGCTACTTGACTTTTTTGGATACTTGTATTCTGGATAAACCCCACTAACCCTATGGAGAGCAGGCTGGTATTTAAGCTCCCAGGGGGTGGAGTTGCATGTGACATAGTTCATGGTCATTGGTCTAAGGCTGTGCATATCAGGGACAGAGATGAATGTAGATTCTCTTGCAAAAAGGGGCATCGAGTGTCATATACAACAATGTCGTGGCTCTTTGGAAGAATAAGCCACAGACACTAGAGCACTTTTGTGGTTTTGGACTGACTGTCAGCCGCCGGTCAGGAAAACTACTGGATACTTATTCCTGTAAATGGCTGACTATATTCAACACAATTGAAATTTGGGAGAAAGACTCATAATTGAAGCTCATATATGCTAGAGCTTGCTATTCTCCTGTGCCCTCAGAACCATAAAGAAAACAATTTTTTCAGGCCAAAGCATCTACCGGTTGGTGGGATGCGGTTAGGGGTCAGGAAGGGGTTGGCGATGCTGGGATTACTTCCACGTTGAGTCCGCACCTGGAGGCCACTTATTTCCCTGCCTTGAATTTTTCAGTTTTCATCTATGTGGTTGCTGCCTTATTCATTCTGAATTTTTATCTTGCCGTTTTTCTCTTTCTTATGTTATAGCACTTTCTTACCGTTGTGTATATTCCTTTCAATATTTTATTTTTAAAAATGATCCGATGTCTAAAAATATTAGCAGCGAATGTAAAGAGAAAGAGTATGAACCTGTTGTAAGGATGGTCTGACTCCTGAGAAGGGGCACTTTTCCTTCCAGCTGTGTCTCAGACAATCCCTTCGGTGCCCTCCTCATGGCGAACTGTGCCGTTCCAAAGAGGGGTCACCCTCACTCTGGAACCATGGACCTGAGTTAGACAGAACACCTACTGGCCGGTGCTGGTCCACCAAATCTCTGCTCAATTGGATCCCCTTTCTATCCCCCAAGAAACAATCGATCCACCCACCTAATTATACAACAGAGCTCAACTCTATACCCCATTTGTAAAATGAGGGAGAACATCTACAATACCAGGACTCTTACCACTGCCACGTCTGATCCAAAGCAGTGTTTCTCAAACTTTCCATGCATCAGAATCCCCTGGAGGGTTTGCCGAAACACAGATTGGCCCAGGTTGGTCTGGGGTGGCCCCAAGAATTTGCTTTTCTAACAAGCACCCAGATGCTGCTGATGCTGCTTGTCTGGGGGCCACACTTGGAGAACTACTGCTCTAAAGTATCAAGGGTCCCCCTAGTCAATATCAATGCATTTCATGAATATCCCCCACTTCCACCACCACAACGTTAGTTCTACTTTTTGGGATGTCTTGGGTTTGTTAATTTTTAAAAATCCATAAACCCAGGTGGCTCTGTGGCCCCCTTGTAAAATCTCTCCCTCCTGGGACCCCCCCCCCAACAAACCTTCCCCAGTCGCAGTGATATTAGCAGTGTAAGGAGTCTCTGAACGGGCCGAAGATGGGGAGAAGGCACCAAAACTCTATGCCAGGAACTGGAGAGTCTCTCTCCATGGAGGACACTGTAATGTGATTTCACAGGTTTAAGCATCATGATAAATGCCGTTACCATATCTAAGTAGAATCTACATATTGGAAAAATGTAGCGATGTTCTACTTACTGCTGTAAGTAACCTGGAAGGAATTGCTGTCCATCTTGTAGGTCTGATTGAGGTTCTGTGTTACTTGCTCGTTTGCTTTGCGCATTAATTCAGGTGATGCTGCTGCTGTCGTGACTTCATACACCACAACCACACTTCCAGGCCTGGATGGAGAACACTCAGTTCAGTAAAGCAGTAAGTGATCCAGAAGAGTCCTTATGGTTTATTTGCATAAGAAAACAAAATGGCAGGAAGAGCCTAGGGACTTTAACTTCAAGGGTCCACTGAAATCCAACCTGTTTCTAAGCTCTAGCTGAAAGCCTGAGGCAGGGCTCGAACACGCAAATGTCTGCAGATGGGTCACATCAGTGACTGGAAGAGCGAGATGAGGGCGGAGTGAATTGAATCCTGCAGGTGGGTCAACGGATATAAGCCACAAGGTAGAGACTGTTGTCACACAGTCTGCTGGCCCAGGTTACCAGCTATGCTGAATATCCAGTAAAGCCAAAATCCTCAATGTTTCTGTAAACATTCTTTTTTTTTTTTTTTTTTTTTTTTTTTTTGCTCCGGACGCGCAGGCTCAGCGGCCATGGCCCACGGGCCCAGCCGCTCCGGGGCATGTGGGATCTTCCCGGACCGGGGCACGAACCCGCGTCCCCTGCATCGGCAGGCGGACTCTCAACCACTGCGCCACCAGGGAAGCCCCTCTGTAAACATTCTTTTCGAAACACTGTGCAAACACACTTAGGGCTGCCCGGTGCCTAACTCCACAGGGATGCATTCACACGACAGTGTGCAACTCTGTGGCCATGGCTAGCTGGCTAACTTTTATTAATAAAGGCATCATTGCATGCATGACTTTATTTCATTTTTGTATTTCTGACTTCCCTAGATGGCAAACGTATCCCACATCTTTGTTTGCAAAATTCTTGCGTGCATAGAATGAACACAAGTCTTTTTCTCACCTTCCTTCTAAGTAGGTACATCTCTAAGGAGTGAGCTACTGTTCTCAGTATTTCCTTTCACTTCAAGCCCTGGGAATCTGACACTGTCTTCACCTTTACCCCACTGCTCCCATTGGGCATACCAGATGGTGCCCTTCTAACGGGGCCTTTGCTTTTTCACTAATGTTTTGGTATCTGCCATTGGATAAAAATGACCCAGTTATAGCATTCTTACCTGAACTCTGTCACTGTCACCAATTTGAAGCCTGGTAAAATACTATAACCCTTCCAGAACTGGAAAATAAAGCAAGACAAGTGTCACGGATCAAGGTCCACTGAGAGACGGGTCAACAATTTGAAACAGGGTAAAAAGTGTCTATTTCTTATGACCCTGGGTAAAATGCTCTCCTGTATATTTTGTTAGTGCTAGCACTGGCAGATCTTTGAAGAAGTAATTCCTATCTACCTAGGTCATTTTGGGTTCTCCAGGAAGCAAACACCAGAGCAAATGTGCAAAAAATTTACTTAGGGAAATGCCTAGGGGGAAAAAATGGGAAGGCAGGGAGAGCCATCAAACTCAAGTGAAATTGTACAGGAGGAGATGCTGAATGAAATCATCCTAGACTGAGCCTCGGGAGGTTCAGTACAGCCTTCAAAGGAGTCCCACGTTTGCTAGACAGCCCGGCCCTGCTCATTCACTAGCAGCAAGCAGCAAGCACTGCCATGCGGCAACAGCCGGGGCTCTCAATCAGTTGCGTTTCCTGTAGTTGGAAATATTCCAGGTGCCTTCTTGAAGCTGCTACACTGCCGGATCGGATCCCTCACTTAACATACCACAGCTTTGGTTGAGCCAATGTGGTTTTTTTTTTTTTTTTTTAAATATCTTTATTGGAGTATAATTGCTTTACAATGGTGTGTTAGTTTCTGCTTTATAACAAAGTGAATCAGTTATATATATACACATGTCCCCATATCTCTTCCCTCTTGTGTCTCCCTCCCTCCCACCCTCCCTATCCCACCCCTCTTGGTGGTCACAAAGCACGGAGCTGATCTCCCTGTGCTACGCGGCTGCTTCCCACTAGCTATCTATTTTACGTTTGGTAGTGTATATATGTCCACGCCACTCTCTCACTTTGTCACAGCTTACCCTTCCCCCTCCCCATATCCTCAAGTCCATGCTCTAGTAGGTCTGCGTCTTTATTCCCGTCTTGCCCCTAGGTTCTTCATGACCTTTTTTTTTTTTTTCTTAGATTCCATATATATGTGTTAGCATACAGTATTTGTTTTTCTCTTTCTGACTTTTTACTGGTGTTTTTACTTCATTTTGTTTCCCTGAATTCCAACCCCACAGGAAATTCAATTTGAATCAAGTCATGTTTACGGGGCGGATGCCATGTGCAAAGTGCTGTGTTAAGTAGCTGGATGGGTGGGATCCAAAGATTAATATGTAACTCTCCTTTTTTCCTCAAAAGTGTATAACTTAGTGTGTCATGTGTGTGCATGAGGATTCTCACGCTGTGCAGAACTATTACATGTTGGATATGCAAATCAGATATCCTACAGCTCTTCTGTATCAGAGTCTCATGCTGGCGCCCATGAACAATGGTAATATTTGACTGGGTAAGCAGGAGGCTGCTCCTGGCTTGAGGCAGAGGGTTGGCTGCCCAGAGAGTTAAGGGGAGTCACTACCTCAGCCCACCTGTAGCAATTTGTACCACACCAGTTGAGAAGCTCTATTCCAAATGAATTGACTCAAACAAAGCATTTAGGTTTAGATGAATTAATCCAATGTAAAGCACTTAGAATAGTGTCTGGCACACAGTTTACAATGAGAGAATAGCCTCTTTTTTTGCATGAGTAAATTTACATATGTATATATTCTTTTAAATATTCTTTTCATTATGGTTTATCACAGGATACTGAATATAGCTCCCTGTGCTGTACAGTAGGACCTTGTTGTTTATCCATTCTATATACAATAGTTTGCATCTGCTAACCCCAAACTCCCAATCCTTCCCTCCCCTTCCACCACTCCCCCCTGGTAACCACAAGTCTGTTCTCTATGTCTGTGAGTCTGTTTCTGTTATGTGGAATCTACAATATGACACAAATGAACCTATCTACATGAGTAAGTTGAAATCTGCCTTAAGTGTGAATGCCTTGGGACCTCCAGTGTAGAGTGGTGTGGAATCCTCTGTGCCAGACTTGGGCGGGTCTGCACAAAAGATCTTAGGGGGTTTCACCCATGTGATGTGCGAAGATGAATAGAAATGCACCGTCTGGTGCTTCTAGACCGGGTTCTTGGACCTTTTAATAGGTTTCTGTGAGTTGATGCCGCCAAATTTTATGTGAATCAATTCTATCCTGGGAGGAAGTTCCACCTATAGGTCAAGATGATGTCAAATCATTCCCTGAACACTGTCTGATTTGAGTGCTTCTTAATTCATCATCCCAGAGGTATAGAAATAATTTCAACATTCACATTCATAAATTCTGACAGATTCAAGCAAACGACCCACTGTAAATGCAACAGATTCAGTTCAGCTCAGAACTTGTTGGTTAAGAGCCTCCTGGGACCAGAACCCACCGCTATTTCCAAGTCAGTCTTGTAGGACCTATAGAGGGCAGAGGAAGAGTTCCTGAGTTCTTCTTGAAAGCCCACATTGAGTCTGACCGACATTCGCAGGGTAATATCTGCTGAAGAACACAGGGCAATATTTTAAAAATCCCATGTCAGCATTTGAGTACACACAGGACAGAGAAGCATTTGGTTGAGTTGATATCAAATAGCCACTCAACAAACAAACATTCAGTGAGCAGTTACTTACCTCCCTGGAGCTGGCAAAAAGGTCCCTTGGGAGGCAGTCCCTCAAGGCAACTGCGATGATGCCCTGAAGGGGAGCCATCATGCCCTTGACAAGTGAGATTGCGGAGGCACCTTTCCTGAGGCCACTTATAGCCTTTCTCACAGGAGCACCAGATTTCACTTCCAGTGGGTCTGCAGACTGTCGTCAACCAGAACAATGAGGAAAGAAAGGTCATTACCGCCTTTGTGCTTATAGATGACAAGTATTTATACTTGTAGGAAACCCTAACTCCACTCCATATTGCCCTTCCGGGAAGTTCAGTAGTACTGCGTGAGAATCTCATGATTCCCGTACATGTCACCTTGCTGTTAGGCACGGCCTGGGCTTCCCTGGTGGCGCAGTGGTTGAGAATCCGCCTGCCGATGCAGGAGACACGGGTTCGTGCCCCGGTCCGGGAAGATCCCACATGCCGCAGAGCAACTAAGCCCGTGAGCCACGGCCGCTAGGCCTGCGTGTCCGGAGCCTGTGCTCCGCAACGGGAGAGGCCACAACAGTGAGAGGCCCGTGTACCGCAAAATAAATAAATAAATAAATAAATAAAAATAAAAGATGACGGCTCTGACTATCCCAGGGGCTGCCTACAATGATAAAGTGCTAAACAGATTCCCGGACTAGAGGGTACGGCAGCCAGCCTCCAAGATGGCACGACCCATCCCTGCCTCTGGGTACTCACACCCTTTTATAACTCCCTCTCATGTTGTACTAGGGTTGGTTTGTGTGACCAAGAGAATGTAGAAAGAAGTGGTGGTGCATCACTTCTGAGATTAGGTTATAAAAGACACTGTGGCTTCCCTCTTGGTTATGTTCTCTCTCTCTCTCTCTCTGATCACTTGCTCTGGGGGAAGCCAGCTGCACTGCATGAGAACATGTCATAGAGAGGCCCACATGATTAGGAAATGAGGGCTCTAGCCAATAGCTAGTGAGGAGCTGAGGGCTGCCAACAACCGCCTGTGTGAGCCTGAAAGTGGGTTTTCCAGTCTCGGTTGAGCCTTCAGGTGATTGCAACTCTGGCTGACGGCTTGACTACCACCTCATGAGAGACCCCAGAGCCAGTGCCATCCAGCTAAGCTCTTTCTGGATTTTTGGCCCTCAGAAACTGTGCGACATAATAAACATTTGTTGCTTTTGGTTTGTTTTGGTTTGGTTTTTTTTTTTTTTTTTGGCCAATTGCTGTGCGGCTTGTGGGATCTTTGTTTCCCAACCTGGGATCAAATCCAGGCCCTCGGCAGTGAAAGCGCAGAGTCCTAACCACTGGATCGCCAGGGAACTCCGAGTTTGCTGTTTTAAGATGCTAAGTTTGGGGGTAATTTATTACGCAGCAATAGATAACAAATATAGAGTATAAGTAAAAATTCTAAACTTGTGCCTTTTACATTTCAAGTCAAATGTGAACAGCCCAAACAGACTCCAATCCCATTAAAAACTGACACTGAAAAATGCTCTGAAAACAGAGGGCTTGGAATTTATGTCTAAAACTGGACTAAAGTCACATCACCGTGAGCTGTTTTTTCTGCAGGTGGGCATCTAGGCAAAGGCCCCCAGAGTGACCACCCAAAGGAAAGCCGTCACATAATCGTTCCTGAAATAGGAGGGACAGGCGAGTCCCCTGGAATGCTCGGACACCGCTCCCGTCCTGTGCTCCAGCAGCAGGAGGGCGTGAGGCGGAAGGAACGGAGGAAGTCAAGGCTGCTCGTGCGTGTGGTGAACATTGGCCGGGGGTAATTCGAAGGGAGCCAACAGGACCCCCTTTGTCAAAATCTCTCTCCCGCTGACGTGAAAAGCATTTTTTTGGTTGTTTTATTTTTGTTGTTGTTGTTTTTCATTTACTTATTTTTGAGATGGATGTGGAGGTGATATTAGCAGAACTTCTGACTCCCACGTAAAATACAAATGTGCCTTAAGAGGATGGCAGAAGCGACCACCCCTGGACCACCTACCGCATTTAGTGCTTGACACACATTGGCCTTAAATATCCTCAGTTTTGTGTACTATGATTAAAAATGACTTTCAGATAACTAATAAGAACCTACTGAATAGCACAGGAAACTCTATTCAATGCTTTGTCATGAACGATATGGGGATAGAATCTAAAAAAAGAGTGGATATGTGTGTATGTATAACTGACTCACTTTGCTGTGCAGCGGAAACTCACATTGTAAATCAACTATACTCCAATTAAAACATGTGATTAAAAAACATGCCTTTCTTGAAAGGTTCATAAGGTAAGCTGTTGGGAGAGTGGGTGGGGGAGGCACAGGAAGAGGGGAAGGGAGAAAATTTGGTGCTTAGATATGAGCATCACGGTCAGTAAGTCTAATCTTCCTTACCCAGCCATCCTATTACCTCCTCTCTGAGGTCAACTCTCCCCAGGCCACCCCCCTCCACACCCCACATCCCCCTCTAACAGGAAGGAGCTCAGAGCAACGTTTCTCCTGATTGGCCCAATCCTCCTATTTCAAGCAATGGGTCTTTTACTCACCTGTAGCCACCTCAATGCTCAAAATGTTGGTAGCTGGGCCAGTGTCATCCCCTTGAACTGGAAAACTGAGGCTATTCAAGTAAGCTTTGCCAGGCTCCAGGAAGGAGGCATCTTCAAAACTGACCTCAACACCGACAGTGAATTCTTGGGCTGCAGGACTGCTCATGGCAACTAGAACGAAAGCATACGAAGGCTGTGAGAACTCCCCGTGGCGGGCAGAGAGAGAACACGATGGACCTTTCAGCACTTAAAGCCGATGACGTTTTAATTAAGTGGTTGGGATAAACAGACGCACACTACTTTATATAAGCTAGATAACCAACAAGGACCTACTGTGGAGCACAGGGAACTCTGCTCAGTATTCTGTGATAACCTATAGGGGAAAAGAATCTGAAAAAGAATAGATATATGTACATGTATAACTGAATCACTTTGCTGTACACCTGAAACCAACACAGCATTGTAAATCAACTAGACTCCAATATAAAACAAAAAGCAGAAGTTTCCTGGGAGTCCCCTGGGGTCCAGTGGTTAGGGCTCCGTGCTTCCACTGCAGGGGGCATGGGTTCGATGCCTGGTCGGGGAACTAAGATCCCCCGTGCCACGTGGTGCAGTTAAATAAATAAAAAAGTATAAAAATTAAAATTAAAAAAAAAAAAAAAAGCTAATGACGGTGACATGTGGATGCCAGACACATCAGCCTTTAAGAATTTCTAATGAACTTTTTTAGAGAAAAAGAAGTTTGTTTACTGATCACCACCAAGCCCTCCCTTCATGATTCTTCCTCTCTACTACTCTGCTATATTAGAGGAGAAAGGCAACAGATCTAGCTTGTATCAGTGCTGTGGTCTCTGGCCATTTGAGAGCTTCACAGGCCAAGCTCAGGACTTGTCCATCCTCTCCATTCCCACACCCTCCTTGGTGTCCAAGGCCAAGGGTGACTGTATGGAGAATGGACTCGAACGGGACACGAATAGAAGCAGGGAGACCCCGCAGGGAGGCTTGGCAAATGTCTGGACAATAAAAGCCATGGTCCTGACTCACCAGCATGAGTCAGTATGTTTCTGACATCATTCAATGGTCATGCATGTATTTTGAGAGCTGAAGGATGCATGCACTGCTTGAAGACCTCTGGGAAAAGTCATGTAGTTAATTCCCTTTGTTTTTAGCCTGTGTGCACAGCATGGGCTCTTTGTTCTTACTCTGTATCTCTGGTGTCCAGCACATGCTAGGTACTCAACAAAAGCAAAATTGGCAAATTGGAAATTAAAATAAAAGAGATCTTCAGCAATTCATTGTTCTTCCAAATTGTCTCAAGACTGGTTGCCCCGCTAGCATTCTAGATGAGTCTGCTTCCCAATCCAGGCAAGCCAGACAATAGATCTATTGGAATGTTCCTGCATAATTACCACTATTACATCATGTCTGGGCTGTTGGTTGTAAGTTCTCAAGGGCAGGAACTGATTCTTTCACTTCTCATGGCCTTAACCACTCCATCTGGCATGGAGCCCAGCACATAATAAATTCATGTCCAATCAATTCTTGATAAACCTGAGATTTTTGAATTGAGTCACAGATTCACCTTTCTGTCATGGCCAGAATCTTTGGCTCATTCCTGGTTGAAATATATAATTGGAACAGAAGCCATAGGCTTGGTTAGTAGCTAATGAAGAACCTTCAAAAAATAGGAGAATTTTTAATAGAGATGCCTTGAGAAGACCAGTTGTGGCTTATTTTATCTTGTCAGTCAAATAAGGAAAAGATTAGTGAATACCTGCAAGACTTCTACTTTAAAATATAAGTAAAATCTGGAAGTACGATACATATATATATATGTATGTATATATATAAAACCATAACATTAAAATTCTATGTCTGTTTTCTAAAAAGACAAAGAATTTCCCCCATAATATCACAAGATTTGTTTTAAATATTCCAAGGATTATTCATGAGAAACACTAAAATGGAGTAAGTTTACTATAGGAAACTCCAACTGATAAATGTTTATGGTAGAAAATGGTAATATTTGTCCACTTACAGCTGTAAACTATGTTTGTCTAGGAGTTTGGTTTTACTCATCAACCTTGTTGAGAATTATTTCATTTTGGCATCCTTCAACTTGCTGTAATTAACTCAAACTGTAAAAAATGTCTGTGCACATTTTCTTAAAATTAGGAATGCATCTTACGGTATGTTTCCTCCTTATAAAAATGTATTTACAAGTAGAACACAGTGACTTTTAAAACACAGTGCGGAATCTCAGTTTGTCACGATATTATGGCATTGCTTGAAATTTCCTGTTTTCTTTCTGATTTGCAAACGGTTCTGTGATGCAAACAAGCTTCCTGGAAGGACTGCTAATCTTAATCTGAGTGATCCTAACCCTAGACATAGTATGTGGCCTGCTGGGAACATTTGCAAGGAGGGTGGCTGCATGATATCTATAAACTCTGTTTTAGAGCATATTCTTTTTCCTGAAAAGTAATGCAGCAGTGTTTATACCCTCCGGAGGATTCAGAAGCTCCAGGATCCTCTTTGCTGTGGTCAGTCTACTCTCCTCCCAGGAATGAATGTAAACAGGATTTCCTGGACGGTAGCTGCTTTTGAGATGAGTGAGGTCAGTAACAATCCCGTATCACCCACTCCATCACCTGCATTATTGCCTCCCAGGGTCTGATCCCAGCATGATTTCAATACCAGCCTGAGGGCCGTTAGTATCACCCATCCCTGAGCCCACCTCTCTCTGCTCTTCACAGACGTCACTGGAGAACGAGCATGTGCCTGAAAAGCACGTGGTGCTTCCTGGATGTCATCATTCCCCACGGAAGCCAAGGTAGTTCCTCCGCTTAGATCCTACAAGGACCTGAGCCAAAAGCTTCAAATACCACGAAGAGGACAGTTCCTGTGACTTTAGCGAGGTCTAGTCTATGGCATTTGTGCAAATATTAATTAAAGCACCAGCCTCGGGCTTCCCTGGTGGCGCAGTGGTTGAGAGTCCGCCTGCCGATGCAGGGGACGCGGGTTCATGCCCCGGTCCGGGAAGATCCCACATGCCACGGAGCGGCTGGGCCCGTGAGCCGTGGCCGCTGAGCCTGCGCGTCCGGAGCCTGTGCTCCGCAACGGGAGAGGCCACAACAGTGAGAGGCCCGCGTACCGCAAAAAAAAAAAAAAAAAAAAAAAAAAAAAAAAAAGCACCAGTCCCTAAGACCCCCTTCCCCTCGGCCACCTTTTATGTTCTTGACAACTTCTACGGGAGTTTCAGAATAACCCTCAGCCTGAGTATCAGTTCTCCATAGAGACTGATAAGGATGGGGAACATTTAATAGAGAAAGAAATGTCTTCTTGAAAATGGTCAATGCTTCCAAACAGGCTCAAAAACACCATAGTAACTCAGAAGGCTACAGGCTTGCCCTTGGAAATCATCTATTCTAGGGGTTCCCACTCCTGACTGATGATTATCCACACGTAGGGGTTCTACACACAGAGATATTGTGGAGCCTCAACCCAGGTGAGTTAAAGTAGAATCTTTATAAGTTAGTCCCAGAAATCTCTGCTTTTAGGCATGAGAAAAATGATTCCCCCAAAGAGTAAATGACCTGCCCCAGTTCCTGCTGCTTCTTGGTGGCGTCCACAGGCCCAGAACTTGGGTCTCTGGACTTCTAGAACGGGGTTCTTTCCATTACCTCACTCTGACGGTGTGACTGGTAGAATCATTTCTCCCTTAATGGTGCCACGTGTTCCTCAGGAAAAGAGAATATAAAGGATGTTTTGGAGGTCGGGTGGGCGTGCAGTAATTAATAACTTCAAAGATAGAGAGAGCTTGGCTGGACCTACCAGTGACCGTTGGCTTGACCCTGAACCCAAAGCGTCATGGTGTTATGGGCAAGCAGAACACGGAAACGCCACTGGGCCTCCAGTCCCTGTAATGCCCAGGGAGAGCATCTGAGTTTAAGGGAAGAAGCCCGCATGCTCAGGATTAGTATGACTTGTGTAGGGTGGGGTCGGGGGCCCAAGATTTGGGGTCGAAAGGCCACGCCCTGTCCACCTCACCTCCTCCAGACCTGAGGACTTCAGAGCTTCCGAAAGTGATGCTGGAGGGCTTGCCCCAGCCTACAAGGGACCCGGGAGGAGCAGGAAGGTTCCTCCCACTCTGTGTAAGTGTGTATTTTAGAGGCCCTTCCATGCTTCTCTGCTGCCTCTGGACCACCTGATTCCAGACAGTTCAATGTGTTCTCTTTGCCTCGGGCTCCTTCGCCCTGGTGTTGTTTGTCTGAGTTCTTCTGACTCACCGATGCCCTAGTAGAAGGTAGCACATTCCAGGGGTCATCAGTGTCACAGATGCAGGCCTATCCCTGGCTTGGGAGGCACAAACCAACCAGGATTTCCCCCCTCCTTTCCCATTAATCACTGCCCACCACACAGCACTTATCTTAAAGAGACATTTCTGGAAAGTTGGCCACACACCGTGACAAGCAGTTCTGGGTCTTCATCACAGGTGTTTAAGCAAACAAGACTCTTTTTGCCTGGCCACTCTACTGGTAATTACAGCTTCTCAGAAGTCGGGGCCTAAGTCAATGTACAAGGGAATCTCTCACCTGCAAGAGAGTGAAGCCTGCTGACATCACTCAGGAGAAATGAGGTTCGTGTGGTTTTCTCTTGACCAAAGGGGCCCATGCGTCTTTATCACGGAAGATTTGGCTCTCCTTTCTCCCCCTTAGTCCTGTAGCAGGTAAATATTAAAAGCTACCTGCTCTGCTTTTTTCTTGACATGTTCTCGTAGGTACCAATTTGGCAGCGTCACCTGGATCTGCTGTACCTTTGTCAGGAGAGAGTCAAAGATCCTGTTCTCCCTTTAGGCTTTGAAAGGTTTGTTCACACAGGGGAAAACTGCCAGAACCCCAAGCTATGGTCTGGGGGGCAGGCATGGATGGGGGAGAGGGAGGCCAGCACTGTGGCATAAAACAATGGGCTGTGCAGCCTGGAGAAAAGAATCAATTCTACTAGCTCATCATACACCCAAATCATCAAAGTCAGCCCCATGTCAAGTGATGCTAGTGCCCCTCACTCAACAAATCTGCTCCGAGAATCACAGCTGCGTAAACTTCCTCTAAATGTGGTTAGAGAGAACGCGGTTTCCTTCTGCAATGTATGCATAAGAAAAAGCCCCAGACCGTCATTAATCTCCTCGTATCCCCTCTGCCTGGAGCTCCCCCCTCCCTCCCTTCTTCTGCCCCATTTCTGCTCCTTCTTTCATGCCTCAACCTCAATCAATTCTTTCCTGGTCACTCTCTGAGCCTATGTGTGCTCAGTGACCTGAGGGCTCACAGAATCAAGGCATCGTGAAGTTGTTTGAGTATTTTAAAGATCATCTTGGGTCACCACTCGTCCGATGCCATGATGCCCTCTATGAACACTCCTGCTAGGTGCTTATTCAGATTGGCTTAACTACCTGGCATGACATGAAACTCACCTCCACATAAGACGGTCCAACCCACCTTTAGTTAGTTCTGTTAGAAACTCACATTTAGCCCAGACCTACCTCTCGGTAGCTCCTACCATTTTCTAGGCAGTAGCTTTGCCTTTTTCTGGCTCCCAATATGGGATGATTCTGCTTCTGATATTACAAACTTGGAATTTAACTTATGGTGCGTGCATATCCTATCCTTACAACCAGATTAAATGTTGATAGCAGCAGTCAGCATGTTTTATGTTCTTTGTGCCCAATAGGTGCTTAATAAATGTATACTAATTAAATATTAAAAACGCTTCTTTGCTTAAAAAAAAAAAAAAAAATCATGGCACGGAATCTCACAGGCAGGATCCAGAAAGTTCATGTTGAAAACTCTGACTCTTAACTATGAGCTAGGACTTGGAGCCAGAGAGAGCTGGGGTAAATGCCCTCTCACCTGGGAGGCTACTGAACCCCTGTGAGCCACGCTTTGCTCATCTGTAAATTAGGAGCACTATTTTCTCTGCAGAATTTGTTGTTAAGGAGTTGGGGTATGAAGACCGCTAGCCAATTGCCTGGCATATAGTAGCCATTCTGAAACAGCGCTTAGAAATAATAATACTGACCTTAATAAGCATAAGGATTATCATCTATGCAGCCATCTGCTGGTAGGTCAAATAAACCTAATTCTCTTCCAATCAGGTCTCACTTTTGAGATAGGCAAGCAAAAAAAAAAAAAAAAAACCCACCAGGCAGAGAGCACCAGCTTCCTCTTCTTACTTTGCCACCACTACTGCCTGCTCAGAGCACAAAATGCCACAAGTTATCAAAAGAAAGATTAAAGCCAGGAAAATCCCCAAATCTGTTCCTCAACCTGAAGAATGCATAGCATTTCCTGAACACAGATCAAAAAGAGACAGCACATCCGGCCGGGCTGCAGGTCTTCAGAAAGGTCAGGATTTCCGAGCTGGCAGCTGGCAACCCAGTCTGGTAGGAACCTTGCTCTCACTGAATCTGTGAAGATGTGAGTGCCTCCAGCTCGGGCTTAGGGCATCCTGGGTCTCCCTTTCTCCTACCAACCATTCCTTTTGAAACCAAAGAAGAACCAGTGGGGACTCTTCAGCCCAGGACCCAAGACACATTCCCATTTAGGCTCAGAAATCTGACATGGGGAAGTTCATAATTGATGCTGAGGACACATTTGCATTACTTCCAACCTAAGAAGCCTCTTTTTAAAAAAAAAAAAAAAAAAAACAAACTTTAAAATCAGTCCATCCCGGCACTTTATTTATTTTTGGCCGCACCATGCAGCATGCGGGATCTTAATTCCCCAACCAGGGATCGAACCCGTGTCCCCCTGCAGTGGAAGCACAGAGCCTTAACCACTGGACCCCCAGGGAATTCCCAAGAAACTTCTGCTTTCAGTCCCCTGTGAAGATTGCCCTTAAGACTAAATTTCCCGCTGACTGTTGTACTTCCAAAATAAGATTTTCTTTCCAGCTCGGGCTTCTACCTGTGGCCTCCACCTCCCCAGTCACCGGGGTCTGTGCACTCCCAAGTATCATATAGATCATCCCTCCCTGTCACCCCCATGTCAAGTCTATCCCCAAGTCCTTTTGACCCAATTCTCCAAATGTCTCCCACAAGCATTTGCCATGTTCCCTTCCTAACGTCATTCCAGGTACCAGGGCTGATGGCGGTCCGCTCTGCTGAACGTCCTTGCTCGTCTCCCGGAACTAACCTCTTCATCTGATTCCTTCAACCGTAACCATCTGGCAAATTTTCACTTCAGATGGCTTCCACCAAAGCCTTCTCTGTGCCAGCCTCTCGGCTGGTCTAGAATCCACTTCCTGTTGGAATCAGGACAGAATTCTGGAGGCTTTGATGGGTGCTTATTTCCCTCTACTCCCCAAAAGCCACTAACAAGCAGGTTCATACTCTTCTGGCCTCTGGCCTCCGAGTTTTTGGTGAAGGTTTCTCTGCCCCCACAGAGTTTTGAGATAGTTTTCCTAAAACGCTAATATTGTGGCTTCCAACCTCCTGCCTTCAGTAGTTCTACAAAACCTTCTCTGTACCAGGTATATTTCAGGCTCTGTCAAATGCAATATTTTTATAAATAAGTCAATTAAATTTGTTTTTAATTTTAAAAACCATTAAAACAAAAACATCAAATACCCCCCCGATAACTATATTAACATTTAAAAAAGAAGTACATAATATTATTTAATCCTCTCAACAACCCTGTACAGTAAAAATATATTTGTATATTTGTATGTATGTATATATGTGTGTGTGTGTTTGGATGTGTGTGATACATGTGTGATACATAATATGTGGTAGAGGAAGAAGTCCATAGCTCTGAGAATAAATGTGAGTATTGATCCTACCTTTAAAGGATCAAACTTTAAAGCTCTAAAGAGTTGGTCCAGTGCCTCAAAAGGAAATTCCTTTTGAGAATTCTCTTTCTCTTGGAAACTTTGTTTGCCCCTTTCTGGCATGAAGGCTCCAGAACACAGACACTTCTGAGTGGCATGTGCCGAATGTAACCCTCCTATTGCTTGCTTTCCTAGTTTTCCCGGAGAGCGACGCTCTTAATTGCAACTTATATTCTGAGAATCTGCGGCCCAGTGCCTGGACCTTTCCATGACCAGTTCTTACTTCAGTGAATTTGTACAAGTACCAAGGCCAATCCTTCTTCTGCAGATGATGGGTTGAGTCATTGACACTTCCAAAATGACCCTAGAGGCCCAAACCATGTATAAAAAATGGAAAACATGTTTTCATGGTGATTTATCATTATCGTGATTTTTTTTAATGAAAGCACGTCTGGAAAAATTTTGGAATGTCAAATCCTTAGAAGTGGAAGTGGTTTCCTCTCTGAGGGCTAACCTCTCACGCTGTCACCAAGGATCACTAATAGCTAGGCCCGGAGGTGCCGGAAGATGTTACTTTTCCAGGTGTAGGGTCACCAACTGGTTCCAAGGCAGGTGGCAGCCTGAGCCCTAGAAGAAGCTGGCAGAACCTGGAGCTGGAGCTTAACTCAAGTGGTTTGATTTTAAGAAGAGAAGTCTTTCAAAATATTGAGTGGGGACATCTCTGGTCCTGTTCCTGTCATGGGAGTGGGAGGGTTCAAGGGGGTGTCGGGGGTGGGGGGTAGAGGTGATAATGCTTGTTTTAAAGCACAGGAAGTACAGTCTGTGCTATAGATCACTTTAGGGAAGGAGAGGAGGGCGAGTGAGGATCCATAGGAATATAAAACAAGGTTAAAATAGAAAAAAAAGGGAAGGAAGGGAAGGAGAGAGGACCAATGGTATGAACTTCCGGCGAGCATTTCAAGAGCTTAATACTATTGTATTAATAGTATTAAGTATTAATATTAAATATTAATTAATATTAATACTTAATAGTATTAAGTAGTAATACTATTGTATTTATTAATAGTATTAATAGTAATAATTACTATTATTGTATTGTAATGAATTCTCATTTCACGCACGGGACAGCATGCGGATCTTGTTATGGCCCTGTAAAGGGCTCTAGTGGACGCCTTTATCCTGCCCTCAGGGCAAGCCTCCTCCCTCCGGCAGCCTAAAGTCTCTTTTAGACCACCAGACTGAACAGATCAAGTCCCAGCATGCCTGGAAAAGGATTCAGTCCCAATGTTACAAGTGAAGAACTTTCTAGAAGGTTGGTGCAGCCACGAAGCCAGCAGACTCTTAGCAAAAAGGAACATATCCTCTGAACTCACACAGGGACAGCTATGACAGAGACACGCCTTCTCTTGATTCACTCATCTGTTGGGACACTGGGCTACATGCCAGGCTGCGGAGAGGAAGAGGGTTCAAGGCAGCTCATGTCTCCTGGGAGTGGCAAACAGGAAGCAAAAGAATTACAATGTATTGGGATAAATGTTGGGCTACGAGGATGTATTGTGGGTAATGGGAACCCAGGAAAACAGCCCCTCCCTGTCTGGGGAATCGATGGCAGACCTTCCAGGGCAGGAGCCTCTGTGAACTGAGTCCCCCCAGACAAGGAAAGAGGGGCGGTGGGTGAGATGCTGACTCTGTGAAAAGCAGCAGAGGAGAGGGAGTGGGCAAAGCACACAGGGTCCAGTGAGCGGATAATCAGATTTTATCTCCAAAGCAATTGGCAGCCCTTGAAGGATTTTCGGCAGGGAAATGAGAAAATCAGGTTGATGCTTTTGCAAGGTTGCTGTGGTGGAAGGAGGAGCTGGTCCTTGGGAAATGCAGCCTCCAGATGTATCCACCTGCTCAGGGTCCCACACGAGGGAGGGGACACTGCGGATCACCGTGCAGGTGTTCACAGCTCTCACCTGCCCCCAACCCTCCAAAGGGCAGAGCCCTGTGTTTTCCAGACAGCTTCTTGGGCATTCAGAGGGAAACCAGAGTGGCAGGCAGAAAAGGACTTGGGTCTAGCGATTCAACTGATCCACAGAATAAAGTGCTGAGTGAGAGGAGATGAGGTTAAAAGAAAAGAAAGGAAAGAAAAAAGGCAAGGCTGCTGGGTTGAGAAGAGAGTAGCAGGCTTTGTGGTGGTGGCGGAGGGCAGCTGAAGGAAGGGGCCTCGGGGAAATCTTCAGGCTCTGAGGAGAGGTGATGGGAGAGGACACGAGCCTTGAATGTGCTGATAAGACCCCTTTAATGTCATTTGATGGAGAATGGAGTTCCTTTGCAGTTACTTCCAGAAATTGAACACTGAGGTGCTCAGAGACTGAATTATGTGGATCCCAGTGTTTCAAAAAGTTACAACAAATGTCATTTGATAGGATTTACTAGAAAAATGGCTAAGCAAAAGGTTACATACCAGCTCGTTTTTGCCTTACTGGGTCCTCCCCTGATAGTTCATGTTCATGGAGAAGCTGAAAGAACATTTTAGAAAACAGTCAGTGAGTGTTAGAGACGTCTTTTCACAATGGTTCTCTGTTCACGTGCCCCGGGATGTTCGAGCTGAGGGTAGGGCTGCAGATTCTGGGTCAGCACCTTGTGCCCCGGGGATGGCGGGCAACCGGTGATTGAAGGGTCGGGAAAATGAAATGGATTCGTCTCTGTGGCATGATCTGGGCATCGACTTTTTATAGACCAGTCTCTAGATGCAGGAGCAGAAGAAATCAGCCTATCTGAGTTTCTCAGAGTTCCTGCAGCTTGAGGTCTGTCAAGAAATATAAATGATGCTGTCCTCCACTGTACTGAGACTTGAACCCTGGGTCATTCGCATGACCTTTTAGACGAGTCTCACGACCTCTCCTCCACACTCAGCCTGTCCCCACCCTAATATTTCTGCAGCATTAGGGTTGTTTAGATTGTGCATGCTTAGAAATTATTTTCTCCTCCTCTGGTCCTTTTTCTCCTAGATGGTTCGACGGTTGCCTTCTGAGGTGGGGGCTTTGAGAGACAGCTCTAGAGCCAGAATGCCTGGGTACAGGCTCTTACTAGCTATGCGACCTCGAGGAAGTTACTTGTCCTCTCTGAGCCTCAGTTTTCTTTTCTGTAAAATGGAATAATAATAGTGCTGACCTCATAGAATTGTTATGAGAAATAAGCCAACCGCAACGTGGAACATAGTAAGCTCCTAATAAATGTTAGTTAGATCATATAGTACAACAATTAAGCATAAGGACTCTGCAGAAATTGAATTCAAATCTTAACTCTGCCATAAAATGGCTGTGTGACCTTGGGCAAGTTACTTAACCTCTCAGTGCCTCAGTACTCACCTAAAGTAGAGCGATCAAAATAGCTTACCTCAAGAGATTGTTGCGAGGATTAAATGATTAATCAATGTAAAGCACTAGAATAGTTTTGATGACAGAGTAAGTGCTATTCTGGGGCAGGGCATCACGCTGTCCTGGGGGCACCATTCACATGGACCCCCCCCATCTGCATACTGCCCCTTGCTTCATCTCCATAAAGCTCATCTACTGTCATCATGTGGCTTCTTTGTTTAAGAACTGACATTGATTGGCTTTGCTGCTGGGTTCACTGCCAGCTCCGTAGCTTATAACCTTACCTTGACCTGATATGGGGCTCCTAGCTCATCCCTGCCTCCAAGTGAATTTTCCTATGATGTGTCTCCCAATCCAAACTTCCTTAAGTCTCAGGAGAAGAGCCAGATAACCCCTGCCCTCCAGGGTGTGTGCTTTACCATGAACCCCATGCACCAATGAACACCACCTGAGAGAGAGAGAGCTCTGCCATCTGTGGTCTCTACCATTTTTTTCCTAGTTATCTCACATCATAATGATAACAAAAATAATAATTCCTAAGACTTCTTCAACACCCTGTGCCAGGCACTGTTAAGTACTTGGTGTGTGCTTATTTATTTTATCCTCATGACAATCTAAGGCGTAGATACCGTTATTATCTGCATTTCACGGATGAGAAAACACAGGTGCAGAGAGGTCAAATAACTTGCCTAAGGTCACACAGCCTTGAAATGGCAGAATCAGGACTCAAACCCAGCTAGCCTGCATCCTAAGTTTGCGCCTATCCACATAGGTATGGCGTCGTCTTATCAGGAGATACCCCAGAAACTGTGGGGGAACTTGGTTCCTCTTGGTGACCCAGTATCTCTTAACTAGTGCCTTTTCTCTTTCTTTCTCTATTGTCTCCTCCACCCCCTCCTTCTTTTCAACGACTAGTATTCACGTCCACAGGAACTGTGGAAGGACCTGAGAGTTCACAAATGGTCTTGAAGAAACGAACAGAGGAATGATGGCTGATGATTGGAATTTCCAAAGCCCAGGGTGCTGCCTCGTTTGCAGTGAGATGATTTCAGGTCTACCGAAACGTGCGGAAACCAAGAAATAACAAAGTCAATGTATAGGGCTGGTTCCTGTGTGGCTTGCCCTGGAGCCTTCTCTGGCTCTCTGCCTGGGCAGAAGGGAAAAGTTCTTCCACTGCCTTGCTGTCTCCATCCTCCCTGGGGCTTGGGGGTGGGGAAAGGGAGCCACCAGGAAGCTTTCTCTGTCCACTCTTCATGGCTTGCTGCTGGGGAACTCTGCCCAGGAGATGATGACTACTGATGGTCACCTTTGGGAAGCTCTCCCAAGCTGAGATTTCATTTCTCCCGTTTTGCAGGGGTGCTAAAAAATTAAGGACTTGCTGCCGGCAGTTGTGGGTTAAAATCAAGGTACATTTCAATCCTCTCATGCAGAGCATTTCAAATCTTTGTGAGCATAAAGATCACCTCTCTCCCTCCCGTAATCCGATTTAGCAGGTCTAGAATCGGGTGAAGAAAACTGCTTTTTTAGGGGCTTCCCTGGTGGCGCAGTGGTTAAGAATCCACCTGCCAGTGCAGGGGACACAGGTTCGAGCCCTGCTCTGGGAAGATCCCACACGCCACGGAACAACGAAGCCCGTGCGCCACAACTACTGAGCCTGCGCTCTAGAGCCCACGGGCCACAGCTACTGAGCCCACGTGCTACAACGACTGAAGCCCGCTTGCCTAGAGCCCGTGCTCCGCAATAAGGAACCCATGTACTGCAACGAAGAGTAGCCCCCGCTTGCCACAATTAGAGAAAGCCCGCAAGCAGCAATGAAGACCCAACACGGCCAAAAATAAATACATAAATTAATTAATTAAAAAAAAAAACTACCATGCGATTCATTTGATGGATAAATGGATCAACGAAGTAGGATATACACACAATGGATCCATATTCAGACTTAAGAAAAGAAGGAAATTCTGATGCATACTACAACATAAATATATTTTTAGGACATCATTCTAAGTGAAATAAGGCAGTCATGAAAAGACAAATACTATATGATTCCACTTGTATGAGATACTTGGAGCATCCAAAATCATGGAGACAGAAAGTAGAACAGTGAGTTCCAGGAACGAGGGGGTGCAGAGCTAGGGAGGTATTGTTTACTGGATACAGAGTTTCAGTTTTGCAAGATGGTTCGGCAGATTGGCTGCACGAAAATGTGAATATATTTAACACTACCAAACTATACACTTAAAAATGGTGAAGATGGTAAATTTTGTATTTACCACAGTTTTTTTTTAAAGCTCATCATCCCATGTTGCTTTTAAAATGGTAGAAGTGGGAGCTGAGTGGCAGCTCAGGGCAGCATGAGCTGATAAGGCAGTTCAAGGGCACCTCTCCAGTGGAGGTCATCAGCCTCTAGGCTGGATGAAGATATTATATCTTTTATTATTATTTTTTATTTTTGGCTGTGTTGGGTCTTCATTTCTGTGCGAGGGCTTTCCCTAGTTGTGGCAGACGGGGGCCACTCTTCATCACGGTGCGCGGGCCTCTCACTATCATGGCCTCTCTCGTTGTGGAGCACAGGCTCCAGACGCGCAGCCTCAGTAGTTGTGGCTCACGGGCCTAGTTGCTCCAGGGTATGTGGGATCCTCCCAGACCAGAGCTCAAACCCGTGTCCCCTGCATTAGCAGGCAGATTCTCAACCACTGCGCCACCAGGGAAGCCCAAGATATTATATCTTGAAGGCAGATCTAAGGGGGCAATTGGGGCCTTTTGGCATGGTGGTGGGAGCTTTTAGGCAGACAAATTTAAAGTTCCGCCAGCAGTCCTGGGAGGACTATCCCCTGATCAGCCTGGGCCAGGAGGCAGATGGAGGGGCTTTGTTAAGGATGCTGTGATGAGGACCGAGCTGGCACAGTGGGAGGGCACTGCTGCAGCTAGGAACACTGGGAAACTCTGGAACAGAGGTAAGGCTGACCCCATTGCTGAGATCACTTCAGGCTCTGGCTTTCTCCCCACATGCTTGGGGTAAGTAGAGCTCTGTACTGACTGTGCAAACTCACAGGAAAAGTAATGTTTCCCTCCTCTATTTATAAGAGCAAGCTGCTGCATATGATTGCATGGCCTGTATCTCGCATATCGGAGTTTGGAAGAAGACATACAAAGTATACCTCCCAAGTCATGAGAGAAATAAAAAAGACAAAACCTGGGTCCAAACAAAGAAAGACACAAAAACAGAAGAGAGGAAGGAAATGCATAAACTCATAAAACAACATCCTGGGGGCTTCCCTGGTGGCGCAGTGGTTGAGAATCTGCCTGCCGATGCAGGGGACGCGGGTTCATGCACCGGTCTGGGAAGATCCCACGTGCCGCGGAGCGGCTGGGCCCGTGAGCCATGGCCGCTGAGCCTGCGCGTCCGGAGCCTGTGCTCCGCAACGGGAGAGGCCACAACAGTGAGAGGCCCGCGTACCGCAAAAAAAAAAAAAAAAAAAAAAAAAAAAAATCCTGAAAGTAAGAGCAAGCATTTTAAATATGACATCAAATGTGAATAAATTATACTCCCCAAATCACAGTCAGATTAACAAAAACGAACCTCAAACATTCCTTGTTTATAAGAGAACCAGTAAAACAAAAGAATATACTGAAAGCTAAACAAAAAATAAAGAACAAAGATCAGGCAAACACAAATAAAAAACAGAACTGACCACTGGAATATAAGACAAAGAATTAAAATTGAAAAGTTCCAAGCAGGGCAAAAAGAGACATTTTTTTCATGGTAAAATCTACCAGCGAAGCTCTAACAATAGTGACAGACTGGATAAAGTAGCGCTAAAGTATCTTTTTAAAAAGCCAGTAGAAAAAAATACTATTACAAGAGGAGAAATCATAATAGTAAACACCGATAGAGCCTTTTAAAAAAATGTATCAGGCACAGGGAGTTTACTGGGTCAGTAGATGGAGGGCTGTCAGGATTCATATTTCTTTTCTTTTTTTCCCGAATGCCTGTTGGAGAAAATCTCATGTAACCTGTGTGTGTCAGTCATGAGAGTTTCTGCTTCTGTAAGAATACATCTGTAACTATATTCAAGTGTATCAGATAAGGAGACCCTGCATTTTACCCTCTCCAGAGAATAAACTTCCAGACTACTGCCAGGGTGGAGGGAGGGCAGCTTGCCCAAGTTCATGGCATGGGAGAGGGGATATAGGGACCCAACCACTTTTCACACATCCTTCAACCAGTCTCCTTGTATCAGCACTTTCTTCATGCCCCACTTTCAGAGGGTTTCATCAATTCCTCAACATTTTGATGAATATTAAGCTAGCTTTCTCCACTGTTGGCTTAAGATTCAGCTTTCTTGAGTTTTCCAATTTGATTGCCAGTTGACTATTTTGTCTTTTTGTTTCCAAAATTTTGTTTTATAATTTCCTTTTCTGTTTCATCATTATAATTTTACTTTTATGGAGGCTGCAGTCAGATTTTAAGAGGACTGTGTTCAACATTATTTTGTTGACCAAGCATATTCCTGGCTCTGCTCACTACTGCTGAAAAGATTTATTGCAAAAATAAAAACTATATTATCAGGACTACAGGAGGGCTCACACCAAAGAGTACTTCCCAGAACTTCTGCTGCCAGTGTCTTGTCCCTGCATTGAGCCACAGCCACCCCCCGCCTCTGCAGGAGACCCTTCAACACTATCAGCTGTGCGACTGGCTGAAACACAGATGGGAAGTAGAGCTGTGGAAAATCAGAAGAATTAAAAACTGTGTGGCTGACAGGGTCTTGGTGCTCTGGCCAGGTGTCAGGCCTGTGCCTCTGAGGTGGGAGAGCCAAGTTCAGGACATTGGTCCACGAGGGACCTCTCGGCCCCACGTAATATCAATGTCGAGAGCTCTCCCAGAGATCTCCGTCTCAACGCTGAGACCCAGCTCCAATCAATGACCAGCAAGCTCCAGTGCTGGACTCCCCATGCCAAACAACTAGCAAGACAGGAACACAACCCCACCCATTAGGAGAGAGGCTGCCTAAAATCATACTCAGTTCACAAACACCCCAAAACACACCACCGGATATGGTCCTGCCCACCAGAAAGACAAGATCCACCTCATCCACCAGAACACAGGCACAAGTCCCCTCCACCAGGAAGCCTACACAAGTCACTGAACCAACCTTAGTCACTGGGGGCAGACACCAAAAACAATGGGAACTATGAACCTGCAGCCTGTGAAAAGGAGACCCCAAACACAGTAAGTTAAGCAAAATGAGAAGACACAGAAATATGCAGCAGATGAAGGAGCAAGGTAAAAACCCAATCTACCAAACAAGTGAAGGGGAAATAGGCAGTCTACCTGAAAAACAATTCAGAGTAATGACAGCAAACATGATCCAAAATCTTGGAAATAGAATGGAGAAAATACAAGAAATGTTTAACAAGGACCTAGAAGAACTAAAGAGCAAACAAACAATGATGAAAAACACAGTAAATGAAATATAAAATTCTCTAGAAGGAACCAATAGCAGAATAACTGAGGCAGAAGAACGGATAAGTAACCTGGAAGATAAAATAGTGGAAATAACTACCGCAGAGCAGAATAAAGAAAAAAGAATGAAAAGAATTGAGGACAGTCTCAGAGACCTCTGAGACAACATAAAATGCACCAACATTCAAATTATAGGAGTTTCAGAAAAAGAAGAGAAAAAGAAAGGGACTGAGAAAATATTTGAAGAGATTATAGTTGAAAATTTCCCTAACATGGGAAAGGAAATAAGTCCAGGAAGCTCAGAGAGTCCCATACAGGATAAATCCAAGGAGAAACACTCCAAGACACATATTAATCAAACTATCAAAAATTAATTACAAGGAAAAATATTAAAAGCAGCAAGGGAAAATCAACAAATAACATACAAGAGAATCCCCATAAGGTTAACAACTGATCTTTCAGCAGAAACTGCAAGCCAGAAGGGAATGGCAGGACATATTTAAAGTGATGAAAGGGAAGAACCTACAACCAAGATTACTCTACCCAGCAAGGATCTCATTCAGATTTAATGGATAAATTAAAACTTTTACAGACAAGCAAAAGTTAAGAGAATTCAGCACCACCAAACCAGCTTTACAACAATTGCTAAAGGAACTTCTCTAGGCAGGAAATACAAGAGGAGAAAAAGACCTACAATAACAAAAACAAAACAATTAAGAAAATGATAATAGGAACATACATATCGATAATTACCTTAAATATAAAGGGATTAAATGCTCCAACCAAACGACGTAGACTGGCTGAATGGATACAAAAACAAGACCCATATATATGCTGTCTACAAGAGACCCACTTCAGACCTAGGGGCGCATACAGATTGAAAGCAAGGGGACAGAAAAAGATATTCCATGCAAATGGAAATCAAAAGAAAGCTGGAGTAGCAATTATCATATCAGACAGAATAGACTTTAAAATAAAGACTATTACAAGAGACAAGAAGGACACTACATAATGATCAAGGGATCAATCCAAGTAGAAGATATACCAGTTGTAAATATTTATGAACCCAACGTAGGAATGCCTCAATACATAAGGCACACGCTAAGAGCCATAAAAGGGGAAATTGACAGAAACACAATAATAGTAGGGGACTTTAACACCCCACTTTTACCAATGGAAGGATCATCCAAAATAAAAATAAATAAGGAAACACAAGCTTTAAAATGATACATTAAACAAGATAGACTTAATTGATATTTATAGGACATTCCATCCAAAAACAACAGAATACACTTTCTTCTCAAGTGCTCATGGAACATTCTCCAGGATAGATCATATCTTGGGTCACAGATCAAGCCTTGGTAAATTTAAGAAAATTTAAATCGTATCAAGTATCTTTTCCGACCACAATGCTATGAGACTAGATATCAATAACAGGAAAAAAAACTGTAAAAAATACAAACTCATGGAAGCTAAACAATACATTATGAAATAACCAAGAGATCATTGAAGAAATCAAAGAGGAAACCAAAAAGTACCTAGAAACAAATGACAATGAAAACACTACAACCCAAAACTTATGGGATGCATCAAAAGCAGTTCTAAGAGGGAAGTTTATAGCATTACAATCCTACCTTAAGAAACAAGAAACATCCCAAATAAACAACCTAACATTACAACTAAAGCAATCAGAGAAAAAAGAACAACAACAAAAAAACCCCAAAGTTAGCAGAAGGAAAGAAATCATAAAGATCAGATCAGAAATAAATGAAAAAGAAATGAAGGAAACAATAGCAAAGATAAATAAAACTAAAAGCTTGTTCTTTGAGAAGATAAACAAAATTGATAAACCATTAGCCAGACTCATCAAGAAAAAAAGGGAGGACTCAAATCAACAGAATTAGAAATGAAAAAGAAGTAACAACTGACATTGCAGAAGTAAAAAGGATCATGAGAGATTACTGCAAGCAACTATATGCCAAAAAATTGGACAACCTGGAAGAAATGGACAAATTCTTAGAAAAGCACAACCTTCCAAGACTGAACCAGGAAGAAATAGAAAATATAAACAGACCAATCACAAGAAATTAAATTGAGACCATGATTAAAAATCTTCCAAAAAACAAAAGTCCAGGAGCAGATGGCATCACAGCTGAATTCTATCAAATATTTAGAGAAGAGCTAACACCTATTCTTTTCAAACTCTTCCAAAATATAGCAGAGGGAGGAACACTCCCAAAC
Source organism: Kogia breviceps (assembly GCF_026419965.1). Classification (NCBI taxonomy): domain Eukaryota; kingdom Metazoa; phylum Chordata; class Mammalia; order Artiodactyla; family Physeteridae; genus Kogia; species Kogia breviceps. Next base: position 79,439,858 of record NC_081319.1, read on the forward strand.
TCATTCTATGAGGCCACCATCACGCTGATACCAAAAGCAGACAAAGATGTCACAAAAAAAGAAAACTACAGGCCAATATCACTGATGAACATAGATGCAAAAATCCTCAACAAAATACTGGCAAACAGAATCCAACAGCACATTAAAAGGATCATACACTATGATCAAGTGGGGTTTATTCCAGGAATGCAAGGATTTTTCAATATATGCAAGTCAATCAATGTGATACACCATATTAACAAATTGAGGGAGAAAAACCATATGATCATCTCAATAGATGCAGAGAAAGCTTTCGACAAAATTCAACACCAATTTATGATAAAAGCCCTCCAGAAAGTAGGCATAGAGGGAACTTACCTCAACATAATAAAGGCCATATATGACAAACCCACAGTCAATATTGTCCTCAATGGTGAAAAAGTGAAACCATTCCCAGTAAGATCAAGAAAAAGACAAGGTCGCCCACTCTCACCACTATTATTCAACATACTTTTGGAAGTTTTAGCCCCAGCAATCAGAGAAGAAAAAGAAGTGAAAGGAATACAAACTGGAAAAGAAGAAGTAAAACTGTCGCTGTTTGAAGATGACATGATACTATACATAGAGAATTCTAAAGATGTTACCAGAAAACTACTAGAGCTAATCAATGAATCTGATAAAGTAGCAGGATACAAAATTAATGCACAGAAGTCTCTTGCATTCCTATACACTAATGATGAAAAATCTGAAAGAGAAATTAAGGAAACACGTCCATTTAATATTGCAACAACAACAACAAAATACCTAGGAATAAACCTACCTGAGAGACAAAAGACCTGTATGCAGAAAATTATAAGACACTGATGAAAGAAATTAAAGATGATAGAGGGCTTCCCTGGTGGGGCAGCGGTTAAGAATCCACCTGCCAATGCAGGGGACATGGGTTCGATCCCTGGTCCAGGAAGATACCACATGCCGCGTAGCAACAAAGCCTGTGTGCCACAACTACTGAGCCTGCGCTCTAGAGTCTGTGAGCCACAAATACTGAAGCCCACGTGCCTAGAGCCCATGCTCTGCAACAAGAGAAGCCACCGCAATTAGAAGCCCGTGCACCCCAAAATAAATAAATTTATAAAAATAAATAAATAAAGAAATAAGATAGAGACAGATGGAGAGATATACCATGTTCTTGGATTGGAAGAATCAACATTGTGAAAATGACTATACTACTCAAGCAATCTACAGATTCAATGCAATCCCTATCAAACTACCAATGGCATTTTTCACAGAACTAGAACAAAACATTTCACAATTTGTACGGAAACTCAAAAGACCCGGAATAGCCAAAGCAATCTTGAGAAAGAAAAACGGAGCTGGAGGAATCAGGCTTCCTGACTTCAGACTATACTACAAAGCTACAGTAATCAAGACTGTATGGTACTGGCACAAAAACAGAAATATAGATCAATGGAACAGGATAGAAAGCCCAGAGATAAAACCATGCACATATGGTCACCTTATCTTTGATAAAGGAGGCAAGATTATAAGATGGAGAAAAGACAGCCTCTTCAACAAGTGGTGTTGGAAAAACTGGATAGCTACATGTAAAAGAATGAAATTAGAACTCTTCCTAACACCATACACAAAAATAAACTCAAAATTGATTAAAGACCTAAATGTAAGGTTAGACACTATAAGACTCTTAGAGGAAAACATAGGCAGAACACTCTATGACATAAATCACAGCAAGATCCTTTTTGATCCACCTCCTAGAGAAATGGAAATAAAAACAAAAATAAACAAATGGGACCTAATGAAACTTCAAAGCTTTTGCACAGCAAAGAAAACCATAAACCAGACAAAAACACAACCCTCAGAATGGGAGAAAACATTTGCAAATGAAGCAACTGACAAAGGGTTAGTCTCCAAAATATACAAGCAGCTCATGCAGCTCAATATCAAAAAAAACAAACAACTCAATCCGAAAATGGGCTGAAGACCTAAATAGACATTTCTCCAAAGAAGATATACAGATTACCAACAAACACACGAAAGGACGCTCAACATCACTAACCATTAGAGAAATGCAAATCAAAATTACAATGAGGTATCACCTCACACTGGTCAGAATGGCCATCATCAAAAAATCTAGAAACAATAAATGCTGGAGAGGGTGTGGAGAAAAGGGAACCCTCTTGCATTGTTGGTGGGAATGTAAATTGATACAGCCACTACGGAGAACAGTATGGAGGTTCCTTAAAAAACTAAAAATAGAGCTACCATATGACCCAGAAATCCCACTACTGGGCATATAACCTGAGAAAACCATAATTCAAAAAGAGTCATGTACCACAATGTTCATTGCAGCACTATTTACAATAGCCAGGTCATGGAAGCAACCTAAGTGTCCATTGACAGATAAATGGATAAAGAAGATGTGGCATATATATACAATGGAATATTACTCAGCCATAAAAAGAAACAAAATTGAGTTATTTGTAGTGAGGTGGATGGACCTAGAGTCTGTCATACAGAGTGAAGTAAGTCAGACAGAGAAAAACAAATACCATATGCTAACACATATATACAGAATTTAAAAATAAATGGTTCTGTAGAAACTGGGGCAGGACAGGAATAAAGATGCAGACATAGAGAATGGACTTGAGGACACAGAGAGGGGGAAGGGTAAGCGGGGATGAAGTGAGAGAGTGGCATGAATGTAAAATAGATAGCTAGTGGGAAGCAGCCGCATAGCACAGGGAGATCAGCTCGGTGCTTTGTGACAACCTAGAAGGGTGGGATAGGGAGGGTGGGAGGGAGATGCAAGAGGGAGGGGATATGGGGGTATATGTGCACGTATAGCTGATTCACTTTGTTGTATGGCAGAAGCTAACACAATATTATAAAGCAATTATACTGCAATAAAGATGTGAAAAAATGTACCAGGCACAGTTCTAAGGCATCTTATAAATATTAACTAACTTAATTCTCATAGAGATCAGTAAATAAATACTCTTATTTTCATCATTTTACAGATGAGAAAACTGAGACACAGAGAGAGTCACATCAGTCTCGTGAGATTTCATAACCAGTAACATGCCCTGTCTCTGGTGCATGGAGTAGCCTAAGGAAAGAAGATCCCAAGGATTCCCACAAGGAACAAGGGGGTACTTATCACCCTCTTGAGTTAAGCTAAACTTCCATTAACTTCCAAAAGGTAAAGGACCTGGCTAATTTGTTAACAATAAGCTTGGATCATATCTATGGCCCTTTCAACTACATCAATCTGACAGACACAAATTAACACCTTTTGAAATGTGTTCTAGTCTGATGCTCCTGTTCAAGTGAATCCTTTGAGAACATAGGTCCTGCTCAGTCCTCAAAATCTGCTATATAGATGTTGTTGTCAGTTTCACAGGGTGGAGCTACAGGCCTAGAAGTGGCAAACTTTTAAGGAGGGAAGCCAGGAGGATGTTCCCTTGACACTACCCCTGATTTCAGTGTGGCAAGTTGTAGCCCAGTAGATACCCTAACATCCATTTATGTTCACCACCCCCTCCCACCATTTGTGACATTTTCTCAAAGTCCCTAAACATTTGTTTAAAGCAATTTCCGTCTGTGACATTCCCAGGAAATCAGGAAAATGTGACGGGGAAAATACAGCAGACATGGATTTACTCACCAAAGGATAAACAATAGACTCTAAATTCAAGTTCAGTGTAGCTTGGGAAGAAAAAATCACGATAATCATGAAGCACAAAGTGGTTCTCCTTGGGGATTTCATGTCTTCAAGTTTGAGTTGCCTTGCCTGAAATGGAAATAGTACGGTTTAGAGATACAGTAATTCATTTATCAGGCACAGAAAGAACTAGCAAACCCTGTCTCAAAGTTTGCACTACAAACGGACCTTTTCAGTGAAGAGGAGAAAGGAAAGAGCATAAATACATCAACTGTAGAGAACAGTGTCTGCTCCAGACCCCGGGTGAGGGAAGGATGATGTTAGGAAGGATAGGGGTTGGGAGGGCTGGGAATGGTACCTACAAACAGGAAAAAGATGGCAGATGTTGGGTACCTTTCCTAGAGACACAGAGAAGGAGAGAGAGAAGGAAAGAGAAAGAGGAAAGAGAGGGAAAGCAAGAAAAAGGGAAAGACTACTCAGTACAAAATACTTTTAACCTTGTGGTTCAGTACATAGCATGTGAACAAAAGGATTCAGAGAACAGTACTTTCCTTTGCTACGTGCAACACACTTTGATATTTTCAATTCAATTCTATCATCTTACACTATTTTTTCATTTTAATTCTGGCAGTAAACCATTACATTGACTTTATGACCCACATTAATGTGCTATGACCTATTAGTATGAAAAATCCTGGACTCAGTCATAAAAATACAAGTTGTATTTTAGAGATTTTTAGAGTGTATAATATGGAATATTGATATATAATATATCTCAAAATATTGATTTTTTCTAGCTATCTCTTGGCAATGCCGGTAATGGAAACAAAGTTTTTCAGCGACCAGATGAATCATTGTTGCATTTGAAAGTTAGAGTATCGTGTGGAATAATCCCACCTCTCATGGGTCTGAGGACCACGACAAACTACTTTGTGTAGATTCCTTTCCTTACTGACATTTTTATGTCCATGTGTTTTTGTGAAAAGAATACTTGACTAAGGAGATATGGGTTAGGATCCAGGATGAGTACAAACTAATTGCATCCTTGACACTTCTCTGCATCCAGTTTGCTTATCTATGAAATGGGGATACTTAGACCTCCTCTAATTCTCTCACAGACTTCTCTGAGGCTCGGATGTGACTAAAAGCCATGCAGAGCTCCAGGGGTGCTGGCTGCAATGGTTTCACCCTGACCTTAGTGGACTCCAGAGGGCCGCCATCAAGGACAGCCCTTGGTCCAGGCGTTGCCAGGGGCACCAGGGGACCTGGCCAGGATAACACACGGAGAGATAGCCAAGACTCACATGCCAGGGAGGATCGTGTTTCAATCACCAGCTGTCGCTGCCTCCTTCTCCTCTTCCCCAGTGGAAAAGAAGGAAGAATAAGGCCCTGGAAAACTGACCCAATTTGCAGATCTGGCAATCAAATACATTTAAAAAATTCTACAACTCAACGGCTTTTGGAAAATGCTTTGCAATTTAGGTTACAGGAATAGATATTTAAGACCAGATGCATCTACTGCAGGGAAAGCATAACCACTCATTCCAACCACTCATGTTGAAGGGAGTAGGCTTTTGTGAGTGTGGATGAGGCTGATCTAGCCTGGGGATGACACTCTTTTGGGGATGAATCGGGTATTGTGGAGGGAATTTAATCTTTTTAGGCATTGACTTAGTGCACTGTACTGGCTGGTTCCATTTTGAGGCAGTTGATCAAGGAGATGAGAGTTAGTAACTGAATAGTTAATGACCCTCCCTTAGTACGTGACAGCCATGGAGGGACTCAGGTATTAAAGGAATTCAAGCTGACTCCACATCTTTCTCTCACTTCCCAATGTTGGCCTTTGTCAGAGTTAGCAAGGATTATCTTGGTCATGATAATGACCAAACAAATGGTCACAACCTAAATGGTCATGTCTGTTCCTTTTGTATAATAGCCACTGGCCAATACTGTCCACTGTCCCCAACTTCCCCCAGCCTTCCTGGACATAGTTCTTTATGAAATTGACATCCTTTTCTCTGTTGACCTATTTTGTGGCCACAAAATCACAATTCAGTAGAAATACGGATGTAGGAAGGACTGCACTGTGGGGAGGGGATGTTCTCTGGATACAGAAGATAACAGCTACATACAGTCATCAGTTACACAGTAAGGGTGAAGGGCGGGTCCTCCACTTGAAGGAAGAAGGCCATCATTTTGAGGAAGAGGTAATGTTAAAAATATTTGACAACCAATATGGTGTGAGCCTGACCAATCTGAACAGTGATACCAGCTGAAGATCAGTTCAGTTTTTAGGGCTCCTGCTATGTTTGGGGAGAGCCTTCTGAAGACACACTATTCTCACCTGTATCAATAACGTCTCAGTGACCGTCCAGCTGTTCTCATCAGTGAGGAAGCTAGTGGAGGCTGTTTAACTTGGCTAACGGGGAAGAGAATCCAAATCCAACCAACGAAAAGCCCAGAGTAGCACCCCACGTCAAGGCAATATATCTTCAGTAGGGCCCCCTTAATTGTAAATCCCTGAGAAGTTTATATTTATTCCAAATTCCTGGAGTAAATGGCAGACCACACATCTAAGAAACTCAGAGACAAGCAGAGGCAGAAAGGGAAAGAAATATATCTGATGTCATTTCCAATTTCTTTCTCCTTTTAAATTATAAATTCTGGACACTGTCTACTCAAACTCACCAACCTATATGAGCCTGCTGTATCTTAGAAAAAGCTGGGAGATATGATCTCATGCTCAGTAGTAACCCTGGGGTGATGAGCAACTTCCTGGTTCCTCAGACTCTGTTTTCCTGTCTGTGAAGTTAGAAGAGAGGGGGAGGGAAATCAAGCACCCTGACATCATAAGCCTCCTATGCCGGGAAGGAGTCGCCAGGATTCTCAGCATCACTGCACTTGGAGGAGGAGGAGGGTCTGGGTTCCTTGGAGCAGTCTTTAACAACATTCTCTTTTGGAGGTATGTGCACCAGAAACATTCATGGTGAAACTGACCTGAAACACGTCAGGGAACCGTTCTCCCAAATCTTCTAAACAGCCAGAGCTTCAAATCAACTGGTCTCCAGGGAAACCCTTCCTCAGCCCTGAGCTGCCGCGATTTGATCGAGGGGGTGGGAACAGGAGTCAAGAGGCTTGTACACCTTGCAAGTTCAGAAGCCTGTTCTTGAAATGGCCACATCTGTGTGGTCTGATGACCCAATGTCATCATCAACTTATGATTCCAAGCTCCGTATAAATAGGGCAAGTGTGAGACTCGCTCTGGAAATGATTTCCTAAGCTCTACACAGCTCTGCCCTCCTGTGCTCTCTGGTGTTCTCGGCCCCTCTCCGCTGGGGACCCCAGCCTTGATACTCTCCTTGGCTCCCCCTGGGGAGAAGGAAGGCAAGAGGTGAAAGCAAGCCCACATTTGATCATCCTCTGCCCAGATGCCTCGTCCTTCGTCCAGTCCAGGGCTCTGCTCCTGGCTTGGTCCCTGAGCACAGCCCCTCCCCTTAACATTGTCTGGGTACCACCACCCTGGAAGGAAGTTCCCTGGAGTCTTTGAGCATCATCTGCTTAGATGGTTCTTATCCGTGGCTGCACATCAGAACAAGCATCTGGGGAATTTCTCTTTTTTTTTTCCCTCTTTTCATTTGTTTATTTGTTGTTTTAATATCATGCTAGACCAATTGAATTAGCATTTCTGGCAGGGAAGGGAGCTGAGCATCTGTATCTGTCCCAGCAGTTTCTGATGCAGAGGGAGGTTTGAGGTCTGCAGGTCCACGTTTTCAGCATCCCATTGCTCTATCCACACTCCTGTCACTTTCCATCACCAGCCTATAGTCCTCTGTCTACTAAAGAAACTACATAGAAACAGAATCTTAAGGGGGGTGCATTTAGGAGGCAGTCAATCAATGGTGGATGAATGAATGGTTTCATGGGAGTATGGACTCAAATGTGATCTACCCAGTAGTATTTATTTATTTATTTTTCTGTACGCGGGCCTCTCACTGTTGTGGCCTCTCCCATTGAGGAGCACAGGCTCCGGAGGCGCAGGCTCAGCGGCCATGGCTCACAGGCCCAGCCACTCCGCGGCACGTGGGATCTTCTCGGATCGGGGCACGAACCCGTGTCCCCTGCATCGGCAGGCGGACTCTCAACCACTGCGCCACCAGGGAAGCCCTATCCAGTAGCTTTTGATGCAATTAAGCAGCCAAGTCTGTTATTTGAGGTTGTATTATATATCTCAGATAGAATCAATCATGGTGCACAATTACGAACCAACAAATATTGAGAACTTTCTATGGGCCTAAATTCATGCTACGCATTCATGAATTGACATGAGTCATGGTCCTTGTCCCTAAGAAGTTCTCAATCTCATCGGGAAGGTATGAAACAGAGACTGGAAGAAAAAAATGTAAGTTTAAAAGATGCTGTTTACTAAATGCCTACTAGGTACCAGGCACAGCCCTCAGTGCAATTAATATGTTCATTCACATAATTTGCCTCTCACAATAAGCCTGTGAGGTAGGTGTTTTAATCCTAATTCATAGATGACAACGTGAAGGCTCTCAGAGAGGTTACCGAACAGACCCAGGCCGCCCAGCTAGTAAGCAACAGAGTGAGAATCGCCCCCAACTTGGCCTGTCTCCAAAGTGAGCTGCAGTGTGAAGGGATGAGATGACGGGAGGAAGTTGGACGGGGGGGAAGTTGGGTGAGTTTGGGAGTGACCGAGGTCGCCAGCCAGACCCTGAAGGATGGGTAATGTTTTAAGGTATAATGGGGCAAGAAAAGAGAATCCCAGGCAAAAGAGAAGAGTATAAGCAGAGGCCCTTGTCTCTGTTGAAAGGGAACAAAGCAGCCCAAAGGGCGATGTTTAGCTGTCCCTTGAACTCCTTGTGGACGTTGCCTTGGTCAGCTTGTCCAACCACGGTGATGAAGGCTCAGCCACGGTCCCTGGGAGTGCATTGTTCTCCTGAGCAATCACCATCAACAGAGAAGGCAGAGCTATGTTTCGCTCTGACTTGGAAAGAAAATGAATATAATGACATTAGGGGTCCAGTGATTCTCTCCTTCCTACAATAGACTGTAGTGGAAAGAGCACTAGCTTTGATGCAAAACAGGCCTATGTTATGATTCCAGCTCCATCACTTAGTAACTGTTGGTGAGACGCTTAACCTCATGGAGCCTCAGTTTCCTGATGTGAATAATGGGGATCACAGTACCCGCTTTGCAGCTTTGTTGTAAAGATTAGAGATCGTGCCCACAAAGCGCAAAAAAGCCTGGTCACAGCTGAATTTGTTAAGGGCTGAGTTGTGTCCTCCAAAATTAATATGTTGAATTCCAACCCCCCAGCAGCTCAGAATGTGACCTTATTTGGAGACAGGGTCTTTAAAGAGGTCATTGCATCAAAATGAGGTCATATGGGTGGGGCCCTAATCCAATATGATCAGTGACCATATAAGAGGAGATTAGGACACAGACCCAAGCAGAGGAATGACCACATGAAGACACCAGAGGAAGACAGCATCTACAAGCCAAGGGGAGAGGCTTCTGAAGAAACCAATTCTGCCAACACCTTGATTTCAGACCTCCAAGCTCCAGAATTGTGAGAAAATAAACTTCTGTTGTTTAAGCTACCCAATCTGCAGGACTCTATTACAGTGCTCCTAGCAAACTAATATAGAATTCAATAAAAATGATACCTTTTTAAATTTTTTATCACTCAAAAAGTGTGAGTGTGCCCCACTGGTCTGCTGCCCAGTATTTACTATTTATTCTGGGCATGTTTTTATGAAAATTGAAAAATGGATTATTGGTGTATCTGAATAGAGCATAAAACATACACAGTTTAAAACTGAAAGACAAATGAGAATTCATCTCTAGTTCAAGCACTCTTGCCAGCCCTCTACAAACACACACACACACACACACACACTAACACACACAAACACACATGCACACACACACACACACCTCTTAGTTTTTTAGATGAGAGAACTAGGGCCTGGCAAGGGCTATGTGTCTCAAGGGCAGCTAGGGGTTGAGTCAGTCAGGACAGAAGAGCTCAACCAAGGATTCTTAAAATTCTATCAATAGATAATAATGTTTTCCTACAGTCAGACAAGTTGTTTGGGATAGGATGGTGGAGAATAATTATCAGCAATGATGATGGTGATGATGATGGTGATGCTGATAGTGATAGATCCCTGTCATTTACTGGATCTGTTTCAGGCATGGTGCTAAGCTCTCTCCAAGGAATGCGTCATTTAACCCTCTCAATGATCCTATGATACCACTAAATTATCCCTAATTATTCCATATTCAAAAATGGAAATGGAAGGTTAGAAGGATGAGTAGCTCACCAAGATTGCACAGTTGCTAAGTGGTAGTGACAAAATTATAAATTTTGCAACCTATTCCATTGGGAAAAGGTACCATTTGACCTATGAGATCTTCTCAGCGGGATATGAATAAGAATAAATGGAAAACCTTCTCTATATGGACCTTAGACCAGGCAACTGAAATCTAGCCTCACTTTGGCACTGACTGGTTCGTGAACAGGGGCAAGTCACTTCACCTCTCTGAGTCTCAGTTTTCTGTTCAGCAAAGCCAGGGAGCTGATGGCCCCTGGTGATTTCAAATTTGGGGTAGAGGAATTGGCCTCGGAAGGTGCCAAAATTTCTCACAATTATTTCAAATCCATTGTAACCTCACTTAGGCTTCTGAGCCTAACCGTAACTATCTCTTGCACTTATCTCTCACATCTCTGGTTGACTACACAGTCCAGGCCTTCACTGCCCCTCACATGCACCACTGCGATGGCTGGATTCTTTTCCACTCTTCCCATCACCTATGTAGATGCGAGATTGACCCTCTGGAAGTTGTCTTCTCATGTGTTACCTCTGTTCAGCTCCCAGCTGCTTTCGGAACAAAGGCAATGGCTTTTGCTGATGCTGAAGGCCCTCATGACCTGGAGCTGGCTTATTTAATAAGCACCTATCATATTTTCACTACTGTAGCTGGTTGCTTTTTCATAATTTAGAATAGTGCAAGAGATTTCCCAATGTTCATGCAAAAGTAATAATATGAACATTAATCTTTGAGACTTAATCCTGCAAGTGCGGAAGGGTAGTTATTATGGTCAAACTATTTTTCAGTGTTTGGCAAAACCAAAGTAATCCTGCCATCATTTACTTGGTTCCTTGATCTCCCTTTTTTTCCTGCCCCTTTGCCTCAACATAATCACCACATATTCAAATTCTATCCACCTTTAATGCTCAGGCAAATGACTGCCTCCTGGTTGGAGATTCCCTGCTCTGTTCAGCTATAAATGGGAGGTCAGGACTTGTGAATATGGTGGGCACATAAAACTCAATATATTTGGTTAAAAAGTGGAGGAGAGAGAGTAGCAATTCTTCCTATAGGTAAACTGATTGGTTTCTGTGTCCTGCAGAGAAGGTGATGTTATATGCATGGCTTTCTTTTTAAGAAAGGAAGAATTGCATTGCATGCCAGGACACTAACAGGGGAAGCCATGCATCTTACTAATCTTTGGCCTGTGTGTGACTAACTAGACAGGTATTGTATCCTTTGAAAAAGCCAATGGTATATCTTCCTATGCCCTGTTCCCTATGTTCTGGGGCACATACTATATTCTACTACTACTAGAGAATAATTCAAAGCAGAGTTCCTCTTGATGGCAGATAATGAATGGTAGTACGAAATTTCAGGACTTCCATTGCAAATTTGACTGAGATTATTATTCTTTGCTCAGGGTTGCAATTAAGACAGGATGTCATCAATAACCTCCCTCCTGAATTCCAGAAGTGCAAATTAAACATCCTCAAGGACTACTTTAAGAGCTCACCTTCACAGATCTGTATTTTCAAACACAGAAGTGATAAAACTTACCTTTGCTGACCTTATCTAATGAGATGATTCATCCGTCACACATGCAGAACTATAAACTAAATATTTACTTAACACAAACACAATACCAATGAAAGAACTGCCTTGAAATTTTTTTTTTTCTATTTAATTTTCCTTTGCCTTAAAATAAAGTCCTGCAGTAGCATTGTGTCAGGGTAGATCAGTCCTATCAGATTACAGAGGAACATTTGTTTGTACACAATGGGGTCAAGTTTTCTAAAACACACTGCACATGTGTGTGGCATTGATAACCTTTTATCCTTCTTGTTGTAAATCACTGGAGGATTTTAACCTTTGAGCAAGAGATTGCCATCTCCATGAAAACATTAAGTTCCTAACTCTGCTCTTATCTCAACCATCTTGCTACTTTCATTTACCACATGGAGGTGTTTCCCTAAGCCCTGACAAGACAATGCATTTTGACTGCCATGGAGGGTGGCCCTGGGGTTGGCTGCCAGTCTGTATAGAGCCTCAGGGGCCTTGGGTGTTGGTCCAAACCTTTACCGTTCTGTGGTTCTACTCTTTACGAGGTGAGATTCAAAATAATACTGAGTATTGTAATAACAACAATAGTGGCCCAGTCAGAGCAGTCCCTGGTCGCTGCAAGAGCAGAGACCTCAGGGCCCTCATTGCCAGTTAGTGGGGAGGTCTGTGCAAGGGTCCAAGGAAAGCAACTGGGTGACCGAGGCAGAGGTGGGAAGGGGCACTCCAGACACTCCAGGGGCTCTGCGGCAGCAGTTATTTGTCTACCTTGTGGTTTCAATTATTCCAACATCTTAATATTCGACAGAGCCATCTTAGCCCTCTGTGTTCCCTCCTTTCCCAGCCCCCATTCACTCCATATCACTGACATCAGGCATTGGTGTCGTTAGCCAGTGACTTCACTTCTCTTAAATTTCCATTTTGTTAGACTTTAAGAATAATGTATGTATGTGTGCTGCTTAAAATGAAAAAAGTATTATTTTTCCCCCAAAATACAGTACCCTGAGAAGTCATGGCCATTCCAAAATTTCCTTAATCTGGATAGTCTGACTTTAGTCCTCACCTTATTATGAAAAGTATTTTCTAAAGGGTAAGCTGGGACAAAGTGAGAGAGTGGCATGGACATATATACACTACCAAATGTAAAATAGATAGCTGGTGGGAAGCAGCCGCATGGCACAGGGAGATCAGCTCGGTGCTTTGTGACCACCTAGAGGGGTGGGATAGGGAGGGTGGGAGGGAGGGAGACGCAAGAGGGAAGAGATATGGGAACATATGTATATGTATAACGGATCCACTTTGTTACACAGCAGAAACTAACACACCATTGTAAAGCAATGATACTCTAATAAAGATGTTTTTTTAAAAAAGTATTTTCTAAAGTGTGACATTCTTCACTAGTGCTCTCCTCCCTGGTTTCTTGTTGGTTTCTGACCACACTTCACACCTCCTCCTTCACAGCCCCCTCTTTTCCCCTGGGGTCTCTCCTCACTCCAGTCTTTGCTCCTTTCTCTCCTCCTATGATTCCATCCTCCTTATCCTACACTGTCTGACTGTAGGCCCTCCAAACCTCCCTTGGGTCCTTTAATGACCTCCCTTGACACCCTTTCTCTTAGGGAGCTTTTCCACATCTATAGTTTTAATTATCAGTTTCCATAAAAAGTCCCCAAACTTTATTTCCACCTTGATCTCTTTGCTAAATATTAGGAGCATCTTTCCAACTGGACTATTGCCACCTGGCTCTAAATTCAGCTCATCCAGAACGAATGTGTCTCTCCTCTCCTAACCCACCTCTTCTTCCCAGGTTTGCCAGCTGCTGGTTTCATTCTTCAGTTTCACAGACTCACAACCCCACAGGTATTCCTGGTTTCAAGAATCGAGGACAGGAGTGGGAGGACCGATTCAACCATTTGCTAAGTCCTGTAAATACCTCCACTGCCATGTTTTCTTTTCCTCAACCTCCATATTGGTGTGGACATTACCATCTCATCATTATCATTATCACTGGGATGACTGCAGCAATCTCCTGAATGCTTCCTCCTTTCCTCCCCGTCCAATATCCAATACCATCAGCTGATTCATTTGCCTAGAACACGATTTTTCATAGATTGCTACTTGTACTGTATTCAAGTACTCTGAACATTCTCAAATGCCCAGAGAATATTTGGGCTAATTCACCTGGCAAGCATGATCACTGCAACCTAAGGAAAACCCAGCCCTGCTACATTTTTCTTCCATGACACTTGGATAGAGAACAGGCTGACCTACTCACAAGCTTTTATTGTACCTTTTTTTTTTTGCAAAATGTGTCCTAAGTATTAACAACAAATATTGGTGGAATGGATTGCTACCTCTTAGCTTCTTCTCACACTATTCTTGGCAGCTGAAATGACCCATTGCTCCCTTCTGAGATTTACTCATTATTTCAGGTCTTGCTTATTCCCTTAGTAACAACAACTGCTATCATTTTTCAAGCCCTCGTTATATGCTGGCATTAGACTAAGCGCTCTCAATGTACTAGGCTCATTTAATCCTTAGATCCTATATTGTTTGAAGTAGCAATATCCCCATTTTACTGATGCAGAAACTGAGACGTCGGTAAATTAAATCACACACCCCAAGTCATACAGTATGTAGCCAACTCTGTTGCTGAATCTGAGCTCCTACCCTTTATAGCACATGCCTCTTTTCTTGTCCTTTTGAGAGATACATCATTCTTTGGAATGCACTGGATTTCTCTCCTCCGCTACTCTGCTGGCCCTGGCGTCTGTATTTTTTTGCAGCACTATTGTGGATTTTGGAGCACAGCATAGTAATTAGGCCTCTGGACTGGTAAGTCAGACTGCCTGAGCTGGAATCCCAACTTCACTACTTGCCAGCTTTGTGTGCCTCAGGCAACTTACTTAAAATTGTGTGTCCTTTTGTCTATAAAGTAGGTATTATGATAGTACCTGAGGTATTGGATTATTGGAATAACTATATGACTTAACAGTCTTTGTAAAGCACTGAACACAGTGCCTGGCACATAATAAGTACTCAGTAAATATTATTTGTTATTATTAAAATTCCCAAGGCCTGTGCCTTGCCTCCCATTCTGAGTATAAGCTGATTAAAGGAAAGGATTCTCTGTCTTTGTAATTCCACAGCCCTTTGCACACCTATCACCGTAAATGCTTCCACTAAGCTGTGACTTTAAAGGTTTCAGCTCCGTGGTTATCTTTTAGGAAATAGGCAAGACTCCAGTTATTTTAACCATCATCACTAGAATCAGACAAGTGAGTTGAAATGCTGAGCTGGTAAATAACGTGTGAGTTCATAGCGCCTCCACAGTCAGCAGATATTTAACCCAACAAGCCTTCCTGCAGCACCTACTCTGTGTTGAAACTCTCAGGACCTGGGGAAACTGAGGCTGAGAGGATCCCCCACCCAGTGCTCCTTATAAAGGAGACCAAGATTACAGAGATGAGTGATAATAATTTGGATTATACTGAGAAATGTCGGCGAGGAAGTTTTCTAGGGACACATCTTCTGATTAAAAAACAGCTCTGGGGATTCCCTGGTGGCACAGTGGTTAAGAATCCGCCTGCCAATGCAGGGGACACAGGTTTGATTCCTGGTCCAGAAAGATCCCACATGCCAGGAGCAACTAACCCCGTGAGCCACAACTGCTGAACCTGCGTGCCACAACTACTGAAACCCACGCACCTACAGCCCGTGCTCTGCAACAAGAGGAGCCACTGCAATGAGAATCCCAGGCACCGCCACGAAGAGTAGCACCCACTTGCCACAACTACAGAAAAGCCCGCACGCAGCAACGAAGACCCAACGCAGCCAAAAATAAATAAGTAAATAAATAAAATCTATTTTAAAAAAACCCAAACTGCTCTGAATTATTGTCTCTCCATCTATAGATCAATCCAGAAAGTGGCGGATCATGCAAAGGATAATTAGTATTTCTTTTTCTGGGAACTGAGACACATGTTAAAATGACATTGAGTAGAATAGATGACCCCCAGCCCCGTAGTCATTTGGGGGTAGAAGAGCACATCCTGTTTACCTAAAACATTTCATCTGGTTTTGTAAACTCTGCAAGTAACAGGGAGCCAGTGAATCTGCAGGGAAGCCAGTGGGGTTATGATTTAAACTCGAAAGGCAGTGCCATTGTCTGCGGAGTAGAGATGCCTCTTCATTCTCACCTGCAGACATGAGAGGGGGCTGTTCCTCTCCTAAATAGGAGCCGCCAGAATCCGAATACATGATGTTCGCAGCTGCTAGGACTTCTGGCCCCAACTTCTCGGCTCCATGAAGCGGTATCACTTCTGCTTCTCAATTTAGACTTTTTCTCTTACAGTTTGGACTCAGTGGTTCTCAACCCTCACTGCATAACAGAATCACTTTGGAGGTTTAAAAACAAACGAACCAAACAAAAAACCATGCCTGAGCCCTTTCCCCAGAGATTCTGACTCAGGTGTTCCAGGAAAGTGTCTGGGCATTGTTTTCTTTGTGTTAAGTTTCTGGGGGTGATACCGATGGACAGCAGGCATTAGAATCTGCTAAAATCTGGACCAGGCAATAGCTTACTCTGTCTACAGACTTCCAGCACAACTGGGAATCCATGCTTCTACCAAGTTGATAGAATCTAGCCAATCACATTCATTCTGTATTCCACATGACTTTTATCCTTCTGTTGGAACGGCAGAGATCTGGCCTTCTTCTTATTTCAGTGCCCCCAAAAGATTAATTGTGAGATGCTGAGCAAACAACGAAACCTCTGAGCCTCTCATTTTTGTATTCCATAAAATGGGAACAAGCTACCTGCTTTACCTATAACATGGTGAAAGATGAGGAGGTCTCTATCAGGGGCTAGCACTGTGCAGTAGGGTGAAATGATTAATTGAATTACCCTGAGAAAGAGTCAGGGCAGGCAAATTTAACAGGATGGTCAAGAAAGCACCAGAGAATGTCCAAAATCAGCAGGGCCAACTGGCCCTCTAGTTTGGGGTAGAGAAACCTTGGGAAGGGCAAGAAAATGCCAAATAGCAACTGAAAGTATTTTGTGATTATTCTTGGACTTGACATTGCTCATGCAACTTCATTCCAGATCCTCTCTCCATGACCCATACCGACTTGTTCACAGTGCTGTTTTCTTATTCACTTGTTTCATAATAATGTATAGAAGGAAAAAAAATAAAAGGCCACCTTTTTACAGAAAGCTAAAAGAAATAGAAAATGAACCCATCTGTTAAACCCAACTATTATCCATTAAATAAAAAGGGAATCTCTCCCACACTCTCCCCATTTTCCCAGAGCCAACCACTTAATCTAGCTGGCTAGCTATCATCTATCTATCTATCTATCCATCCATCCATCTATCTATCTAGTTAATTTTCTTTTCTTTTATTTTCCAGAACAGAATGCCTTTGATGGCCTTCAGGAGAGAAGCCCAAACTACTAGTTGAAAAATCTAGAATTTAATCCCTGGGAAATTGTTATGAATACTATTAGTTGCCAAAGCCAAAACCAATACAAAAATAATAATGCTGAAAATGAATAAAACTCTTTCAAACTTTTCTAAATATTAAAAGAGCTGTTCACATTCCCCATGTATTATTTTTTCTTTCCAGTGAGAGGAAGGTATTGTTTAAAGACCAATACATGGATCTGACAATGAGAATTTCTTGTACTCTTATGTGCCCTGACTTGTCCTAAGAGCTGGGAAGACAGAAAAATAAGTCATTTAACTGGTAATATACACAGCAAACAACTGATGGGATAACTTTGGGGAGGGAAAAAACTAATGCATATCCGGTGTGCGGGGCTTGAAAAATCATTAGACATAGTCTATTATAGTCTGAATATAGTCACGCATTACTTGTGTAATTCAAAAATGAAAGGTCCCAAACATTAGTCCTTTATGAAGGGAAAAACTGAGCTGCAGTGAAGTGGTGTGGCCTGGTTTTCTACAAAGTACAAGAAAACATGGTGTAAACCCAATCCAAAAATGGGCAGAAGACCTAAACAGACATTTCTCCAAAGGAGATATACAGATGGCCAACAAACACATGAAAGGACGCTCAACATCACTAACCATTAGAGAAATGCAAATCAAATCTACAATGAGGTATTACCTGACACCGGTCAGAATGGCCATCATCAAAAAATCTACAAACAACAAATGCTGGAGAGGGTGTGGAGAAAAGGGAACCCTCCTGCACTGTTGGTGGGAATGTAAATTGATACAGCCACTATGGAGAACAGTATGGAGGTTCCTTTAAAAACTAAAAATAAAACTACCATACAACCCAGCAATCCCACTACTTGGCATATACCCTGAGAAAACCATAATTCAAAAAGAGTCATGTACCACAATGTTCATTGCAGCACTATTTACAATAGCTGGGACATGGAAGCAACCTAAGTGTCCATCGACAGATGAATGGATAAAGAAGATGTGGTACATATATACAATGGAATATTACTCAGCCATAAAAAGAAACGAAATTGAGTTATTTGAGTGAGGTGGATGGACCTAGAGTCTGTCATACAGAGTGAAATGTCAGAAACAGAAAAACAAATACCATATGCTAACACATATATATGGAATCTAAAAGAAAAAAAGATTCTGAAGAACCTAGGGGCAGGACAGGAATAAAGACGCAGACACATAGAGAATGCACTTGAGGACACAGGGAGGGGGAAGGGTAAGCTGGGACTAAGTGAGAAAGTGGCATGAGTGTAAAATAGACAGCTAGTGAGAAGCAGCCTCATAGCACAGGGAGATCAGCTCGGTGCTTTGTGTCCACCTAGAGGGGTGGGAGCGAGACACAAGAGGGAGGGGATATGGGGGTATATGTGCACATATAGCTGATTCACTTTGTTGTACGGCAGAAACTAACACAACATTGTAAAGCAATTATACTCCAATAAAGATGTGAAAAAAAGTGGTTTAAGCAAACCACACATCATAGGACATTTCCTTCCTTCTAGAACACTCGAGACAAGCCTGCCTGCTGTTGATCCCAGCACTTTTCCTGATATCCTTCCCAGCGCTGACTTGCAAACCCCTTTCCCCTCAATCTGGGTGGGGCAGCATCTTACATTTCACATTCCCAGGACTGCCTGGGACCTGAGGATACCCGTGCCCCTCCTGCTACACTCGGGGTGGCCTCCCCCGCTGCCTGGCATGGAAACACTCACATAGCAATTCAAAAATGCTCTGGTCTTTACGGTATTTTCTGGCTCAGGGATGGGAAAACTCATTAAAAAGGAAGAAAAAGAAAAGGAAAGCTCTCTTTATTTTAGCGGAAATCCTAAAAGCTTCCCGGCTCACTGCCTGACACTCGGTCTCCCTAAACGCAGTCTCACCAACTTAACCAACAGCCTGCATGCAAAATGCCCTTGACCAGACATGCTTTGCGCTCCCAACATACATGTCACAGCTACAGAAAAGAAAATCAGGCAGAGGGTCGTAACAGAAAGATGCCTTAAAGGAGTGTCAGAGTGACCTAGCTGCCCCTGAGGTCTTGCTACAAAGGGAGACAGACCCCCATTAGGAGAAATGCCTGTTACCTGCCCGGCACCGTTGTCCCAGGCCGGCTCCTGCTCTGATCAGACGTCTAACAAACTTCCAGGTCTCCACTCCGAGGCCATTCACCCCACAGCCTCATGCTTGGTGAAGGGCGAGTCAAGCAGGACCCATCGGGAGGGCTCAGGCAGGTCCGGCAGCTCCAAGCCGAGCTTAGTCTCGCTGCTGACCAGTGCCTTCCTGCCGTGGTCCTCCGAGCCTCACACGGCCATCCCCGATGGCTAGCCGTTGTTTGAAAGCAAGAAGTGATTTCCTGGTCCTCTTCCCTGGATGGCGTATGCGATTTCCCTCACGCCCATGGGAGGTCCTTCAGGTCATTCTTATCTGGAAACCTATTCACTGAGTGGCCGGACTTGTTTGGCCAATGCCCTAGGTTTTTGCTCCCCTTTCTCCCAGAAAAAGTTCAGAAAATGAAACCAGAGAGAACCCCAAATATGTTCGAGCTCATGGCCGGTGTAGGAGGCCTGGTTTAAACCTTTGAAAGATGTGCACTAGATGAGATTGTGTTTTCAAAAAGGAAATTAAAGTTTTCAATGAGTTTCATTTCTAGTGGCACCAAGAAATCAGAGATTAAAAAAATCTTGAATATGAGAAGACCTAGTGAGGTTGTTTAGTCCTAGCCCTGGGCTTAAGGGAGGGTTGCATTTCAAATATGTCACAGTCAGGGGCATCCAGTTCTCCCAGATTTCCAGGGAAACTCTATGAATATTTGTGCATCTAACTACAAATACTGTAACACTTAAAATATCATCTCAATAATACTAATGTTTAAAGATAAGGAGATACCTGGAAAAAGGCTGGTTGGCAGGCTGCAGTCAGGTGGTTGGGTTTAAAATGAATTAGAATCACTATGTATAAAATAGATAGCCAGTGAGAACCTACTGCATAGCACAGGGAACTCTACTCAGTGCTCTGTGGTGACCTAAACGGGAAGGAAATCCAAGAAAGAGGGGATATACGTATACGTATAGCTGATTCACTTTGCTGTACAGCAGAAACTAACACAACATTGCAAAGCAACTGTACTCCAATAAAATTTTTTTTTTAATGAATGAGAATCAGAGTTTTTGAGCTGAAAGTGACTTTACTCATCCTCTTTTTACAAGGGAGGAAACTGAGGTTCAAAGAGAAACAGTGACTTGCCCAAGGTCAGAACACAGATGGGAAGTAATAGGTGGTCATCTAATTGTTCTTAAACTTCAGTGTGGGGAATGATTTTCAATTTCCTACTCTAAAACGCTGCCCACAGAAAGTCTGGTGAATGGCTCCTGTCCTAGAGCCCAGGAATATGCATTGTAAGTGCTACATTAAGTCTGACGCAGGCCGTCCCCAGACCTCATTGAGAGAAACCCTCCTAGTGTCAGGACTGTGTGTCAGTGCCAGGACCCCAGAGTCAGATTGTAGGGATTCAAACCATAGGGCCACTGATTCCTATTTCTGTGGCCTTGGGCACGTTACGAGACCTCACTGAGACTCAGTTTTATTATGTGTGAAAGTGAAATAATAATACTGCTGAGGCAGTATATTTTATAGGCTCTGGTAAAAGCCTGGCATAGAGGAAGAGCTCCAGAACTGGAGACCTGGGCTCGAATCCTCCAAGCTCATGGGCCTTCCCTGTCCCACACCGTCTCCCTCCCTCCTTGCTAGCCTTCCTTTCCAGCCAGAGCTATCACCCCGAAGGCAAGTCAGCAACCACCAGTCGTGCTCAGGCTGGGGACAATGGTGAAGTATTTTGGCAAAAAGAAGATGAAACTTCAAAATATTATTATTCTACTTCTCGGTACTGATTCTAAATTGTAGCCTCCAGGCCACTCCATGCCATTGTGGAAGATGTTGTTGGTTGCCCCCTGACAGCTGACCCTCCACTTCCTCCCTGCTGCCAGCCTGGGCCTGGCTGTGCTCAGGGGGTGCATTATGATAGGTTTAAAGCACAGTGATGTCATTCTCCTTGTTGGGCCCTGGGTGTGCTTGGACATGTGGCATGTTGTGGATGTACTTTACTTCTGGATTTACTGTCAGTGGCACAGTAAAGGGCCTTATTATTTAATCCAGTTCTAATGGCATTACCTATAGTAAAGTGTGAATCACTATAAAAAATAAATCTTTTGATTTATTGATGAATTGGGAGAATTGGATTGACATATACACACTACTACTATACACACACTACTATATATAAAATAGATAACTAATGAGAACCTACTGTATTGCACAGGGAACTCTCCTCAGTGCTCTATGGTGACCTAAATGGGAAGGAAATCCAAAAAAGGGGGGATATATGTATACATATAGCTGATTCACTTTGCTGTACAGCAGAAACTAACACAACGTTGTAAAGCAACTATACGCCAATAAAAATTTTTTAAAAAAAGAATAAGGAGCAAAATAACATCCCTACAGATAAGAAAACATTGCCTAATCTTACCCACAAACAAGAACTGTGAATTTCTATTTCAAAATAAATTTAAATACATTTTTTAAAACATAGTAATCAACTATACTTCAGTTTAAAAAATAATTCTATAAAAAAAATAAATAAAATACTACCCTTGACCAATGAGCAAATA
Organism: Kogia breviceps; assembly: GCF_026419965.1. Classification (NCBI taxonomy): domain Eukaryota; kingdom Metazoa; phylum Chordata; class Mammalia; order Artiodactyla; family Physeteridae; genus Kogia; species Kogia breviceps. The sequence goes on from NC_081319.1 coordinate 79,461,564, forward strand.
AATAAATAAGACGATATTAAGACTCATACACACAGGACCAAATAACTTAAATCATATTTTAGAATACAGTTGATCCTTGAACAATGTGTGTTTGAAGTGCATGTGTCTACTTACACGCCGATTTTTTTCACTAACTACACACGACTGTATGACACGAGCCACAGTTAGCTGGTTGACTCCTTGTATGTGGAACCAGGATACGGAGCGCTGATTGTAAAGTTATACACAGATTTTCGAGTGCGTGGGGGGTGGGTGCCCCTTAACCCCTACGTTGTTCAAGGGTCAAATGTATTCCAAATTTCTTACACTAAATATTTGTGATATTGACTTTTTCTATACGAAATGGACAAAGACATTCCAGATTATTTTTTACACTAAAACCTATAATATTAAATTTAAGTAGTAGAAAACACCTGATTCTTGAAAACCCAAAGTAGCCTGGGCTTAAGCGTGTGGACATCAGATCTGCCCACTAGTAGCTCCTCAGAAACTTAACAGCTTATTTCATCTTTCTGTGCCTCAGTTTCCTCATCTGTAAAATCAGATTAATAATAAGACCTACCTCAGGGTTGTTGGGAAGATTAAATGAGATCCATACATGTATAAAGGCTTATAACAGTGCCTGGCACTTAGTGAGCATGTGTGCTAGCTATTGTTATTTCTGGAGAAAAGAGGGTTTTGTTGTAATATCATGTAAGGATTTGGTACTGTCTTTGCCTTTGTTTCCTGCTGGCTTTGCCTCTGGTTCCGTACAGACTGGCACTTTGAAGATGCCTCTAAAATATACCTTCTTGTGTTTGTCATGAGATGTGGTTCCTTTGGGGGTATCCTGAGTGGATTAGTATAGATGTAGATGAATGACACCAGCTGTGTTGGAAGGAATGAAGAAAACGTAGGAGGAACCTATACATTACCATGAGGGTGAAGGACACTAGAAGAACTTTGCAGGCTGACAGCTTTGGAAAGTAATTGTAAGAGAGAACTGAATGTCTGGTGGCAGAGTTTGCCCACTTCAGGAGAGGAAAGATCGCAGACCCTGATACTTCAAAAAAGAGTGACAACGTGGGAGACCTTGACTTAAAAAACACCCTGCTTGTCAGTCAGCTCCTGGGTGAACGCTTCTTTGAAAGAGCTGTCTTTTCCCTGTTTGCGCTGGTTTGTGGGACGCCATCAACTCTGACATGGGACAGGGCACTGTCAAGGTGGCTGTCCCTTTGCCTCACTGAAGAGCAATTCCTCTCCCATCCATAGTCCTGTTTGTTGCTAGGAATACTCCGTGCTCGTGGCACTCACTTAACAACGAAAACAAAGACAAATAGAAAATGGGACCACCATATGGTCTCAGCCGTAAACTCAGAATTCAGAAGACTTTGCCCTGTCGCAGCTAGAGTTGCCCTGCCATTGGCTGGGACGGAGCCCTCCTCCTGAGTTCTAAGATGTTGTAGTCGGTGGCAAATTGAACCCAGACTTCAACCAGACTGCAATGGTGCAGCCTGAGTAACTAACTCACTAGTCGTGTTAATCTATGTTTGCGTTAGTATGAGGCGTCTCTTAGGACTTGAGGGGATAACCTCACTGGAGACAGAGCTATTTGCTCAGGCAGAAATGTCAGCACCAAATAAACGTGTCTTTCCCAGCATGCTCCAGGCTGTGTCACGCCTCTGCCCTTTCCCCTTCCTCATCTGGCTAACTTTTAATGTCCAGTTAAATTGCAGATGTTATTTCTTCCAAAGACCCTCCTAGCTCTCCCCAGCTGGGCCATGTGTTTCTTCTCCCTCACCCCAAACTATCCAGTATGTGTCTTTCTGCAGGTACCAGACTGTACTCACATGATCCTTTTAATGCTTAATGCATTGACTGTAAGTGCCTTGAGGGCCGGGCCCCGTCTTATTCGTCGTATGCCCAGCTCCTCACTCGGTGCTGGCATGTCCTAGGTGATCCATAAAAGCAAACAAAAGGACTACCATATGGTCCAGCAATCCCACTCCTGGGCATATATCTGGAGACAACCATAATTTGAAAAGATACACGCACCCCAATGTTCACTGCAGCACTATTTGCAATAGCCAAGCCATGGAAACAACCTAAATGTACAGTGACAGAGGAACGAATAAAGAAGATGTGGTACGCATATACAATGGAATATTACTCAGCCATAAAAAAGAATGAAATGATGCCATTTACAGCAATATGGATGGACCTAGAGGTTATCATACTAAGTGAAGTAAGTCAAAGAAAGACAAATGTATGATATCACTCATATGTGGAATCTAATTTTAAAAATGATACAAAATGAACTTATTTACAAAACAGAAAAAGACTCACAGATTTCAAAAATAAACTTATGGTTACCAAAGGGGAAATGTGGGGAGGGAGGGATAAATTAGGAGCTTGGGATTAACATATGCACACTACTATATATAAGATAGATAACAAAAAAGGACCTACTGCATAGCACAGGGAACTCTACTCAATATTCTATAATAACCTATATGGGAAAATAACCTATCTGAAAAAGAATGAATATATGTATATGTACAACTGAATCACTCTGCTGTACACCTGAAGCTAACTCAACTATACTCCAATAAATTTTTTTTTAAGGCAAACAAAAGGAAACTGCTTCATCTCATTCCATTGCTGGGTTCTCCTCTTAACATTGGCATGTCCCATGACTCAGTCTTTGGGACTCTTCTCTGTTGACACTTATTCCCCACGTGATCTCCACCAGTTTTGTGGTTTAAATCTTTGTGCTGATGACTTCCAAACATCTACCTCAATCACAGACCTCACTCCTGCACCTCTGACCAGTATATCCTACTTCTCACTTGATAAATCCACTTGGATCTCCAATAGGCTCTCAAACTGAACATGTCCGAAACAAAACTCCTGATTCTCACTCCAAGCTAGCTTCTCCAACAGTCTCTCCCATCTCAGTAAAGGGCGTCTCCATCCTTCTAGGTTAGCCAGGCCAAAATTCTAAGACTCATCCTTGAGTCCTCCCTTGCACACTTTATATTTAATTTGTCAACAAATCCTCTCTACCTTCAAAATACACGCGTGGTTGGGTATTTCTTACCCCTTCCACGGCTATCACTCTCATCAAACCATCATTACCTCTTGCCTGGATGATCATCATTACCTCTAATTGGTCTCTGTGTAAGACTACAGTTAAAATGGTCTTCTTAATATATAAGCTATGTAATGTCCACCTGTGCTCAGCCGTGCTCTCGTCTCACACAGTCAAGGTGAAAGTCTTTTCAGTGGCCTGTAAGGTCTACACCATTGGCAGCCTTGCTCCTCCCACCATATCCTCCCTAATTCCTCTCCTTCTTTCCATGTTGCTCCAGCCATGCTGGCTTTCCTGTGAGCCAGCTTGTTCCATCCCAGAGTCTTGGCACTGGCCATTCTCTCTGCCTGGATGCTCTTAGCCCAGATATCCTCGTGTCTCACTCCCTCACCTCATTCCCACCTTTGCCCAAACATTGTTTCCTTAGTGAGACCTTCCCTGACCACCATATGTCACACTTCAGTCCTTCCAACCTCCTTTCCCAATGAATTTTTTCCATATCACATATCACCTCTAATACACTATAATGTCCTTATTTATTTTATTGGCTGTCTCCACCTTCTAACCCTCCAGTAGGGTGTAAGCTCCCTGAGGGGAGAGATGCCTATTTGGTTCATTAAAGAAGCATATTTGAAAGGGTAACATGCAAGCAAAGGTAAGAATGCCACGATGTTAGTAGATACACAGCAGAAGTATACACCAAAGTCCATAATTATTCTACTTGTAAAACACTCACACCTCCATGTCTTGGCAGGGTAGGGCCTGTTTGTTTTTTTTTAATCCACAACCAGATGTTGGTAACGCTTTTGACCCAGTGTGACTCAGGGTCAGCTCTCCTTTGTTATTTCTATAACGAGGCCAGGAAAATTCCCCTCTGGCACTGACCTGTCCTTATGCAAGGAAGAAACCGACAGAAAATTGGGCGGTTTTATGCTATACAAAGGGCCTTATTCTTATCTTTTGTGTGTATATCTTGGCAGAGACTCTGCTAATTGGAGCTGGTTATATTTGTACTCAGCTGCGGCCTCTCAGGTTTTATTTGCACTTGCTGTTACTGGATCCATTCCACCATTAGACAGATTTATTATGCCTTCTTGGCGTAAGTATCTTTCAGATACTTATATTATTTTGCTGTGGTAGATCCCAAAGCTTTCCATCTTTTGGACCAATTGGATACAGTTGACTGCCATATTCTACCCACCTTCTTATGTCTCCCGTAATGGTCCTAGCTTTGGTCAGAAATCTAAAGCACCCTCCAAGTGAAGCCCTATTTTGGACCATTGCCAAGACTACCTTCCCTGCCTTTTCTTGGAAGAGGGAGAGACAGCATATGGGAAAATGGAGAGAGATTCAGGACACAGATCTGTAGAGGTGTCATCAACAGCCTTCTCTTGGCGTTTGTTGACCTTTTCTTATGCAGGGTTGACCATCAATGGCCTGGCAAACATCCCTAGCCTTTAGATTCCACCTTTGGCTCTTACAGGTGACCCAGTATCCCATCCATGTAGCAGGAAGTGCATACTGTTGCCCATATGTCAGCCACATGCTGCAGCCTTGATGTGCATGGATGTCAGAGTTATTGATGGACCACACGTATCATTGACTCCTCCTCCTTTATTCCCACCCCCCTCCCCACTACCCTCACTTTCAGCAACATGGAGAAGAGCTAGGTATTTGAGGACATGGGCATTCCTTCTTGTCTCGGTCTGGGAAGGAAGCTATTTTGAAGGAAGCTGAATCTGGTCTCAAGTGTGCGAGTTCCTTTGTACATGAACATGGGTGGTCACTCCTCTTCTAACTTCTGCTTCTTCACTGTGTGTCCTGGGTGCAGGTGCTCCAAATCGTCAGGTATCATATGCCTCATGCAGCAGTGAGGGCATCTGCTAACATCCGGCAGACCCTAGTCCCCATAAGGGCACTTTCCACCTAGATTCCCTGGCTTTTAACTGTTTTCAGGGCCTCAACACTTCCTCTGCCACCAAAACAAAGGTTCCCCCATTTTTGCCTTTGATTGGAGAGGTGATTTCCTCAGAAATTATCAAGTCAATGAGTGAATAGCCATGACGCGAAAACCACCAGACAAATATGAGCTGAAGAGTCATACATGCCAAGAGAAAAATCAGAATCACAGGATTTGAGAGTCAAGGGGACCTGGTGATCATTCATTCCAGCAACCATGCTAGAGGGAGTTGAGAGGCTTCACCAAGGTCACAACACCCATTAGTGTCAGAGCCAGAATTAGAATTGATATCTCCTGTCTTCCCAGGCAGGACTCTTAATATTGTGTCTTGGCGCCTGCCCCAACCCCCTCTGGATACTCAGATACCCTTTTTTCTTACCTCTAAATTAAGACAATTCCCCAGGTACAGGTAAGGGGTTGATCCCTATACCTAATGCCTAAGATACAGTGATGATTTCTGAGTAGAGAGAGGCAGTATTAAACTCGTGTTAAACCTGTAGTCTTTTCTTTATGATGCTTGGCCCACAATTTAATTAGTGCCAGAAATGATGCTCTAAATAAATTATGCCAATGCCTATATTTGTTCAGGAATGTTAAATGATTCTTTCTATTGTATTAGGATACAGCTGAACTGAAAGCGTAGTGAAGGGCACCACAGTGGTCTGAAAAATATGGCACCAGGTAACATCAGCAGTATAGACTGTCACCTATGTGGGATGATTTGAGATGCAATACAAAAACCTATGTCCACCTGCTTCTAATTCCTAAACTTACACTTTAGAGACAAATTGCTTTAAGTGAAGGAACAACCTCTGCTCTGACTCAAATGCCTTTGAAAGGTGGACATATTGTCCATTTCCAGTGAGTTGCATATAAGTATGAATTAGTTTAAGTCATCAAAGAGGCTTTAATAACAAGAAGGCAATTGGGTAAGGGGGGGAGGGATAAATTGAGAGGCTGGGATTGACAATATACACACTACAATATATAAAATACATAACTAATAAGGATCAACTGCAGAGCACAGGGAACTCTGCTCAAAATTCTGTAGTGGCTTATATGGCAAAAGAATCTAAAAAAGAGTGGATATATGTATATGTAAATGTATAACAGATTCACTTCGCTGTACACCTGAAACTAACACAACATTGTAAATCAACTACACTCCAATAAAAATGTTTTTATAAAGAGGGCTATGGGGTTAGAGAGAAGTGGGGGATAGTGGAAAGGGGGGAGTATTTCAGAGAGCAGTTCTTATCTGTGTCTGAAAGCAGACAAACAGCTTATCTATTAAAATTACCCTGCTAATTGTTGGTGGAATTGCTACAATCATGTGGCCCGACAATACTCTTATTTTAGTTTTCTCGTTCCTCAGAGTCACCATTTCACATCTTCTCTTCTCTCCTCACTCTTGGCTGTAGTCTTGCCTCCTACTTCATTGAGAAAGCAGAATCAATCAAATGCTCATCTTCCTATGTGCAAGCTTCCCACACTCTCGCGTCTGAACTGCCCTTTCTGCCCTCTGGTTTGAGAGGATGACTCAGCCCTGCTCCTGCCGACGACCTGCCTCTTCCTCCATTCGGCTCTGGGTGCCATTTCCTCTTTCATCTTCAGCACTGGATCAGTCCCAGTAGCACACAAACCTGTTCTAGAATCTCTCTTGAAAAGCCTTTGACATCTGTCTCTTTCTTCATTGACTGCAATGTTTTTCTGCTCCCTTTTACAGCAACTCTTGACCAAAGAGCTGAATACATTGACTTTGCCCCCACTTCTTCACCCCTCTTCTTCGGCTCCCGAGTCAGTCAAATCCATCTTCCTTCCCTAGTTCTGCACTAGCAACTCTCATGACAGTCACCATGGTTTCCACATCACCATGGTCAATGGTCCATTTGCTGTTCTCATCCTCCTTGACTCTGCAGCACCATGTGACAGTGTTGGCTGCTCCTGCCTCCTTGAAATCCCATTTTTTTCAGGCTTCTGTGGCATCCAGTCTTCTGATGTTCCTCCTACCCCACGGGTTCCTCCCACCTCTCAATCCCCTTGGTGCCCTTTCTTTCTCTACCTGCCCTCTAAATTTAGCCTGCCCCAAGCCTTGTCCATGGTCCCACCTTCCTTTTCCACCTGTACTTTTTTCCAGGGTGGCCTCATCTGGTTCCACACTTGAAAAAACATTCATGGATGAGGACAAAGTAAAGATATTTCTAGACATATAAAGACTGAAAGAGTTTGTATCTCCCTGGCCCTGGATGAAAGGACTGTAGGATAAAAAAAAAAAAAAGATTTGGGGGCATGGACCCTTTTGGCCATCTGGTGAAGACTATGATTCTTTCTCAGAATAATGCTTTTAAATGTATAGAACAAAATACATAGGATTACAAGAGAAAATAATTATATTGAAATATAGTTATCAAAATATTAAAACAATGTGATTTAGTAATATATTTACTTCTTTCTTAATTTATTCAATTAAGAGATTTAATGAGGCAGCTTTAATAACTATCACACATTTCATGTGGTGATGGGAATAAACTAGATTTTTGAGGGTCTGCAACATAGTAATGTGATACCAAAATACCTGCGATTTCTATTGGTGACAAAGTCATAGGTACTGCTAATACTGCTGTGGCTTGTTACCTAGGTTCCTAATTAAAGGCAATCCTAAATTGCAATTAGAGGTTAGTAAAAATAAAGATATATTTTTCCCATTCAAGTTTGTGGACCCACTGCCAAATTTTATTCATGTGACGTCCATGAACTTAAGATAATGTAGTTAAGGAAAAATGGACACTCAAGAACTGATCACTTAAAACCTATTTTTTAACTATTAGTTTTTTAAATTATTAGTTAAAAATGACTAATTTGGAGGTGAGATTATAATAGAAAATATGAAAATACTAGTAGCTGTGACAAGGAACATAGTAGGTATTCAACGAATACATTTTTAATGACTGAATCAAGGGGAGATTTTGTTTTACGGCTCATCCCTTTTTCAGGGGCTAGGATGTCTATACTGTCAGGAGAATCCAGTGCTTCAAGGGCACAGTCATGGCGTGGTTTTGGCTGCTAACACACCATGCCCACCAAGTCCCCCCAGTAGGGTTGCAGGAGTCCCCCTACCTAGATGGGGAGGTATTCCACCATATTAGCCAAAGAGTGAAAATAACTTCTAAGGTAGAGCTAGAAATCCCCAGCACATAAGAGATGCTCAATAAATTTCCCAAGACCTACAATACAAAGGTAACTCTACTAGGTCAATATCACCTTCTGGTCAACCAGCGAAGGCCATCCCTGTGCTAAAGATGGCCACCCCCCATCCCCCAGGGACACATCCCAGCTCCCTCCTGAGCCCCTGCTCCATGGCTCCCGCTTCACGTCTTAACAGTGGGGTCCCTCCACCACCACTTCCCTCAGTTCTTCAGAGCCATGATGTATTCTTTTTAAAATGCTCTTTCAAGAATACGTACTATGTCAGGCACAATGACAACATTTGTTTGAGAAAGAACTCGGAAAAGGTTGGGCTGATGCCTGTGTCTGTGAACAACAATGGTTCTGAACTCCAGCCCCAAGAAGGGGCCTAAAATAAGCTCGTGGAGGAGAAGCATAAAGTTGGGAGAACAGTGGTGAGAATAGAAAATGAAGCACAAATGGAAATTAATCAACATTTCTGAAGTTCGGCTACTTGGGGAGCAGGAAGAATGTTCTTTTCAAAACCCAGAGATGTGGAATGCTGGAAAACCATATGGCTTGTGATTGAGCCCTGGGGAAACGAGCTATTCCATCATTAGCAAGACCTTGTTAGACCACGAGCACCACTTTTTATTTTACCTGATGTGAATCTCTTTTAAAGAAAATGGAAAGGCACACACTTTCCAGATACTACACATATTACTCAGTAAACTAGCTCCTGTTCAAAACAACTTGCTTGTTTTAATATTAGGAAAAGCATTAGTTGTTCACTTCGAGTGCCCTATCCATAGGTTTATGAAATTCTGTCTCCCAAAATCTAAGTTGTGCATAAGCCATCTCTTTGGAATCTCCTTTATTCACTGGTTTGTTCCCATTTCATACCATGATGGCAAACTCTTGAGACCCTGTCTGACCTTCCAGTGTGCTTGGTGATCAAGTTGGTAAACCCAAAGTTTAGTTGCCCTGCGTTCTAGCCTGTACTTTTTGAGTGTTTCAGGGACAGATGGAGTTAAGAGATGAAGGGAAAGGGGTTCACAGTGGCTGCTACAGCCCTTGGCAATGGCCCAGCACTGTGCAAACTGTCACTGTGCTGCATGGACGTTGCCCAGCTCCCCACAGTTCCACGACCTATTCCAGAACAATGAGTCCAGGTTTCCAAGTTCAAGACTGTTCCTAACTACATCACCACCTATAATTCAAAGCTGGCATCTTGGGACAACTGAGCTATTTTTAGACCTGATGCATAGTACACCAAACATAGTTACCTATTAACAATTACATGGTGATTCCAGGACCACACTCCTTCAGTTTACCTTGTCTGACCTGGAACACTAAGAGAGGGAAAACAACATATATTGATATTTTTAGTCTTTTCCTGAATTCCTCAAATGTTGTTCCATTTTCCATTTTACTTAGGGTCAATGAGATCTGGACTTTGTGCTTTACCCAGTGGGATATCCACACACATACCTCTTCCTGGGACTCTTTATTTGAACCAGCTGGACCCTCACTAAACAAGGGCACTCTTATGAATGAGCTCCAGCCTTTGGATCACTTACTGGTCTACATGAGAAATGTTCCTATATCATCCCTTCTTAAGTGCCAGAATCACCTTATACATCACATGCCTGATCAGGGATATTTATGTATACTAACAGCAGCAATATTTAAGTATACTTCTATGGTTGACATAATAAAATTTCCCAGGAATCACATAATGACAAAGAGTGAAAATTGGTTCCCTTAACCCATGAATACACACATGCACACGGGCACACACATGCACGTGTACACCTCCCTCTCTCTGTCTCTCTCTGTCTTTCTCTCTCTCTCCCTCTCTCTCACACACACTTCTCTGCATTGTAAAATCCGATTGAAGGAGGCAACAGCCCGCACTCATAATGGTGGACCATGGAAGCATCTAGTATATTTGACATCTGCACCAGATTTTTTATTAACTCTACCCTCTTTTATATGAGAACATTATTTTCAGTAATAGTCCTTATTTTCTTGATTAATTCTTTAGATTTAAAACAACTAAAAAAGAGAAAATTTTTTCACTTAAATATTAATTTTCGATAAAACATTGAGGTGTGAACCACAATGTGTAGTTGTCAAATAAAAAGAGTACACCATGCAGGCAGTACTCTCCTTCACAGTTTTCAATTTTAAACATAAATCAAAACTCTATGAAGTCCCATAGAATGACAGAATTGAAGCAACTCTCGTTCCGTTTATTTGTCTATACAATTACTGTGCTAATATTACTTATTTTTAGCCTACTGTTCAAATGCAGGAATATGTCATGCCCCAGGGGATAGAGTCACTTCAAGCAACCTAAGACAGTTCCAAACCATTGGGAACTTATTCTTGGAACAAGAACATGTAGTGGAGTTCCTCTGTGCCAGGAGCCAGTATATGACTGAGTTTTCTGAATCAACTTCTATGTAGAACACAATCTTTATTAAATATATGTGGAATCTAGAAAAATGATACAGATGAGCTTATTTTCAAAGGAGAAATAGAGACACAGACGTAGAGAACAGACATATGGATACGGGGTGGGGGGAAGGGGGTGATGAATTGGGAGATTGGGATTGACATATATACACTACTATGTATAGATAACTAATGAGAACCTACTGTATAGCACAGGGAACTTTACTCAGTGCTCTGTGGTGACCTAAATGGGAAGGAAATCCAAAAAAGAGGTGATATATGTTTAAGTATGGCTGATTCACTTTGTTGGACAGCAGAAATTAACACAACATTGTAAAGCAACTATACTCTGATAAAAACTAATAAAAATAAGTAATATAAATATGGTAACTAGCAGCTTAGATTCTATTACTGAAACTCACCCGTGATGACAGCAATTGTTTAGAACTTAGACCAACAAAAGTTGTTTTTGGAAGAGTATTTTGTCACTGACATTATTTGGAATTGTCACTGCATGGTGATCATTAAAAAAAAAAAAAGACTTTTAGTTGGTTTTATTATTGATTTTAAGTTCTCTCCAGACATGTATCACCTTATTGCCTGCACCTGGGGGGACATTTCCCCACCACCCACCCTCGTGCCCCGGATTCCAGAGTGTTTCTTGTAAGCTTGTCATACAACCACAGGAGACCTTGGTGTCAAAGGGTAGCTCGTTCTTTCTTTATCAGTCTCCTCGGTTTTAACTTGGAGCAGTCTTTTTTTTTTTCCATTGGGAAACTAGCTAAATTAATTATATTGCGTATACACAATAAAATACCATGAAGAAAGCAAATACATATATAGTCTTTGGTTGAACCATATACCATTCTAAGTGCTCTACATTACATATACTATCTCACATAATCTCCCAACAATACTACTACTATCCCATTTTACATATAAGACAAGAAGTTAAATAACATGCCCAAGATGACACGTATATATATACATTTTTTTTTCTATGTCATAATATTGACATTCAGTCCAGTAACCCTCCACTGTAACAGCTTGGAGCAGTCATTTGAACGATACAGACCCGAAGAGCGTGGAGGAAGGACTTGCCACCAGCAAATGTATGTGGAGGAGAGCCCTTGGCAAAGGAAGACCACGTGAACCCCTAGACTCTAAAGGCATTGCCCATCATCTCCAAGGGAAGCTCGTCTTCCCAGAGTCCCCTACCTGCTCCTCATCCCAGCTCCCTCTGGAAACATCTCCCTGACCCTGAGGAAGGAAGAACTGCACAGTCTCTTTCTCAGTACGCTTCTAAGCCACCCTAGGCCACCTGGAAAAAAAAAACAAAAAACGTGTGTGTGTGGTGCTGACTGGGGGTCAGAAGGGAAACCAGCTTTTGCTCCACTTAATCCTGAAGGAAGGAAGCAGGAAGTCCTGCTCTGGGGATTGGGCAAAGCCTCAGGACGGGCTATCCTGTTCCCTCCTGACCCTCTCCCTGATCAAGGATCCAGGGCAGAAAGCAGAGACTCTGCTGCATGTCCCACGCCTCTCCCAGGAGCAGAGACAAGAAACAATCCTTAAGGCTACTACTGTTTATATACTGCCAGGCAGTGTGTCAGGACCCAGCTGGGTCTCACATCTCTGAAAGGGGGGGATGATTGTCATCCCCATTTTACAGAAATTCTGTAAAGCTCAGCCTCAGAGCCTCTGAGTTGGAGAAGATAGACCCAGAGCAGCCCATGTCCTAGGCCTATCTGTCCTGCCTGGGGTAGGGTTGGCTACCCCAGGGTGAGCCCTCCCATGCCTCTAGCATCTGTAGAAACCAGAGCACAAACCTTCAGACCCCTGCTGTTGTGCTGTTGGATGTACAGCATTGGGGCCCATCTATTATATTACTGTGAATCAAGTCTGGCTGCTCACAGAGTAAGATTGAGAAGTGGGCATGAAACTAACACAACATTGTAAACCAACAATATAAAATATAAATATAAAAATTTTTTAAACATAAAAAATAGAAATGGGCAAAGTGAATTTCTTGATTAACCTATTAGTATAATATGTGTATAATCAGATGCCGGACATCTTCTCATTCTTACATCCAGGTCTTCCTGCTGTACCTGCCCCTCAAAATATCCCTTTGCATGAAAGTATTGTGAGCAAGGATGAATTGAGTTAAGTATCATAATAGACACAGCGTGGGGGGTTTGCATCACACATTCTGTGGAATTCTTTCAATATGCCTCTTCTTCCAAGTCATGCATCATTCATTCCTTCACCAAATGTTGTTGAAAACCTGTGTACCAGACACTGATGGAGACTTCGGAGATAAGCAGTAACTAACACAACTGTCCCCGAGGAGTTTCATTCCAGCTGGAGGAACGTGCTAACTGGCCTCTCGGTTCATCTCCACCCTTCTCTGCCCTGTTCTGTGCCCCGGGGGACCCACCCCACACCCTGCAGTGCCTTGTCATCTGGGAGAGCGGGAGATGTCAGCAGGAGATCGTAGGATGGGAGGAAAAGGGAACCAGGGATGTACACCCCCACTCCTTTTGGGGCTACACTTTGGCAATGGCCTTATTGTGTTGCTCCACCCTCAGCCATGGATTCTGGGGGACCCCCTCTCCCACATCCATAGGTCTTGCCAGGCTCCTCTTACACCCCACCCAAAACTTCTGGCCCCTTCCTGCCCCACGGGAGGTGATCAAGGGCTTCCTGGTGCTGCTGGTGGCTTGTTGACAAAATGCTTTCACCTTTTCAGTTAACCTTTGAGAATGATTTCCTTCCTGGTGTGGCCTTGACTGATACAGTAATATTGACAATAAACAAACAAATAGGTTATGTACCAGATGAGCAAAAATGCTGTGTAGAAACATAAAGGCAATAAGGAGTATGTGTGTGTGTTCACGTGTGTTGGTGGAGGTGGCATCACGTCCCTCTTTCTAACAAGTTACTGGAAATTCCCTTTCCAACCCTGCCCCATCCCTCCCCAGCCTCACTAGCTCAAATCTCACGTTATTGGGTGTTCCACTGGGTCCTCAATTTTTCTTATCTGTATTAACCAGAGCAGGTCAGCCTATGACAACACTAGCCTTCAAATGTGTATCCCAATTTCCCAAGCAAAGTGCCCTCCACCAGTTACCATCCTAGTTCTGAGGTGATAGTACGAATTATCGACAACCAGAAATGTTTTTTATGACATGTAGTTTGTGAGTCAACATGATTTATAGTTTAATTTTCTGTGTTTGGGAAGCCTGTACACTCTTCAACCATGGAAAGCCCGCAGAACGAATTCCAATACTTGCTCTGGAAACCTTTTGCTAGAAAAGGGACAACGCTCAGGGTGCCTTCAAAGTATCTTCCTCTCTTCCTGCCCTGCCTTTCTGCTGGCCTTAGACTCCATCACCTGTTGACTGCCAAGTCATGCTCATCTATTTCTCTATTATTTGTTACTCTCCTCCCCTGCACCTCAGATCCATGGGTGAGACTTTGGGGCCCACTGCTCTTCCCACCATATGAGGGAACCTCTTGATGGGTACCAATCAGCACCTGGACTGGATCCCAGTGATTCTCGTGGGTAGGATGCTTAACAAGACCACATGGTCCACTGACCGGGACTTCCTGGTCCTGCCTGCAACCTTCTCACCAGAATCTCAGGGTGGAGTCCAGAATCATTATGAACAAGCTCCCTGGGTGACTCCTGTGCAAACTAAACTCTGAGAAGTACTGTCCTAGAGACCACCCACCCTGTTCCACCACAAAGTGCTTCGCAGGGGCCCTTACCTCTCCTCCCAATTCACCTTATTTTTCCTTTTCTTCCCCCATTTTTCTTTTTTCTTTTTTTTTTTTTTGTGGTACGAGGTATGCGGGCCTCTCACTGTTGTGGCCTCTCCTGTTGTGGAGCACAGGCTCCGGACGCGCAGGCCCAGCGGCCATGGCTCATGGGACCAGCCGCTCCATGGCATGTGAGATCTTCCCGGACCGGAGCACAAACCCGTGTCCCCTGCATCGGCAGGCAGATTCTCAACCACTGCGCCACCAGGGAAGCCCCCAAACTACCATTTTTTTAAAAGGCATGGTCACAAACTAAATTTCTCACACCAACGATTTAGAAGAAAATATTCATGTGACCTAATTAACAATCTTTAGTACAAGTGAGTGGTGAATCAAAGCGAGGCTCCCAGGAACAGAAATAACTACAAATCATAAAAATCCAAGTTCCTCTGCGGGTTTTATTACCAGTCTGGTATCTTAAACTCCTCTATGTGGAGTATTGAAATGCAAATGCCATTCTGAATATATGAAAGCATCTCTTTCATCCAAAGTAGAATCAATTCTATTAACTATCTCTGTTTCAAAAAGAAGAAATGGGCTAAATATATGCTTTAAGATTTTTCAGTACTACACCATTTTTCACCTTCATTTACCAGGAAAATTAATTAGTGGAGTTCCACATTTTGTATCCTTACAATAAAATTCAACCTTTACTAGAAGTCACTTTGGAGTTTTGAAACAATGAGGTCAAAGGGAAGTTACTAAAAATAATCGGAATGAACTGTGATTGTATGAAAAGGAAATAAGCAGAAAACTTTCATTGAGTCCAAGAAACAATAAACTTTTATTAACTTGCTCTTTCCCCTCATTTGTTTAATTTTCACCTAGGGATTTTAGTGGAAGCCCCCCAAATACACCAGTTTGGTTGTCTAGTTACCCTGTGCCACCCCAAGCTCACAGGTGCCCAGTGCTCTCACATTTCCTGATGTCTCCCCCACACCTTTGAACTCACCTAGGTTCCAGCCCCAGCTTAGCCCTGCCCGCTTGTGTTCAGTCTAAATGCCTGGAGCTTAGCCACTCAGCTCACCGTGTTATGGCATGATTCCTACACATAGAAAAGAATCACTAGTTAAACGAGGAATGAGTGAGTCTCTCTTGCTTTGCAGTCATCTGAAAAACGGGGGAAGGGGCTTCCCTAGTTGGCACAGTGGTTGAGAATCCACCTGCCGATGCACGGGACACAGGTTCGTGCCCTGGACTGGGAAGATCTCACATGCCGCGGAGCATCTGGGCCTGTGAGCCATGACCGCTGAGCCTGTGTGTTCGGAGCCTGTGCTCCGCAACGGGAGAGGCAGGCCACAACAGTGAGAGGCCCACATACCGCAGGGAGAAGAAAAAAAAAAAAGGTAGTTTTGGGGAGTTCTGTTCTTTAGAGGCAAAGGGAAATATTAAACATCCAGGATTCTTTTTCCCCATCTATCCTTTCCCTCCTTTCTTGTTCTAGGTGACTTTGGGTTTCCCAGCCTCTTCCTGCCTTATCTATGAAGGAGGAAATAACAACCCTTGGGACACATGTTGGCCTTAGCCATGGCTACCCTCAAAGGCACCCACATTTCTACATTCCACATCTCACATTTCCACATTCACAGTCCATTCCATCAAGACTCAGATTCAAGTTGTTCTAAAAACATAGAGAGACCAGGCCCTCCCATAGGAAACTTGCATAAACTTAGATAGCCTCATCCACCAGAGGACAGACAGCAGAAGCAAGAAGAACTACAATCCTGCAGCCTGTGGAACAAAAACCACATTCACAGAAAGATAGACAAGATGAAAAGGCAGACGGCTATGTACCAGATGAAGGAACAAGATAAAACCTCAGAAAAACAACTAAATGAAGTGGAGATAGGCAACCTTCCAGAAAAAGAATTCAGAATAATGATAGTGAAGATGATCCAGGACCTCAGAAAAAGAATGGAGGCAATATCAAGAAGATGCAAAAAAATGTTTCAAAAAGACCTAGAAGAATTAAAGAACATACAAACAGAGATGAACAATACAATAACTGAAATGAAATATACCCTAAAAGGAATCACTAGCAGAATAACTGAGGCAGAAGAACAGATAAGTGACCTGGAAGACAGAATGGTGGAATTCACTGCTGCAGAGCAGAATAAAGAAAAGAATGAAAACAAATGAAGACAGTCTAAGAGACCTCTGGGACAACATTAAACTCAACAACATTCGCATTATACGAGTCCCAGAAGTAGAAGAGAAAGAGAAAGGACCCGAGAAAATATTTGAAGAGATTATAGTCGAAAACCTCCCTAACATGGGAAAGGAAATAGCCACCCAAGCCCAGGAAGCGCAGAGAGTCCCATATAGGATAAATCCAAGGAGAAACATGCCGAGACACATAGTACTCAAATTGGCAAAAATTAAAGACAAAGAAAAATTATTGAAAGCAGCAAGGGAAAAATGATGAATAACATACAAGGAAACTCTCATAAGGTTAACAGCTGATTTCTCAGCAGAAACTCTACAAGCCATGATATACTTAAAATAATGAAATGGAAGAACCTACAATAAAGATTACTCTAGAGGGCAAGGATCTCATTCAGATTCGATGGAGAAATCAAAAGCTTTACAGACAAACAAAAGCTAAGAGAATTCAGCACCACCAAACCAGTTCTACAACAAATGCTAAAGGAACTTCTCTAAGTGGGAAACACAAGAGAAGAAAAGGATCTACAAAAACAAACCCAAAACAATTAAGAAAATGGTCATAGGAACATACATATCGATAATTACCTTAAATGTGGATGGATTAAATTCTCCAACCAAAAGACACAGGCTTGCTGAATGGATACAAAAACAAGACCCACATATATGCTGTCTAAAAGAGACCCACTTCAGACCTAGGGACACATACAGACAGAGTGAAGGGATGGAAAAAGATATTCCATGCAAGTGGAAATCAAAAGAAAGCTAGGGTAGCAATACTCATATCAGATAAAATAGACTTTAAAATAAAGAATGTTACAAGAGACAAGGAAGGACACTACATAATGATCAAGGGATCAATCCAAGAAGAATATATAACAATTATAAATATATATGCATCCAACATAGGAGCACCTCAATACATAAGGCAACTGCTAACAGCTATAAAAGAGGACATCGACAGTAACACAATAATAGTGGGGGACTTTAACACCTCACTTACACCAGTGGACAGATCAACCAGACAGAAAATAAGGAGACATAAGCTTTAAATGACACAACAGACCAGATATATTTAATTGATATTTATAGGACATTCCATGCAAAAACAGCAGATTACACTTTCTTCTCAAGTGCGCATGGAACATTCTCCGGGATAGATCACATCCTGGGTCACAAATCAAGCCTCAGTAAATTTAAGAAAATTGAAATCATATCAAGCATGTTTTCTGACCACAATGCTATGAGATTAGAAATGAATTACAAGGAAAGAAACGTAAAAAACACAAACACATGGAGGCTAAACAATACGTTACTAAATAACCAAGAGATCACTGAAGAAATCAAAGAGGAAATCAAAAAATACCTCGAGACAAATGACAATGAAAACACGATGATGCAAAACCTATGGGATGCAGCAAAAGCAGTTCTAAGAGGGAAGTTTATAGCTATACAAGCCGACTTCAAGAAACAAGAAACATCTCAAATAAACAATCTAACCTTACACCTAAAGGAACTAGAGAAAGAAGAACAAACAAAACCCAAAGTTAGCTTAAGGAAAGAAATCATAAAGATCAGAGCAGAAATAAATGAAATAGAAACAAAGAAAACAATAGCAAAGATCAATAAAACTAAAAGCTGGTTCTTTGAGAAGATAAACAAAATTGATAAACCATTAGTCAGACTCATCAAGAAAAAGAGGGAGAGGACTCAAATCAATAAATTAGAAATGAAAAAGGAGAAGTTACAACGGACACCGCAGAAATACAAAGCATCCTAAGAGACTACTACAAGCAACTCTATGCCAATAAAATGGACAACCTGGAAGAAATGGACAAATTCTTAGAAAGGTATAACCTTCCAAGACTGAACCAGGAAGAAATAGAAAATATGAACAGACCAATCATGAGTAATGAAATTGAAACTGTGATTAAAAATCTTCCAACAAACAAAAGTCCAGGACTAGAGGGCTTCACAGGTGAATTCTATCAAACGTTTAGAGAAGAGCTAAAACCCATCCTTCTCAAACTCTTCCAAAAACTTGTGGAGGAAAGAACACTCCAAAACTAATTTTATGAGGCCACCTTCATCCTGATACCAAAACCAGACAAAGATACTACAAAAAAATAAAATTACAGACCAATATCACTGATGAATATAGATGCAAAAATCCTCAACAGAATACTAGCAAACAGAATCCAACAACACGTTAAAAGGATCATACACCATGGTCAAGTGGGATTTATCCCAGGGATGCAAGGATTCTTCAATTTAGGCAAAACAATCAACGTGATATAGCATATTAACAAATTGAAGAATAGAAACCATATGATCATCTCAATAGATGCCGATAAAGCTTTTGACAAAATTCAACACCCAATTATGATAAAAACTCTCCAGAAAGTGGGCATAGAGGAAACCTACCTCAGCATAATAAAGGCCATATATGACAAACCCACAGCAAACATCATTCTCAATGGTGAAAAATTGAATGCATTTCCTCTAACATCAGATACAAGACAAGGATGTCCACTCTCGCCACTATTATTCAACATAGTTTTGGAAGTCCTAGCCATGGCAATCAGAGCAGAAAAAGAAATAAATTAATACAAATTGGAAAAGAAGAAGTTAATCTGTCACTGTTTGCAGATGACATGATACTATACGTAGAGAATCCTAAAGATGCCACCAGAAAACTACTAGAGCTAATCAATGAATTTGATAAAGTTGCAGGAAACAAAATCAATGCACAGAAATCTTGCATTCCTATACACTAATGATGAAAAATCTGAAAGAGGAATTAAGGAAACACTCCCATTTACCATTGCAACAAAAAGAATAAAATACCTAGGAATAAACCTACCTAGGGAGACAAAAGACCTGTAGGCAGACAACTATACAACACTGATTAAAGAAATTAAAGATGATACCAACATATGGAGAGATATACCATGTTCTTCGATTGGAAGAATCAATACTGTGAAAATGACTATACTACCCAAAGCAATCTACAGATTCAATGCAATCCCTATCAAATTACCAATGGCATCTTTTATGGAACTAAAACAAAAAATCTTAAAATTTGTGTGGAGACACAAAAGACTCTGAATAGCCAAAGCAGTCTTGAGGGGAAAAAAAGGAGCTGGAGGAATCAGACTCCCTGACTTCAGACTATACTACAAAGCTACAGTAATAAAGACAATATGGTACTGGAACAAAAACAGAAACATAGATCAATGGAACAAGATAGAAAGCCCAGAGCTAAACCCACGCACCTATGGTCAGCTAATCTATGACAAAGGAGGCAAGGATATACAAGGGAGAAAAGACAGCCTCTTCAATAAGTGGTGCTGGGAAAACCACACAGCTACATGTAAAAGAATGAAATTAGAACAATTCCTAACACCATACACAAAAATAAACTCAAAATGGATTAGAGACCTAAATATAAGACCAGACAGTATAAAACTCTTAGAGGAAAACATAGGAAGAACATCCTTTGACATAAATCGCAGGAAGACCCTTTTTGACCCACTTCCTAGAGAAATGGAAATAAAAACAAAAATAAACAAATGTGACCTAATGAAACTTCAAAGCTTTTGCACAGCAAAGGAAATCATAAACCAGACGAAAAGGCAACCCTCAGAACGGGAGAAAATATTTGCAAACGAATCAATGGACAAAGGATTAATCTCCAAAATATATAAACAGCTCATGTAGCTCAATATTAAAAAAACAAACAACCCAATCCAAAAATGGGCAGAAGACCTAAATAGACATTTCTCCAAAGAAGACATACAGATGACCAAGAGGCACATGAAAAGCTGCTCAGCATCACTAATTATTAGAGAAATGCAAATCAAAACTACAATGAGGTATCACCTCACACCAGTTAGAATGGGCATCATCAGAAAATCTATAAACAACAAATGCTGGAGAGGGTGTGAAGAAAAGGGAACCCTCTTATATGTTGGTGGAAATGTAAATTGATATAGCCACTATGGAGAACAGTATGGAGGTTCATTAAAAAACTAAAAATAGAATTACCATATGATTCAGCAATCCCACTACTGGGCATATACCCTGAGAAAACCATAACTCAAAAAGACACATGCACCCCAATGTTAATTACAGCTCTATTTACAATAGCCAGGTCATGGAAGCAATGCCCATCAACAGATGAATGTATAAAGAAGTTGTGGTACATATATACAATGGAATATTACTCAGTCATAAAAAGGAATGAAATTAGGTCATTTGTTGAGACGTGGAAGGATCTAGAGACTGTCATACAGTGTGAAGTAAGTCAGAAAGAGAAAAACAAATATCGTATATTAACACGTATATGTGGAACCCAGAAAAATGGTATAGATGAACTGGTTTGCAGGGCAGAAGTTGAGACACAGATGTAGAGAACAAACGCATAGACACCAAGGGGGGAAAGCAGTGGTGGGGTGCGGATGGTGGTGTGATGAATTGGGCGATTGGGACTGACATGTATACACTGATGTGCATAAAATTGATGACTAATAAGAACCTGCTGTATAAAAAAAAAATTAAATTCCAAAATTAAAAAAAAATAAACATCATAAGAACTTTAAGGATTACCTTTTCCTCACTTATTTATAAATACAATCTAATAAATTAATTAAGATTATTGCTAATTTAAGGAAGTAACTATCCAGGGAATCAATAAAAATTTTTGAGTGTAGTGATTTTATTGTTTATTTGTTTTGTTTACTGTAATGCAAGTGCTGTCTCTACCTCAAGAACGTACCTAATGGCTCGGTCACTGGTGGCCAGGTACAGCACACGCACGGTGGCTTGCTGTTCCAAGATATCAAATTCAGATCACTAAATATTTCATATTTTAAGAGCAGCAGGCATTACTAGTATTCATTTATACAGTACACTTTTGGTCTCTCACTATAGATAGATAGATGATAGATAATAGATGCATATATATATATATATATATATATATATATACACACACACACACACACACACATAAAAAAACAGAAAACAAAAAACAACATAGGGAAACTTGATCAAAAGCTGCAGAGCGAAAGCCTCCAAAGGGACAAACCCTCCACTTGAGTGTTTGCCCTGGGTAGCAAGTGACTTCCTGCTTTGCAAACAAAGTTTCAAAGGGCTGATTTTTAAAATTCCAAAGAACCTTACATGTCACCATTTATGACCATTTACAGAGCAAAATGAACCAGAATATCAGGAATATTGGGGTTCGATGTTCTTTAACTACAGAAATATTTAAAAGTTAAAGGAGCATTACAGCAAAAAAGATAAGAGATTTCAATCACTCTTCCTCCCAGGAATTTTCAGATTTTATTGCAGCTTAAGAATCACCCAAATACTATGGCCTAAGTTCCTGGCTTCCTGGCTTCACATTTTGACATTCTGCTCTGTAAAGTGCCAAAGACCAGCAGCCTTAGCACCACCTGGGAACTTGCTAGAAATGCAAACTCTTTTTTTTTCTTTGGCCGTACCGCTCGGCTTGTGAGATTTTAATTCCTTGACCAGGGATTGATCCCCGGCCCTTGGCAGTGAAATCATGGAGTCCTAACCACTGGACCACCAGGGAATTCCCTAGAAATGCAAATTCTTGAGCCACTCCAGACCTCCAGAATCTAAAACTCTGGGGGTAGGATTCAGTCAGCAGTGTTTAAACAAATTCTCAGAGGTGATTCTGATGCACACAAAAGCTTACTAATCACTGAGATATAGCATGGCTATTTTTACCATGGTGGTTCTCACTTTGCAAAAGTACTGATGCCTCGTCTCCAGGTCCAGGCCAGTAGAATCAGAAGCTCTGCCTACATTTAGAGAAACACTGGCAGATAGATAGCTGCTGGATTAGTTTGTGGAAAGTCTCTCCTCTCTCTAAAATGATATACAACTATCTTCAGCTAAAACCTTGAATAAATATAGCTTCTGCCTACACACCCATCTTCAATTCTCTCCATCACTTTCTTCTCTTCCTACTCTCCCCTCTCTGCAGCCCCTCAGTGCCCTGCAAGCACTATGTCCTCCAGCCTCTGCCTAGAACTGCCACCTTGCCCCATTTTCATTGGTCTAATACCCATTGTCTTTCAAGGCCCCAGTCAAGGTCATTCCAGGCAAGAATCTGCTTTGATTCTGTCTAGTTGTGTGTTCATCTCTGGCCCTCACTTCCCTCCATCAAGGCATTTCCTGAACTGCACTAGAAAGGTTTATTTGTGAGCTCCTCCTCTATCCTCTGATTCTCCTAGTCCCCACCTTCACGGCCAAGGCAAGGCCTTGTTTGTCTACTGCTGTGTGCTTAGCGTCTAACACAGTGTACGTTGGTGTTCCATCACTGTTTGTTAGGAATGACTTCCCAGGTGGCACAATATTAGAGGTGCTATAAAATGTTAAGAGCATGGGCTTTAGCACCAGACTACTTGGGTTCTTGTCCTAGCTCTACCATTTACTAGCTATGTACGTTTGGACAAATTACTTCATCTCTGTTCCTCAGTGGCTGGTGTTGATGAAACTTTTGTTGTTATTTTTTTTATTGAAGTATAGTTGATTTATAATGTTGTGTTAATTTCTGCTGTACAGCAAAGTGATTCAGTTATACATTTATATATACATTCTTTTTTTATATTCTTTTCCATGATGGTTTATTATGGGTTATTGAATATAGTCCTCTGTGCTATACAGTGGGAGCTTGTTGTTTATTTGTTGTTGTTTTTAATTGCTCTCTCTTGCTGAGAAACTACTCTGTCACAGGGTCTGTGCTGAGTGCCTTTAAAAAAACTGTGTGTGCATGATGTCATTTACTTTTCACAACAATCTGGGAACTGGTTAGCTATTCCCACTCAAGGGATGGAGGCTTGGAAAGGTTAATCAACTTGCCAAGCCCCGTTTAAAAAACAGCATAGATTTGAGGTCACGTGGGATAATTTGAGGCAGAATCCAAACTCCAAACCCAGCTCTTGCCTCTATACTCTCTCGTGCTCTGAGACAAGCTGCCAAGATTTAAATACACAAAGAGTTAAACACACGAAGGTGAAGGATGGTACAAAGCGGTATGGGATTCTCTTCCAAACTTGTGGCCCAGAGAAGGGCTACAAATTCAGCAGGAAGGATGTCGCAGCAAAGATGAGCCCAGATGGCAAACTCATTAACCTACCCAGTGGGATGCACCGAGGGTAAGGAGGCCCAGTGTAGACACTTTTCTAAACAGAAGCTGGCAGGCATTTCCTAAATATTGTTACTGATGGGTAATAAAATGTCTTTCCCACCCCCAGCCTCACTTCCCCCCCACAGGCTTGATTTAATAGATCCAGGTAGAGCCTGGCAATTTGCATAATGATCAGTGCGCCAGTCTATTCACCTCTTGGTGATCTCTAGACCACACTTGGACAAACGATGCTTTGTATCTCTCATATTTTACATGACATTTTCTGTTGTTTTGTGCTAATATTTTACATGCATTATTACAAAAACCTAACATAGAGATTTTAAAGGGATGACCTTTTTCAACATAAATAGCGATTCTCATATTTTCTCCTCATAGCCCCAGGGAGGATGCAGAATACTGTCACCACCCAGGGTTGGGTGAGCCTCTGCCCTGCCTTCTGAGACCCATCCTGCCCTACGTGCTCCCGGGAGACAGGCCCTTGGATGGATTCAGCCCTGACTCAGTGATCAGGCTGATTCTCCTGGGGTCCCCCTGGTTCTCCTTCAAACAACTCGGCAAATCATCTCTGTGGCTTCAACAGAGCTGCAGGTGCAGCTTTGGAAAGTTTACATAATGCCAGCTGCACAGTGAAGTGGCAAAACCTTGACAAAATATTAGCTCTGTTCCACCTGGCAACCCCACTTCAGGTGCACGAAAATACGGTGTCATTCATGACACATTCAGACATTTTCCCTGAGGGGAAATTTAAGTGTAACATGAAATCAAGTTGTCATTCCTTTCGGCTTTTAAACAGAGATTGAACACTCAGATAGGAAGTGCTCGGAACTGTGATTTTGATTTTAAGGCAAAGTGAAATATTGTTCGTAGTCTGAATGTGAGTAATTTAACTTTAAAGATTATATTTAAATATAATTTTTACATTTTTAATTGAATTATATATTTAAATAAAAATTTACTAATAGTTCTACCCTCAAACAGTAAAGATGTTATTTAAGCTCAGGGATAAGTTCACCAAAATGTCTGTTTGTTAAATGACACTTTGATGTTCCCAACTCTTTATCAAACATTTATCAAAAACCCAATGTGCCAGGTGCTGTGCTGGGGGCTAGGAATAAAAAGATCGATAAGCTGGCATCTCTATGTCCTAGGAAAGAAGTGCATGGGAACAATTACTGAGAACACAAATACAAAAAGCACTATAACAAAGGACTGTGAGGGCTCCGAGAAGAGAGGTCAAATCTGCACGTGGATGGAGAGACTTGTAAAAAGAAAGTAATCTGGTGGCATTTCAAATAAGCTTTGAAGGCTTCCCTGGTGGCGCAGTGGTTGAGAGTCCGCCTGCCGATGCAGGGGACACGGGTTCGTGCCCCGGTCAGGGAAGATCCCACGTGCCGCGGAGCGGCTGGGCCCGTGAGCCATGGCCGCTGGGCCTGCGCGTCCGGAGCCTGTGCTCCGCAACGGGAGAGGCCACAACAGTGAGAGGCCCGCGTACCGCAAAAAGCTTTGAATAAGAACCTGCTGTATAAAAAAATAAAATAAAATAGGCTTTGGATGATCAATAGATTACTTAACAGAGAAGGGAGAAAAGAGGACTCTGGACAGAGAGATGAATTGCAGCAGGGTGGTGATGTAGATGGAGAAGGGAAGGTGGTCAGATCACGGCCATCAGGAAGTAGAGGGAACAGCAGAGGGCAAGGAACCTGCAAAGAAAACTGAGTAGTAGTTGGGAAGCCAGGAGACTGTGGAATTCCAGAAGACAGGACAAGAGCAGAGAAGGTGGTAGTCCATGAGGTCCCATGCTGTAGACGATGAAGTGAGAGTCTTGGCAAGACTAAGGTGCCAAGGTGCAACTAAGGTGCCCCGGCAGGTTGGGCAGATGAGGAGACAGAACAGAATGGTTTCCTGGGTGAATGGCTGATGCTGACACGAGGATGTCATCAGCAGTTCTTTCATGCATTTCCTGGTGCGGAGGAAAGGAAGATGGAAGAGTAACTGCATGGTCGGCAAAGGTTGTTTTGCCATGAGGAGGTCTTAAGCAGATTTAAATGACAGTGTAAAAAGCCAATCAGAGGGGAGTGTAGTGAGGCCACTGGGAGGGTGGGAGGCGGTGAGAGCCGAGCTTTGGATGCAGGGAAGGGCCGTCTCTTCCCTGGAGGCAGGAAAGGAGGAGGAAGAGATGGGTGTGGGAGGAGGTACTTTCGTGGAGCTGGTGGTGGGAGGCGATTTCCTCTGAGATGGCAAAGCTGTCTCCCGAGAGTGAGGTGTGTGTGCACGTGCTTACGTGTGTGTGTGTGTGTGTGTGTGTGTCCCATGCGTGGGTGGGGAAATGTATCTGGGAATCATTAGCGTCTCCAGCAGCACGAGGGCTCAGGTGCCTCTTCTGATATTTCTGGACTTAGATCACACTGTTCCCTGGCTGTTTTGTGCTCTCCCGTACAACGCATGAGTGTGTGTGTCTGGATTTAGGTATAAAAATTCAGATGTGCTTGCACTATCTTGCCGGCAGAATTTCTACTTTCCCTCGGTTCCTGGTGGAGCTCAGGTACGTAGCATGTGCTCCATAAAGAACTTGGTTCATGAAAGATCTTTCTACTCATCGTGCCCCTGCTTTAGCCCGACTCCAAAGGGAAAGAGCAAGTATCATTCTAGAGGGATCCCACCCTGGGGACAGGGAACTGAAATTGTGTCAGCGTTTTTAGTACAAAAGTCTATTATGATAAATAAAGCAGAAATTTTACCTGGTCTGAACAATGACTGTGTGTATACTGTGATATTGAATGAGAGCTTTTAAAAAAAAAAAAAAAGTAAATTTTATGCTTTATTGCCTATCTTCTCCACCAACACACACACACAGACACACACACACAGCGCCTGTTCTGCATATGCACTTGTGGGTGCCCACACACAACCCAAGTCTGAAATCTTTCTGCTCCTTCAAAGCCTGGCAGCAGGATTTGTCTGCAGTGTGGCAGGCAGACAGGAGAAAGGGTTAAGTAAGGATCTGGAGCAGTGCTTCCACTGTCCTTTGAGGAGTAACAAAGAGAGGAAGCACAGCCTTTGTGGAAGGAAATTCCCAGGCCCCACGTGACCTGCCCTGTGAACCCCTGAGGGGTGTCTGATAATAAACACTTGCAAACAAAACAATCCATAAAGGTGTTTTTTTTTTACTAACATTTGCGCATTTTTCACCAAAGGGCTAGAACAGCTTTTCCTGCATCGGCAGACCCCAGAGGGGGCCTGGCCATCCACCTGCTGGCAAAGCCCGACCATCTTGTCCAGGCTCAGGGATGGCGTTTCTATGTACAAGTCCCCTGATCCCTGGGGTCTCTGATTGTGCAGGGGCCCCATCCTCATAGCGGGCTGCTGGGATGCAGATGGTAGACCCCACACAGGGTGGGTATGGACCACTGTGTGCAGACCTGAGACCCACCTTTCCTCTTCCATAGTAACCCCGAGGCGCAAGCCTGAGCATTGCAACCTTGACTCATATAGTGCAGTGACCTTTCCAGGAATGGGGAGCGCTTGACAAAGGCATGAAACCTCTCCTAGTAAGTTACGTCCATTAAGTAACAAATTAGGCTTCCTCCTCTACAAGGAGGAAAAAAAAAAACAAACCTAACCAAAACCAAAACAAAACAGCAAACCCCCCAAACAACAACAAAACCCCCTGGAGACTTGATGGCAAATATTCTTACAAAAATTTCTTGGAAGGAGTTCAAAGCATATTAAGGCCAAAATGCAAAACTTTGAGCAAAATTCTAGTTTGGGTCAGTTTATTTGTAATATTGCACCTTTTTTCTCCCAAAACTAATAGGATGTGAGGTTTATTGCATCCATTTTGTAGATAAATAAATCAAGGATCAGAAACTGGTCTAGGAGAATAGGGAAGATCTAGGTGACTCAGGTGTCTTTTCTCCTCTGTGTGTGTGTGTGTGTTGGTGCTGTGTGTACATGCATCTATGCTTTTTCAAAACTATAATATGCTTTAAAACCCCTTTATTAATTGCAATCTAACCCAGGATCTTAGCATGACAACCCCGTTTCTGGGCTAGACCTGAATCCACTTCACGATAAGGGTGAGGGTTGAGTAGATCCTCAACTACAAATAGAAAGCTGAAACTTTATTTCCGAAATGCCATTACTGATCTCTGAGATATTTTTAGATGAGATAATCATACACGTCAACTCATTTGCATGTGCCCAGAGCTGCCGGACGACCTGCATGGTGACCCCAGCACCGAGGACCATGTAGACCGAGGGAACGATAAGTTCCAGATTTCATGGGGGCAGGGTTACCCGGAGCCTTGCACTCAGGCCCCCTGCTGCCCTTTGTACTGTGACAATGCGCGGAAGCGCAGCCTTGTTAGAGGAAATTCCCAGGGCCTTAGTTTGGACATTAGACCGCTGCTTTGCCGTGCTGGACCTGCATCTAAAAATAAACATGCGGGTCTGCACCGGTTTCTGTGATTTTGTACTGCATAGTTGATTATATTTCAAGGGATTTTTAAAAATTTTGTTTTCAAGAAAGTGAGCCTGGGCAAACCTGGAGAATAAAATATATTGTAGTTTTGTTTCAATTTGACAAAATGCAGCATTTGCTGACATCCACTTCTACTGAAAGAGCGGCAGCTTCTTTTCCCCGAGATTTCAAAACAAAGATGGAAGAAATGAAAAGCACGTGGAGATGCTGCCCAAGCAACTGCAGAAAAGATGTGAGGGTCCAAAACTGCAAGACCAGAAAGTTCTTCTGAGTCCTGGAAGGACGAAGTATTAGCAAAGTCTCCGAGGGGACCTGGAGCAGTGAGTGATGTGTGCAGGCCCCTCTCCCCCTTTAGCAAAGTCTCCGAGGGGACCTGGAGCAGTGAGTGATGTGTGCAGGCCCCTCTCCCCCTAAGCTAAATCATCCCTTTTGTAAAAGCCTCCGAGTCCTTAGCTGGCAGACAGGCTGTTATTACCACATTCACAGTCCCCGTCATTTAGAGGATGGTAGAACCATTTATTTCGCACTTTTTAAAAATAGATTTCGGGATGGCAAAGAATACATAGACATACCGTCGTGTTTTCATTTTACACATAGAGCAAAAATCAGGGACAAAGCTCCGAGTCTTGCTGTTAACTTGCTTGATCCCAGTTTGGCTGAAAATGTACCAAAATGTGGCAATTTTCCATCAGATAGGAATGTGCTTGCAGCACAGGAAGTAACCCACGAGCTAGTTAAAGAGTAACCCAAGAAGAGCGGTTTGGAGTGAACTTTTCCCATCTCATTGTTCTCGTTTCTTTTTTGCTTTTTCCCGGAAATCCAACCTTTTCACTGTTGCTGCAAAGACCCTATTTAGAAAGCATCTCAGCTGATGGGTAGGGCTAGCTAGTCAAAAGCCAGCCCCGACCACTCTGTAGTCTGATGCTTTTTTTTCTGCAGACTTTTATTTGGTTGGTGGCTTGGGCTGGAACCCCGACATCCCGAGACTCTTGGTAGCTTTGAGTGGGAAGGACTCGAGGTCATCACCCAGGCTCCACCCAGTGCGGGCTTCCCTTTGGGAACACCCTGGCCATGGTCTTCCAAGGTGCTGGAACACTGCCCAGGACAGGGTGTTCACCCCGCCACAAGGCAGCTCACCCAGTTTTAGACAATTCAAGTGGTGGGTAAATCCTTCCGTACATTGAGCTAGGAACTGTTACCCTATAATTGCCACGGATCCATCCTCTGTTGACCCCTTTTCCCACCTCGAGCAATATTTAAATATTTGAAGGCAACCTTTGTGGGCTGCAAGACTTACTTCTTACTTCAAATGTCCTCTGGTTCTTTCAGCTATTCTGCACATGACAATTTTCTCATTTTCACCATCTTGGTCAGCCTCCTTTTTTCAGATCTGTTTTCTCAGATCTATCTATTTCAGCCTCCTATTTTC
Source organism: Kogia breviceps (assembly GCF_026419965.1). Classification (NCBI taxonomy): domain Eukaryota; kingdom Metazoa; phylum Chordata; class Mammalia; order Artiodactyla; family Physeteridae; genus Kogia; species Kogia breviceps. The sequence continues at coordinate 79,491,299 of NC_081319.1, forward strand.
AGATCAGATGTATTTTTTGAGGCAACATACCAGGTACTTGAGCTAATTAATCTTCTTTACAACCTTGCTTGGTAAATATCATCTGCCGTTTTTCAGAAACAAGTCTAAGACTTGATGAGATACAACCACTTATTGCAGGAGATGGCAGATGGAGGATACAAAAGTGGGTCTACCGCTTTCTAGCCCACGCCATGCCTCTGACAAAAAAACAAATGTTGGTCAGGTACAGGCAAGGTTGATCTCAGATACATCCCGAGATCTGCAGTAGGTCATTAGAAACCTCCCATGCAGGTGAGCCTCTTTTTTTTTGTTGCTACAAGGTGTGCTTACTGATAGAGATGAATGTTAACTTGAGGAGTTAGGAAATGGCCATCAGAAAACACTGCCTGCTGGGAGGCAACTATACACAAGGTGGGTGTGCAGGAAATTTGGAGGCAAAGAGATACACGAGGAACAGGAAGCAAGAAGGAACTCAGAAGGTTTGGAAGGCATTTCGTTCGGAAGCTTCACGCAATGATGAAGCAGGAAGAGAAGGCTCAGACAGGGAAAGGGTGAACCCTTGAGAGTGCCTAAGAGTTTGCTGCAGCCTAAGCCTGGTGGTTGTATCTGGAGAACAAACAGAAAGTATCTGTTTCCTCCCAGCTGTGCATGCACCCCATGGGGGTGCAAAGCTCGGGGCCCAAGGATACTATGCCTGCCCCCCCCACCTCTGATTCTAGGTGAGAGGAACACAAATTAGAAAGAACCCAAATGTATTCAGAAAGGGAGTCCTTACAACCATGCCACAGTGGGGGTCAGGGATCCCTTCTTTGCTCTATGTCTATAAGTTTCCAGATTTTTCCTGCACGACTTGGTGGAGCTACTTCCTTCTCTTCTCCTGACTGCTTTCCAAAGCAGAGACTGCCTGAGGATGACACTGCCTTCTTCCTCAGCTGCCCTCCTTCAAACCAGCTCTCCCCCCAACAATGAATACCAAGTGGATTCCTCTAAGCTGCAGGGCGCTGCTCCCTGGAAGCCATTGCCACATAGTGTTTGATGGTAGGTGCCAAAGGACAACATTAATGTCATAGCTGAGCCCATGGGCATAGTCAGGAAATGTCTCCCTTAAGATCTCCTCTTTGCCAGTTTGACCAAGAGAACGACAGAGCCCTGCCCTTCAAATCATCACGTAACATGACAGAAGTGAGTGCGGAGGCTCCCTGGATACTATCTTCTCTGTACACTCATGAAGGCAGGGGCCTCTTTTCCTTCTAATTCTCCATCTTGTTCACCACTTGAGAAAATCCAGGTCCAGCAAATGGATGTGGACCCACCCAGGGTCACCTGGCTACGGAATTGCAGGTGCTGGACTAAATCAAGGTGCTGAAACACAGCCCAACTTCCTTTCTATTAAATCACTCTGCCTTCAAGCTCCTGCTGTCTTTACTTGGATGTGCCAGCTTTGCTTAAAGATAAGGCTTTCAGTTTCCCTTCAGACTTTATAAGGAAAAGCAAGACAGAGGATGATAAAAGGCACATCTTCTCTATGGGGAGCTGCATGGAGGCAGGGCTCGCATTTGTGTCGTTGGTCATCGTATTTGTAGCAGGTAGCACAGTAACTGGTATGGGAAAGGTGTTCAGTACCTATTTGCTGAAAAATGAGTCAGCCTCTGACTTGGAGTGGTGGCGAATGAGGGGCACTGATAGAGAAACGCCTCCCGGGAGAGACTATTCACAGCGACATAAAGAAATAGATTCGAAAAGGTATGGCACAGGGTAGGTACTCAAAATACTTGGTGAAAACAATGAATCCAGCAAGTCTCATAAAGGAGAGTGTGGAAGAATATTATGGAGAGTGGGAATCTCCTTGGAAGACTTCAAACTATAGACCTCAATCTGGGGATGATTTGGGCCTCTTCAGACAATGTATCCATTCATTTGTTCATCCATTCATTCATTCATGAATTCAGAAACACTGAGCACAGGCTATGTACCTGGCATTGGTTCAAGTGCTATGGATTCAGAAGTCAATCTCCAGTAACTCCTCAAGGATGAAAATAATAAACCTAGCAACGATCATTTAATGTACTAAGGGCTATGGCAGAAGCGCCTCGCTAAGTTGCCATAAAATCGCAGACTTGATGGGCGTTTAGTTTAAGGTGGACTGGATGGGGGGAGGGGGGAGGAACAATGAGGCTGCCGTGGGTAGTTGGGTGGAGAAGATGAATGAAGTTATCGGGGACAGAGAGAACAGCACACACAGACATAGGTAGGCATCTCTCATAGTGGGGAAATGGAAGGTATTGGGTACAGCTGGAAAGTCAGAGGGTGAGAGGTAAGGCTGGCCAGATGATAAGGACCAGACCTTGAAGGTCTTGTCTACCTTCCTTAAGTTGGGGCTTCACAAACTTTAATGCATGTGAATCACCCAGGGACCTGGTTAAAATGCAGATTCAGTAAATCTGGGGAGCAGGCAGAGAACCTGCATCTCGAACAAGCTGCCCAATGACGCCTGATGGAGCTGGTCCCTGGACTACCCTTTAGGAAGCAAGGCTGTAAGTAATGGGGTGCAATGGAAATACCTCACTGAAGAGAGTGACATTAAGAGAATTGTATTTTCCCAAGAACCCTGTAGCAGGGTATGGAGGACGGAATGGAGGGAGACTCTGCTGAGGTAAAATACAGAAGTGGCAAGAAATTTTGAGCATCTGAACTCAATAAAGTTAGGAAAGAACAGTCAATGTTCAAATAAACAGGTGTAGACTGGAGTTCTATGAAGTCGCTATGAAATATTTCTCCCAGAGGAAAGGTTGCTTGTGAGGACAAAGATGAAACAATGAAAGCATAAGAGGCAAAAAAAAAAAAAAGGCAAAGAAGCATGTAGTGTTATTTGAATAAGTCTAGACCCCCCTCTGGGTCTCAGTGGACACGTCATATCTAGCCCCACTAATGACTGAAAAAGCAGCCAGCTAAGGGGAGCAGCATCCCTGCAGACAATTATCACAACAGAGCAAATAAAATCAGCCTTCTCAGCCGTCACTTGAGAGACACTTGCATCTAGTTTCAGGAAGCTTCAGGAAGAACAATTGTTTCATAGCAAATTCTGGAAAATAACATGGCAGTCCACCTGATCCTGAACACAGTGCTTGTTCATTTCTTATAACTCATAGGTACCCAAAATTAGAAACACCTATTTATATTCCTGTCAGAAAATACCCTATTAGCTCTAAGTCATCTTTAACTGAAAGGAAAAACTCAGAAAGGAGTAAAAAAAAAAAAAAAAAAAAAAATCAAGGGAAGGGTCTACATTGTTGAAAAGGACAGGCAGGTGGTAAACTTTTTTCTCACATACCGAAGCCCCCAAAATGCAACTTCTAATGGGATTTCCCTCCAAAGAAAAGAAGAATCAGCTTCGTGTTCTAGGTACTATTCTGGGTGGCATTCTGTATCCAAAGATGTACAAAAGCAAAACCCCCAAGAGCCATCTCCCCTCTCACTCTTTTTCCCCACATCCTGTAAATGAATAGACCTCAACCAGACACAGAGGTTGAAAACATGCAACCAACTGGAAAAGCGATATGGACACACACTTCAGAACAGCTTGGTTCACAGTACAAGGCAAAAGAAAAGCGTGCAGGAACCTACCTTTCTCGTCTGTGCTTTGCAGCCTCCTGAAATTTAACCCTGTACTGGAGAGCTTCCCAAGAACCTCTTTGGGGAGGTGAAACTGAAGGGCCAATCACAGCCGCGGAGAGGGTGGGGTTGCCCAAGACCAGACTTCAGCTTCTGGGCTTACGGGGACCTCAGGGAGCAGAGGTGAACTGCCGTCTAGTCTCTGCTGCAGGAAGAAACTGGGTGACTCTGTGTGGCTGGAGGTGGGGGGTGGAGGCTGGGGGAAGGGAAGTAATCTGGGAACCGTATTAAATAAGAGATCCTCTCCGCATGATTTCCTGTAGTAGGTGCCTGTTGCCTCTCTCCAGGCTCCCCAGAGGAAATAAGACATTTAAATGTGTCCTTTGACCACTGGCAAGAAAAGAATAAACATGCTAAGAATGGTGGAAATGAGAATTAGCAGAGGGCAGCAGGCAGGGGGCTGATGGGCCAGCTAGCTTTACCTTGTACCAAGTGCTTTCTTCCTGAAGTTTCTCCAAGTGTTTAACTCTGCAAAAGTCAAGCATGTCCTCATCCTCTTCCACCAAGCTGAAGAATTTTCTGGCCACACTCCAGATGCAGTGCTGCAGAGCCGTTGGTAAGAGGCAGGCCAGAACAGGCCTGAGAAGGGTCTGCTTGCCAGCCGAGGCAAAGACTCTCAGCTCTGTCTCTGGAAACGCTGACAGTCTGTGTCTAATTCTGGAACACTTCCTCAAGTTCTCGGACCATTTTACCCTAGGGTTTAAAGAATTCTCTGAAAGCAAACATCCATAGATTGCTAGAAGCAGGACTCCCTGCTACATAATTGGTGGGGCTCAGTGCAGAATGAAAATGTGAGGTCACTCCTTCAGAAATTAAGGATTTCTAGATGACAGGAGAACCTTAAACCAAGTGCGGGCCCTTCAGAGCACAGGGCTGTTTGTGGCTTCTGTAGGTGGTACATCTGTGAAGCCCGTCCTGCCAATGTGTCACCGAACGCAAGTTGTGTGCCCGACACACAGTGAGGCCAAACAAACCGAAACCTCGGAGTTTGGAGAAGGGAAAGGTTTTTTTGCAGGGCCATGCGAGAAGAACGAGGGGCTTATGTCCCCCAAACCCCACATTCCCCGAAGGGTTTCAGCAAAGCATTTTTAAAGGCCAGAGGAGGGGGTGGGGTCCCAGGGTATGTGATCAGCTTGCACAATTCTGTGATGGGCTGGTGTCACGGGGTGAACATTATGGACCCTTAAGTGCCAGAAGGTCCTGGGGGCTACATGCTCATGACCATCAAGTAGTTAATTTCTTCCATCTGGTGGTTGTTTTTAGCATCTGAAAACCTCAGGAAATATGCATGAAATACAATTACCTGGGTACTTCAGAGAGGAGGTAAAGCAGAGGACATGGGGGAGGGGTCCGCCCTGGGATGGCCCCATAGGGTCCTGCTTGATTCCAATAGGAAGAAGGCTGGACCTGTGGCCGTGTTGGTTTTAACAAGCTGTGTTATCAAGAGGCCTGGACTATTGCCACCTTGTTCTGAGGGGTGACAGTCAGCCTTTGAAGAGCAGTGTACTCAGAAACTGGTACAAAGTGGGGGGAAAGCTGGGTTGTGGGTGTGAGTGGGCACAGACCACAAACACATCCCTAGGTTAAAATCCCACCACTGGTCTCCTCGGTGCTTTTTGGTCCAACCCTCACACCCATCCATTCTCTTCCCTGAAGTCAGAGCAACCTCTCAGTTGCTGTCTTCATGAAATTATCATATGCTTAAACTCTTCCAGTAGCCTAAGGATAAAGGCCAAATGCTTGAGCATGGCTCACAGCCCCTTCAGGACCAGCACCGGCTATCCTCTTGCACCTGACCTCAAAGCCCACCTCCCCCTCTCTCTCCTCACCGCCCTTTTCCTTCTCTCCATCTCCACCTCTATCCTCTCCCGGAAATCGCTCTCTGAAGGATGCCCTCTACCAACCCCTAATCCTTTGAATCTCACATCTTCTAGAAAGTCCTTTTCTGATTCCTGGGCACCTTCTGTGTTCTTCCGTAGCCAACCATGCTTATCTCTCCCGGAACACACATAACTCGAAGTGGTGAAAGTCTGTTACTTGTCCATGCCTCCTGCTGGGCTATAAATTCCATAAAGTCATAGACGGCGTCTATTTCAGCATTACACCCCTAGACCTAGGACCCACGAGGGTGTTATTTGTGTAAGGTGAGCATTAGCAGGAAAAGCACTATTAATTACAGCTCTCCACTTTTTGAAAAAGGGAAAACATATGACTCAGAGGAAAACATAAGATTGTTGTTATGGTTTTACAGTGTACACTCTGGCAGACAAAGTGGAGCGATTTCACAGGCAATATGGCAGGGCCATTATTAAAACACCACAGTTTGTCATGTGCTGTCCGTCCCGGTTCTTACAGGGGCTGTATTATGAGTAGAAAATGACCTCTATTCAGAAACTGAAGCTCTGGACATGCCAAGAGGATGGAGGACTGAAGTTAAAAGAAAGAGTGAAGGAAAATGGGGAGTGTTTGGAGGTGAGAAGGTGGCGGGGGGATGCCAAACGGGAGAGAGGAAAGGAAAGAGGGAAAGAGGGGGGAGGAATGTAGGAGGAGGGAAGGGAAGACAGGTAAAGATGGAGAGGTGGGAAGAAACACAGGGTCCAGCAAAGGCTGGAAAACTGTGGGGTAGAGGTACAGAGGGATGGAGGGGGTGACTCTCCAGGTCACCGTTTCATGCAGAAGGATCTAGAAACTCCTTGTTCCCTCCATAACTCCCCAGTGCCTTTCCTGTGCTCCCCGATAAATCACACTGGTGTTTTCTAAAACCCAAAATGCAGAAGGGGGTCGAGGGTTGTGCCACAGAGCTCCTGTGAGGACACAGACATTAGCTTCTGTGTTTTGCTTGGATTTGGAAACATTTTGAAAGTCACTGAATTCGTTTTCTTTTCACGGTTGTAAATACTTTGTGACAATGTTCCTGCTAGAATTTCCGAGCCTGTATTCGTGTATTCTGGTCATTTCTCATAGTTCCTATGAACCAGAAGGTCCCTTCATGTATGTATAAGGGCTGTGTTTAACTGAGAGGCCTCAGCTGAGGCTGTCGGATTGGAGCACAAGCTTGTAGTAGTGGAGATGCATCATCTAACATCTATAAAGATACGGTAAAAGTGTGTTATTCTGAATATCTAGGTTTGTGCAGTTAATTGTAATTTAGTATATGCAGAGATCTATAATAAAGCAAAGATATTCCTTAAACCAACGGTTTAAATTTTCTTCATGGAGTCTCAATTTTGTTCCTACTTAATAGGCATTACTTCCACTGAAGATGGACTAGTCGAGAAACATAGTGAAAGACGTTAAAGTGGAAAAAGATGACTGGGTGTCCTGTCAACAGGATGTTGAGTATCGTCTGTAGACCCTTTGTGAGGCGCTGAATCTATAGAGGTCTATACCTTTGATTATGTTGGCCATTGTATAATTCTGAAAGATGTAGAAACTGATAAAAATGCAGATGATTCTTGTCCATAGAAACACAAATTACCTTTCTCCACTAGAGATACCGTTGATTTTTACATTGTAGAAATGACTATCCCAAACATGGCATTTTAATGCTCTATAGGCTATGAGTCAGTTTTGCATCTATGAGCCAATTCGGTTCAGCATTCCTGATTTACCTGCACCAATATGTCTGCTCTTGAGATCTGTCTCTGAATGAGCTTTAACGTCTTACCATCCCTTCATTAATAGATGAGTTAAATAAAAACTTTGTCACATGCTCATTTTATATTTGTATGAAAGTGAGGATTTCACTTTTTGATAATGATCTTTTAACAGAAGTCAGGTGACAATCAGTGAATACAGGAAGTCATGTTAGGAGTTTGCTGTAGCGAAACTCTTTTCCCTCAGGGAAAGAATGAAGCATGTTGATTACCAAAGTAAATAGATAAACTGCCTCAGCTGAACAATTAAGAGTGTACAGAGTTTCCAGAAGGGAAGAAGTATAGGCAAAGCCCAAAGTGGGATGTTACAAAATGTAACTGGGTGTGGATTTACCAGGTAAGGAAAAAGTGCCAAAGCTGGACTCATTGAAACTAGTAGCTTGGAGGAAAGAGGACCTTGATAAACAAAGGGCACACATTTCGGGTGTTTGATAATTCTTTAAAATGTTATTTTCAGAATCTGTAACCACATAGACAGCCATCCAGAAATATCTTACTATCAATATATTTGTGTGGTTTGGTTTTTCTTTAATTTGGGTATTTGTTGTGTTTTTAATTGATGTGACTTGCAAAATACATTTTTTAATAACAAAGATGTAAAGTGATTTATCTCTAAGGAATGTTCTGGTCAATCAATCCAATCTGCTCCTTAATGCTCTTGGATCCAGATAAGCAGGTCAACATAAGGGCTTTTATGTTTTGTTTTGTTTTTCACTTTGAAATTTTTTTTTTTTTTTTTTTGTGGTACGCGGGCCTCTCACTGTTGTGGCCTCTCCCGTTGCGGAGCACAAGCTCCGGACGCGCAGGCTCAGCGGCCACGGCTCACGGGCGCAGCCGCTCCACGGCATGTGGGATCCTCCCGGACCGGGGCACGAACCCGTGTCCCCTGCATCGGCAGGCGGACTCTCAACCACTGCGCTACCAGGGAAGCCCTCACTTTGAAATTAATTTGTCATTGATTCCATTATTTTGAGGGGAAAAAAAAAAAAAAAAAAACTTACCTAAGAGCTCAGTGTGGAAGTTTGGATGTTTTCCTGAGAAGAATGGTTCCTCATTTGGGAGTCATGGTGAGAAGTATGAACAGTTATGGTAAGTAACAGAACAAGTATGTCTGCTAGATGCTCAAAGATCACTTCCTGCAAACATGGGGCTCTTTCCGCACAAGCTGGAACTGTCTCCTGAAAAGAGAGTCAGTACTGCCAGCTTTGGCTCCACCTACATTGGAGGTGAAATTAGTCATGTTCCATTAGCCTTTTTTTCTCTTTGCCAAATACTAATATCACATTTATCATTGAAGACGGAGCACTGAGAGGCGACTACTAAGGAGTTCTATGACTTTCATTGTGTCACTGAGAGATAAAGAGGAAAGGTGTGTTTCATAGTATCAACCCTGTCAAGGAGACAACATACGCAAGAAACATCAGTAGGATTGTTCTTGGAAAATAAATGTTCACCTTAGGTAAAACCACTGTCATATGCTTCTCTGGAAAATTAAGGTGTTAGGAAAAATTAAGGCAGAAAGAAAGAAGGAGAGAGAGAGAAAGGGAGGGAGGGAGGGAGGAAGGAGGGAGAGCTAAGTCCAAGTATTTTGGGAACTAGGAATTCTCATACACAGCTGTTTGGGGGGGCAATTAGGAACTCACACCGCTGAGTGCGTGTTCCTTAAATCACTTGCAAGAGCAATTTTGCGTATCTAGGAGAGTTCAAAATTCTGGATATATACTACTATATATCTGAGAGAAATGCTTGCCTATATATACAAGGAGAAAATACAAGAGTGTTCAATTTCATTATTATTATTAATAGTTAGAATCTGAAGAAACCTATATGTGTGTCAGTAGGGAAATGGATAAAATAGTTTAGTATTATTATAGTAATAGTGAACTAGATCTATATGTGCCAACATGGATAGATATTTTTTTTAAGTGAAAAAAAAAAAGGCCAGAATGAAAAAAGCCAGCTTCAAAAATATATATACACAATGATATATAATGGAAAAAATGAACTATACAATCCAGGAAAAAGAAGGTATGGAATAGGACTAAGCAGACGATATAAGATTTTGCATTTTATTCTATGTCTTTGGTATTAAAAAAAAGAAAAATCACAAAATATTAATAGTTTAATTCTGTTTGGCATGTAATACAGATGCTGGTTTTTCTCTATAGTTTGTCTTTATAAAAAGAAAAAAGAAAAGTCACTAAAATATTATTTAAAAAAATAGAGACTTGTTGAGTCATAGACTAGATGCATTCTTTTCACATCCTCCACCTGCAACTGTGGTAGAAAAAAATTACGGGAAAAGAACTCTGGGAAAATGACAATTACCTCCAATCCTTGATGGAATTGCAGTACTATCCTTGGCTAGATCTCAGATTCTCTCACTTCTTCCACGTGAAACAAAACCTTGAGGGTCCTCAGGGCCCCCTTCAGGTACACAGTCACCTGCATGTTTACTGACACCTCAGCATTGTCTACCACCTGCTCTTTGATGTAGTTCACAAGAGAACCTGTAAAACCTGCACGAATACATGTAAAAATTTCCCAAAGACAACTACTTTAAAAATGTATCGGACTTCCCTGGTGGCGCAGTGGTTGCGAGTCCGCCTGCCGATTCAGGGGACGTGGGTTCGTGCCCCGGTCCGGGAAGATCCCACGTGCCGCGGAGCGGCTGGGCCCGTGAGCCATGGCTGCTGAGCCTGCGCGTCTGGAGCCTGTGCCCCGCAACGGGAGAGACCACAGCAGTGGGAGGCCCGCGTACTGAAAAAAAAAAAAAAAAAAAACCCCAAAATGTATGTATCTTAGGAAGTTTGAAAGAGCAACCATTTTATCTGGATGATGTAAAGAGAAACTTGTTTTTAAAAACTAAACTTAGGCATTTTGCTTCTGAGCATAAATCCTGTTTCGTTTGTTTGGTTGGTTTGGTCGATGGAGTTTTAGCAACAAACTAGTGTGGGTTGAAGAAAATTGGGGGGAGATGTGCAAAGGAAGAAGCTGTGGGTTTGTGAGATGTGTCCTAAATTTCTCTAAACTCTGAGTTTCCTACCTGGTAAGGAATGAGAGGTAAGTGAGTCTCAGACTCACCTCCATCCTTGCTAGTCAACATCTCCGATGTAAAAGTGAATAAACAGAGACCATGTCTCTTTAAAGATGTGAGTGGGAAATCACTCATCATCCAGGAGATATTACTGTGATGATGTTACAGCCCCTGGTGATGCAGGGCTTCCTGGGGCTCTGCACCCTAGATTGTTACCCTGAGGCATTTCCATGCCCCATCAGCACACACAATGTGGGTCTGGGTCTGGGTTTAAAGCCTTCTCCCTTCTCAGGGGCTTCTGCCCCCAGTTCCCTTTCAATCTCCCTGGGTGTCGAATCCTGGTCATCACACCTGCTCCACCCCATGCCCCTGGGCACAAATCCTTCCCCCTCCCTGTTCCCCTCCATCCCCCTCGTACTTACTCATCACCACTTGCTCTTCCACTGTTCCTTGATCGCTGACATCTAGCTCAAGCCTTGACTCTTTCCTCTGCAACCGTTCTCTGGGATTTCTGCATCCTCACATTCAAGACCCTGGTCTCTCACCTCCTTGATCTCCTCCATGCCAATGACCTGCATCTCACTTAGGTGAATTGCCATGTTCTGCCACAAAGTGACCATCAGGAACTGCTCCAATTTGAAAATACATGATTCTAAGTTTGAATATTTTTGGTGGGGAGCACACCCTTTACCGCCTCTTCCTCACTTTCATGGGACATCTGCCTTCATTGAGAGGCCCAGCTCTTCTACACCTCCTTCCTTAGCTTCCAACTATTCAAGCTACAACTACCTTCCTATTAAACCAGATGCCCTGCAAAGCTATTTAAATACTCTCTTTGTCAACCTTCCCTATATCTCTCCCGCTTGATGTTCCACTGTGCCACTGGCCACTCCTGGTCCTGGGGCACCTACCAATCCTCCCTGCTGTCTCTGTGACTGATGGGGAAGGCCACAAAACGTTAGTGAAGAGATATTCCCATTGAAAAATACAACTGGATCCTCATAGCTGCTTGACAAGGATGTACAGGACCCAGAGCTCTTGAGAGCTGACCTCTCACACGTTCTTTGTAACAATCCTCTTCTAGCATATTAATCTCTCCCTTTCTACTTGCTCTTTTATCCTTTTGCCTAAAAAGGTGTTCATACCTCTTACTCTAAAAACATTTCAACAACAAACTTTCTGTTAACTCCGCCTACTCTTGAATTACCATCCTATCTTTTCCCTTCCGTTTTCAATGAAACTTCCAAAAAAAAAAAAAATTGTTAATCACCCAGCCTCTTCCTCCTCTCTCTGAAGTGCTAGTAATTCATCCCTCTCTCTAAATCCGACTCTTAAAGTCACCAATGACTGTAGGCTAACAAGGGCTTTTCTCAAGTCTCCTATTTCTCAACTTGAAGCTTTTAACATGTCAATCAATTCTTTATTTTATTTTATTTATTTATTTTTTAACATCTTTATTGGAGTATAACTGTTTTACAATGGTGTGTTAGTTTCTGCTTTACAACAAAGTGAATCAGTTATACATATACATATGTTCCCATATCTCTTCCCTCTTGCATTTCCCTCCCTCCCACCCTCCCTATCCCACCCCTCTAGGGGGTCACAAAGCTTTGAAACTCCTCTCTCATCTTCCCTGCATCTGTACCGCCTGGGGTCTCTATCCTAGGACTTCCCATTTCCTCCCTCCTAATCTGGCTTTTCTTCATTCCTCTTTAAATGAGGGCGTTTCCCAAAATATCTCACATCCCTTGTCCTGCTTTTGGCACCACCATTCTTCTAGTTCTTCAGGTTCAGATCTGGGGTGTGATAATTAACTTTGCTTCTATCTTTACTTTTCCAGCCCCCCCCATCCTTTCCCCAACCCCAAATCAGTTTCCAAAACCTGCTGATGATGATTTAGACAGACAGCTCCCATATGTCTCTTTCTTTGCATATTCTCTGCCATCACTTCATGTTTTCATTTATCTCTTCCAGCCTGAATGACAAAAAAAAAAATTATCCTCAGTGGTTGCTCTCCTGGATTCCCTCCTCCCGGCCACTGACACTCTGCTGTCAGATGAATTTCCTTAAAGCAGTGCTGTGATTTTGATACTCCCTTCTCAAATATCTGTCCATGACATCTGTGTTGCATATACACGCTACCTATCAAGAGACTTTGCTCTTTGTATTGCTATTCAAAATGCTCCCAGTCTATGCCCAGTCTGCCTTTCCAGTGTAACTTCTGCTCTTCTGTAATTAGCCTTGGCTCCAGACCCAGATGAATCTCCTTCCTTCCCTCCAACAAGCTTTGTCTTTTCCTTTCTGCAATGAGCTGGGCTTTCAGGTGGAGTCATCCTTCAGTCTCACATAAGTCCACATGCACAGCATGAAGTCTGGCTCTTCCATAAACTTTTCCCTGATAAATGATGCCAGAGGTAATCTCTCCCATCACTAAAATGCGAGAACACATATTGTTTGTACCGTTTAGTAACTTTTCCCGGTCTTGTATATTATCTATTTATGATTTCATAACCCAGCTGTTCAAACAATAATAAAACGAATAATACTCCAAACCCACTGAGAGTTTACTATATGCCAAGCCCTTGACATATTAACCTACTTGATTCTCCCAACACACAATCTTTTGGTATGATTTCAGCCTTTCCTATAAGATAGCAAAAGGAATGGCTGGAGTTTCCGTCCCATGCACTGTGGGAAATCCACCACCAGTCTTCCCACCCTCCATTCCTCTGGGATCCTCAAAGAAGGAGGTGGGGGAGAGAGTTGAGTTCTGGTGAGCCATCCTCGCTGGAGGCTGTGCTGGAACCAGCACTAAATGGCTTGCTGCCAGCACATAGCGCTTGGTTCCTGCCTTTGAACCCTAAATCCTTCATTTCCCCAGAGTCTCATTAGCATAAGCCTGCTGGGTGGAACAGATTTTTTGTTGACAGTCTGAGAAAAGGAGGAGGGTGATTACATCCAAACCCAGAAAACAACTTACATTGATCACTGGAATAATTGTCCTACAGTCCCTCTGCAACACCCCACGCAGAATTTTCCTGGTTAATGTTCTCCTGGAGCCTGTATCTATCTCATATGTCTGGGCTCTTCTTCCTTCCCAGAGCCTCTGACATCTCCCTTTTCCCATCCTCTTGTTGCTGAATAAATTCCTAGGTCTTCTCACTCTCAAGATACAGAGTAACTCATCTCTCCTTTTGTTTTGCACTCACTCCTCCAAATGCCTAGTGGGTTTCAGCTTTCACCTCCAAAATGACCCAAGTGAAGTATCTTCTGAAATAAGCTTCCATCTTTATGCTACTCCCTTAGAAGGCTGCTGTACTTTTATCAATTTAAACAGCAACATTTTATTTTTCTTCCTCACCTATGTATATCCTATCTTCCTGGCATATGCATGGCTTATCTTTTATTCTATATTGTAAACATCTTGACTGCATCTTTTAATCAGCTCTGTACCCCTCTTTGTGCCACATACTTATTGAATAAATAAATTAATAAGAGAAAGAAAAAGCATGAGGACAGATGGGTTTTAAGATGGATAAAGAGAAGCGACGACTGGTTTCTCTCCATGGCTAGGAAAGCTTAGAAAGCCTCTTTTTCATGGTTGCAGATAACCCAAAGCTGGGAGATAGAAAATACACAGAAAAATTCAGCAAGGTCTTGAGAGTTCTGTACTATTTCCAGAATATACTGACTCTTACTAGAGCCAAGGTTACAAAAAATGTATTCTGTAAATACTGAGCATCTCAGGAAATGACATGAGGTATTCTCCCCCACTCCTTTTCTTTCTGGAATGAGAAATGGAGGGAAAACTAAGCTGCCATCAGGGTCTCCCTGGACTAAACCCTCACACCAAGGCGTGGGCAGCCCTGGGTTGAAATCACTTCCTCTGGTTTATCGTTGTTGAAATGGCCACAAAGCTAATGATTCAGTTCATTCCCAGGGGATAACTTTCTTCTCTCTCCCTCAATAAGCTGCCATTTCTTCTCACAGAAACAGCAATGTTCCCAGATCTTAATTCTTCACATCAACTGGAATTTATAAAAACATGTTCTTGATTCCTCTCTGAGAATCACAAAGAATCCTCTTCATTTAATGTTTGTTCCTAATCATTCCCAGCTACCTTAGGGAGAAAACCTGCCAACAGCACCAAAGATGTGACAATTCCAGCCCAGTCTCCCTCTGAGCAGGTTTTGTTCCCAAGGCTAGAGACCCAAGAAGCTCATAGTCTAAGCAATTAAGTAATTTCATAACTATTTAAGTTTAGAAACATTTTAACCTCAGAATGTTAATCATCCAGAGTCTGCATACAACTTTATTGTCATTTGGAAAAATTTACTATCTACTATTATTTCAGTTGTTCCCCTCATACTTCCATATCGGATGGAAATAGGATAGAAATGAGGATAAAGCAGTTTAGAAGTCACCAAAAAAAGCTCTACTCCAAAACATAGTCATTTATTTGGGAATGCAGAATGTATTTTTAACAAAAACAAAATTTCCAAGATAACAACAGCAACAAGAAAAAATGCTGTCATTTTCTGAGTACTTATCATGTACCAGATACTATACTAGGTTGAATGATATTTCACTCAATTCTGTTAACAACTCTGAAAAGTGGGTATGAGGCCTTCCATCTTTGCTAGGAAACTAAAGCTCAGAGAAGTTGTGTAACTTACTCATGGACACTTAGCTGTACTTTAAAAATATAGAGTTACTTTTTGACTCTCATAGTAAATACTGAATAAATAAGAAAAGAAATAAATGAACCAGTGGCTTCTTGAAACCATCCATGAAGCCTATGTAATTGTCCATATGCAAAGAAAAATAAGCACAAAAATTAAGTACAATCTTAGTAATAAGATTATGCAGAAAATCAATTATTTTGGATAAAAAAGATTTTAACATTGAATTCTGATGTTTGAGAGAAACTGGTCTAAATAGAGGAGGGAGATGAATATTTTGGGGAGAAAATTCTAATCACTTTGAATTGTACTCGAAAAATTTTGGCTTCACTTTTCTTTAATACATAAGTCCCCTACACATGAACTAGTTCAGTTCTGAGAGCGTGTTCTTAAGTCTAATTTGTTCATTAAGTCCAACAAAGTTAACCAAGGTACCCAACTAACACAATCGGCTATATAGCACTGTACTGTAATAGGTTTATAATACTTTTCGCACAAATAATACATAAAAAACAAACAAAAACAAACAAAAAAACATTTTTAATCTTACAGTATATTACCTTGAAAAGTACAGTAGTACAGTACAACAGCTGGCGCTTCTTAGTGTACCAGCTACATCATCGCTGATTTTATGCTTATTTCTGGACATCCTGGGCTTGAAATAAAGACTCTGTACTATGGTACTCTATAGAGTACTGTACAGTAAAGTACACAAAACACAACCACTTGTAGAGGATGCAAGCACATGACCATGTACACCACACACGTGAACTAACTTATGTGACTGGACATGCGAAATGCACGTTTGCATCTTTGAAAATTTGCAACTTGAAGGTTCGTATGTAGGGGACTTACTGTGCTAGTATTTCTCTTCACACTTTTGTATTTATCATCGTGAGAGGTTTTCTTTTACTGTCATACGGAACAAAATGAAACATACCTAGTTACAGGTGGCAGAAATCCGGGCAGTGACTCTTCCATATTTTATATCTTATGATCCTTTGTCATTATTAAAGACTCTGGATCAAATCCTGATATCAACAAAAATCCCAGGCATCCCCCTTCCCCCAACCCAAATAGAGAAATAAATCAGCTTTGTGGTTACCGAGGGGAAGGGAGAGGGGGGAGGGAGGAATTGGATGCAGACAGTCAAAAGGTACAAACTTCCAGTTATATGATAAATAAGTACTAGGGATATAATGCATAACATGATAAATATCATTAATCCTGATGTATGGATTATATAAAATTAAGAGAGTAAATCCTAAGGGTTCTTTTCACAGGAAAACATTTTTTTTCTATTTCTTTAATTTTGTATCTTTAGGAGATGATGGATGTTCACTAAACTTGTTGTGATCATCATTTCATGATGTATGGAAGTCACATCATTAGGCTGAACACTTTAAATGTATACAGTGCTGTATGTCAACAATATTTCAGTAAAACTGGAGGAAAACAAAACAACTACTTTACAAAAATATATATATATATATTCAGTGTCTGGAGAGTCACCAGAACTAAGGGAAGGTGTGGGCAAGACACTGAGAGAACAGGGACCCACACCAACCAGAGTCCCACACTCCTGGGGAAGGGTGGCCATTTGAGCTTCAAAAACCTTTACTTGCCTCACCCAATTCCATATGCAAGTGTCCTGGAGGTGTCAAAAGGAAGCTGCTGACAGCAAAGAAAAGACAAGGACGAATTCTTCTTGGGCCACCGGAAAAGAATTGGTAGCAAGGAAGGCAAAATAGTATTAGAAGCTGAATGGTCATGGGTGAAAAATAAGAGCCTAAGGAGTACCTAATTCACAAGTAAGGGTCAAAGATATTAGCTTATGAGGGGTTTTGCTGCCCCCCCAGCCCAACTCTCACATCTGAGGAGCATTTGTCCTGGACCATCAGCATCTGGGTTCGCGGGAATACTGGGTAAATCTAGAGAACAGAGGAGGTCAGAGAAGATATCTTGATTCTCAATGGAATGGTCAAAATCCTACTAATGCGCAAAACAGAACAGATACAGTAAAGAGAAGATAAGGAAAGAGAAAAGGTAGCTATTTCAGGTCAGATTTGGAGAAGACATTTCGGGGGGAGAAGTACCATGCATGTAGGCCTGTTCCTCCATCTAGAGGGCTGAGTAGTGGAAATGTGTTGACTCACACACTCTGTGTGCCAAGATTTAAAAAATTATCAATAAAGCTAATTGTATCATTCAGCATTCCACTGTTGAAACAGATCCTCATGGAGATGTATATTAGGAGATTTATTGGAAAAATTAGTTTATGCAGTTGGGTAGGCAGGTGAGCCCAGAAGCTGTAGGGCAGGCGATCAGGAAGCATAGGCTGAACACTAGGGCACCAGCTGAAGCCTCTGCCCACAGGCAAAATTTCTTCTTGCTCAGGAAAACTCAGTTCTGCTCTAAAGACTTTTCTACTGATAGAATCAAGTCCACCCAGATTATCTAGAATAATCTCTTTTACTTAAAGTCAACTCATTATAGATGTAAATCATAGCTACAAGATACCCTCAGGGCAATACCTCCATCAGTATTTGATTGAATATCTGTGGACTCTAGCCTGGCCACGTTGACACATAAAACTGATCAACACACTGACAAACTGTTCAGAAATAATGCAACAACTATCTACCTTGACAAATATGCATCACGATGATAATATTTAAAATATATATTGAGCAATGGTTTTTAAATGAGTGAAAAAGCAGCAAAATATCAAAGATGGTTGAAAGTTATTATTACCTATTTCTGGGTATTCTCTTGGACCAGTCAGGGATGTTTGCATGCTTCATAAAATAAAGATATATTATATGTAACTTTCCAATTATATATTTATTTCATAAAATCTATTTTTCTTGCCTTAATGTCCACAAAATTGCGAAATATGTTGTTATCAAGAGTTTGGTATGTTAATAATAATGTCACCTCACACAACTTTTCTTGAGTCACTATCATTTCTAGGTAGTTTTATAAATTGATTTAAATTTGGAAAATTTTGCTCTGTAGGGGAAGAGGCAACTAGAATTGCCAATAGATATCTTAACGAAATGCTTAGATTGAGAAATAATCAGGAATTTTATATATTTTGTTCAAATATTATAATAGAATCCCATATGATAAATTAGCATTATCATAGAAAATGCCTTTTTTATCATGTAAATTTCTATCATATATTGTGATTTTAACCATCTCAAGGCGAAATTTAGATCCATATGATGTTTTAAAATTGCCTTTTCTTTCAAGTTTTTCAAAGTTGGGATAGTATAAAGAAAACTGAAAATAGCACTATGTTGCTGCATTTGCCCAAACCTCTCTTTAATAGGAGTATGCCATGATCCACAAAGACCAGGAGATCATCCTTACAGAAATACGTTTTGGGATTATTTGTACATGAATCTTCTTTATATTCATGTACACATTTTTGCTTCCTTGTTCTAATATTTTATTGGAATGTCACTTTACTTGTACAGGCTATATGCAGTTTCGTTTGATTTATAAAAACAGTTTTTCCTTTAAAAATAATTGTAACCCTTTTAAAGTGAAATGGCCAAACTCTGATCTTTTCTTTTTGTAAGTTTTTGCTTAAACGCTTATACCAAATAAACAAAGTTCATTCCAAATAACAAAATAACGTGGGAAGCTCACGTTCAAAATGAATTTAATTTTCTGCTGAAGACCACAGTTGGCTGTTTATTTGAAACTCTTCTGTTATTTAACTTAAAACTCTGCTATACATCTGACATCTTGTCTAAATTAAATCTTACTGCTTTAACAGCATTCAGTTAGCATTGCCATGACGTATTTAAGGATAGCTGCATGGCTGAATTTGATATTGGTTTCTTCCATTTTCCCCCTTTGGGCAGGTATAGACAATAACATATATAATCTTTAAATTGGTTCATAGAATGCCGCTGTTATCCACAAGTTGAAATCTTGTCTCTTGGTAACAAATTCAAACTATGTTGAGTTCTCTTCTGGCTTAAACGTGTTTTTTCTTCATCTGAGCACAGTTCTCAGCAAACTTTAAATCAATGCCTAAAATTAAAAGGGTTTTTTTTTCAGCTTCTTATAAAAGCCAAAACTTAGCTTTACAAAGAATGTAAAAGCCAATGAAACATTTATAAATGTTCACTTCTTTATTTCTTCATCTAGTAGTTTTTAATAATTTGTATGATAAATGTAGGCATACAAGAAGACTTTTATTTTTTTTTTTTTGCGGTACGCGGGCCTCTCACTTTTGTGGCCTCTCCCGTTGCGGAGCACAGGCTCCGGACGCGCAGGCTCAGCGGCCATGACTCACGGGCCCAGCCGCTCCGCAGCATGTGGGATCTTCCCGGACCGGGGCACGAACCCGCGTCCCCTGCATCGGCAGGCGGACTCTAAACCACTGCGCCACCAGGGAAGCCCCAAGAAGACTTTTATTACTAATATAAGCCAGTTGACCTGAGATATGTATTCTTAGAAATTTTATATATTAAGTATTCTTATTTTACTACTGTTGATTAACAATCCCTTTTACAATTTTCCATTCTAGATACTGATCATTTGTTTCATTATTTTTTTTAATCTGTGTTTTTAATCTGTGTTTGGCTATTTTAGCATCAAATTTCGAAATCATTTCCGCTTAACCTAGAAATTTTCCATTGTTTTCTGTAAATATTGTCCTGTTATTGCCACAAAAACATCCTTATGCTTGGATAAATATTAGACACAATATTATTCTTTTAATAATTTCACCCAATGCCCAGTGGTCTATTTTAGTGATTAAATACTATGAATTGTTTTCCAGTTATTCAGCTTTTTTTTTTCAGTTCTAATAATTGCTATTTTTCCTGTGTATATCATTTTTGTTCCTCTTATTGAGAGCGTAAGAGTTTGCAGTCACAAATATCTTCATTGGCCAAAGCTGATCTTAAAAATGGATTACAGGGCTTCCCTGGTGGCACAGTAGTTGAGTCTGCCTGCCGATGCAGGGGACACGGGTTCGTGCCCCGGTCCGGGAAGATCCCACATGCCGTGGAGCGGCTGGGCCTGTGAGCCATGGCCGCTGAGCCTGCGCGTCCGGAGCCTGTGCTCTGCAACGGGAGAGGCCACAACAGTGAGAGGCCCGCGTACCTCAAAAAAAAAAAAAAAGATTATAAAACTTGCACCAGTAATATCAAAACACTCTGTTTTTGAATCTAAAATAAAAACCAATTACATAGTTAGAAGGCATAGGTTTTATTTGTTTTGTTAAAATGCAATCAATGAAACTTTTGAAACAATGAAAGTTTCATTGTATGAAACTTTCATACAAAGATGCTTGTGAATTTTAAAAAGAAAAATTTTTAAGAACATCTCTAATTAGGTGTTTTAGGATCCAGTCTAATATTTATATCTGTAAATAAATATGTTTGAAAGATAAGGCCATTTTGTCATACCATTCAAATTACCAAGAAGGACTAAGATGAAAGTTATAAGCTTTTTCAGTGGTAGTTCTAGTTATTTGCAAAGACCAAATTTTCTCCTTTCAAATTATTTTGCCTGCTATATTGGAATTTCAGCCTATTTCAAATGTGTTAATGAAGCCACTTCTTCCACGTTTAGCCTTTCTGATAATAGCATGGCTGTTCCTCCAGTCTCTTGGGCTGGACACCTCTTTCACCCCATGATCAATGGCAGTTGTTAAGCACCGACAGTTTTATCTTAGCAATGTCTCTCCTCTCTGTCCTCCACTTTCGGTTTCTACTAACACTTCCCTAGTTTGGGCCATCATTACAACATGTCTAGACTTTTAAATAGGTTTCTAAGTTGGGTGCTCTTCTCCCGCTCAAGTCAATCCGCCCACTGGTACACATTCATTCTCCACAATCTCAGCCTGATTTTCGTTTGTGGATATCCTATGCATTCTTCAAAATTAATCTCAGTTGCTTCCTCTTCCATGAAACTTTAGCTGATCCACCCAACCAGAGGATACCTCCCATTTGGAATCTCCTAGTCTCCTCTGGGAAGAACGTTCTTCTTGCTTTATTGTTGTCTGATTCCTTCTCTTATTCCCCTTATAAACTGTGAGCTTCCTGCAGTCAAAGTCTTTCTCTCTATTCCTTATCTCCCCCGTATCCCTAACATGATCCCATATATAAGTATCACTAAAAATTTGCTGAATTAAATAGTGTACGGGTGTTCCCTTTTCTTCACATCCTCTCCAGCATTTGTTACTTGTAGACTTTTTAATGATGGCCACTCTAACCCGTGTGAGGTGGTACCTCAATGTAGTTTTGATACAAGGGTAACAATCTAGTTGCCGATTCAGAAAAAGATATCTCAGTTTTCATAGGAATGAAAACACCTGTAGGAAAAGGAGTAAATACTGCTTTTCAGAGGTGGGAGACTGTGGAACACATTTGTTTTCAAAACTTCTGTTTGAAAAATGTCAACAGGAACCATAACATCAAACAAGCGAAACTCTCTCCAAGCATGTTTTTTCCTGTTTGTTTCACTGAGAATATGCTGTGATATTTTGGCTACCTGGTCTGCTTGTTTCCATGCTGAGGGACATTCTGTCCTCTGGAAGGAAAAAGGAAAGAACAAAACTTGAGCCTGGGAAAAGTGGAAGTAATCTCTTTCCCTAAAGCTAATCTTTTTGCAAAACCATAAATATGACACATTATTAATGGAGGATAATTAATCCATTCCTAATAAATGTCATTCTTATTTCATCAATGTGACTATTTTCTCCAGTGCTCTTATTTGACCCAAAAGTACAGACAACTCCTGATAAGATGTGGATTGCCTGATGAAATTAAGTCCCTCCCTCAAGAAAGCAAACATTTTGAGATTTACTAGGGCAATTCACATTGAAGGCAAATGATAACATTTATTTCAACCCTTTGCTCCTATCTCTCTGAAACTTTAAGGCAAACATGTAACCAGGCCATCAGGAAATAGGGCTGCCATCAACGCAAAATTGATTTTTCATATACATGTCAGTCTCAGAAAGGTAGGTTATAAAAGAATAGATTCATGGGTCCACAGGGGACTTAGTAAAAATTTGAAAAGGCAAGCTATTTTTCCTTATTTTGTTTGAGGGGAAGGGGCTTTTAAACAACATGATTTTAGCAGTATAATTTTAAATATAAAGTGAAAATCTTAAAGGTCTGCAGTCAATTATTAGCTTGTGTGATTTACACATGACTTTATCACACAAAGTCCTGATATAATACAAAATATTTGCAGAAACAACAGTATAACACACCTGTAAAAGGCAATGGAACAAAGTGAGAGCGTTACAACCTTGAACTGTTCTTCAGTCCTTGACACTTTGGGGACTACTGGTAATCCCCAGACCTGGCCTTGAGAACCCAGGGCTTAAGCCAAGCCAGGCTTTGTACATTTATCTCCAGAGTCCTTCTCTGAACTAGTGGATGCAGTGGCGATAAAGAGGAGGGGGCAGATGGGAGAAATATTTAGGAATTGCTAGTAGACTGGTTGATGGAGAGCATGGTGAGAAGTTGAAGGAGCTGAGACAATGCCCAAGGTGGCCAGCGGGACCGAGGAGATAAATGATGGGGACATTTTCTGAGACAGGGAATATAAGAGGAGGATCCTGTTTGGTCTTTAAGATCAGAAAGAATCATGGATGTCTGCCTTCACTACAAAAGACTTCCTACATAGGTGGAGGCATTAGCATAGAATCTGGAAATAAGAAGAATCTGGAAATCTCCCAGTTAGATTGTAAAGGCTCCCTACACCTCAGACTCCACCTGCATCACTTCTTGTGCCCTTAGCCTAGCCACATGGGTGTTCGCAGCACATTTAACGATCAAAGTTAAACTGATTCAACTATGCACCATCAGCACAGTTGGTGTGAATAGGTACATTTTAATTGAGGCTTGGAGAAGTTAAATACTTGCCCAAAGTCAGTCACACAGTTGGTAAGTGACGAAGCTAGTATTTGAAGCATGCTGTCACTCCTACGCAATGGGGGAACCACCAGGCTATACCACTTTCTCATTCAATGTCCTTATAGTCTGCACACAGCCTCATACAGCTATCACTTCTCAAATCCTTTGAAATATAGTCAAAAAGCGAGAGAGAGCTGAACATGAAAACGAGAGAGGAGACAGCCTTTTGCTGAGAGTGAGACCTTGGTTAAGGGACATACATGCTTGAAAAGAGAATATATTTCTCCCTGGTTACTTAGGAGCACAAAGTTGGCTCACTTTAGACTTGACCTTGGTTCCAAATGTAGCTCCAACTGTCTCTTCTTGGCACTCAGGGTTGCAACTTCCAGGAAGAATACAGTCTGCTGATGACATTTTTATTCCCTTCCCATGAAGTGAGGAAATATTTAATACGTCATCCAGATAGAAAACTCACTTGAATGAGCTTTTTCTCCCCCATAATGCTAACAGTGCAAAAACAAACGTCTAGCTATCCAAATGAAACAATGTGATAAAATACATTTTCTCCTAGCAAGTTTTGCTCAAAACATTTCTTTTGGTGAAACTAGCATTTCTCACACCAGTTAGTCTCAGGAACTCTTTACATTAAAATTAGAGCTTTTGTTGGTGTTTATGTTGTTATTGTGCTGTTAATGTTTATCAATATTAACCATATTGGGAATTAAATCAGAATTTAAAGTATATATATTTAGTAATTCATTTTACTTCTTTACAGTTATTTCAAAATATTGACTATGTATGTGCCCCATGTTGTACAGTACATCCTTGTAGCATATTTTACACTCAATAGCTTGTACCTCCCACTCCCCCACCCCTATATTTCCCTCCCCTGCACCACTGGTAGCCACTAGTTTGTTCTCTATATCTGTGAGTCTGCTTCTTTTTTGTTATATTTACTAGTTTGTTGTGTTTTTTAGATTCTGCATATAAGTGATATAATGCAGTATTTGTCTTTTTCTGTCTGACTTATTTCACTAAGTATAATGCCCTACAAGTCCATCCACATTGCTGCAAATGGCAACATTTTGTTCTTTTTTATGGTTGAGTAGTATTCCATTGTGTGTGTGTGTGTGTGTGTGTGTGTGTGTGTGTGTGTATCTATATGACACATCTTTTTTATCCCTTCATAAAGGATGGGCATTTAGGTTGCTTGCATATCTTGGCAATTGTAAATAATGCTGCTTGAACATTGGGGTTAGTAATTCATTTCAAATGGCAATGGTAAACCCATTACATGTTAACAAAAAGTTTTGTGTGTGAAAAATAATCGTGCTTTCCAAATAGAAAAACAAACTGAGTGACTAGTGACACTGTTTTATATTTTTGCAAACCTCTTTAATGTCTTTAATAGGAGACATGGACCCTCATGTTTGCTTCTGTATTCAGTCTGTGCTGTATCACACATCATGCAGCCTTTAGACAGACCCACATGTGGGAAAATGAGAGTAAAAAAAGGCAAGTTGTATTTTGATATTATTTTGAAAATAGTTCTGACCTCATGCTCTTCTCAGGGACTCTGATCACTGGCTTATCCTTTGCGAACTTCTGAATTAAGCTCTGCCAGTCTTTATACATCTGTCTGCAGGGTCCTTCTCTGAAGGACTTCTCCTTCAGAGAAGACTGAAGAGTTCTCCTAGTCTATCCTGTGGTAGGCTGAATTTTGAGAGGACACCATGGTCTCCACTCCCTGGTGTTACTCCTGTATTAGGTGATTTCATGTGGAAAAAGAGATTTTTGCAGATATAATTGAGGTCAATAATCAGTTGACCTTAGGATAGGAAGATTTTCCAGTGCATCTAACCTAATGACATGAGTCCCTTAAAAGCAGAGAGTTGTCTTCAGCTGGGAACGGAAGAGGATGTCAGAGATCTGAAATGTGAGATGGAGGGGTCCCTGGAGCAGGGAACTGAGACAGTCTCTAGTTACTGAAAGCAGCCCCAGCCAATAGCCAGCAAGAAAATGGGGACTTTTCCTTAGAAAAGGGCCCAAGTCCCAGATGAGAATGCATCCAGCCAATACCTTTATTTCACCCTGATCAGAGAGCCCAGCCATGCCAAGCCAGACCCTGACATACAGAATGTGAGTCAATAAATGGGCATTAGTTTAACCTGCAAATACACATTAACAGAAAAGTTTAGAACCATTTCCTTACTATCATTTTTCAGAAGGAAGCCTATCATTGTTTCAAGTTGTGTGTAAGAACTATAAGAATTTTGAGGTCTTAGTAATTACCCTTCTATTAAGAAGCCTCTGAGTCTAGACTCTATCCATGTGAAAAATGATCTGCTTGCTACCTATTTCCTCTGGATGCTCTGGAATGATCAACCTTTAAATAGGTTTTGATGGGAATTTCAGCTCCCTGGAATGAGGTTCAACAACAGCTAGCCTCTTGCAAGGCCTGAAAAGTCTTAATTTCTCCTGCCTTGCAGGCCTGTAAGCATCTTGGATGACTTCACTATCATAAGAAGATTTACCTTCTTAATACTTTTCCTCAAATACTCACCTGTCCAAGCCTTCATTCTGTTCAGCCCAGATCATTCTCTCACTGGCCTCCCTTGTCTCCATGCATCAGCCTCCTCTCTTTGACCCACACCACCTGGAAGGCTCTTCCCCTCCTTCCCCATCTCTTGCTGCACATTCAAAGCTCCACATCCTTCAAGCTTGAGGTCCAGGTCTTTCAACCAATTAATTCTACTTTTATGAATCTAATGTAAAGAAATGATCAAAGATACATATCCAAGTGCATACTATACATTACTATATTATATTATATCATAAAAAATTGAAACAATTTGCTTAATTTTCTTAATTCTAAGAGCCATATCTTCACACATTTAGCCTTTCTAATGCATATTACAAATGATGTATATGTAATATAAATTTTTCTTTATTCTACAAAGTGTTATTTTAAACTCACATTTCATTTAAAAATCATTGACACCTTAGAACAAAGGGAAATATTAATGCTCCTGTGAAGTTAGGGAGTACAGTCCACAAAACCACCCTCATGTCTGATGCCAACTGCAGAGTTGGGGGTTCTCAAGGTCACCCTCCGATTTGATCATTCGCTAGAAGGGTTCACGGAACTCACTGAAAGCTGTTATACTTATGGTTATGGTTTATTACAGTGAATGACTGCACGTTAAAATCAGCCAAGGGCAAATGTGCACAGGGCAGAAAATCCCAAAGGTGGAGTGTCCATTTGGCCTCTCCCAGTAGAGTCATGGACAGCGTGAAGTCCCTTTGCAACAATGTGTGACAATATGCCTAGAGTGTTGCCACCCAGAGAGGCCCACCTGATCCTTGGGTGTCCAGAGTGTTTACTGGGCTCAGTCGCGTAGACTTGAGCGGCTGCCTGTGTCACTGTGTGGTGCATCGGTCTCCTGCCCCTCTGCACGTGGGGCAAGTGCTGTGTGGCCTAAAGGGCCCACTATAAATCACACTGTTAGACTGTCTAGTTTAGCACAAGACCCCAAGTTAAACAAAGACATTCTTATCAGGCAGGACATTCCAACGGCCAAGAGAATACCTCCCCGTAGCTAAGGTCAAAGGCCAGATCTCTCTCTGGGTGAGATTAATTCTTTGCTACAGAGCCCGCCCAAATGAATTTAATTCGTTAAATTAAATATAGTCCAACATCGTGATGGAGGAGCATGCAGCTCACTAAAGATGTGTTTTGAAAGTTACTTATGACAGGGGGAAATTTACAGAGCATAGTCTTTGTACTTCTTTTAAAGTGTGTGTGTGTGGCTTCCCTGGTGGCACGGTGGTTGAGAATCCGCCTGCCGATACAGGGGACACAGGTTCGTGCCCTGGTCTGGGAAGATCCCACATGCCGTGGAGCGGCTGGGCCCATGGGCCATGGCCGCTGAGCCTGCGCATCCGGAGCCTGTGCTCCGCAACGGGAGAGGCCACAACAGTGAGAGGCCCGCGTACCGCAAAAAAAAATAATAAATAAAAATAAAAATAAAAAAAATAAAGTGTGTGTGTGTGAAGTCTTTCAGCTAACCAATGATATATTTACATTCTGCTTTAATGATTTTTCAAATGGTCCTCAAATTTAGTTTCTATGAAATGTATTTTTTATTCTGCAGTTCAAGTTCTGAATTTTCTGACAGAATAACAGAGGCCTCTTCTTCTTTCCTATTACGTTTAACCCCAAACCAGGACTCGTGGCAATGTTTAAAGTCAGAGAATGGAAAGTCACTTTGGAAAGTCAGTTGTAGAGAGCAGCGAATTTCTCAGCAAGAATTCTCTGTTTCTCCACCTATCGAATCTCTTCCTCATTCCCTCTTTCACTGAACAAACCCCATGGAATGTGTGCAAGGCTGGGGCTATAGAGATGCATGAGTCATGTGGTCTCACACTCAAAACACTGGGAATCTGGTGACAGAAGGAAACATATAAAGGCTAAGCTACCATATAGGACAGTGGTGTCCTCTCACCCCCTAAAACCCAAAGTGCCACAGCAAGTTCCAGTCTAGAAACTTACAAAATCAATGAGAGGTTACTCTAGCTGGAGCCATAGAAGTAGGGTATCCACAGTAGAACTCACCTGTCTCCATAGGTCCTATACCTTCCAGGCCACAGACAGATCCCAGAGTGCAGTATTAGGATGGTGACCTAGGCATCTGCCACCTTATGGACCCAGAATCCCAATTATCTTTCTTTTCTTCTATTTACTTTGGAGTTTGACCACTTGCTCCCCTTCCAAACCTCATACTCAAAAGGCATATTTCATTGCTATTTAAGACATTAGAATAGCATGACTGACACTTAAAGGAGGTGCTTCCAGTGACTCCAAGGTTTCCACACCCAATCTGTACTGATTTCACGGTCATTCACCTGGCACCATTTCTGGCTTTGCCATTTGTTGCAGAGCAAAACAAACAGACAAAATGAAACAAAATAAAATATAAAGCACACGTTTATTTCCCGTCAAAAGTTTGATTGAATGAAAAAATAAGTTATAAAAATATTCTTCAATATATTCAGGTATACACACACATTCACACAAAGTGGAAAATACCATAACATCTGAAAAAAGACTGTAAAAATACAGAAAATAAATTGGCATATCCTACTCAGGAAATAAGATGTTACTCCCCAGCCCCTCAAACACAGAATCTACCCCAATGTCATTTGGTCTGAGGACCCATAAAAATTGTCTTTGACCCGGTCTCTAATGACAGTCACCGCTGCTATGTGTCACATCTAAGTTAGCTGTTTTTGATGCAGCCTTAGGTATTTTCTCAATTGCTTCGTAACAGCATTGTTATTACTAAGTTAAAAAACAATCTCCACCTTTCTGCTCTATTCAAAGGCCAAGGGCGTGGGGGAAATCTGTCTACCTACCAGCTGGGCAGCGCACACACAAACACACGCACACACAGGTCTACAGACCAAACAATCACCGAGAAGGAAATACGTTTCATTTTGCCTCGTCCAGAAGGACTTGGCAAACAATGGGGAGACCTGAGATGGGAAAATACCAAAAAGCTGCTTGAAGTGCTTATTTGTGTGTTTAAAAAAAAGACAGGGAGCTGTGAAGGGCTCTGGATCGTGCTGTGTTGAGGTGAATATACAGTCATTAAATGAATGAGCTTTACTTTCTGCATCTCCTCCAGCCATATTTTCTCTCCGACACCCAGAGCCACTTTCCTCTTACTCCAAATTTACAAATGATTGATATAGAAGGCAAAATTGTTTTGACCAGAGTGATGCCCGTTTTTCAAATTGCATGAAGAGGGAGATGCCTGTGAACAACTGCTGACTTAGGACTAGCTCATGAATTAGTAGCTTAGTATTGAGAAGATGCAGGTCAATCTTCTGGTGGTTTCTTTTGTATGTTTTCAACATCTGGATAACCAATTAAATCTCTTTTAGCTTTTATCCGATCACCTCGCTTTCCTGTAGAAAATTGTAACGTGTATGTATACGTGTAGATGATTCACTTTGCTGTACAGCAGAAACTAACACAACATTGTAAAGCAACTATACTCCAATAAATTTTTTTTAATCTACTTTATTCAAGTATAGTTGATTTACAATGTTGTGAAAAGCTTTTTAATTTGCAAATGAAAATGTATACTTCAAAGGTATGCAATTCATTTCTTTATTTTTATTGAAGTACAGTGGATTTACAATATTGTGCTCGTTTTACATGTACAGGAAAGTGATTCAGTCATATATGTATTTTTTTCAGATTCTTTTCCATTATTGACATGATATTGAATATAGTTCGCTCTGCTATACAGTAGGCCCTTGTTTATTTTATATATAGTAGTGTGTATCTATTAATCCAATACTCCTAATTTATCTCTCCCCCCCTTTCCTCTTTGGTAACCATAAGTTTGTTTTCTATGTCTGTGAATCTGTTTCTGTTTTGTAAATAAGTTCATTTGTATTGTTTTTTAGATTCCACATAGAAATGATTATCATATAATAGTTGTCTTTCTCTGTCTGACTTACTTCACTCAGTATGATAATCTCTAGGTCCATCCATGTTGCTACCAGTGGCATTATTTCATTCTTTTTTATGGCTGAGTAATATTCCATTGTGTGTATCAAATATATGTAATTGATATTCAAGTCTAATACCAATGAGTCAGCTATCATCAAAGTATAAAGCACAGTCTTCACTGGTGAGAAATGCATAATCCAGCAGGTGAAACAAAGTTAATAGGGATAAAAAACAGCAAATGATAGAAAAACTATACAATCTTTACCTCCTGTAACATCTTGGTGGCTACTTGAGTATGATAAGATTCAGAGGAGAAGGGAGTCGATTCAGGCAGGAGCAGGCAGAAATGTTTTCAAGCAGGACGTAGGCTGCCATCTGAACCTTGAAGAGCCAAGGAGGTTTGCAAAGGTACAAGGGAGAGTGGGTGGGCTTTCTAGGTTGAATGAAACAATGTGGGGAGTGGTAAGTTTTTCCTCTGGAAGTAGAGCATAAAAGTAGATGAATATCAGATTATTTATTGACAGGGCCCAAGTATTCCAAATCAATAAAAAATAACCTCTCGAAAAAGTAGCAGAGCCTAGGAGAGGCTGACCAGACAAGCTGAAAAGTTGTAGACTTGTGATGGGTTTGTACCCACATGGATGGTGAGAGGCACATAGGAACCTCATCTCTTCATCTTGTTCACCACTGTATCCCCAATACCTAGAACAGTGTCTGGCCCATAGTAGGTGCCCAATAGATTTTTGCCAAATGGATGAATGAATCTTGGAAAGACTCAAAGTGAGACCTGGGCTCATACACTTCCAAGCAGAACCATTTCAGACCTACAGAGCTACTGTTACGTTTGTTCTCCTGAATGGGTTGGTCTTCAGTGGCATTTGCTAAGAATGCAAGCTCATTTGCCCATTGGAGTAAAGGTGAAAGAACTCAAGGAATGTTCTCTTCCCTTCAGAAGTATGTGAGAGTAAATGTCCTTTTCTTTTTTGTTGTTTGTTTTTGTGTGTGTGTGTGTGGTATGCGGGCCTCACTGTTGTGGCCTCTCCCGTTGCGGAGCACAGTCTCCGGACGCGCAGGCTCAGCGGCCATGGCTCACGGGCCCAGCCGCTCCGCGGCATGTGGGATCCTCCCAGACCGGGGCAAGAACCCGTGTCCCCTGCATCGGCAGGCAGATTCTCAACCACTGCGCCACCAGGGATGCCCTAAATGTCCTTTTCTAAGCTGACCTGTTCCCTGCCCAGGCCTGGAAGCTTGAAGTTTGACTGCTCCCTCTAAAGTCTGCATGACTACTAATGTTAATAAAGGTCACACAAGTGTTCAGTCCTTTACAAACAACTCAGTTATTAATTTTGCTGGAATCCTCTGCACACTCTGAGGGTTGAATATGTATGGTAGATTCTATTGTGCATAATGGCTCCAAATCGAGTCAAATCCCCTGACTGAGCTTCAACTAAATACAAAGGAAAGATCTGTCCCAAGATTTACAGTATATATTTGGAAGGAGGAAATGCTCCAACTAAGAAAACATGGCAAGTTCAGGTGCCCCTTCATAAGATAATAATAAAAAGGAGACCATGTTTTATTCCTTATCCTAGAACTAAAAGTAACTGTGATATTTCAGGGTTGTTGTTGTTGTTTCTGAAAATGGCCCTTTCCTCTCCTTTCCACCTCTTCCACCTTGATATTTTACTTCTGACAAATGGAAGAAAGTAAAGAGATTCTCCCAGCACAAATCTCCTTTTCCTTGTGTGGTCCCATAAGCTCTTCAGGAAAAGAGGAAGGTCATTGTCCTCCGTACAGTAAACCTCAGTGTCTGCAGCTTGTTTTCCTTCTAGGAATATAGAACCCTTTGCAATTTCTCCACAACATGCTCTCAGTAGCAGTAGAAATAGAAGTAATTGCTTTTGTCCCTCCTTTTTACTTTTTTTCCTCCCCCTCATGCCTTCAACATCCTATAAAGGTTTTTTTGGTTGTTTTGTTTTGCTTTGTTTTACATATTTGATTGTTTGTCGGACAGCTCTCCCCTGTCCCTGTCTCCCTTGGAGATGAGCTGAGAATGAAACTGGAAGATTTCCTAGGGGCTTCTCAATGCCTGTCTTTGACTTTTCCACTGTGGGAGAAAGAACAACAGTTACCTTCTCATTCAAGAAATTCAGCCTGGAAGTGTGACTTCCTGAGAGCGGGTCCTCATGCAATTCAAACTTCTTGACCTTCTTGCCTCTCCATTGATTGTGGGCCCTAAGGTTGGGGAAGTGAGGATGGAGTTTTGATGCCTGAAATGGCTACACAGACCGTGAAGGATGTAGGTAGACCCACCAGTAGAACCGTCAACCATGAAGTCCATGGCCAGTATGTTAGTGGCTAAGTGATGACATTTCTTGCTGAGGCTGAATGAACAGGTTGATAGGAAGACATTCACCAAAGTAGACTAATGTGACAGATACCAGAAAGCATCTTGGTAATCCCTCCCTCACCAGCCTTTTGGCGAGTCTTGAGTCTTGAATAGTTCTGGGAGCAGGAAGAACATGGGTTTTGAGGTGAGAGAGTCCCTGGGTTTAAATCTCACTTTTGTCACTTTCTAGGTGAGCTTGGTCTCTGTTTCCTCATCTACAGTACCGAAAGGGTAACTATAAGGAGGATTAAGTGACATTTTCTAGGTAAAGAAACTAGTATTGGCAATTGTACCTGGAACACAGAAGATGTGCAATAGAAGTCTTGTTGACTCTGAAAGCAGTGATTTTTAATAAGATGTGCTCTGAGACGACTGGACGAGGTGGAGGTGGTAACTATGAACGTCACTAAGTGATGGCACAAGAAAAATGTACTTGTATCTAGGCAACTGTTCAACCAGGAGCCAGAGCCGTGTCTTAAAGTGATCCATACGGACCCTAACGCCTGGCCTGCTTGCTCTCCCTCCTCTCCCTGGGAATCTTGTAAGATAAATGAGCACATGTAGGAACCATATGCTATCATGTACTGTTGTTTATCTGAAAGAAACGTTTGCAAAGGAAGAGCTGGACTTCAATAGTGAAGTCTCACCTCTTGGCAGTAGAAGCTGCTGGTCCCTGCCAAGATAATGTCAGATCTTGAACAAAATTACTCATTGCCCATTTCTGTGTCGACAGTGTATTTTTGCACACGACCATGGGTTTATCAGCTGCGTTGGAGGGAGAATCCGAGTTCACACTTTGATTTGGGGCTTTACAGCACTATTGGGCTGGCAGGGAGATGGGAGAAGAAGGGCATGTGTGTGCAGAATTAACATTTCCCCACTTTCAGGGCCAGTATCACAATCTTCTAAATATCTGCTATGATGACAATATCAGCAACTTTGAGAAAGGTATGAATTTTTGAGAAACTCACATGTATCCAGAGCCAATTTTTTGTGAATAATTCAGTAGCCATTAGAACAAGGCAGTTTTTATTTTGAAAATTAGGTATAACTCCAAAGCTCTAATGTTATGAGATCTATTCCTTCTGTATTTCATACCTGGTTCAGTCTCATAGAAATTTTCCAAATCTCTTCTGTGAGTTTTTTGAAGTAAACATCAAATACGAGCTGACAAGGGAGAACACATGCACATATAAAGTGGATCCCATTTGTGTGGAAGGATAAAGTCTTGAAAGATATAGTCCAGAAACAATGATTATTTACTGTGTGTGGCGGGGTACTGGGGAGGCAAAAGTAAAATAAGGAAACGGATTTTTATATCCTATCTTATGCATTTTTTTATTTATAATAAAATAAAAGCTAAAAGTGATTATAGCTAACATATACTAAGCACATACTATGTTCCAGGAATTTTGCTACATGCGTTATTTCATTTATCGATACTTCTCACAACAGCCATATAGGCAATTCCTATCACTGTCTCAATTTTACCATTGAGCAAATTGAGGCCTTGGAGGGACTAAATCACTTGCCAGAGGACACAGGGTTAAGTGCAAGAGCTATGCTACAGTGCAAACTCGGAGTCCAGATTCCATACTTCCTGCCACAGTACTCAACTTCCTCAAATGAATAAAGTTAAAATTCCTTTCTGGGAAATAAAGAATCAATCTCACTCGCTCATAGTCACACCTGTTATATACAGCTTATGCTCTATACTTGGAATGTGCACTTTGTTTCATTTAGACACTCAACCAAATGTCTATGACTGTACTACAGAACCCCTCCCAGCCCCTGCAATGCCAGGATGAGGAAAATGTATACACATTGGGCTGGGGAGAGGCAGAAGGGAAGAGAGGCCAGAAAAAGACATCTGAGGCTGGTGACCAGTCTTCGTTAAAGTTAAAAAAGAAAAAGCAAAGAGAGATGGGCTAGAAAGGCATTGTAATTTAGGAACCTGAGAGTCCTGTACATTTGGAAATGTCCTAAGCAGAAGCTGTAGCAATGCTTTTGATATCCTTAAAGTCTATTTTTTATTAACAAGGGAAAAATAATTAGACATTTCTTTTGGTTGTGAGTGTTCAGGATTCTTCCCTGTAAAGCCTTCTTTGGTCTGGACTATTTTTCTTTCTACTTGTCAAGGGTCATTAAACTTTTCTATAGGATAATGAACAAGAAAAAGAAATATACATCCAGGGTCCTTCTCTCCTTCACAGCTGCCCATAGCCTTTCTCCTCAGCTTTAAACAAGTATTTTGTAAGCCACCTCGACAGAATGCTCCGATATGAATGTTCTGCATGATTAAATCGCTGACACACTGACCTTCATACCCTTGAAAACTGGGTTTGTTTTCCCACTGAAAGAAGAAGAAGAAAAAAGAAAATGTATTGAACTCCTATAGTATTCAGGCATTAAACAAGCCTGCACATGGTGACAATAGATAATTGTCATATTTCCGATTTTTTAACAAATAACTAGAAATAAGATAGCCTGTCCAAGGTGGTCAATAGCAGGACTGATGTTTGAACCCTTGTCTCTGGACCTTGAAGATTGTATCTTTCCTCTAAATGTGCTACTTTGGGGCAGTGACAATATCATATAGAATTCATGCTGCTTTATTTTTTAATTTTTTTGCGGTACGCGGGCCTCTCACTGCTGTGGTCTCTCCCGTTGCGGAGCACAGGCTCCGGACGCACAGGCTCAGCGGCCATGGCTCACGGGCCCAGCCGCTCCGCGGCACGTGGGATCCTCCCAGACCGGGGCACGAACCCGTGTCCCCTGCATCGGCAGGTGGACTCTCAACCACTGCGCCACCAGGGAAGCCCATGCTGCTTTATTAACATAAGCATTATTAATATTAGTAATAGCCGGTATTTGTTGGAGGCTTAGCAAATACCAGGCAGTATGCTGAGAATTTTCAGGCTTCTCTCATGAACTCCCAACAGTAATTTTACAAAGAGTTATTACCCTTAGCTTACAGATGAAGTTTACTGGGCTTTGGGAATGGAACCAAGTTAATACCTTTAGTAAGTGTTGGAGCCAGGCCTCAACTCCTTTTCTTTCTTATCAGTTCTGTTACATTACAGATCTATCATTAACATTTCTCTGCTCGCACCAGTACCAAGACTGTCTTGATTCCTGAGGCTCACGGAAGTGCTGTCATTAGAAAATGAAACAAAAAAGTCCTCAATCCCTGCCCTACCCTCCTGCACAGGGCAAGGTTTATTCAGATCTTAATCTCCTGCCCTCAGCCTGAAACATTCCCCCTTTGAGCTCTCTAAGTCGGTGGTTCCCAAATCTCTCCCCAGGAGAGCTTGTTAAAACAGCACTCCCTAGTCACCACTCCAGAGTTTCTGATTTAGGAGGTCTGGGGTGGGGTCCAGGAATTGGCATTTCTAACAAGTTCCAGTCATGCTGATGCTGCCGGTTGGAGATATAGTTTGGGAATCATTGCTCTAGTCTAAAAGAAAGCAGGGCAGGTGCACTGCATGTCTGCAGAATTCAACATGTAAAAAATTATCAACATAAATTTTGAAAGTGATTCCATGAATGTGGCTTCTTACACATTCTTTTGAAAGCTGATGGGGAGGGGGGCTGTATAACATTCCCCGCATCAGGTGACATAGAGGACAGGTGGGGCTGGCTCCCCACACCCAGCCTACTTCAGGAAAACAAAGTCACATTATCACCGGCACCAGGCAAAGCTTTCATGCCACAGAAAGTTGTCCTTGGCAGTGCCTGGCTGTGTGTTGTCATGGAATCCTCAACTGCCTTGCTGTGCCCTACTGGGGGACGTGGCTGAGATCTAAGAATCAGGAAACCTTATCCATAAAAGCAATGTATCCCTTGGCAACACATCACACTGGAGCACTCCTCTGCTCTGGTTTCAAGTGTCAGGTCAGAATTCCAGAGGGGTGTTACCTCCCATCTGGCTGGCATAAAAGTAGCTGTTGGCAATGCTTTATCTGTGATTCCTACCCAGCAAGATAAGGTCTTGCCAAACCCACGTGGTACTCTTTGGTGATAAATTTCTCTTCTCCCAGGGTGTTACCTATGAAGAGACACAGAATCAGAGAAAGTTAGGACTAGATGGGATCTCTGAGCTTATCTAATTAATGCAGATATGTGGTTTTACTGATGGGAAGTTGACTCACAGAGAAGTGATTGAGGCAAACTAGAGGTGGGCCTCCCAAGGACTCCATCCCAGAGAGAACCCTCTACATAAGCCCTATGGAGCCCATCAAGGAAATGTACATGGCACCTTTTTTTTTTTTTTTTTAGGATCAAGCCAGGTGAAATGGAGACAAATTACAGAAGAGTTTGTGGTCATCATGGACTCTTCCCCCATCCCTTGTCCTTTTCTCAAGTTCTAACCCTTCCCTGACCTTGCCCGGGTTATCAGGAGAATCTGGAGTCAAGTGTCTGGATAAATTACTTCATGGTGCCACCTGAGGGTCCAATATTTATCCCAAAGCAATAAATCTCTATTCACAAAATATTAGGAATTGTTGCTGCTTGCATAGAGTGAAGCAAGGAGGCTTTCTGAACAAGGGAAGTGAGGCGGAGTGAAGTGCTCTGGACCCTTCCTGCTGTGTGCAGCTTACCCAAACTCCCCGAGTCCCAGCTTCCTTATCTATAGAAGGGGGAAAATAATATGCAACTTACTGTGTTGTTTTGAGGATTCAAGGGCATGATCTATGCTGAGTCTAGCACAAAAACTGGAATCCTGAGGACTTTGGTCACCTCTGTTCCCTTTCCTCCCCTTTCTTTCAATAATGTAATAGGGAAGAACAAATCTGATCCAATAGGATCAGATCCAATAGGATCTGTCTCCTTTATTTTAATCTTTGTATTCTATTGCTTTTGCTACAGGTTAATCACTAAAGGGATGTTGCCTAAGGCTTAAAGTATG
The DNA here is from genome assembly GCF_026419965.1 of Kogia breviceps. Classification (NCBI taxonomy): domain Eukaryota; kingdom Metazoa; phylum Chordata; class Mammalia; order Artiodactyla; family Physeteridae; genus Kogia; species Kogia breviceps. The sequence goes on from NC_081319.1 coordinate 79,528,062, forward strand.
CATAATGGCCCATCCTGGGGAACCCTGCCTCCCATGCCTGAGGATTAAGCTCAAATACCTTTGATTAGCTCACAGGAAAAATCCCAATGGCTGCAGGAAAGAAGAAATCAATGCATCCCCTCTGGAGTCTGGCTGGAACCAGGAAATATTTGCAAAACGTAACACTTTTTTTACTTTACCTCCTCACCTTCCCCTCTTGGCTCTATAAAAGAAACTAGCACCCAAATCTGGGCAAGATAGTTCTTTGGGACACTAGTCCACCAACTTCTTGGTCTGCTGGCTTTCCAAATAAGGTCACTATTCCTTGTCCCAACACCTTGTCTCTTGATTTATTGGCCTGTGGTGCAGCAAGCAGTATGAATTTGGACTGCATAACACTAACGCAAGCCCTGGCAGCAAGGGGAGGGCTGAGGAATAAATTGCAAGCAGCCCTGATCTTTCCTGATTAATCTTTGAGGACCTAGTAAATCTTTGCTCTGAATGAAGTCACTATTTTATGTTTCTTTTGTTTTGTTCCCTCCACCCTAAAGAGTTAGGGTAATTCGTTCATGGAAGCTCATGTATGACAAAACTGTACAAAATCTGCCAAACCATTTTCCCCCAAAGTAAACAATGAATCCAAAAATCTAGGAATATCCCCAATCTATTTGGTGCCACATACTTGAATTAACTTGCATTTGCCCAAGTTACCCAAGGTATATCCTGTTAAGACAACCTACATTTTAAATAAAACACTGGTTTTCTAGCAGGCAAAAATCCCCTGCCAACCATGGCTAATTCCCGCTTTGCTTAAAAGCAGCCTTCCACTGTTCGTCAGTACCCTTGGGCTTAAACCCAGGAAACAGAAGTATTGTTTCCCAACCCCAGACAGAGTTATTATGTTCATAGCTCCCTAATCTCTTTTACTAGACAAAACACAGTAGCAACACTGTAAAGTGTTCCTAATTAGAGTAGTTGGATTACAACGCCTTTCACCTCGCCACATTCCAGGCTGGATCTCAGGTGTATTTAAGCTTTGAGCGAATTGTCCAGGATTTATTTATTGGTCAGAGCCCGCCCCCTGAAGTTTAATAAAGGTAAGTACAGCACAGTGTTACTGCCTTCTTTTAACAGAAGGCACATTGTCTTTCCTCATAAGAATCATTTAGAAAGAAATAGATTTGGGACTTTTACCAAAATCTGCATCAGCCTGGGAAACATTCTAGGTGCGACAAAATGACCATCACTCAGCCCCTCCATTTGTTCTGGAAGCATCCAAAAAACAGGGAGAAAATTAACCTTTCTAAAATAGCTAGTTGCAGATCTGGAAGAGCCTATCCAATATGAGGGGTGGCAACATCTAAACACGATTCCGTTCTCTGTATTCAATGTGAAACTTTCCACTAGTGGAATTTCTTACTCTGAGTGCCTATTATATTCATACATTGATGATCTTCACATTCAAACTGGAATGGGCAAGTCGGGCTCTTCATCTTTCTTGACTCTCAACAGTAGTTACCCCAGTTGCTGTCTTTGAACTCCTTGAAATGCTTTTCTTTGCTTCTGGGTCTCGTTGTCCTGGTTTCCCTCCTACTTCACAGGCTGCCCTTCTCCTTCCTCTTTACTGAATCCTCCTCCTCTCCCTACTTCTAAATGATAGGGTACCCTCAAAGCTCAATGCTTGGACCTACTCACTTTTTTCCCTGTACCTGCTAGGTGATTTCATCTGGTCCCATGGCTTTAACCATAATCTCCAGGGTGAAGACCCTAAGAGTGTATCTCTAGCCCAGATCTTCCCTCGAACAATAGATTGGTATGCCAAGTGGCCTACTGGATATTACAAATTGAAGGTTTCATAGGCATCTCCAAGACCTGAAGCAGCTGACCAAGGCTACATAAGCTTGTGGCCAATCAAATCAATCAAGGTGACTTCCTATTTAAGGATGTCCCATGCTGTCTCCAATTATACACACACACACACACACACACACACATTAAGACAAAGTCACATGGATATGATTTCAAGAGTTAAATAACTCTATAATTCCCTGCTTCTCAGAGACAAACTCTTTTAACTGATTTTGTTGATTCTTTTGATATTTGTTTCTATGTTTCTAAGTAACGTGGCTATAATGCTACTTCTTGGTTTCTCAGTTTTATTGATTTCCAAAAACAAAGAATGAGTATTTAGATCTCTTTTCCCATCCTCTCAAATATACTTCCCATTCTCCACCTTCCCGATACATTGTTATTATTTTGGTTATATCAAAAGCATTTCACATTATTGGCACTCTGTATGCTCTAGTCATAGCTGAGCCGGGTAGTATGCTTAATTGCTCTTCCTTTTCTGCACAACGTTTTATTTCTGTTAGGTGTAACTTTGTTTTTACTTGCTTAGATTTCTGTGTTCTTATGAAAAATCCATACCCAACCTACTTCAAAGTATGTAGGTCTCTTCTAAATGACACTCAAGTATATCAGGTATCCTATCATTTTCACCTTGTTGAGCAATCTCCCCTGTGGGTCCAGCCTGGACCTGCCGCACGGCTGCTGTCTGGCTAGCGACTCCCTTATTTCCAGCCTCGAGTTTCCCTCTCTCTCTCTCTCTCTTCTACTGCATCTTGTGTCCCAAGTCTTTCTGGGCTTATTGCTGCCTTTGGTGCAGTCTATTCCCCAGTAACCTTTGGGAAAGGAAGTACTGCAGGAGAACGTGTCAAGAATTTCTGCGTCTGAAACTACCTTTATTCTTCCTCACACTTAATTGCTTTTAGGTTGCAGTCTTTTCTTCTCAACATTTTGAAGACATTTTCCATTGTTTTCTAGCTTATACTGCTGCTGTGAAGAGTCCTGATAATATTCTGATTTGGACCCTTCAGGTAAATCCCACTTTTTCTCTCGAAAATATTTGCATCTTCTTTTTTTTTTCTTCTGTGACGTGAAATTTCACAATAATGTTGTCTCAGTCCATTGGGGCTGCTATAGAAAAATACTATAGACTGGATGCCATATAAACAACAAATACTTATTCATCACAGTTCTGGAGGTGGGAAGTACAAGATCTGGTGAAGGTTCTTCCGGGTTGCAGACGTCTGGCTTCTTGCTACATCCTCGGGTGGTGGGAAGGGCTGGGGAGCTCTGTGAGACCTCTTTTATAAGAACCCGAATCTCATTCATGCAACATCCACCCTCATGGCCCAAACACTTCCCAAAGGCCCCACTTCCTGCCACCATCACTTTGGGGACTAGGAACTAACCTATGAATTTGGGGGAGACACAAACATTCCGATGATAGCATGTCTAACTGTGGGTCTATTTTCACTTATCTTTTCAGTAGAGAAACTCATGACCCTAAGGGACCAAAAATTGTTCTCTATTTGTTACTTTAATGATGCCCTTTCTTTTGTTCCTCTAGTCTTTCTTTCTGAAAATCCTACTATTCAAATGGTGAAATTCTGGGTCTAGTTCTCTAATTTGTTTCTCTTTCATTTTACATCTTTTTCTTTTATTTCTATTTTCCAGGTCATTGCCCCAACTTTATCTTCCATCCCCCCTCAGTTGAAGTATTTTAGTGGTTATGTTACTCTATTTTTAGTTCCAAAGATTCTTTTTGCGGCCCCAGTATGCCTTTTTATAGCACACTGTTCATAAAGGCAATGTTCTGTTGGAGGTTAGTATTGACCCCTGCCCTTCCCCCTCTTTCTAGTCATGTCCCCCCACCCCCCTGCCCCTGCCCCAGCTGCCTTTCTCTGTTTTCTCCTTCATCTTCTAGTCGAGCTCATAGCACTGAATTCTAGGTGACACCATACTGGCTCTTTCTGTTTGTTTTGGCTTCTGCATTTAATACTGGGTGTTTTCCTAGAGAGCCTAGAGGGCTGTGACAGTTTGGCTATACTTTTCAGAGTAGGACATTGAAGAGTTGATTGGAAGGTCTGTGAACAAAGTGCGTATGATGGCTCTTGGCTTCACTGTAGGGTGAGCTGTGTGAACATCTCATTAGCAAACACCCAGAGTCAGTATCTTTCAGTGTTTTCTCCTTGTGATCAGATTCTCCAGAGAGGACCATCCCAGTCTCTTGCCAGGAGGAGGTAAGCCTCGCTGCTGGTGTTATATGTTAACTTTCACTGAATCTCTTTGTTTTGGAGATGGTAGACTCTCCCTCAAATGCTTCTGGAGTCTCTCAGTCCCCAGATCCCATTTTTTCCCCACATATCCATATATTCTATTGCTAGGATGGAGGAAGGGATGGTTACTTGGTTGCTTGGGGTGAGGGAGGCATCTGAGAGTTCGTTTCCTAAACTGACTTTGAACAACTGTACGGCTTAGTTCCACCTTCATTTCACTTCTTACAGACACTGGTGCTGCCAAGTCTCAAGTCTCTTGGGGGATACTGCAGGGTAAAGCAGCTTGCTTCTTGGCTTACCCCTGCTTCTGGCTTCATATTTGGCTTTCTTAGGCCAGCTAACTCAGTTTGCACTCACCCCACCTGCTTTCCAAACTTCTGTTGCTGTTGCTTCCTCTCTCTCTCCTTATCCTTGGTAGTTCAGGTCTGGTAATCCCTTCCTCCTCCTGTTCACACCTTTAGAAATCCCCTTCCCTTGAGTGTGGCCAGGACTTGTGACTCACTTCTAGCTAATAGAATATGGAAAAAGTTATAGGATGTCACTCCCCTGATTACCTTATATTGTACAAGACTCTGTCTTAAAAGCAGACTGAACTAAGAGACTCTCCTCTCAGGCTTAATGACATAGCTGCCATTTTGGAAAATCCCAGTGGCAGGGATGTGCAGGTGACCTCTAGTGTCCCAAGGTAGCCTCTGGCCAATAGTCAGCAAAAAACCAAGGTTCTCTTTACCACAGCTGCAAGGAAATAAATTCTGCCCATAAACTGAATGAGTTGGAGGTGGATTCTTCTCCAGTCGAGCCTCCAGATAAAGATGTAGACCAGCTAGCTCCTTCAGTCTTGTGAGACCCTGAGCAGAGGACCCAATTAAGCTGTGTCTGGACTCTTGACTCAGGGAAACTGTGAGAAAATAAATGCAGGTTGTTTTAAACCCCTAAGTTTGTGGCAGTTTTTTACACAGCCATAGAAAATATTCCAATGTCTTTCTCCTTTTTAAATTCTTTTATTGTTGTTTCAGTAGCATTCTGGAAGGGAGCTGAGCTGAATGTGTGTGTAGTCAGTGGGTTAGACAAGCATGATATATGGTATGTGATACAACACACTTTTAAAAGACCCTAATTTCAATTAAACAGGCAAATAAAAATTCTAGCTACTTGTTATGGACTGAATAGTGTCCCTGCAAAATTCATATGTCGAAGCTCTAACCACCAATGTGATTATTTGGAGACAGGGTCAGTAGGGAAGTAATTAAGGTGAGATGAGCTGATAAGGCTGGGGCCCTTATCTGATAGGATCAGTGTCCTTATAAGAAGAGGAGAAGACACCAGAGAGCTCTACTTGCATGTGCATGGAGAAGAGGCCATGTGAGGACACAGACAAGACAGAAGAGCAGTCTCACTAGAAAACAAGCCCAACAGCAGCTTCAACTTGGACTTCCTGGACTCCAGAACCACGAGAAAATAAATTTCTGTTGTCTAAACCACAGGTCTGTGATGTTCTGTTATGGCAGTCTGAGCTGCCTAATATACTCCTACAGATAGCAGTAAATGTGGACTTGACTTACTTTTGTAATCACAGGCTGCTGAGACTTAGGACATCAGGGCTACTTGTAAAATAGTAGCTAGATGATGCCTGAGCTCCCTTGCAGACCAAGGAGTCTAGGATTCTAATTACAATGAAATTAGCAGTTCCAATCCTGCTAGGCTGACTTATATAACCCTCTTCTTATAGTAATTCAACTTCCATAACTACTACCCTGGCATAGCCATTTGCCATCCACGTTGCCCTGCTCACATCTCACCTCTCTGTACCTTCGTTTCAGCAGCTGTAGAACAGGGATAATGTTATTCCCCCTTCACAAGCTTATTGTGAAGATTACATGAGTTAATAGATGCGAAGCGCTTAGAATAATGCCTGACACATAGTGAGCACTCGTTGCTTCTTCTTTTATGACTTCTTACCACCACCACCATCAGCGTCGTCATTGCAATTGTTATTAAAAGAAATCAACACTTGCTTTAAAAATGCCACAGCAGAGGGCTTCCCTGGTGGCGCAGTGGTTGAGAATCCGCCTGCTGATGCAGGGGACACGGGTTTGTGCCCCGGTCTGGGAGGATCCCACATGCCGCGGAGCGGCTGGGCCTCACAACAGTGAGAGGTCTGCATACCGCAAAAAAAAAAAAAAAAAAAAAAGCCACAGCAGATTTTTAGGAGACTCTGGAAGCAAGGATGAATCAAAGGGCTTAGTTCTTCTGGGCACTGTGGTCAGGACTGAAACTCAGGTGAGCCCAAAGTGACGGCAGCATGGAAGGGAAATGTTGTTTCCTACAGTGCCTTTACCTGCTGCTCTCTATCTCATCCAAAAGTAGGGTCGGCCATACATGGAAATAACTTCCAAAAGTGCCGACAGTGTATTATGAAAGAAAACCAGGTGCTTTAAGGTCTTTCTGGATGCTGACAACCAAATTCTCCCTCAATTTTCCTCTTACATAGAGAGAATTCTGGGAGTGATGAATCTCGTATCTAACCTCATAAGGCTTGCTTAGGATTGCAGGTGATTTTCAAGGCTGTTATGAGGCTGTAGAAATGGACTAGGAACCAAAAGTCCTAAAAGCGCCCTTTACTGGCTTCACTTTGGGAAGTCACTTCACCTGTCCAAGCCTCTATTTCATCATCTCTGCACTAGGTCTGCCTGGACACCTCATGTCATTGGATGGGGGCCCAGATGAAAGTGCCTTGTAAACTGAAAAATAATGCATTATACATATATAAAATACTGCATTACACTTCCTAAGTAACGGCTATGAAGCTATCTGAAATGGACACTTCCATTTTGTTTCTGATTAACTTTCAAAGTTCAGTGACTATACCTAAAAGACAAAAACAAGCGTAAAATCCAACTGGACATTTTTGGAGGAAAACGCTTTTTTTTCTAGGAAATTTCACCAGTGACTTTTTATAAGAAAGTGAACATGGTCCATCAATGTGTCTAAAGTGATTTCATGACATTTCCTTACTCCAGTTCAGATGATCAGAAATGTCACATGAATAATGCTATTTTATGAAAAAGGAAACCATAGTTTGTGGCAGTGAGAGGCTAGTACAACTGACATGATTTCTGACAAAAAGCTAATCTTCTACATTTATGAAGCGATTCCTTTGAATCAAACCCCATGGAAGTAAATCTCTCCATGTAATTGAAGATGAAGATGGCTGTCACGAAACTGCTGAGAGTTCCTTATTATAGTCTCAGACCCCGAAATCAGAAAAAGCCATTGAATATTGAGCATGATTTCTTCACTGACATTTAGCTCTAATGTCAATTTGCTTCCAAAACATTTTCCTTGATTTTAGGGTACCCGGCCTTATTCAGTTGATGAAAACTGAGTTAGCATGATGGAGTTTGAGGACTCTCCAGTATAAGAAAGTACAGAATTGCCTAAAAGAGGAAAAAGAGGATAAGAATTATTGCTACTATGTTGGAATCAAGCATAAGACCAAAATGAAAATAAGCCTATGCAATTGCTTACAATTCTGGACAGTGTTAGGAAGAGGTTAGGGTGTACAGCATTTTATTAAGGCCATAGAAGCTTACATTTGTCAGACATTTCTCATTCGAGAAGAGAAGCACCATATTTTCAGATGGTGGGGAATGAGACTGGTTTGAGATCACTGAATGTTACTGCTGGAAGGAAACTTAGTGATCTCTTAGTTTTTCCTTTTACTGATGAGGAACAGAGGTCCAAAAAGGTAAAGAGATTTATTAAAAGCCCTCAGGCTGGTTGGTGGCAGTGATAACAGGACCCAAAGCTACTGGATGAGCACGTCGGGTATTTGGGGAAGGAAATACGCTTTTTCAAGTTCAGACACTTGAACTTTATCTGAAATTCAAAGAATTTCGATTGGACTCTAATGTGAGTTGCCCATGATGGATTCGTGTTCTTTCTTCCTACCCCTTAGAACCTTTGGTTTGTTGTAACTCACGTTTGTGTTGGAATGGGTTGAAAGTCTTTTGGAATCTGGGTTTGACAGATGAATCTGGTGAGTTTTGCTGCACAAAAGAAAAGCAAGTCATTTAAGCGTTCAGAGTATTCTTTTAGGTGCCTGCTTTTTCATTCAAACTCCCTCAGATTACAAGTACTCATTTTTTCTTCTGCCAAATGAGCCTTTACTTCAAAGCAAATGAGCCACCTACCCAGAAAACAAAATCTCATTTTTGTCACCTAATTTGAAAATGAAACTGGAGAAGGGGTACAAATCCAGAAGATGCAAAGCCCTCACTGACCGCTGCTGCCTTCTGAAAAGGGTCAACAATTTACATTAAAAACAGGGAGATGAAACCACTATCAGGCATGTTTACTTTTGGGTTTTGGTGTATTTTACTTTTCAGTGTTTTTCTCTCTTTGGCCTTCCAATGAGAAAAATTCTGACTTCCTGCTTTGTAGGGTGGGGAGTGTCCTGTCTTGCTTTACACTAATGATTTGATTTTAATGCAGTCACACATGCTGTAACTCCCTCCTTTTCTTAAGAGTAGAGAATGATTCATGAGTTTCACATTTTCTGGTTCAAGGGATTTTAGTTCTTCAAGACATAAAATCAAAATCACAGAATATTAGAACTTCTGCTTTGAGTAACTAGTCTTAACACTTAATTTTTACAGCTTGAGAACATTGAAACCAAAAGGTACTAAGTGACTTTCCTGAGGTCACACAGTCAATTGGTTACTGAGTCAGAAATACAGGGCAGGTCTGCCAGCTCCTGGGTCACAGCTTCCTAACCCACAGCCCTCTCCTGTGAAATGCAGACCCAGGAAAATTATTTTATAAAAATGCCAGAGGTTAATTTCCTCACTGTTTTTTAAATTTCAAAACTCTATATTATCCCTTGTTAAAAATCTCTAAATATCCATGTAGTTTTTCATGCACTTAAATCAGCTGATTTTTATCACACACGGAAATTTCTGCTTTAGAACCCTTTCTGAAAGGCCCTCAGTGTCTTGCTAAAAGACAAAAGTCTGAGTTAACGTCAAAAATACAAAACCGAGGGCTCCTGGTGCCGCGGTGGTTGGGAGTCTGCCTGCCGATGCAGGGGACACGGGTTCGTGCCCCGGTCCGGGAAGATCCCACAAGCCGCGGAGCGGCTGGGCCCGTGAGCCGTGGCCGCTGGGCCTGCGCGTCCAGAGCCTGTGCTCCGCATCGGGGGAGGCCACAGCAGTGAGAGGCCCGCGTACCGCAAAAAAAAAAAAAAAAAAAAAAAAAAGGAAACCCGAGAGGCAAGTACTTTTGTTCCTAACTATACTGTTCCTTACACGGATTGCATTTTTGTGGCAAAGAATGAAAAAAAGAATCCTTTCTTTCCATACAAACTTGTCAGTTTGTAGACTGAAGAGCTAACATTGCAAGGGACAAAGTCAGGTACACCAGCATAAGAGAAAAGTCATAAAGATCATTTTACATATTAGAAGTTAATGAAGACTTCCCCCTCTGATTTTCTGGAGAAGGAAGAGGGGTCTGCAGGAGATCTAGACAGGCAGGCAGAGAAAAGGACCCTACTGATTCTGGATATTGGGAGACAAGTCAGACTACAACAAGCAACACTGTTGAAATGTATTTGCTCACAAGAGCACCACAGAGCCCCATGCCTGAGCATCCTTGAAGCTTTCCACACCTTCGCATCCATGCATCCATTCACTCATTCACTCATTCATTCAACAGCTCTTTAATGACTATTGACCACGTGCTGGACATCGTGCCAGATACCAGGAATATAACGTGACAGAAGCTCAAGGGGTTTACACAAAAGTGGGCTTGCTGTGGGACTGTGTAAAAAAGTGCCAAACTGGAACTTCACGAATTGCCTCCAAGGCCGCAGGAGATGATTACCTTTGATGCTTGGTTCCAAAAGCTTAAAGGAGACAACTTGTTGAGTAGCAGCTGTCGCAGCTACAGGGCAAAAAAGAAATAGTGAGGAACTACACATAGGCAGTCATACAGAGGCAAATCAAGAACAAAACTGCAGAGTGTAATTGTTATTTAGTAGTAGTATTTCCCGGAAGCATTTAATAGACTATAAGCATATGTGGGTCTGATGAAAGGATTTCTTTTCTTTTCTTTCCTTTCTTTACTTGTAAACAAATCTAGAATGAAACAAAGAGCAACAGTACCAAAAACCATAATAATTCAGATTCTAGACATTAGTAATTGGCAATAATGGCTAAATCGAAGTTTGTCTTTGAAGTGAAGAGTGTCCTCATCAAGTGAATGGTGCAAAGAGCAGACTTATTTAGTCCAATCAAGAAGGAGGCAAATTGCTTCTTTGTAAACAGGGGTTTGGAGGCATGTGCAACAATTATGATAATTATAAAATATCCTTATCTTCTTATTAAAACAGAGGCTACATTTATTAGCTTATTGTCTTTACCTCTCTCTGCAGAATTGCTCAAAGCTTGGAAAAAATAATGAAAGAAGTTTAAGTTTTTTTCTATTATCTTTTACTTACATTGGTCATCCTTCATTAGGAATTCTATTTAATGTTAGAGGCTATGTAATATTTACTATATAAAATTCTAGAAACATACAAATAGATGGGCCTTTCAGCATATTCTAAGTGAATGAATAAATTAAGTAAAGGAACAAAAAGGAATTCACCCCTAAGGAAAGTTTTTCTGCTGGTTAATTATGCCAAATCATAATTTAAAAGTAAAAACAAGTTTCCCCTTTTATTCTACAATGTTCACATTATATGTTGTGGTTAGTTCTCTACATCTCTATTATCAGCAATGAGTGTTTAGTTTGTTTGTCTCCTGACTGAACCTGCCTTTTGTGAAATTATAGAATTTTACTATGCAGGTACCCATGGTCTAACTTCTTACATATGAATAAGGGCCCTAGAACTGCAGGGGAGGGACTAGATGCCTGGGTTAAAGGAGAAAGAGAGAAATGAATACACATACCTTACTATCCAAGAGCATTCCAAAACATAAGATGAAAAAGCCCTTAAAAAAAGGAATAAGGCACATGTATTATCTTTTCCTTTTCCAGTAAAGAAAGCATTTATATGTATTACTATTCTATTATATCCCCCAACATTGAAATTATTTCCTTGTCTGTCCCCCTGTTGACTGTGGGTCCTTGAAGGTAAGGATACTGTGTAAACTCCACGATGCCTGGATTAACACAAAGTATGCAAACATTTATTTGTTTTTGTTGAACATATAATTAAATTATTGCATGAATAAAGTCTGAAGCACACGTGGAGCATCATTTTCCCCTTTGTGTCATCCTAAACCCAAAACAAAGAACTTCCATTTGCTTCTACGTCTTAGTCTTTCTTTAGGCATTAAACAAACGTTAACTAAGCATCTATGATGTCAGCAGTCACTGAAGTCCAACCCCAAGGCCAAGTAGAGGAAGTTGACTATAACAGCATCCTTTCCATCAGGTCCATCCAGCCCTTGGGTAACCCTTGGCAGAGTCTTTCTTGGACCTTGAAATCCTCCTCCCAGGCAGAGGACCCTCAGTTGTTGCCTGTTCAGACAGCATGTCACCAAGGGCCCTGGACAGAAGCTCCCTAAACCTGTCACCATTAGGTGTATGCTCTCCATGACTGCCCTCTGTGCCACCACCTAAATGTACCCGGGTTTGTTGCAGTAGGTGGAGAACCAACTGGATTCAGGAGATACTTACTGAGCACTTTCTCTGTGCCAGGCACTGCACTAAGTGCTAAATGATCTCATTTAATCTTCACATTTACTCTAAGATACAGGTAATAATATTATCCCTGTGTACCAAATGAGAGAATTAAGGTATAGAGAAATTAAATAATTTGTTAGTACTCACACAGTTGGATAGCATGATATATTTGAGCCCAGAGCTATTTAACTCCAGAGCTCAAACGTTTAACCACCACTACCCTGAGTCATTGTCCAGAGGAGACCCAGCAAATATTTCTTGAACCAGGACTGAAGGCTCTCTTCCAGATTCACCAAAACCTAAGGATTGCTTTGCCCACCTACTCTCTGAACACTCTCTGATCATGGCATGTAAAACCCATCCTTGGCAGCAGAGTTCAGCAAACTTTTTCTGTAAAGAGCCAGAGAGTAAATATTTCAGGTTTTGCAGGTCCTCCGGTCTCTTACAACTGCTCAGTTCTGCCTGTGTAAGGAAAACAGCCACAGACCCTATGTAGATGAATGGGCATGGCTGTGTTCCAATAAAACTTTATTTACAAAGACAGTGCTGCTTACAATTGGCCAGGCCCTGCTTTATGGCACATTAGGGACTTCCTTTGCACCATTCAGACTCAAAAAGCACTCTGGATTTATTTCCCTTTCCCTGTGTGCTTTAACAGACATCAGCACAAGACAAAGAGGACTGGGTCAACGGCAAGAGAGATTAGTGTTAGCTATGTGAACTCTAACAGATTTAAAACCCTGGAATGGATTACTGAAGGAGCCTAATATTCTGCTTCAGTATGAGAATAACCGTTGGGAAGACTGGATCCTTTTTTATTTTTATTTTTTCTATTCACTGTTGCCAGGCAATTTGGGTTATAATAGTCCTGCTAGAGGCAGGGAAATGAGATCGCCCGCAGAGTGGTCTTCCATCCTCAATTCTCTACAATTATTCCAATTACCCGATGATGTAATAGGTTGTTCTTATCGCTCTCACCTGGGATGCACTGAGTGATGCAAAAATAACATGCCAGGCCAGATTCCGGCTGTCAACCATTGTTCCTATGCCAAACCCCCAGGTGAGCCCTAGCAGGGGGGTCAGAACGAGGAGGCTCCTCCCCATGCGGACGACAGCGGCCTTGCTGTCCTGAGTCAGCCTTTCTCCAACAGCGGGGCCTCCAGAGCCTCGTGAGAAGTAACAGGACCCCCACCAAATTCACAGCCACAATAGTCAGGGCAGGACCCGCAAAGGCCAAGAGAGGTTTGCTCCCATCGGACCAGTTAAGCGAACACACATCTTTCCTTTCATAGCCACTGCTGGGTTGTGTGACCGCAATGGTGATGATGGATATAATGAGAGGACACCCGCAGTCCAGGCAGAACCCGATAGCCACCAACAAAGGCGTGGCCATGTGGTGGAACACGAGGATAACCCGATAAGCCAGCAGGAAGCCAAGCATAAGCATCCAAAAGAACAAGGACAGGTAGAAAAAGTGTGTAAAGAACACTGCAGCTGTGCAGACTCCAGAAGGGTGTGCCGCGGTGTCCACGGAGGCAGCGACGGTAAACCAGATGTCTGCGATCGGGAGGCACAGGGCCACGTTCACCATGCAAATGTGACGCGTGTGTGAGGTTTGGCTTTCGTTGACCTGCTTCCAAAACAGAGCTTCGATGGTTAGGCATAAGATGAGACTTCCCATGGAGACCCCCGGTCCCACAAAGGTGATCCATTTCACAACGGGAACGATGGCGGGGGGACAGAGGGTGACATCAGCATGGAGAAGGAGGTCAGGTGAGTACAGCGGCATGTCACCGAGGCTGGAGTTTCATTCACTAGGTGGCAGCCATTATCGTTCCACTGCGAATGGGTGAAATCCCAAAACACACAATGAGGCTGGCTCAGATTTGATTCTCTCTTGGAAAAAGTCAGGAAAATTTCATTGATGGAATAATTTGCGATAACCGTGGCTATCACGGGCCCACTGACCTGAGCATTTCCACTTTTGGTTACAGGTAGAATGTTCCCCAGGGTCAAGGAGGTCATGCTGATGATAGTTTCTGGAAGGGGCTCCTGGAATTGGTCTGACCTAATTAATGCATGGCCTCTGGTGGGAATGGAAGGGTTTTTGGGGAACATTTCAGTCCGATAGTTGTAACCCAAATTGCTTTGATTTGAGGATGCTGGAATCCCTTTCCGGTTAATGAATTCTCGAGAAAATTCCAGAGGCGGAGCTGTCGAAGGGACCAGAACGCTGATGTTTTCCAGTGACGCTAGTAACTAGGATCCGGCATTCTTTTCTTTCTGAAGTAACACTGTCCAGTTTGTTACCGAGGCAGGATTAAGGATGTGGTCAGATATACTGATGACATTCTGAAATACATGCGTGAAAGTCAGTTCGGATTTTGAGTAAACAGGTCAGAGGACTACAGGTTATCCACCTGTAGTGTCATTAGTCTTAAGCTCAGGAAAATTGCCCAGAGAAATTGGCTCAGTTGAGGACTACATTAAAACTCAGCAATGAAATTCAGCTCTGGTGCTCCACACAGCGGAAGCATTGGGTTAAGAAATGAGGGTCAACAGACTCATGTCAGTTCCAGGGTGACCACCTCCAGGAATTCATACTCCGACTGGGGCTTATTCACACTTAATGTCATCTCTGATGTTATGTTCACCTTATACAGTTAAGCAGGATTGTGTGATTATGTAATAATATACATTATATAACCCAATTTTGTAAAATATTATATGCTTTAACATATAGAATGCACACATCCAAAGTGTTTGAAAGGATATTTATTTAACAAATATTTATTGAGTACCTGCTATGTGTCTCTTGTCAATTTTCTAGGCACCGAGGTGACACGTAAAAGGTAAGCAGTGGCTATTCTAGGGTGGCAAGATTACATATCACTTATTTTTCTTTTTGTTTATTTGCATATCTTATACTGAGCATGTCTCATTTGAGTAATTTTTAAAGTTAATTTTTAAATATCCAAACTAAATCATGAATTCCCCAGTCAAAAAAATGGAGTTCTGGGCTTCCCTGATGGCGTACTGGTTGAGAGTCCGCTTGCCGATGCAAGGGACACGGGTTCGTGCCCCGGTCCGGGAAGATCCCACATGCCGCGGAACGGCTGGGCCCGTGAGCCGTGGCCGCTGAGCCTGCGCGTCTGGAGCCTGTGCTCTGCAACGGGAGAGGCCACAACAGTGAGAGGCACGTGTACCGCAAAAAAAAAAAAAAAAAAAAAATGGAGTTCTTAAAATATACTAAATAGGATATACTAAAGTCAGAGCTTATGGCCACGGGAAGGAACAACTGCCGACTCAATATTAAACATTAAAAAGGTGGCACCTGTGTCATTCAGCGTCATTCAGGGCAGAGGCTCACGCCTTGCCTTCAGCCCGATGCTGTCCAGGCAGTGTGCCTGGAGGCAGCTCCCTCTTACTTTGAACTCACATAATTGATCCCGGGGGTTGCTTATACACTGCTGAGGAAGCAGTGAAGCTCGCGGCAAGACTGTTACATGGCTCTTTGGTCCTTTTCAACAGCACCCCGTCAACTGGGGCTTCTGCCATCCCTCCTGCAAGATTGAGCATTTAAAGCTCAGGCAGACCTTGCCTCCATTGTTGAAATGGACACACCAAAATGTCTTTCTAGGGACAGGGACGAGATATTGCCCAGAATTGACACCACAGAAGCCAGATTGCCGGCTGTGGTTGATGGGTTTTGCTGAATGACCATTGAAAGGCTCTGCACCAAGGATGACACCGTTGCCTCAGTGGTGTTGCTGGCAATCACACTGAAATTCTAGAAATAGAAATGGTTATGTTCTAGAAAACAGTGAAATGCTTGTGCTTCATCAGACTTAAATCAGATTTCATGGCCATGAATAACCAGCGTTTGTATGGTGCATTATAACGTAGGATAAGCATATAACAATGATAACAACAATATAATGGCTGTCATTCAGTGCTTTTTATTTTACATACAGTGTGCTAAACGTTTTACCGGGGATTCACTAATTTCATCTTTACACTATCCTTTAAAGGAGGTACCATGATTATTTTCATTTGATGATTAAGGAAATTGAAACTTGAAGAGATTCACTAAGAAGCACTTTTATATAAATTGTTACCCTGATTATACAGAACCTGATGTTCAGTGAGATTCAGTGACTTTCCAAACAGTACCCAGCTAGGAAGTGGAAAGGTAGGGTCTACTTGGCACTAAATCCTATGTTATATACATTATACTATGCTGAGAAATCCCTATAGAGGATTTAGAGGGACATACGCGGAGATTTTGCTACACTTGGTCACTGGATTTGGGGTTTCACTTCTTCCTTGAGGGACCCATCTGCTTCCACAACACTGAGCTAATTTGGAAGGCAGCCAAGAGGGATATTGCCTTTGTTCAAAGCACATGAACCCAGGATCCCAGATCTCCCCCCCCACCCCGTTTTCCTTTTTACTCTTCTCAGCTGACAGAGCTATTTTCTGCCTAGGGCGCCTGGGATCTGGCTGTCCTCACACCCTGGGGAGACCTAGTCCCAGCTACGATTCATGTCCAGAAACTGGGCCAAAGAAGGCAAGCACGAGGATAAACCTCAGAAAACATCTGCTCCAATCTCCCTCCCCAGTTTACAGATGAGAAAACTGAGGTCCCGAAAGAGAGCAGTAAACCTTCCACAGTCCCTTGGTGAATATTGTGGGGTTCTCTGCTTCCAAAGCAGGGTCTCTGGCTGGGACTGAAGTTCTCCTCACTATGAACTATTTGCAGGATAGTGTCCGTGACCTGGTCTTGGAGTTCCTCTTCCATGACTTGAGTTTTAACTCCTCACCCCATTTGCTTCCATCTTTCTATCTACTACATCTTAAGTACTTGAAACTTCCTAAGAGAGCATCATGTGGAGGTCACAGCACTGGACTGGAAATCAAGTGACCATGTTTCTAGTTCAACATTACTGCTACCAGAGGGACCACCAGCCTCTCAGTCTCCCCTTTTCTGATCTATAGAAGGAAGTTGGTGAGGCGCATGGCCCTGGAGAGCCACTGAAGTGCTATCATTCTACACGGCTGACTCATTCCCTGCCCCGGTTTCTGACAAATGTACTAAGGTTATAGCTTCTGACTTATACCTTCACTTGGATCTTTGATTCCCAGGCTTTCTGAGGCCAGCTTAATTGCTGTTCTGCCATCTCCAGCTCTCTTCAGCATTGATTCACACCTCTGCAGCACCCTCCCCCCAAAACCACCCAATCTTACATTTCAGAGGTTCTCGGCTGCTACCTAGACTCACTACTCACGCCTACGCTCCCTGGGTTTCCCAGGGTCTGATGTCACTGACTTCTGACCAATGAGACAAATTGATACATTTTACCTTCCAGCCAGCCATGCTCACTGGGAGACACCCACTGTGAAACTCAAAACCAGGGCAAATCGGCAAGATGGAAATGCTGTTTTTTACCTTCTTCAGTTCTTCCAGCTCAGAGAGCACACATGTCTCCCTGAGGACATGCCACTCAGAGGGTTGGCACCTGGCCGTGATGCTTCCGGAGTAGCCGCTGCTACAGGGAAGAGTATACTCCTCATTCTTAGATCGAAATCCAAAGACTATGCTGTTACACTGGGCTGGGAAAGAATGGAAACGAAGAAGAAAAATGTCTCTGGATATTTTGACACTCTCTATAAACTATAAAGCAGTACTCTTTCAGTCGTGTTTTCAGACAAAACCCAGGCAAAATTCAGGAGTAGGAGAAGTTCGTCTTTGATGCCCACCCCATCAGCCTTTTTTCCTCTTTCCTGATGTCCTACCCTCCCCAAAGCTGGCCCCCTTTCCCTCCAGGTGTCTGATCTATGCCAACAATCTGAATTTAATGGGCTATCAAACAGTTAATATTTGGTGAAAATAAGACAAGGTGTGATCCCTCCCAGGAAATATTTTCACTCTTTAAGGGAATGCTAGAAAACCAGAAAATCTTCAAGACACTATGGGACAAAGCAGTCATGATAGGGTTAAAAGATAGGCAGTTGCCATTTGGGGGTGACATGTCCTACTTTGTACCCCTTTAAAGGCTTCTCACATCGTGATCAGCCACTAGTTCCTCTTGCAGCTGGCCCTTCACGATATATTCTTACCACGTTGGGACTGGGAAGAGGAAGCCTTGAAAGGAAGAACCACAAGGGCTATGAGTTTTGTTTCTTTTCCCCACTGCTGTGTCTTAAGTGCCTAATCACTTCGGATACTTAGTAAATATTTGTTGAATCAATGTTGAAAGTGGCACAAATCTTGGTAAGAGAGGTTTAAAACTGAATGTAAAGAATTTTTTAAATATCTGAAGAAAAGAAGTAGGGGGTGTGTGTGTCTATGTATACCTGTGTGTGTTTGTGTGTGAGGGTGTATGTGAATGATCTGGAAAAAATGCTTTCTTTCCTGGGTCCCCTGGATTATGATTTAGGAATTTCATCAACCCCAGGGCTCTTCCAGCATGTATACCAGGAAACTATTGCTGAATCATTTCCATCAGCGCCTGCAGTGAATCAGTCTTGTGTGATGTTTACACTGAGAATTGGAGGTCAGCTGACCCATGAGCAAGAGTCTGAAATAGTGAGATGAAATTGAGTTCCATCCTTGTTGGGAGGAGAAACAGCTGCTTGTTTCTACTAAAAGTCAGTCTTAGAACAATTCTGTTTTGGGAACACCTCCAATATATAATACAGTCTACCAATTAAGCTCCCCTAATCTACTTCCCTACAGAGGACAGGAATCCAGTGTTACCTTTTCCGAACACTCTGAAAGAATTGTCTTCTAGTGGAAACAGCTGATACAGGCCTGTTTTAGCCTTCTTAGCTGCCTGCCCAATGCCTGACAGCAATTCAGATGTGTTGCTGGAACCAAAAACTTCGTACCCAGCAATGATGCTTCCATTTCTATAATAATGACGTGGAAAGAAAAATGAGATTCCTTCATTCAGTCACTCAAGGCTTATTCTGTGTGGGGATGGCATCAGGTCCGTGAGAATAGATCAAACAGATTTGGTCTTTGCCTTCTTGGAGCTTACATGCCAGTGGAGAAGGCAAGGCAAATAAGAAACAAATAACCACCAAATATATATATATATATATATATATATAAAATCATAATTATGAATATATATATATAATTCCAAATTTTGTTAAGTGTTATGAGAGACAAGTTCAGGGATAGAGTTACAGATGTAGAAAACAAACTTATGGTTACCAGAGGGTAAGGTGGGGGGTAAGAGGGATAAATTGGGAGATTGGGCTGGACATATACACGCTACTGTATATAAAATAGATAATTAATAAGGACCTACTGTACAGCACAGGGAACTCTACTTAATACTTTGTAATGGCATATATGGGGAAAGAATCTAAAAAAGGGTGGATATATGTATATGTATAACTGATTCACTTTGCTGTACACCTGAAACTAAGACAACATTGTAAATCAACAACACACCAATAAAACTTTTAAAATAAAATAAAGTTTTCTTCATGTAGATCTTAAAAAATATATATATATATCAAGTAGACGTGAGGCCCACTTTAAATAAGACTGGTCAGGGAAGGCTTCTCTGTGCAGAGGGTCTTTGAAGCAGAGACCTGAAGGATGAAAAGAAACAGCCAGTGATGCAAAGAGAATTGGTACAGCATGGCCAGCACCTGAGAAGGGCTGGAGGCAAGAAAATGCCTGTGAGTCTGATAAACTTCAAGGCTAACGTGACTAAAATTCAATGAGCAAGTGAGAGATGGATAGGAGACGACCCTCAGGAGGTACCCAGGAGCCAGATGGAACAGGGCCTTTGAGTCTGAATTTCACCTTTTATTAAAAGGTTTTATTCTTTTTGAAAAGGCATGGCATGATCAGATTTATAATTTAAGATCATCACTCTGGCTGCTGTGTAGAAAATAGGTGAAGGGAGGAAGCAGAGAAGCAGGAAAACTAGTTAGGAAGGAGAGGGTGGTGCCCTGAACTGACTGAGTAGCAATGTGTGTGGGGAGAATTGAACTGGTCAGTTTCAGATTGTATTTGAAGATAGAGCCAGAAGACTTGCTAATGGAGCAGGTTTTGGGTGTGGAAGAAAGAAACCAGGCGAGAACGACCCCAAGGAATTGAAAAACAAATTGTAGTATATTCATACAATGGACTATTACTGGGCAATAAAAAGGAAGGAATCACTGATACACAAAAAGCCAAGGATAAGTAAGTCTGAAAGGCCTTAGGCTGAGTGAAAGAAGCCAGGCAGACAAAAAAACTATACACTAGATGCTTGCATTTAGGTAAAGTTCTAGCATAAGCAAAACCAGCCTATGGTGATAGAAATAAGATCAGTGGTTATTTCTGGTAGGGAGGTAGGAATGTGCATGGAGATTGGCTGGAAAGGGGCACAAGGGAACTTTGGGGATAATGGAAATGGTCTGTCTTGATAGGAGGTGGTATGTATTAGTATTTGTCAAAGCTAATAAAGCTGTACAATTAAGATTTGAGCATATCACTGTATGTAAATTATACTTCAATAATTAAGTATGATTTATTATAAAATAAATTAAGACAGGATAGCTCTTAGATTTGGGTCTGTGCAATTAGAAGAACAGCATCTCTGGAAATGAGATGGGGAAGACAGTGGGAGAAGGAGATGAAAGCTTATGACGGTGGGGGGAGTTGGAGGACTCCCATTTTGGACAGGTTACATTTGACATGCCTACTAGAAAATCACCTGGAGATGTTAATAGGCATTGGGTATTGGAGTCCAGAGTTTAGGGGAGAGGCTGACGTCAAGTAATAAATTTAGAACCCATCTGTATACAGATGGTATTTGAAGTTATGAAAGCAAGTGAGATAACATGGATTAATTTAATCCTGCAACTCCATGAGGGTTAGGGTTAGGGTTAGGGTTATTCTCATTTTATAGATAAGAGAACTGAGTCCTAAAGAAGTTGGGTCAAGTCATTAATTATTAATTGATGGATATGAACCTCTGGCTCTCTAAAGCTCAAATTCTTAATCACTACATTGAACTAACATTGAACTACATTGAACTCACACTAAATAAACCCAAATACCCTTTTATGCTGTGATGATCACAATGTCTTTTCATTGATACGGACCTCCTATAGTGTTTGAAAAGTATTTTTCTATTATTTCATTTTATGTAATGAGGTTAAATCAAATTCCACAGGTATTAACAGTCCTGTTTGACAGATAAATAAATTGAGACTGTGAGAGACTAAGATTTACTTTAGATCATGTATGTAAAGAGTAAAACCAAAATAGTTGTATTTTATAGACTTATGTCTACTTTTACTGTGATTTTGTCTACAAATTATTGGAGACAGTTTGTAAGATATATATATATATGAATATAAATTAGAAATATAAATAGAAAACCAGGACCAAGGAACAGAAACATGTGAATATTGAATACAAAACTGTTGATCGAGTTTCAATGCTGTCTATGAATTCAATGACGGCAAAGTCAAAAACAGAAGTTAGATTAATTATATAGACCTTGATATAAGAAAAAAGAAGCAGTGCTTTTCCTAGCACTGAATTTTAAAGAATATTATACATGTGAGCCTTTTTATAGGTACATGAGAGGGCTTAAAGGATAATGTCCAGGACAGTATATTTATAGCAAAAGTTACTGAAAATTTCCTATAGCTATTCTTTACCTGTGAGAAAAGTATTTAAGAAGTTAAGGTCTCTGACCTCTAAGTCACTTCCTCTATGAAGCAGACTATAAATAGCTGGTAATCAATACACACACGGGTAACTAACCAAATAACTTTTGAATTAAAGTATAAACAAAAGGCTAATTTACTAAATATCTCTTTATTTGCTGTAGACAATGACTCCTGGGCTTTGAACTATGGTGCATACATGATATCTACACAAAAATATAATATTTTACCCAAGGAGCCCCGTCTGGCCCCCAGTTATACAACGTCACACCCTCTGTGTTAATGGAAGGGGAAAACCCATCCCTCCGCAATCCACAACCCTTGTCACCACCACTCGCCCCTTCCCATGCATGCACACCACGTCCTCCTGCTTCCTTCCAAGCCATGAGGGTTTCCAATTCTAGTTTCTGATCCATAACTTCGAGAATGCCATTTAATATTTATATTCGCAAAGGCATTTAAATGAGAACGTAGGCTTTCTTCTTAAGATTTTTTTAAGGCACCACAGACTTTTGTCCAGTTTTAGCAAGAAGCCTACTTCAAAAAGCAGTTGACTTATTTTCTGTCAAGGTCACTTGGAAACAGCATGAGGCATCCTGCAGGACGGGTGCATGATTCCAGGGATATCCTTCTAAGACCATTGTATTACTTACCTAAACTGGGTGACTCGAACTGACTCAAAACCTTGGATACTTTTGTATGCTTCTTTAAGCTTTACAAAGAGAGCA
Source organism: Kogia breviceps (assembly GCF_026419965.1). Taxonomy (NCBI): domain Eukaryota; kingdom Metazoa; phylum Chordata; class Mammalia; order Artiodactyla; family Physeteridae; genus Kogia; species Kogia breviceps. Next base: position 79,550,266 of record NC_081319.1, read on the forward strand.
AAGAGCAATATGTTGATCTTTGTCCCCACACAAGAAGGACATTTGAGCAAAAAATGGTCGCAGACAATAAATAACCAACGGAAGCACCAAGAAAAGGAAAGAGATATGGCGAGAGGTAGCTGCATGTTATAGAAATACATTTAAAATGATAGCAGAGAATGTACACACACACGCCTGCGCACACACATATAATTTAATTTTGAGGTTGCTAATAAAGAATGTAGAACCAACTGCTTAGACTAGAGGATGGGTCAGGTGCCAGATAATGTAATAAATTCACCCAAAATCTATTTTCTCCTTCCCCTAAATAAGCCATTGATTTCAATAGATGCTTAAACCGAATCTACCTGCGAAGTGTCTGTGCATGTCTTCAGTTAGAACCACATCTAAATCACCGTCCTAGGTAGAGGTAGTTTTATGTGACTTCATTATGAAGTCCAAAATTTTGGTCAGTAACCCTCTTTAGCCTCTAACAAGAGAAGCTTCTTTAAGGAACAAATCCCACATGTTAACAATTGAGCTTAGATCATGAAAACTTTCTTTTGACAAATAAAAATCAGAAAATAATCAAGAAGGCTTGATTCACTTATCTTGTTATGAGAATAAGGTGTAACTTTGTGGCAGAAGACTTGCAAAGAATGAAGATAATGGGAACTTTTATTCTCAAAATAGTGACATTATCTGCAGCCACAGATTCAATATCTGACCTGAGAATAAAGATCCTTAGTACTTGAAAAGAAAAGAAAAAAGAAAATAATCAAGATGGCTTGGTTTAATATTACCCTAACAAATGAGCAAAACTAAACACTAAAGAAATGGGAAGAAGTCAATTGCTTAATGCTCCTGAAAGAAAATGTTCAAAGTCCATCACTTGTGGGCAGAGTGATTAACTGCTATGTAATAACTCATTGAAAATGAATAATTAAGAATATGTGTTAAATAAATATGTTGAATTGGAAACATCTGAACTTATGTTTAGGCAACGATTTCTTTTGTAGTAAGTAGAAGGTGCTTACTTGAATTTCAATTCCAGTGGTATATTTGGAGTTTATAGCAGAAGATACATCCAAAGGTCTTCTGTAAATCTTTCATTAATTTTGAAAGTACCCCAAACCTCTATGGAAAATAAAAAGAAATTTACAGAGATAAAAATTACTCACTTGATATATTGTATCTTAAAATTACAGAAGTCTAATTCAGTCCATCTATTTGACAGTGGTAGTTCAACTCCTTTTTTTCTTCTTTTTTTTTGTGAATTTCTTTTTATGATGAATATCCTCCTAAAGTAATATAGGAAGCATCCATAAAACCGGAATTTTCTTTTGTGGATTTGGAAAATAATGGGAAAGTGCGATAATCAAGATGACCTTATAAGCAGGTAAATGAGTAGCCACTCACATGTGGTTATAAAAGGCAGTCACTTATCCCAGTCTAGGCCCTGAGCTTAAATGTTGTCCCTATTTAAAAATTAAAAAAAAAAAAAAAAATCACTACTTGCTAACTCCAACTTACTCCTTGCTTACCCATCACTGGTGCTTTTCTCCTCTGGGATAGGTTATTCCCCACCTCTGGATGGACAAATCCTGTGTATCTTTCATTCAGGACTTAGTTAAATGTGCCTCTTTAGCAAGACCTTCCCTGGGCCCCAGATGAAAAGAGTCTCCCTCTCCTTTAAATTCTTAAAGTACTTTATCCATAGCTCCCTTCCAGCCTCTTCACCTACACATCTATCTGTGAACACACCTCATGTATGTATGTCCCCACTCTACTTTGGGAAGCTCCTTGTGAGTGTAATCCCTGTCTGATCCATCTTTGTATCCCCCAAAGATGGATCAGACTTGGACCACTTTTCAAAGTGTAGGCTTTCATCAAAATTTGTTGAAGAGATCACATTGTCTTCTTTCATGTGTTAACAGCCTGGCCTCCCCAAGTAGCTTGCTAATTGATCAACAGCAAGAGAAATGCCTCATGGTGACCTCCCAGAATTTGCCCCAGATCTGGGTATAAAGATGGTGTTTAATAAATACGTGTTACTTGGGGCAGAAAGGATTAGGAGTCTGGGATTAGCAGATGCAAACTATTATATATAGGATGGATAATCAATAAGTCCTACTGCATAGCACGGGGAACTGTATTTGATATCCTTTGATAAGCCATAATGGAAAAGAATATGAAAAAGAATAGATAGATAGATAGATGTATATAAAACTGAGTCACTTTTCTGTACAGCAGAAATTAAACACAACATTGTAAATCAACTATACTTCAATCAAATTTTTAAAATAAATAAATAAATAAGTGTTACCTTAACCCGAACTGCTGTGGTTCTGGGAAAGGGACCCAGGGAGACCCAGGAAAGCTGGGCTATTTCAGGTCCTCCTTCACTCTTTGCTCCACTCTACCAAAATCTGGAGCTTCGAGATAACTGGACTGGTCTCTGGGGACGTTTCTTAAAGTCCTTCAAGCTGTTGGAGCCCACATATTCCAGCTCACCCCACCATCCACTGAACATCAACCTGAGTCAGCAGTAGCTCCCTCAGCGTCCACCGCTTCCTAAACCAGACTTTCAACTTTTGTTTGGTTTTGACAATTCATTCAACACACATATTTGTTGGCAATTTACAGAATTTCTTTCAATATAATCACTAGGTAACCCTCCCTGCTTGCACACCTCTAAATTTTTATTTTCTGGAAATTGATGCTGGCCAAAGAAGTAAACAGAAGGTGGGAAGAAAAACGTTATTGCCTCAAGCTGTTCCCCTACTTGGAATTTCAGGGAATCTCCCTAACTCTCAGAAGAATCGTAGAATTGTCGAGGTGAGCTGGATGTACCTCCAGGCTGAACTGGAGTCCAAATATCAGCTTGCATTTCTGAATTTTCTGCACTTACGAAGCTCTCTCTGTGTCCAGCCAAGCCTAGCAGGGTACGTCATCACTGCCCTTCCAACTCCCTGTACACACTGGCTCTTCTCTGGGAGGCAAAGAGAAACACTGGGGCACAGACCCAGTGGTCCTTCTCTCTCTGTCACATGTGGAGGTGGGAGGGGCCCCAGCTCCCCTCTTGGTATCCTTACACACTTGTTCTCTCACAGAAATGGACACTCTGGGTGAGGTTGTTGAGATGACAATCACAGCTCTGGAGAGATCCCTCCGTGTGAAGGCAGCATTTCTGGGGATCAAGGCACGAGGGAGGAAACCAGGAGTAGCCGTCGTCACAGGCACAGCGCAGGACCCCGTTCTGGATGCCACAGTCTGCACAAAAAACAGAGCTTGGTCTCATTGGACCTGGTTAATAAATTGGCTATGGCTGAGTTCTCACCTTTGGTTCTGATATAGAATCTGAACCAAAAGCTGGAGATATTTCTCTCCAAAAGCTATAAGGATGAAAACAAGATGGAAACAAGTATGGTTTAAGGTTAAGGAAACGTCCCACTCAATAGATACTGAGGTTGGATCAGAAACCCAGCTAACGTAACAATCAAATGCTTGGGGCTAGCATCCAAAAGAAGGATGTGTGTCCAGTCAGTAACACTTACATGGAGAAAGAAGCAGAAGAGGATGTGTCGACCTGAGAATTATTTAAAGGGTTCTAGAAGGTATTTGTCCACTGTCTTATCGGAGGCTCCCATCCACCTAGCATCACTCTCCCAGAGTCCCTGTTAGCAATATGGCAAAAGCAGAGAGACCTTTTTGTTGAGAGTCATGATGAAAAATTTTATTAACCAATCCTGTATGCTTGTATTGGACCTAAAACTCCCACTAAAAAACCTTTCCTTTTCAATAGACCAAAAAAAAAAGGGGGGCAAAATCACCACATACGATTGTGAAAATATGCACGATGGTGTGCAGTAAATGGTTCTCAAACGTGATCATACATCAGAATCTTCTGGGAGGGGTCTCATCCCAAAGTTTATGATTCAGTAAGTCTGGAATGGAGCCAGGGATTTGCATTTCTTGTAAGTTCCCTGATGCTCCTGCTACTGTCGGTCTGGGTGCCACACTCTGAGAACCCTTACTTTAGATAAATCATTTAACTTCTCCTAACCTCATTGTGGTGGTCACTAGTGCTGTTGGCCAGATGTTTTTTACAATCATTTATTCTTTTCAGACACAGATTTTGGGGGGATGATTGATTCCCCAGCATGACCTAACCTCTCCCGACTCACACACCACCTTCCCCATTTCTACTCCCAGTTACTAGAGACTGACTCACATGTGGTGGCTTTTGCTCTGATCATCTTCACTGGCCCAGGTAAAAAACAAGGGCAAGGCTCCAAAAGCTTCAGAAAGTTCTTCACGTCTCTTTTCTCCTTGGAATCTCGATAGGCTAGCTGAAGCAGCAGCTCGTATTCCTGGACTGGACCTAGAGAGAAAGAGAGACAGTCAAAGGCATCTTTTCTCAGGCTGGGAGGGAGATACTGCAGAGCAAGTGACCTCAGAGCACTTGTCAGATTCAGCCTGAGGGTCACGGACATGGCTTGGTCACTTGCATTCATCCAGACATGAAGCATCCCAAGCAAAGCATCAGACAGTCCACAGGTGCCTAAGACACCTCTCTCCTCTGACTTCGGCCAGGCCAGCTGCTCTGTGCTCTCTGACCCACGCCAGCGTCGCCCTCCTGACTTAACATACTTCTCAGGTCACATCCAGAGTCAAGTTTCAGGGTCAAGACTGAAGGGAGAAGAGGTGAGAAAGTCCTGGTCACTCTCCCCTCCTCCTCCCCTAGCTCTGGTCTCCTGGACATATCTGTGATATAAAACCCCCAGTCCCCTCTTTCCTCTCCAAAGAACCCTTCCTTCTCCTGTACAAATGTTCCACTAATTAGCTGAGTTTGATACTGAGATGAAATGCACGAGTAAAACCAAACCAAACCTTCCTTGAGCCTTGATGCACCCTCACCTCCACCTTATCGTTTCTGAGCAGTACCTTTTGTTTCCCTAAGAAAAGACCATTAGGTGTTTGGGGCTGGGAGAGAAGAGGAATCCCACCCAGAATTCACTTAGGCGCATTCACATGAAACTCTGTATGAAGTTCCATGGGGGTCTCAAGATCCTCCCAAGGTCCTCTGTGGACCCCAGGTTCAGAATGTGAAGGGCCTCAGAGAAATAGAGGCAAAAGGTGAACAACCTTTTTTCCTGGGTCTCATTTTGTTATCGTCGGCAGTGAAACCTCTTAGAATCCCTTAGATCTCTCAGGACGGGACCATGCTTTCTACAGGCACAGGTGAGATGGGGAGCTTCTATGAGACTATCTCATTTCTTAAGGGTCCGGGGGAGCTGGGAGATTTATAGGGAAGAAAAGCAGCTGGATCAATCCCTAGGCTTCTCAGAAGGAAATCCAGAAGCTGCAGCATGTCCCAGGACATTTACGGGAGACTCCTGCCTGCTGTAGTTGCCACCAACTCACCCCTCCCCGCATCTCCTTAAGGCCGGAAACTCTGTCCCGGCCTTGGGAATTACTCCAAGGGATGTAAGCTAAGGGGATATCCACTCCCGTGGCCCAAGCAGGTGGGGAAGCAGGGAAAGATGAAAGGCTCTGGTTCTGGAGCCAGACTGTCTGGGCATTGAATCCTGCCCGACCTACGCACCAGCCTTGTCAGTCCTCACTAGCTGTAACATAAAGATGGCGATTGTACCTAACTCTGAGGATCTTTGTGAAGATTTAATTCATCTAACACACTTAGAATAGCGCCTGGCACTGGTAACAGTTCAATGCATACTTGTGCTTTTACCTTCCCGTGGCATTCCAAGTTGAAATTCTGGTTTCATTTTCCCAAAGAACTGTAGCCTTGCTACAATGGGGCAAGGTCTATGGCCCTATTAGCACATTGTTGGATGGCAGATTCGTGGCACCGTAAAAAGGCTTTTGAGGACTGACCCAGGAATCTAACCACCATCTGTGTGTACCATTGTTTCCCTGAGGAAATATATACAATGCTTGAAACATCAGACCCGCAAATCAAATTTCAGACCACAACTCACTCCTAGACTGAAGTCTGTGCCATTCATTACATTATTGGGATCAAGATGAAGAAGGAAAGAAAGAGTACGGAGCAGCTACTGGCTGGTTATGGGACAGGATACTATGCCTTTATTATATTATTTCATCCTCACAAGGAATTATTATAATTATCGTTTTACAGATTTGAGGTATTTAACGATGTGCCAAAGATCATAAAACCCATCAGAAGCACTCCTGGGATTTGAACCCTGTTCTCTGGGCTCCAGTGTGTGCTGTACCATGCTATCTGAGGGAGTCTCACCTAGAGGCTTTTTCTTATTCAAAATGAGTTCTTGCTTTGTTTTGATGCCATCATCACTCTGTTAAGAGGAAAAGAAAAAAAAAAAAAGAAGAATTACAGCAAGGCTTGGTCATATTGTATTTCATAAGGCCTTGTTGGATTTCCCAGATAAATTGAAATCATGGATCTAAAATGCAAGCCAGGGATGGTGGGGGAGGGGGGCAGAAAAGGACATCGCTGAGGCACCTTTTGAACACAAACCTGAAGGAAGCAGGAAAGTGAGGATCCCTGAGAAAGAACTTCCCAGGAGGAGGGAAGAGCAAGTGCAAAGGCCCTGGGATAAGAATATGCCTGGCATGTGAAGGCCAGAGTAGCTAAGTGGAGTCGGGGAGGCGGGGCAGGAAGTGACGTCAGAGAGTATCTCTGGGGAGGCAGGTCCTGTAGATCCTTCTGGGCTGTGGCAAGGGCTTAGCTTTTGCCTGAGTGGGATGGGAGCCCACTGGAGAGTTCTGAACAGAGGAAAGATGTGCTCTGCTCCACTTTTTAGAAGGCTCAATCCTGCAGCCATTTTGGGAATAGACAAGCACTGAAGCAATGAGAGCATTTCAGGAGCTATCGAAACAATATAGGTGAGAGATGATGAAGGTGTGGATCAGGATGGTAGCCATGGAGTTGGTGAGAAGTGTTTGGAGTCTGGATATATTTTAAAGAGAAAACCAGAAAAAAAGATCTAATGGTTTAGACATGGATTATGAGAAGTGTCAAACGTAATAATAAGTTTTCTGCCTAAGCAGCTGGAGAGACAGTGATACCACTTGCTGAGATGGGCAAGGAGGAGCAGGTTTGGTGAGAAAAAACTGAGAGTTTAATTTTGGACATACTACCAAGTAGGTAGTAGAGAGGTGAGTGTGGAGTTCGGGGGACAGGTGTGAGGAGGAGACACAGATTTTGGAGTCATTGGCATGCAGAGAACATTAAAACCGTGACCCCAGATGAAAGCATCAAGAAAGTGAGTAGAGTGTGGAGAAAAAGGAACCCTTCTACACTGTTGCTGGGAATGTAAATTGGTGCAGCCACTATGGAGAGCAATAAGAGGTTCCTTAAAAAAACTAAAAATAGTGTTGCCATATCATCCTGCAATCCCACTCCTGGGCATATATCAAGAGAAAACTCTAATCTGAAAAGATACATACACCCCAATGTTCACAGCAGCACTATGTACAACAGCCAAGACATGGAAGCTAACTAAGTGTCCATTGACAGATGAATGGATAAAGAAGACGTGGCATAGATGTGGAATATTACTCAGGTATATAAAAGAATGAAATAATGCCATTTGCAGCAACATGGATGGACCTAGAGATTATCATACTAAGGGAAGTGTGTCAGAAAGAGAAGGACAAATATCATATGATATCACTTATATGGGGAATCTAAAACAATGATACAAACGAACTTACAAAACAGAAACAGACTCACAGACTTAGAGAATGGACTTATGGTCACCAGAGGGGACAGGGGCGGTGGGGGGAGGGATAAATTAGGAGTTTGGGATTAACAGATACACACTACTATGTATAAAACAGGTAAACAACAAGGACCTACTGTACAGCACAGGGAACTCTACTCAAAGTCTTATAATAACCTATAATGGAAAGGAATCTGAAAAAGAATATATATATGTATACATATATATATGTATAACTGAATCACTTTGCTGTACACCTGAAGCTAACACAACACTGTAAATTAACTATGTAAACTAAACTAAAATATGTAAATCATTACTTCAATTTGAAAAAAGGTTATTGGGAAAAAAAAAAAGAAAGTGAATATAGGTAGGGAAGAGGCCAAGGACTGCTAATGTCCATCTATATGCTTTTTCTCCATCAAAGAGGCCATAGGAGAGGATGTGCTGAGTTTGAAAAGATCTCCAGTATGGCTTAGTCCAAGATCCTGGTTTTTGCAGTCAGGTCATCTAAGCTCCAAGAGATGAAGTGACTCATCCAAGGCCACACAGCTAATGCTGGTAATGTTGAGACAAGAACCCAGCACTTCTGATGCCAAGTCTATGAAATTTTGTCATTGCAGTTGCATAGAGAGTGACAGACGCTCAAAGTGCCAGAAGGACAGAGGGGAGATGGTAGAGAAGAAAACGGGACATACACAAACTCACCCCCAGGAAGCCATTCCAGCCCTGGTGATCATGAGGAAGGAGAAGAGCCAGAGCGTAGGAACTCTCATCTTCCCCCCGCCCCTCCTGGTTCTGGACAGGACATGAACAGCTGGAGCCACAGTCTGTGACTAGACGTGTGCGCCATGCAAGGCTGAGGCACAAAAACAAGTCATTCAAGACAAAATTTTTAAATGCACACAGGGGTAAAGCCTAGCTGGGCTCATCAGAAGCCCTGAGCATTTGGTTATTTTTTTCCACCGGACACAACATCACTTCCACTCCCACTGCAGAACTAGTGAATTTTTCTTTTTACAAACCTACTAGAAAATTTCTCCAGAACTCTCTTCTAAGTTTAAGTTTGATCTAAGTGATCAAATTTGACTCAACACAGGCTATTTTAAAACCATGGCTTGCTTAACTTTGCAGCTGGGTGCATTTAACATCCAACCTTTTATATTTCACTGAGGTTTTCTTTTCATCTCAGTAAAGACAAGCATTCAAATAACCAAGGACCCTAGAACCATTAATATAAAGGTAGACTCTGAGTATTTCAGCATAAAAATAACAGTGAACCAATCCAGCAAACTTCCTTCTTCATAGTTCATGTAATTAGCAACCAACTGTGCTCAAGTTCATGGGTGTCTTAGAATAATTTAGACAAAACTCAGCCCATAGTCATGGTCACAAGATTTAATCATTTACACACAGGTTATTTGGTGGCAATGAAAAAAATTACAAGTTAGAACTGTTCTGTCCAATGTAGTAGCCACTAGCCACATGTGACAGTCTAATTTTAATTAGAATAAATTTAATTTTAATTAGAACAAAATGAAATGAAAAACTCAGTTTCTCAGTCATACTAGCCACATTTCAAGTGCTCAATAAACACATGTGGCTAGTGGTTACCATGTTAGGCGGTGTAGACACAGAACACTTCCATCATTGCCAAAAGTTTTATCGGGCATGGAATATTATTCAGTCTTGAAAAGAAAAAATTCTGTCACGTACTATGAACATGGATGAACCTTAAGGGCATTATGTTAAATGCCATAAGCCAATTACAAAATGGCAAGTACTACATGATTCCACTTATATGAGGAGCTAAAGAAGTCAGACTCATAGAAATAGACAGAAGAATGCGGTTGCCAGGGGCTGGGAGGAGGGGGTAGAGGGGAGTTATCATTCAGTGGGTATAGAGTTTCAATTTTGCCAAAAGGAAAAGTTCTAGAAATCTGTGTCACAACAGTGTGAATATGTTTAACACTGCTGAACTTTACACTTAAAAATGGCTAAGATGGGGCTTCCCTGGTGGCGCACTGGTTGGGAGCCCGCCTGCCGATGCAGCGGGACGTGGGTTCGTGCCCCGGTCCGGGAGGATCCCACATGCCGCGGAGCGCCTGGGCCCGTGAGCCATGGCCGCTGGGCCTGCGCGTCCGGGGCCTGTGCTCCGCGGAGGGAGGGGCCACGGCGGTGGGAGGCCCGCGTACCACAAAAAAAAAAAAAAAAAAAAAAAAAATGGCTACGATGGTACATTTTATGTTGTGTGGAGTTTTGTTAACAAAATTTTTAAAAAAGTTTTATCGGCCAGTATTGACAGAACATGAAGGACTACTTCTCTGTGACCCTTCTTCATAGTTGATGTTAGCAATAAATTGTCCTCAAGTTCATGGCTATCTCAGAATAATTTAGACAAAAGTCCGTAGTCATGGTCATAAAATTCCCTTTCTCTTTACATCTCCATAGGAAAAGATGAAGAGCTATGATTCCCGAGCTCAGTAACCCACCACTGGAAGCAGTGCCTGGGTTCAGCAGCACAGAAGTCCAGGGTTGGTTCTCCAGCCCTTACCTTGCTTCCTGGGTGCACTTTAAACTTCATACATTTCCTGCCATCCCAAGAGTGCGGCCTCAGGCTTTGCTCTCTGACCTATTAGAAAAGAGAACAGGTGGGGAAGGATGGAGGGAGAGGTGGGGGTTAGCAGATGTAAGCTTTTATATATAGAATGGATAACAACAAGGTCCTACTGTAGAGCACAGGGGACTGTATTCGATGTCCTGGGATAAACCATAATGGAAAAGAATATTTTTAAAAAGAATGTATATATACATATAACTGAATCACTTTGCTATACAGCAGAAATTAATACAACATTGTAAATCAACTATACTTCAACTTAAAAAAATATTGATTTAAAAAAAAAGAAAAGAGAAAAGGCATTAGAGACAGGGTAACGACTCCCACGGATGTGGCCTACATGTCAGCAGAGATTCTTTCTAGGGCTTTCTAGGGCAGCATGAAAAATAAACCATGAGACACATACCCGTTTTGTATTTGCCTTCTCCCCTTAGTGAATGGTCCTCACATGCTCCCATCCACCTGCCTGCCAAGACTCCCCCTAAATCGACTGCTTTAACTTTCTTTGGGCAGCTGTCCAGTCTCCAGATCATTCTTCCCCATCTTGCTTCCCAAAACCTGCTCTGAGTCCTATTTGCTCTGGTCTGTGCTTCCTGCTTTCCAAAAGTGATGGATGTTTGTCTCTGGAGTGGTGTTTTTCAAATATTTTTGACCCCATAGAAAGAAACATATTTTATAACATGAGGATATAGATACACACACATAATAAAATGTGTATATATCTGTATTATGTTTATATATACACTCACATATAATGAAAATTTTATATATATGTAATATAGCTGAACAGCTTTGTGAAATAGAACTTCTTTTTCTGTGCCCTTTGGATATTTTCTATTTGTTTTTATTTATATATTTGTTTGTTTGTTTATTTATTGGTGAATTGCCACGTCCTGCTAAATTTATTTCCCAGTACCTTCCTGGAGTGCAGCCACATTGCAGACGGAGCTTGTGCTCTTTCCAGCCCCTTTCCCAATTTTCTTCCACTTCCAGGGACAATTTTTAACACGATCTACCCTCTCTCTTGTGCCAGGGCCTGCTTCCAAACGGGAGGCCTGGCCCTCACATGGCTCTTTCTCTCCATCTCTCTCTGAAAAGTCTCTTTCTCGCATGTGGCATTCAGGCCTGAGGCTGCAAACCCAATGTGAGGAGGCCTGGGTGACAGCTCCAAGCGTTGTGAGGAAACTCTCTCATCCTCTCAGCCGGTTTATTGTCTCTTCTTCCCACACTGGAGGGTGGAGACTGGGCTGTCTCCTTGGACTGGCTAGAAATGGTAAACTGGAACTTATAATCAGGGTTTCAGACCAGTGATTCCCAGTCACTGGTCTATAGGCCAGTCATGAACAGGCGGACTGTGAAAAAGGAGAAGAAGCTGGGAAGGAGACAAGGAAACACTTAAGGGCTCATCTGAAAATAATGGTGCCCCTATCCCACAGGAAGCCTACTAAATCTTATGCAGATCGGGCACAGCCCTGTGCGTTATTAAAGCTTCCCAAGTGAGGCTTTGAGAGCTGTTATTCTAGACTGCTTCTAGGAGAGGGAAAAAGAGTTCTGCCCTGAGGCTAATACTGTGATTTGAATTCTCCTTTGGGGTTTGGGACCAAACATCAAATTTATCAAAATGTTTTCTTTGCTTCCTTGGTGCACTCAGCCCCCTCTAGGGTAGGGTTGGAGGACTGACATTCAGATAAATAACAAATAATTTTTTAGTGTAAGTAACAATTTAAGTGTAACAATATTTTGGACACTATTCATTGTCCAGAATTACAGCTGTTTTTCTGAAATTCAAATTTAACTGGGCTGTATTTGACAACTAATCGAAAGGAGGAAAATCGTTATCTCCAGGTCCATGGGTCAAAACAGGCTCTGTGGCTAGCCTGCAAAGGCTTCAGGGCCTGGAGTTTATCAACGAGACTCCTTTTGACATTTTTTTAGGCTTTCTATGCCTCGGTTTGCTCATCTATAAGATGGGGGAAGTCCTATCTAATTCAGAGGTTCTTCGGAGAATTGAATGAGTAATTGAATATAGAGGACTCAGAACAATGCCTGACAGGTGGTGAGCCTCAATGATTGATAGCTGCTAATATTAGTACAACTAGCATTTCAGTCTCACCACCAGTTTTTGTAGTTACTTGTTGGATTGTGTCAGAATTTGACTTCAATCTGAGTCAAATTAACTGATCAAATAAAAGGTGCTCCTGGGTTGATGGCCAGCTTGGAGGTAGTAAAAATACATTTTTACAGTAACTCAGTTATCTGACTGTAAAGAGGGTCAAGAAATATTGTGTGTGTGTGTGCGTGTGTGTTGAGGAGGTGTAATCTTAAATCCAACTTAACTTTGCCTTCACTAGAGGCAAACCCCATGCTATTTTCAGCACATCCCTTCTAAGCTGGAAGGGTCCTGATTATTATTATTATTTTTTTCTGTACGCGGGCCTCTCACTGCTGTGGCCTCTCCCATTGCGGAGCACAGGCTCCGGACGTGCAGGCTCAGCGGCCACGGCTCACGGGCCCAGCCGCTCCACGGCATGTGGGATCCTCCCGGACCGGGGCACGAACCCGTATCCCCTGCATCGGCAGGCGGACTCTCAACCATTGCGCCACCAGGGAAGCCCGGGTCCTGATTATTTAAAAAAAAATGATCAGAATCCATGTTCCCTTGCCATAGACGAGAAGCTGTTTTTGTCATCAGAGTGTGTGTGCTTGTTTACAACATACGTCTCTCTGTGCAGCTGGGGACCAGTGATGCCTGACCTACAGCTGTGTTGGCCCCGGCATCCATGGGAAGCCCTGGCATCCATGGGAAGGCTTGGCCGTGGTGGGACTCCCCTTACTTCCTTGAATTCATTTAAGTGAATTCATTCCTGATAATCCCTGTCCTTCAGTTTTTAGAGAACAATCATTAGAATTTGCTATTACGCCTCTGGAGACAGCTGCCCATTGTCTCCTCCGTCTTCCAGTTATATATTTATGGATCCAAATATCATTTATTTATAGCAACAGCTGTCTCCTTATCAACAGTGATGCTTAACTGGCACTGCTCTCACCTACATTTTCCAGCATTTTTAGCAACATTCTATTCTTAGGCAGAGTTAAACTCTTGGGCTGTTTTCCTGGCATCAATATTTATGGGATTATGTTTCTTCCTCTATAAATAGAATTCCCAGTAGAACTGTCACCCTCCTCTCTGCCTTGGACTCACATGTGCACATATGCATAACACAGACACACACACACACACACACATAAACACATAAATTGAAAGAACAGATCTCCAGCTGGGATCTGAAAGAAATCAGGATTCAAATAGAACTGATTAATAGGCAGAGGACCTTTAAAATCTTGGTTTTATTTTACCTCTTATTTTATAAGTTTATGGTCACATTTTCATTGGATCTGCCTTTGTATAGGAGCCTTTGGGCCATTTGCCTTTTATTTTTAATTTTTTGGTGTGGGGGGGTATTTTATTTACTTGAGCTCAGCTGCTCTGAGGCATGTGGGATCTTCCCGGACAGGGACACGAACCTGCGTCCCCTGCATCGGCAGGCGGACTCCCAACCACTGCGCCACCAGGGAAGCCCGGGCCATTTGCCTTTGAGAAGAGTTTCTTTGCATTCCTTTCAGTAGGCAGATATGGTAGAGAAGACAGGTGGGAATATAGGTGGGAGACAGAAAAGATAACCAATGTCATATATGGAAAAATGTTTTGTGGTTTGGTAATTTTTATGAGCTAGACCAACTTCTTTTGGAAGGACTATAAAGTTATTTAAAAGTTCAGTGAATGTCTGTATAAACATGTGTTCCCAGTAAAATTTTAAACACATATTTTATATTTCAGCATGTTTTTAGTGTGTTCATGTTGAGTAAACTTAGTGGGAAAAGACCTAGATGAATTAGACCCTAACTTCAGCAGTGTCCCTTATCTGCTAGAATTTGTGAAAGTTAAAAAGAAAACTTGCTGGACTCAGTTTCCTTTTCTATAAAGTAAGCAAGAAAATAGGGTGCACTCAGATCTGTTCACATTCAGATTCCATTAATATATGCCCATTTCCCAGTTTCTATTTGTATATGTCATTGTTCTTCTCATTAGTGTCTGTCAGTCATCAAATCTGAGTCTAGAAAGATTAAATTTTTTTTACAGGACTCTGTTCCCATGTCCTCCTCATACTGGTTATTATTATCATTCCTGAACATCTTTTGAGATGGACTGAGAACCTGATAAGAATTAAGCCCTTCGGTTGAGAATAGTGGTAGGTTTTTTTAAGAACTATGGAGTTATAAGGCTGGAAGAGACAAAAGGAATTACTTAGCTACGTTGTCCCTTTCCTTGTGACACTTTACCAATCTGCTAAACTTTGATTTGTCCAATCACTTGTGTATTGAGAGCCTTGTGTATTGAGCGCCTCCAATTTCCCAGGCAGGGTGTTTGTGTCACCCACATGGGGAAACTCCAAGAGCCATGATCAGACCTACTTTTGAAAACAGCTGCTGGGTTGCTGAGGTCTCTCTGTTCCAAAGTCCCTATTTAAACTCTCTGATGTTTCATTGAAAGGATCTCCCTTCAGAGTCCAGTGTGTGACCGTGCCTCTTACCTGATTCTTTTCCATCCCAAAATTGAGATACATTTTTGATGAGGCCTTCTGTCCTTTGCCACAAATTGGAACTTCAGCTGGAGAGCATTCCTCCTGTTGCTGGTGCTGTCAGCCTAGTTCAGCTTTCTGCTCCCTCCTCACAAGGATTCTGGTTTTTTTAAATTCATTTATCTCTGCTTTGTTTCTTAGAAGAGCTACAGAATGACTTGTCCTTCTTAGCTCGTCACCCAATACTGCTTTGGGTGTACTGGTTGAGTTTATCACTCACAGACAAGTCTAGCTCAATTCTGTTGTAAAAAGCCTGACTGCCAGCCTCAAGGGTGGGCTCTATTCCAACCCCCTGTAACTGAGGATTTGCTCCTGTCACTCAAGGTTCAGTAGAACACAAGTTACCACTAAGCCCTTAAAGCATGATTAAGGGCATTCCAGAAAAGGTGCCAAGCTCTTTCTTCAGCCAAGACTTCAGCTTAGCAACTGGGGACCCAGCCTTCCTGGAATCCCCAGGTCATTGTTTCCCATCTTCCCCTGACAATCAGTAAAGCCCAGAGAATTTGACCTTCCTCTTTGGACTTTTTGCTTGAAAAAAGTACCAGAACTGCACTCAAGGGTGGGGATATTTACATAAAAAGAAATAGGATAATTCTTTCTAATTGACAAAATGCTTTCATATGTATTGCTTTGATTATTTTGGCAATTAAGTGGGAATTATTTTGGTTTCACACTTGTGTAAAATGAGGAGGATAAACCTAAATTCTAAATAAAAAGAATGTATTGACTGTTGCCTTAAGTTTCTCTCCCCAAAGAACCTGTTATTTCTCTTGGACTCTGGGCCCAGTTCGCTTTGTTGCTTGGGCCATGATTTTAATAGAGGCATGATTATTAACATGATCCCCATCTGAGTTCCTGACAATGAAGCTTTCTTTATTCAGGAAAAAGAAGAATGTATGTTTCAAAGCTATCCTAACAATGTGAGTGTCACCAGCGTCCAAGGAAACTCAGCTCTTCAAGGGAGAAAACACAATTCATCAGGCCTACTGGAAAGAACCTACAGAACAGGCCTTGTGGGGTCTTCACGGGTGAAGGGTCAGATTAAAGATGTTACAAACTGTTCTTGCGTGATCTATTTTTAAATAAGAGTAAAACAATATCTGACTTTTCATTCAGTGCTCACACTGCTAAACCTCCATTGTTTCAGATCTTTCAAAACCAAAAAACACTCATTCTTTAAGCTTCCCTAAGCATATTAACAGTGTTTTCATCATAATTTCCTAATAAGTAAAAGCACATTTTCCAATCATATTTCCCAAATGATTTTTCTAGAAATAAAGCCAGTTGCCTGGCATTCTACCTATCCTGCAAATATCATGCCAATCCACACTCAGAAACCTTCTGGGCTTCACGTTATGTACAGGTGAAAATCTAACACGTTATCATGGCAAATTTGTTATTTAGACTCCTATAATCTGCCTCCAATGTTCCTTCTGTTAACCTTCTTCTTGTGCATCTTTAATTCCAGGTTATTACATTGTGAGTTTTGATAGACATGGCCAAATGGCCCTCCTAATTTGTACCCATTTACAGTCCCTGGTAAGGTGTAGAAATGCCTGTTTCATCACACTGGCCCCAACATCTTTTTAATATTTGCCAAACGGATAGGCAAATATTTATCTAATTGCTTTAATTTTTGTGCCTTTGATTATTAATAAAATTAAGCATTTTTTCAGAAGCTTATTGGTCATTTATATATATTTTTTTTCTGGCTTGACTATTTAAGTCATTGTCCAAAGTGTTTCTATTGGAATGTTCACCTATTTCTTAAGAACTGCTTCTAGGAGCTCATCATAGCATGGATATCAGCTCTTTGTCACTCGTGTTATAAATATATGCTCATCCAGGGAGATCAGCTCTGTGCTTTGTGACCACCTAGAGGGGTGGGATAGGGAGGGTGAGAGAGAGGGAGATGCAAGAGGGAAGGGATATGGGAACATATGTATATGTATAACTGATTCACTTTGTTGTAAAGCAGAAACTAACACACCATTGTAAAACAGTTATACTCCAATACAGATGTTAAAAATAAATAAATAAATAAAAATAAAAGAGCTTTTGGGGTACATGTATCCCCTTCTTAATGTCTGAGCAATTTAAATAAAGGACTTGAATTGTTAAATAAATAAATATATATATATATATATATATATATATATATATATGCTCATCATTTGTCTTTGGTCTTTAACTTTTTACGTTGTCCTGTTCGGCACAAAAGTTTAAGACATTCACCAATGAATGTCTCTGTGAATCCTTTCCATTATGGATTTTAAACTGGGGTCATGCTAAGAATATTTTTTCTATAACAAGATGGTAAACATATCCTCCTATATTATCTTCTAACACTTCTTTCAGTGAGTTAGTTCATTTGTTTGTTATATACTTTTAAATTCTCAGTCCTTCTGGAGTTATTTTAGATTTTGATATAAAATAGGGGTTTACTTTCATTTTCCTCCAAATGAATAACCAGTTACACTAACTACATTTCTTGACTAAACCATTCTTTATCAAGACCACCTGTAAAATTCTTTATCAATTTTAAAGGTACACATGGTCATATAATAAAATTCTAACCTAAATATTTTAAAAATTCTATGCGATCTGTGTCTTTTCTTCTGCTAGTTACTTGCTTAATTGGCAATTTGGTCGACAATGTAGAAGAGTGTTAAATACCTTAGAAATACATCGTTCTCTTCGTAGAAATAATTAGCCCGATTCTCTTAAGAGATTAAGCATAGGAATGTCTTTAAGCAAAATTAGGCTAACATACAAACCCAAGTGTGAAAGGTTGTCATGGAAAATATAATCTGCTTAATACAAAACCTCTTTACCCAAAACTTTGCAGGTGTGAATCTGTTCTGTTGTGACAAAGCTGTCCTAACACCACAAATGCAGAGTAAATGCCTGCTTATCTCTAACAATAAAAGAATTCTTATGATCAGGTTTTTAAAAATTTTGTCTTATGAGAAAGAAGCAAGTGATAAGGAAATTATCTTCAAGACTTTATTTAAAGTCTTTAGTTTAAAAGACTTTCTTTAAAACAAAACAAAACAAAACACTAGAGTTTCCATGGTTTGTGGGCCTCTGGGGCTTCAAGACTGACATTCTCACTGAGGACCCAGAGACACGATGAAGACCAGATAATCTTCATCAACAAGATTTAACTATATTTTGCACATTTTAGGGCTACATAACTCATGGCAAATGCCAGGGCACTTTCACACTTATTAATTCTTTTTAAATTATTGGCCTTTGGATTTTTTGGCCTCAACATGCCAGAGCCCAGGTTTTCATCTGCCGTTGAACTGGAGGCTTGATGAGATTATCTGTGTCTTGCTGGGCAGTGGGGGGGGGGGGGGGGAGGGGGAGGAACACCCACCGCCCACCCACACCACCCCCTCCCCGCCCAGTTCTGTGTACTACAGTGGTGGAATTCAGCAAGGCTAGAACCAGCTGGGCATGGGAGAGAGGATGATGTTCTAGATCTTTTGCACCATCCCTCCAGGTTTCTAAGATTATCTTCATAGCTATCAAGACCGTGTATCCAGTCCAGAACTATGGAGACCTTGACATCCTGTGAGCACATCTCTGCTCAAACACACTCTATGTAGCTATGGGTATTCCCTGCCAAAGACCTTTAGAAAGAGAACAAGGCAGACTATTTTGAAAGTGGCAGAGACATATGTTTAGATCGGGTAGAACGTGGTTTCTTAAGGAGCGGCCGTAAGCAAAACTGTGGATTCAGTGACATTGTCCTGGGGATGCCATCCCTCCACTTTCTGGGTCGTTCACCCTGGGGACACACGGCTGCCACTGCTCATGTCCTTCCGTACCCAGTACCCCCTTGCTTCATCCAGTTCACACTTGCTCCCAGCCAAGGTGCTAAAAAATGTCACCGACACCCTAGTTTGAATGAACGTGTTTATTTACTTTTCCTAGGAGGATATTTGTATCCCTTTAATTGTGGAATGAATGACACCAGAGGGCACATGGATGCCAAAGTATTGTGCTCGCCTCACCCTCAGCAACACAAGAGATAAACCCTGTGATGGGAACCCTGTCCTTGCTTTTAAAAAGGAACAAAGAAATACACTGTCTTTTTATTTTTTTGTGGTACGCGGGCCTCTCACTGTTGTGGCCTCTCCCTTTGCGGAGCGCAGGCTCCGGATGCACAGGCTCAGTGGCCATGGCTCACGGGCCCAGCTGCTCTGCGGTATGTGGGATCTTCCCAGACCGGGGCACGAACCCGTGTCTCCTGCATCGGCAGGCGGATTCTCAACCACTGCGCAACCAGGGAAGTCCTACACTGTCTTTTTAGAGAAGGAAGACATATGTACCTTTGAGGCCTGTCGGCAGCAATTTCCATCAACTCGTGGTCATGCACAGAATAGGAGTGTTTGAAAGTCAAGTTTCGAAGACTCAACACAGACAGGCTCTCATTTTAACACTTCATGCTCATGGCTATCATTTTGCAAATCAAGTGACCAGAATAAGAAAAGCTAAATAATTTGCTCAAGATTATGTTACTTGTTAATGGTTGAATAAAGTACTATATGTGGCTATATAACATACAATCCTTTTAAATTTGGGTTATGGTTGAATAATTAATAGTGGATTTATTAAGAACATAACAAAAGGCTTGTGCTAATACTCTGATAAATTATAGAATGTACTTTTATCTATTTTTGTTACTTCTCTTGTCTCTGTAATTTCCAGCCTGCGTGTGTTATTATCAGGTTTAGTTTAATGGATTTCTCCATGGAAATGCCAAAGTCACCATTTTTCCACATTTCTCCACCCTGACCTTCTTCCTATACCTCCTTTGGTAACTTCTCATTATTTAGTATCTGGCCTGGATGGATTACATAGAATATCAGGTTTTCATAAATTAATTCTTCATGAAAAAGAAGAAAAGGGAAAGGAAAATGACTGATTTTCAAGGACTGTCAGAAAATACAGTGTATCGCTTTATATTTATTTGGGGAGGAAACAGAGGAAAGGATTAAAAGGGTCAGTTTGTGGATTTTTTAGAGTCTAGGGAAGGAGTTAAATTGGGAAGCACTTCCTGGAAATATACCAATTAGGTCAAAGCTTAAACTAATTCATCCTAAAATGAAAATAAACTTGATCTTATCAAGGATAGTTTTATTTCAAGAGATGGTTAGGGGAAATTGATGACTAATTCATGGAAGCCGCGAGATTGACGTTTTTTAACAATTACCCTTGGCCGAGCCTTCTTTATTCCAGTCAATCCATCTCCCAGGCACACCCCCAAGAATAGGGGTTACCGTGTTGCAACCGACAGAGAGAAGGCTGTGCTTTGAGTCAGCAAATCTTTAGTCTGAGACTCACCAAACATCTCGATTTATATAATTACCAAGAAGCTGGACTCTGTTGTATCTGCTCAGTGTTTTTTCCGCTCTCTGTCCCTTTAGTTACCCTTCTTTAGGAAACGGGATATTGAAATCAGAGTTTTCCCCATGGGGAGGGGAAAAATCATCTCAGATTAACAGTTAGTAAGGAAGATAGTAAGACACATTCTAAGGAATCAAATCACCGCTTTGGGGCTTACCTGTGATTCCTCTCTTCACATCACAGCCCCAGGGAGCCCTTCCTCTGCTGTAACCGTGGCTCAATCACTTCTTGCTCTGTTTGGAAAGATAATCGTAATATGTGAGCCACAGGAGCTCGCTGGCAGGTGTACAGGCCACTGATTCACCAGCAACTCTTGCAGCACGCTGCTGCCCAGTAGGCAGACGAGCCCAGAACACACCCCCTTCACGAAGGAAGAGAGAAATACCTTTATGTTGACTCTCCCTCCCACTGAAGTCCCTATCAGGCCTGGTAAGAGGAAAGAGCTCAGAGCCCAAGACCTAATGAGACTCCCAGCACACAGAAATCACAGAAGGAAAATGGGAGAAAAACGCTCTAGGGGAAATGAAGGACACTTCTGTCGTAGACTCATGTGTCACACGATGCCACTCTGTCAAGCTTTCACATCCAGTCTCTGGACACCCAGGGCCATAGCCCATAAAGCAGAAGGAATGTAGCCTTTCATGAATAAATCTCAACTGGGGAGAGGTGGGTCTTTCCAGTGAGGTATGCGGAGAGGTAGATATTATTTTTCCTTTTCCCACTTTCTCACTCAAGGCTGAAGAATCAACCTGCTACTTTCCCAGACAAAGGCACCTCGGACTTCTGGGTGGAATACTATGGAATGGGGGTGGGCAAAAGAGAGCAAGGGCGTGCACGCCCAGGGCAAATGCTTTTGGTATGCTCTTTGTCCTTCAAAAACCTCGTGCTAAACCTTACTAACTTCTTTCATAAGTGTCTTTCTAAAGAGTCATCCGATTTGAAAGCTGACACTCCACATTTACCACTGACTTGAGGTAGTTGACACTTCAAACCACCCTATAACTTACAAATGATTTGAGGCAGCTTACAATACTAATGCATAAAATTACATTAGAATAGAAATACAGAAACATAAACTATAACAGTTCTGTACATAAACTATATGTATGTACATGAACTATTAAAAGGGGAAACTGTAAGAGTGGAGAGTCACAGGAATAGAGACGTAGACATAGAGAACAGACATGTGGACATGGTGCGGGGGAGAGGGTAGTGTGGGATGAACTGGGAGATTAGGTTTGACATAAATACACTACCATGTGTAAAATAGATAGCTAGTGGGAACCTGCCATATAGCACAGGGAGCTCAGCTCGGTGCTCTGTGATGACCTAGATGAGGGGAAGAAGGGAGGGAGGTCTAAGAGGGAGGGGATATAGGCATACATATAGCTGATTCACTTCATTGTACAGCAGAAATTAACACAACACTGTAAAGCAATTTTACTCCAATTAAAACAAAAAAGAGTAGGGAGTCAACTAAGAAAAAGAATGTAAATAAAAACCTATGAGGTAGTTACAGTGTTTTGTAAATTTAAAATGTAACTCTAGGGACAGAGCTTGCTAGCAATGAAAAGAGGAAGCTAGTCAGATACATTATTCTTATTATCAGAAAAGAGGAAGCATCCATTTTCTCAGGAAGGACAAAATGGTCTTCGGGGCACTAAAATCTAACAGAAGTCTCTCTCTCTCTCTCTCTCTCTTTTTTTTTTTTTTTTAAGAGTGAGCAATAATCCCAATATATTAGGGTCCATATTTTCATTTTGAATACCTTTAGTGCTGATCAGGCCTAAACTCAATGTGATCCTCTTGTTTCCAACACCATCTGGGCCACTTGGTCCTCACCCTGTCTCTTCATGACCAGGTCTGGATCTGGTCCAGTGGAAGAGCTGTCAAGAGAACAAAGCCATTCTGACAACCTCCAATAGTTCAAGGGCATCAACCATCTCTCCTGTGTCCCCCACCAGCCTGGGTGGAATAAAGCTGATCTCGTCATTTAGTCAAGTTAATTCCTTTCTCCTCATGTGCTTTTTCTGCAGGGTTCTGCCTGTTTTCGGGATCCACCAATGGTACGTGGAGACCAAATTTCCATACAATATGAAGGGTCGAGGACTTCTAGAACTATATACTCTTACTCATTTGATCCAATGTCTAACATTCTAGGATTAGATGCCATATTTTCAGTTCAGTGCTGCCCTTTTCCTATTGTCTGTATGAAAATTCAGGAGCTTGTAGGAACATATAAGTCACTGACATCTCAGTGGGAATGTGTGTATAAAATGGACTAATAATTTATTAATTACTTAGGGAGAAAGTAGCTATGGAATTGGGTGGTGGGCGAGGGCGAGGGGTAAGGAAACAGCAGAAGAGCAGACTAAGTAGCCGATCAGTGTGGAGCTCAGCGTGGTGAGGGCTGGCAGCTCGTATGGCAGCTCTGTTATTCACTTGCAGCTCTTTTTGTCATGAAGCCCAGCAGCTTCCTAGGGGCTGGTGTGTAGCCCTCAGAACCAAAGGGACCCCTACAGTTTCTAATTAGATCAAAACCATTTAGCAGATACTAGAAAATTAGGCAACCAATAAACATCAGTGATTTCATGAGTACATTGATTTTGGTGAAACCCTGAATTTAAATAAATGTATGTGTTTATAGCTAATTCCATATTTTATAGAAGGAGATCATATTATGCCCAATATTTAGGTTGTTTCACAAAGAGGGTTACCGATGACTCACCACCAAGCCATTTAATCACCCCTTCTAGCTTCCTCCTAATCATATGCTAACACACGTGACGCTGAATTTTTCAATTTTTCCTGGTTAGGGGATGGGGCTCCCCCATCCCTGCAGAGGACAAAGACCAAAAGGAAGAAGCGTGCTTTGAGCCTTGTGGTGGCACTGTGACATGTCTTTGTTATAAGCCCAAGAAGAGCCACCTTCTGCAAAGGCAGAGCTGAGGAAGTGTTGCTGTTCTGGTGTGATGGCAATGCTCTTTCTGTCCCCAAATCCCACACACTAACCTGTGAAGCAGAAACAAGGTTGTTCACCTGAGGGTACAAAGTCAGCTAAACCAATGGGTTTTGGTCCATCTGGTCAACTTGACATTTTTTCCTCTGGTGAACTTGACCACAGAGCTTCCTTGGAGAGTCTGGGTCCAACATCCTGCAAATGCCAACGAAGAACAAGAAGGAAGAGGGGGGGCTGAGGAAGAGCTTCAGGCCTCCTAACTCCATCTGTTTGTTTCGGTCTGATGGCTTGGTTTCCTAGCAAAAGAGTAGAGTCACAGGAATAAGCAGAAACAAGACTGAGACCTAGGAGAAAGGAAATAGCAAACAGAATCGTGTTACTGGAACTAGTTATCTAGCTCTTATGACCTCAACAATCTTTCCCTGAGTGATGGCTGTGGGTCTGAGACAATATCTGAATTTGATCAGCGGGTGAACCTACGAAGGACATGTACCCATGCTGAGGAGTGTCTTTAAATCAGAAGTGCTGGGTATCCTTTGCGTTTGGTCTTTGAGAAGCTCTGATCCAGAGGCTGCAAACACAAAAGGCCACCTTGAATGACATGGTGATTCAAGGGAGGGATAGAGCCTGAACTGTTTCCAGTGGCTTTATTCCATAATAGTGAAAGGGTTAAATGCAATTTTGAAAATTCAGGTATAATTAGAAAGAAAAACTGAAAGGAGAAGTAAAGAGGGGAAGAGTTGACTGTAAAATGTAAATTACAGTGAGTAATATGGTAAGTCTTACAAATATGGTAAAACAATCAAAATTAATGTAGTCTCAATGATGGGCCAGGACACTAACACAGCCTGACTTCAAAGTCTGTTTTCTGAACCTACACTCCATTGCTTCTCTAAGACAGATGAGAAATGCAAAGAGAAGTGTCAAACACTTGCAAAATAACCAAAGAAAAGATAAAGGCAAGGCTATGTCTCAGGTGCTAATGAGACACAGCATTCTTACCATCTGAACCTTCCATAATAAGTCAGAGAGCCACCAGAGCCCCATAGAATCCACAGTTCCATTTTATTCAAGTAGCTTCAAGTATCATTAAATTCAAGGCCCTGGGTGCATTTAACAGGGTTGGGCAATCTTCCATCCACTGCCCTTAATCAGTTCAGAATGTACTGTGTTTGAAAGCCAGAGGTAACACTGAGAAAAGAAAGCCATGGCCTATAAAAGTACTGAGCTTTTTTTTTACCCCTTACTCAGCCTGTCTTTAAAATGCGAATTATAGAGCACTAAAAAAAGAGAGGGATTGCTGAGTCGTGTGGTAGTTCTATTTGTAGTTTTTTAAGGAACCTCCATACTGTTCTCTATAGTGGCTGTATCAATTTACATTCCCACCAGCAGTGCAAGAATGTTCCCTTTTCTCCACACCCTCTCCAGCATTTATTGTTTCTAGATTTTTTGATGATGGCCATTCTGACCAGTGTGAGATGATATCTCATTGTAGTTTTCATTTGCATTTCTCTAATGATTAGTGATGTTGAGCATCCTTTCATGTGTTTGTTGGCAATCTGTATATCTTCTTTGGAGAAATGTCTATTTAGGTCTTCTGCCCATTTTTGGATGGGGTTGTTTGTTTTTTTGTTATTGAGCTGCATGAGTTGCTTATAAATTTTGGAGATTAATCCTTTGTCAGTTGCTTCATTTGCAACTATTTTCTCCCATTCTGAGGGTTGTCTTTTGGTCTTGTTTATGGTATCATTTGCTGTGCAAAAGCTTTTAAGTTTCATTAGGTCCCATTTGTTTATTTTTGTTTTTATTTCCATTTTTCTAGGAGGTGGGTCAAAAAGGATCTTGGTGTGATTTATGTCATAGAGTGTTCTGTCTATGTTTTCCTCTAAGGGTTTGATAGTGTCTGGCCTTATATTTAGGTCTTTAACCCATTTGAGTTTATTTTTGTGTATGGTGTTAGGGAGTGTTCTAATTTCATATACCCTGAGAAAACCGTAATTCAAAAAGAGTCATGTACCAAAATGTTCATTGCAGCTCTATTTACAATAGCCAGGACATGGAAGCAACCTAAGTGTCCATCATCGGATGAATGGATAAAGAAAATGTGGCACATATATACAATGGAATATTACTCAGCCATAAAAAGAAATGAAACTGAGTTATTTGTAGTGAGGTGGATGGACCTGGAGTCTGTCATACAGAGTGAAGTAAGTCAGAAGGAGAAAAACAAATACCGTATGCTAACACATATATATGATCTAAGAAAAAAAATGTCATGATGAGACTAGGGGTAGGATGGGAATAAAACACAGACCTACTAGAGAATGGACTTGAGGATATGGGGAGGGGGAAGGGTAAGCTGTGACGAAGTGAGAGAGTGGCATGGACATATATACACTACCAAACGTAGGGTGGATAGCTAGTGGGAAGCAGCTGCATAGCACAGGGAGATCAGCTAGGTGGTTTGTGACCACCTAGAGGGGTGGGATAGGGAGGGTGGGAGGGAGGGAGATGCAAGAGGGAAGGGATATGGGAACATATGTATATGTATAACTGATTCACTTTGTTGTAAAGCAGAAACTAACACACCATTGTAAAGCAATTATACTCCAATAAAGATGTTAAAAAAAAAAAAAAAGAAAGAAAGGGAATTCCATGGCAGTCCAGTCGTTAGGACTCGGTGCTTTTACTGCCAGGGCCCAGGTTTGATCCCTGGTCAGGGAACTAAGATTCTGCAGGCTGCGTGGGTGTGGCCAAAATAATAATAAGAAGATGAAAATAAGAATTATACAGCACCAAGCAGCCCGCCTTTCCAAGCTCAGCAGACCCTCACTGGGCACATGAAAGACACACCCACAGGCACCAACATATCCCCTGTGTTCACATGATGCTCAGGAATTCAGATGAGCATCTGGGCAGCCTCAGTGGAGAAGTTTGTCCTGATACAGCTTACAAGAATTCTGCTTTTACTACACAGGTTCTAGAGTCCCAGACCCTTAACAGTACGATGCATTTCTCCACCAGCCGAAAGCAGCAGAGAAAAGTAACACCAACGAGACTTCTGGAGAACGCTCATGAATCCGCTGGATTAGAGGCTAAAACCCAACAGACTGTCATTCAGTGCTCCCAAGGGTGCATTCCTGTGGATAAAAAATTCTCCCAGAACAAAATAAATCTGATTCCATCCCTAGGCACTTTTTCTTTGATATTGTGGCTGTCTTCAGCTTCTTCAAGAGGACAAACATATGTAGAAGATGTGGCCTGAGATTAAGGCATTCTTTTTTACTTAAGTATTGTCTCTTTTTAGCAAACCACAAGTTGAACCCAGGGCTCCAGAATGTCTTTTAAGCAAAGCGAGACATCTAGTGGCCAAGATTCACACGTGGAAGAGGCCACCTGTAAACAAAATCGGGTACAAACGTTCAGCTTTTGCCATGAGTGTACTGGGGGACTTGGGGGGTGGACGGGAGGTAACCTCTGAGAACCTGAGCTACTTTGTCCAGATATTTGGCAGGGATTCTATTTGCAGTGGAGTTCATTCATTCATCTACTTATTCATTCAGTATACATTCATATTAAATGTCTACTAGGTACAAGATACTGTGCTAGGCCCTGGGGATCTCAAATTCTATAAATATTTCTAACTTTATGACTTAATAGAAAGGCTTGAGCTTAATAGAAAAACTAGGCCACCAACAATCAATTAAAATTCTTTGTGATACAGGCTGGCCACACCATGGCTGCCCCTAGAAGAGGCACTTAAATGAATCTTTGAGGGTAAGAGGAAAACATGTCTAAACCACAGGTCTCAAACTGGCATCCTGAGGGCCCCATCTGGCTCACAGATGTGTTTGCTTGGCCCAGGCAATGTTTTTAAAACTCTGAATTAGTTGTTAACATTTAAACATCCGGGGATTTCACATGAAAATCCAGATTTCAGCTTCTTTTGAAAAATGGGCAGGTCTAACAATACTGTTTCCATATTTCTGCCTTGGTGACATTTAACTGAAGCTGAGCAGGGACTGTCCGTGTTCCTGTTGTTTTCTTTCATCACAGCAAAGAATTTAATCAGTTCAATGACTTTTTGGTAGCTTTTACATGAACGAGGTACAAAACTCAAAATTACAAAAATATATTCATTGAAAAATTAATCTTCTACAACTCTTGTTCCACAGCTCACAGATCATCGTCTACAAAAACACCCACCCTCACCAGTTAGGTGTTGTATAAATATGTATCCATCCCTAGCAACTTACACCAGAATCAATTTCATCTGGGTTAAAAATGTTAAAACAAAATATGGAACTATAAAGATACTAGAAGAAAACAAGGAGTTGTTGCTCTTATATCCATTAATTTGTTGATTTAATGAGAAAACCTTTCCAAAGTAAAACCATACCGGAGAATGACAAAGAGAAACAATTGGTATTTGACTATATAAAAAGGTGTGGGAGGGGATTCTTCACGGCAAAAACCACAAAAAACAGCATCCAAATATAAATAATTACTTGGAAAAATATTTTCAATGTATGTCATAAGTGAGTCTTTTATTGACTATGTAAATAGTTCTTATAAATCTATAAGAAAAAGTTATGTCTGTTGAAATAACTTTCTGGGCCCCAAATGGAGCCACTTCTTCCTGGAGTGCCACATCAGCAAACTCAAACTTGGGTGACTTCTGTGTCCTTGTAAATGCTCCACTTGATGTGAAATGCAGTCTATCCAGTTAGCCAAACACCAAGCCAGCTCTGGGCTCTACCCTTATTTCCTTGTTCTTTTTCACCCCAAACAGGGTAGACTCTGCAGTCCCAGTCAATCAGATAGTTTTTATTTTCTCTTCCTTATTCCTTATTCTTTACCTATAAAAGCTTCCTGCCTTCTGCCCCATTTTGCACCTCTCTGAATGGAGACTGTCTACTTCATGAAGTGTTAAATAAAGCTTGTTTGGATCAATTAAATTGTCTTCTTCAATCATTGTTAATACAACCACAGAGAGAAATGGACAAAGGGATATTTTTTAAAAAGAGGTAAAAAGACTTCTGAAATATATGAAAAGCAAGGAAAAGTTTAATCTAACTTGAAAAAATGAAAAATAAAACATTAATGAAATATTACATTTCACCTCTCAGGTGGGGCAAAGATCAAAAAGGTTAATACTATTGTTGCAGGTAGGAGGAAATAGGCAGTCTCATATATAGCTAGTGGGAGTATAAATTAATAAGTCTATGCCAAATTTTAAAATGTACATATCCTTTAACCTAGCAATTCTATTTTCTAGAAATAGAACCTACAGATATACTTGCCCACGTGCATAATGATATCTGTACAAATATGTCCAATGCAGAATTACTTGTGATATGTGACAATTGGAAGCAATATAAAAGTCCATTAATAGGTGTCATGGCTTCTATTTATTTAAAATATGTTATATGCACAAAATATAAACCTTTTTTGTTTTAACAACTGAAATTGTTACCATCATGAATCAATTTCACCTGAGTTAAAAATGTTAAAATATGAAACTATAAAGATACTAGAAGAAAACAAGGAGCTGTTGCTCTTATATCCCTTAATTTGTTGATTTAATGACAAAATCTTTTCAAAGTAAAACCATAACCCAGAATGACAAAGAGAACCAAACGGTATAAATATATAAAAAGGTGGGGGGGATTCTTCATGGCAAAACACCACAATAAATAGCATCCAAATATAAATAATTATTTGGGAAAATATTTTGTATGTATATTATAAGTGACTCACTCTTTTTCATTGTTACCACCATTGACTTAGTTGGCTCATACAGAAATTAGTTCCAAGAGTGGAGCAAAAACTTCCATAAGAGAAATTTGAAAATTAATGGCATTTGCTTCTGGTCTAGCTAGTGAGCAGCAAAGAAACTGTTACAGGAGACTAAATTGAAGGCAATCTATGTAGTGCAGTAAAACTTTTATGAGAACTTGTCTGGTAGATAATAATATGCTGAATAAGCTTGTGGTCTTAGATAAAGAAGTTAGAACCCCTTTTAGCACAGCTAGTGGCTCTCTTGACAGTGTAACTCTCTTGAAAACGTAGTTGGCTTTTTATCTATTTTATTCAATTAGCTTTATGTGCCAATCATTATGCCCCAGTTCTTTTCCAGGCAGGTATCTTGAGCATATCAGGCTTTGGTGGGAGAGCTGTATCTTTGGTCTATTTTCCCAGAGCAATTTTGTCCAACTGAAAGGATTTATTTAGAACCACCTTAATTATTCCAGATGTTTGAGCAAAAGGTTTTGATGGTCATACCCTTGACTTGCTCCTTGTCATGAGGCTTAGTAATAATTGGCTTTAATCACTCAAAGGCCATCTCGGTTTTATATTTTTCCAGTTAGAAATGGGAATTAGTTACATCTTCTGTCTGACAGATCCTGGAGTTTGGGGACTTATTTTTTTTGTCCTTTTATTCCTTTTTGAGAACAACCATCTTTTTCTTATAATACATAGTCTAAACCAGCCAAAGCAATTAAAGCTAGTAACTTTTTCTCCAGCTATTTACCCATTTGTTCCAATGCTGTTGATTGAATAATTCATCTTTTCCTTATTGATTTGAGGTACCACCTTTATTAAATATGAAATTCCCATGTTTCTTTGTGTCTATTTATGGACTTTACATTCTTTGCATTCATCTGTATGTACTCAAGAACCAGCTCAACACTATTTGCTGTAGCTTCATAATACACTTCTAGATATCTACCCAAGGGAAATGAAAATAATCTATCCACACAAAGAATTGTATGCAATGTTCATAGCGACTTTACTCATAATTGCTCAGATCTGGCAACAATTCAAATCTCCATCAATAGGCACAGGGACTAACAAATTCAGATACAGCCATACAATGGAATACTACTCAGAATATATATAACATTCTTAGCATGATATCTGAGCCTGTAAGGTATAACAGTGCTCTGTGCAAGAACAATGCTGTACAAATACAAGGTATGCCTTCCTTGGTTTTCATCTGTACTCTTCCTACTTTGAATTATAGTGTCTCCACGCCTGTCTGAATGGATGATAAACTCAATTCTATTCAACAAGGATATACCGAGATCCTCTATGCATGGAGCCTGGCACAAAGTACTAATATCTAAATACTGTTAGAGACACAATAAGAAATAAACCAGGTCCCAGGATGTAAGGAGCTGACAGTTTTGCATGGGAAAGAGCACTAATGCATTAAAAAAATTGAGAGGCTTCCCTGGTGGCGCAGTGGTTGAGAGTCCGCCTGCCGATGCAGGGGACACGGGTTCGTGCCCCGGTCCGGGAAGATCCCACATGCCGCAGAGCGGCTGGGCCCGTGAGCCATGGTCGCTGGGCCTGCGCGTCCGGAGCCTGTGCTCCGCAACGGGAGAGGCCACAACAGTGAGAGGCCCGCATACCGCAAAAAAAAAAAAAAATGAGAACAATTTTATACATTACAATGAATATTTCCAATGCCTGTTACCTGCTTACATTCAATAAAAGCAACAAGCAGAGTAATAACCTCAATATCATAAGAACTTAATCAAAACCTTAAGCTATGCCACACTTGCGGGTCCCCTCTCACTTCCACATGGTGGGACAGCCAATTTGCCCTGTGATGTCATCTTCCACAGATTGGAGCTCTAACTTTTGGTTTTCCTGCTTATTTTAGTAAACCATCACAGGGTTATCATATATTAAATTTTTAACCCTTTGCTGAACTTATTTTGTCTTCAGCATGTGGCAGCATCTCATGGAAGTAATTTTAACCCCTCTTAAAAGAGTTCCTTTAATTTGCCTTAACTTTAATTTTTAGACCTCAAAGCACACTCTTATGCAGAATAGTCTCCAATTTAGTGCTTCTTTCATATATTCTGTATGCCTTTATTCATAAATTGATTGGACACAGTCTCATGCTTACACTTTGCAAGCTGGCGACCTAATTTGTAACATGTCATATGCAAAACTTTGTAACAAAAACTTTAAAAAAAATCCACACAAATTTAGAAGCTTTTAGGAGGAGGTCTAAATTTATCTTTATAAATCCATATTCCCTTTCTTGGTTCCTTCACATAACAGCAGCTCACTGTTAGGCAGCAGGCCAGGGTTTGGGGTGCAGATACTTAAATGCAGAAAAGCAAATTTAAGTGACCCATTGAACGCCTGAAGATACTAACACAGCCAGACAAAAGCATGCATAATTTACCAAGTGTAATTAGTCAGGGGTCTCCACAGAAACAGGACCAACAGGAAATACGTATACATCTATATAGATACAAAGAAATTTATTATAAGGGCTTGGCTCACGTGATTATGGAGGCTGAGAAGTACAAAATGGGCTGTTGACAAGCCAGTGTCCCAGGAAAGCCAATGTGTAGCTGCAGGCTGAGTCCAAAGGCCTAAGAATCAGGAAAGCCAATGGTGTAAGTAACTTCCAGTCTAAAAGTTGGCTGTCTCAGGATCCCAGAAGAGCAGATGTTTCAGTCCAAGTCTGGAAAACACCAATGTCCCATCTCAATCAATCAGGCAGGTGATGTTCTCTCTATTCACAAGAGGGTCAGGCTTTTTGTTCTATTCGGATATTCAGTTGATCAAATGAGAGCCACACATCACGTTAGGGAGGGCAATCTGCTTTATTCAGTCTACCGATTCAAATGTTAATCCCATCCCAAAACACCCTCATCGACACAGCCAGGATAATGTTTGACCAAATATCTGGGGATGCTGTGTCCCATTTGACTTGACACATAAAATGAACTGTTGCACCAAGCTAACTAGCCATAGACTAATGGTCCAGCCCAGAGTCTACAGTTCCAGATTTTTCATGCTGCTCTTCCAGGGCTCCATGTGATTTTTACCACATTCTTTAAAAATCGTAAAATTATACTCTTTTGTTGAGACCCATCTAGTTAACCCACCAGAAATAGGTAAGAATCAAGGAGATACAGGCATAAAACAGAAGCCATCAATAGATCAAAGCCTGCTATCCTTTGTCAATCGTACAGAAAGTTTCCGGCACTTCACCTGCATCACCTTAGCCACCCTGATCCCACAGATGACTCCTATGACCTCAGTCAGAGGACACACAGCACAAGGAGAGCCCAACACTACGTCCAATTGCCCCCAACAACTCTTACTAGCTAAACAACATCTGGACCCTCCAGATTCACTCACCAAGCATCATCACTGTGTTCACCATGACCCAGCATCCCAGGAGGTCTCCAAGGGCAATGTCTTTTCAGAGGGACCATTTAGTCATGGAGAATACACTGAGAGGTACTCATATAAGTTCTAGTCATTAGGGCACTTTCAGGTGTTGGCTTGCATACAAGATGCCAGAAACAAAATCCAAGGAAAAGAAGCTTTTGGCTGAGGGTAGACCATCTTGGGTGGCCTTTGGGAAAGAGATGTAATGATTCACAGAACAGGTTCCTGTATTAAGGAACAAGGAGAATTGTCCTTCGGCGAAAATGTGAGGATTCTCCCTTTCTCTGGGGCGGGGGTTCGGGACGGGAGGCAGTGAATTTCTTCAGACGTAACAGCACCTGTGCACTTCCCCCACTGACTCATGCAACCTGTTAAAGTGGTTTTCCATGCCGTTGTCCCACAACAAACACACCACAACACTTCCTCCACCCACCCAGCCTCCTTTGCCACCTACCCCTTCCTAGGAGACGCAAATAGCCTCTGAATGAAAATAGCCAAGGCAGTACCACTAATTTATTTCACCTTCTAATTTCACATTTACGGGACACTGCCTAGTGCCAGGGAATCCTTTGGATATATTTTCTCAATTAAATTTCACAACAACAACCTATGATGGGTTCCGTTTTTTCTTCCCTTGAACAAGGATGAAACCAAGGCTTTGAAAGTTTAGCCAGCTCACCCAAGGTCACACAACTAGTGGCAAAGCTGACCCTGGAAGTCAGGTCTATCCACCTTGGGTTCCTAAGCTTTTCATGATTGATCCTGAAATCATGCCTTAGCGCCTCTCTGTCCAAATTTAGGAATCACAAGACCTTAAGTACATGGTTAAAAGCAAACTTTACAAGAAGTCTTGAGACATTTCAGTGGATGAAGTTCCTCTCCAATATGCACACTGCATAAAAGTTTGTGGACCTATTGGTTAAAAGAGATGTCACTTCAGAGGTTTTATTTGGGTCCCAGAATATAAATGTAAATTGCTAGATCCTTTAAGGATTTTAGATCCTTAAAAGACATTTAACCATTTGAGAAGGAGACAATGGAGGCTTTGAGTCTAACTTCTCTGTAACTCTACTCAAAATCATATATGGCTGAAAATAAATGTTTTCTTCTTTTTCCAGCTTTATTGAGATGTAATTGACATACAGCATTGTGTAAGTTGAAGGTGTATAATGGGATGAGTTGATATATTCATATATTGGGAAATTATTACCACTAAATAATCTGATTTAATTCATTCAACTTGAGAGCCCATGGAGAGTCCCTTCGATTACCGAGGGACTTACTGAGTTAAATACTAACAATCCTCATCCTCAGGGAACATACAAGTTTAAAAAGGGCATGAACAAATAGACAGAAGGGTGATACCACGTCACCTATAACAGGAATTCAGGTCTAATAGGACTGATGATGAGCAGATTCATCCAGGTCATTTCGTTAGCCTCCCAATGAACGGACCCTACATCATTTGAACCTGAATTTGGAGGATGTCATTTACATGGTTACAGCAGGATTTTCTATAGCATTAGTATAATGGCTAAGTGTTAGATCAGCAGCTGCCCAAGAGAGTACTGAGCACCTAACCCACGTCTGATCACAGACAATGTATGTCAATTGCACCCGCTCTGCCAATCAATCTCCACTCCCCATTTCATCTCAGGACACCCTCTTGTCTCTCCTGTTCCACCATGAGAAGCACTATAGGGCAGGGGTCAAGGGTAAGGGCTCATGGAGACATCCGTTGGGTTAATCCTCTGATGATGCTGAATGAAATATTTCACTGCCTCCCTCCCCCAGCCTCATTCATAAAACTAGAAAAATTCATGCCTACCTTACAGGGTTGTTGTGAAGATTAACTGAGATAATGGGTGTAGAGTGCTTTGCTAATGACTAACATTTAATAAATGCTTTTAAAAAGTAGCTTCCTGGAATTCCCATTTCCCTCTTCTCCATCTCCTCAAGTCCTACAGGAGACTTTGTGGATGAAGAATGTCGCCTGCCATATCAGTAAACAAAGGATATTGCAGCCATCGAGCCACCAGCCACTGCGGCGGCCTGGGCTGTATACCCTGAGGGGTTCAGGATGGAGAAAAACAGGATACCCGCCTTAGATAATTAAGGCTCACATCAAAGGAGTGATTTCAACAAGCCCAGACGCTGTATCTTCCCGTACATAGAAAAGTACTAAATTCATTAACTTGAGATGTCGGGTTTTCTTTCATTAACAGTAATCTTTTGATGTTCCAACAACCTGGTTTTTGTTGCAAAAATTCCTATATCCTGGCTTTTCCCTTACCTCTTCAGAGCAATCCCTCAGAGCTATCTGAGAGGCTGCCTCCTGGGCTTAAGTCCTCAGCAAGTCCAAGTCTGTGAATCAAACATAAGTCTCAACTTTTAGGGTATGCATTTTTTTCAGTCGACAACTTTAAAGCCTGAATCAAGTTCTCTACTCCCTGGCTACTTTCTCCCTGACTTCTCCAGCTCTTATGGGAATGACTTCCCCTAAGTAACCCACACTACACACTTAAACCTTGGATAATAGGCTTATTAGATGCTGGCAATGCCTGAAAAGGAAGTGGTGGCATCTGGATGGGTTGGGGTAAATATGGGGCAGACAGGCAAGCATTATTTCCCCAGTGTCCCTCATGCTGGTCCAGGGTGGCCAGGTTGCCAGAGTGTCCCCAGGAGGGGACAGAGGGGACCACAGACTGCATTTCTACTTTACCATCCTTCTCCCTCAATCTACTTTCTAGCTGTATATCCCAAGATAAGGCCAGGCCTTGGTTGCTTTATCTGTAAACTGGGCAAGCTCCCATTTTCCCAAGCTGAGGTCAGAGAGTTGAACCATATCCAAACGTAGGACCTCCTCCAGCTCCAGATCTGGGGTTCTCCTGGCACGTGTGGTCCTGGGTGTCAGAGGCTACATCACCCTGCAGCTGAGTGCCCTATACATACGACCACTCCAGAGGCCTCCATACCCTCTGAGTGAACAGGACATGTTGTTCTTGTTTCCCTCAACTCCCTCCAAAATCTGGAATCTCTTTCCAATCAGGCCATGAGCCAACAGCTACTAATACCTAGGCTGCCAGCAGGGCAGTGCCCAGAGCTCACTGATGTAAACACTGAGAAGGAATGATTGAAGTTTGGCTCTGCCTGTCCCTGTCTATGCTATCTTCAGCCAAAGGCCTGCAGGCTTTCATCTGCTGAGCTGGGCTGTGTTCAACAACATTTTTCTTCCTGCCTGCCTTGACTCCCACCCCTTCCTCTGGCTGCTGTCTCAAAGGAAATAACCAGCAAGGACAGGACAGCCCCAGCCATTTAGACTTCTTGTAAATTGGAAGGGTGCTGAGAGAGACAGCCAGCTCTCTGCTTCCTTTAATACAGACCTGGTGACAAATCTCAAGGAGGAATGAGACACAGACAGAAGAGGCGACTGGAGACTTACTTTGGCTGGAGAAGAGGGAGAGATTTGTGATCAAAGAGTCCTGACCCAATCTGTAACCAGGCAAGGCCTATGTGCTTCCAGGTCTCGCCTAGACACTGCAGGAGAAGGTCCCTAGTGACAGTGGCCAGCAGTCAAAAATTCATATTTTTATGGCAAGACAAGACAAATTTAAACAAAAATTCTTCTCTGCCCTTTGGTCTCCCCGCTCCCCTCTCTGTGCACCGTGTATCTGCATTTGGCATCGACCAAACCTCCCCCGTTGGCAGAAATACCTGCTCAACCATAAACAGCAACATTCTCCCAGCATCAGTAAGACAACTCCTTAAAGATAGCATGTCTTCTGGATCTCGTAAGGGGTCACATGACCCACCACAATGGCACTTAGATCTGGACGATATAAACTGTCAATAATAGGTGGTTTGAGGTACAGCCCTCTGTCTCAAAAAACTTATAGAACTGTGCCTTGACTTCTAAGGGGCAGAACAGTTCTCAGAGCTTTCTGAGATGCTCATCACTCTTTTTCAACATGGTGCCAGAACTTCTTGCCAACGTAAAAAGGCAAGAAAGGAAATAAAAGGTATACAGATCAGAAACTAAGAACTAAAACTGTGCCTCTTTGCAGATAATGTGATTATCTATATAAAAAAATCTCAAGGAAGCTAAAACTCACACACACACACACACACCCCTCCTCCAACTAATAAGTGAGTTTAGCAAAGTTGCAGGATCACCATGCAAAATCAGTTGTATTTCCGTATGAAAGCAGTTGTATTCCTGGGCATTTGTATAAACATATGGTCATACAAAGCACTGTATATGAATGTTCATAGCAGCTTTATTCATAACAGCTCCAAACTGGAAACAAGTCAAATGTTCTTCAACAGGTAACTGGTTAAACAAACTGTAGCACACCCATACCATGGACTACTATTCAGCAATGAAAAACTATTGATACATGCAACAACCCCTGGATGAATCTACAGAGAGTTATGCTGAGCAAAAATTTAAAAAGCCAATTAAAAAAATTACATACCGTATGACTCTATCTATATAACGTCCTTGAAATGACACAATTGCAGAAACAAAGAACAGATTAATGGTTTCCAGGGGTTAAGGAGGACGTGTGGATGGGGAGAAAGTGTATATGTCTATAAAAAGGCAACACTCGTGACCCTTGTAGCAATGGAAGTGTTTTATATTTTGACTGTATCCATGTCAATATCCTGGTTGTGATATTGAGCTATAGTTTTCCAAGATGTTACTCTAAGGGTTAACAGTACACTGGATTATTCTGTACTGTTTCTTGTAACCCATGTGATCCTATAATTATCTCAAAATAAAAAGGTTAATTTTTAAAATGTAAGGCAAATGTAGTATCAAGTTTTTAAGAAAACAAACAAAAAATAAAAGCCATGCAAACTCACTCTTACCCAGTTCTGTGGGTTCCAAGTGAGTCGTAACACCATTCCATGCTCAAGGAGAGGGGAATTAGATTCAACCTGTTGATGGGGTCAGAAACATCACAGTTTTCCCCTTTAATTGGTTCTAGGTCCTATAACACGTGGACAGGAACACATGACTCATCCATTGACTTGCCTTATTTCTTCCTTTGAATGTTTTCACTTCTACTTTATGCAGAGTCTTTAAGGTGGTGGCTTAATATTTGAAGTCATAGAACATTTGAGTTGGAAAGCACTTAAGAATTCATTGTGCCCTACCTCCTCTGACTCTAGAAATCCTCCCCTTCATACAGAGAGCAGTTGAAAACATTAAGAAAGTTTAACCTAAAGCACAAACTCAAGGATCACAAGGGCCTTAAGGTAGTTGAAAGATTCTCCTTCTCCTTTCTCTGAACTTGGGGGATCAGAGTCCAAAAACTTGCTAAAGGTCGAAACATCCCAATGTTGGAAAGTGCTGTTTTCTGTTACGGAATGTGCTTACCCATGGACAGAACAGACACTTCACCTGGATGCTCTATAGGGGTTTTTGAACCTCAAAGAATTGTAGGATTTAATGACTGAATCTTTTGTCTTCCCTGGGATTCTAGAGCTGTGCTATCTCATAGGATGGCCACTAACCATTGAGCACTTGAAATATGGCTCATCCAATGTATAAAATACATATTATTAGCTTTCAAAGACATAGTAGTAAAAAAATGTAAACTATCTCATAAATGTCTTTTGTGCTGATTATATGTTGCAATGACAATATTTTGAATTGATTAAGCTAAATAAAGTGTATTATTAAAATTTAGTTCACCTGGTTCTTTCTACGATTTTGCAATGTGGCTCCTAGAAAATTTTAAATTCCCTATGTGACTATGTGTCTGGCATGATATTTCTATTGGACAGCAGTGTTCTAGCTAATTTGAGGCACTTTCTCACCTCCAGGCCTCTCACTTTCCTTACACTAGTGTATCTTCCGGCCAACTGTGACATGACCCTTTCCCACTTCATGCCTTGAAATTTACCCAAAGACTCATCCTTTGGTTAAATGCCACTGACACTGTGTGACATCGTTTCAAGAAGGCATTCAATACAAATTTTCTATATGAATGGGAAAGATAGAGATTCTCTAACCCTCCCCCATTACCCATTAACATAGATTAGTTTATAAGACTGGAAGATTAGTTTATTCGATCTTGAAAAGAACATCTGGCTCAAGTTGAATTTCAGAGGTGTTGAATTTCAGAGGATGAAACAAAGTGACATTTAAGTCATCAGGAAGCATGGAAACCAGTGGTGAAAGAAGCAGGGTAGAATGTCACAACCAGGTCTTTATGGTGGGTGGTTAGAGAAGGATGGAGGTCTCAAGGCAGAGAAATACCCAAGGTGATTGGCAGGTACCGAAGCCCATTGATTGACAAGGGTTCACAGATAAGCACCTTTGCCTCCTTACCACACTCTGTTCAAAGACATCACCAAAAGCAAAGCAGGCTCTTGATTAAAAACCCACTGCTGAACAGGAATCCTTCTACTGAACGGCACGTGTAAAGCCTCTCGTAAATGAACCCCTGCATCCCGAGGCTATTGAAATGATTGAATGAAAGTGCCTGGTACAGAGTATGTGCAGAATATATATGCTCAGTAAGTAGTCGCAGGTATGATGTGTCTTTCTGCTGCCACCCTTAGGTAAATATTTCACATGGATGAACCTGAAGATGCATTCCTCACAGCCTCACAGGCTTTCAGTGAGCCTGTGTTTATGAAAAATAAAAGAGCAGAACACACATGCAGATTAGTTGTGTTGCTAGTACATGACAGTCAAATACACATCCATTTGCAAAAGTCATAAATCCAAATTGCGAAAGTGTTCCCTGACCCAAAACTGTAATTTAATCTTCAAAATATCAAAGTGCATTAAAAGCACTTAACCATTTTAATGTTTGACTAACAGCAGGGAATGTTTTGTGCTAGCTAACATTCAGTAAACCCTCCACAAATGCTAAGGAGGAGAAAATTCATACTCTTGATTATTAAAAATATTGGGTAAGCCAAATGGCTTTATCTCCTTTCTCATAGCATACATCCTCTCAGGCAAAGCTCTTCAGTGGTTAATACTTCAGACTTGTAAGTTTCACCTGTCCAACTGGAAATGGTTGAGAGTCTATTCATTCATTCATTCCTTCCTTCATTTATTCACTCACTCAGAGAAACATTTATTCAGTTTTGGCACTGTGATAAATGCTGAAACAAAAATGAACAATGCTGGTAATAAAGGGCTATGAGTCCATGTGAAAGAGTGTACAGAGTGCCATGAGACTCAAAGGAAGGTACCCTTGGTGGCACCTGGAGGTAAGGGATGGGTTAGTATTCAGGAAAAGTCTCCTAGGGATTAGAGGTGAAATAACTCTGGAATTGGGTCTAAAACAGATATGTAGATAATGTGGCACTGCAGTGGGTTTAGGGTGGAGGGAAATGGACCGATAGCAAGTTGGGAAAGTCAGAAAAAGAACAGCATAATTCTGGGCAAAGTGAAAAGAGAATGCTTGTTTTTGTTTTGTTTTTTTTTAAATTTATTTATTTTAATTATTGATTTTTGGTTGCATTGGGTCTTTGTTGCTGCGTGCGGGCTTTCTCTAGTTGCGGAGAGCAGGGGCTACTCTTCGTTGAGGTGCACGAGCTTCTCATTGCGGTGACTTCTCTTGTTGCAGAGCACGGGCTCTAGAGCGCAGGCTCAGTAGTTGTGACGCATGGGCTTAGTCGCTCTACGGCATGTGGGATCCAC
This sequence comes from Kogia breviceps, assembly GCF_026419965.1. NCBI lineage: Eukaryota > Metazoa > Chordata > Mammalia > Artiodactyla > Physeteridae > Kogia > Kogia breviceps. The sequence continues at coordinate 79,590,488 of NC_081319.1, forward strand.
CCGGACCAGGGCTCAAACCCATGTCCCCTGCAATGACAGGTGGATTCTTAACCACTGTGCCACCAGGGAAGCCCGAGAATGCATGTTTAGCCTGTCTCTGTGGGGAGTGGAGTGCAAGAGGTTTAGGTGAGAGATGAAACTAGAGAACTGAGTGGTAGGCGGGGGTTGCATGATTTCTTGGTCCCACTAAAGAGTAAGGGCCTCATATTAAAAGCAATAGAGAGCCACTGAAGGAAGTTCACCCCCAATGCTTTGTAGGAGGTAGACTGCAGACGAAAAAAAAAAAAAAAAAACGGAGGCAAGAAGAGCATTTTCATAATCCAGGGAAAAGTCAAGGACGGCAGAAAAGGAGGGCAGTGGATACATATCAGAGGTGCTGTGGAGGTTACGTCTACAAGATTTGGTGACCGACTAGCCGTAGGAGATGAGAGAAAGAGAGAAAGCCAGGATGAGCACCCAGGTGTCTGACTCGGGTGAGTAGATGAATGGTGGTGCTCCTTCCTGGATTGGTGTACAGGAGGGAGAACAGGCTTTACAGGAAAGATGAGTGCAATTTTGAGTATGATGAGTTTGAGCTGCCTGTATGGTATTCCAGGAGAAGCGATCTTGAAGGAAGCAGTTGGAACTTAGGGCAAAACGTGGGGTAGAGATACAAACATAGGGGTCGTCAGTACGCAGGTAGGAGGTGAACCATGGACATGGGAGAAATGACCAGGAGAGACTAAGAAGGGATAAGGTCCAAGGACCCTGAAGAACTTCAACAGTTGAGGGTTGACGTGGAAAGGAATCACCAGAGAGGGAAAAGGAGAATTAGGAGGTGGTGGTGTCTTAGAAATGGAGAGTAGAATTTCCAGGAGAAAGGAGTGACCATAGAGACAACTACTACATAAAATCGAACAAGCTGAGGGTAAAAGGAGCTCTTTGCCTCTGACAGTTAGGTCCTTAGTGTTTCTTCCAATCATTTTCGTGGCCTTGGGGGTTGGAAGTGGGAAGCTTGTTGTCAGGGAGTTTGAGGGTTTAAAGAGGAAACCATGGTCGTGAAGAGTGAAGCAGGCAAAATGAAGATAGAAGTGGAGGTGTTAAATATAAAGCATCCTTTGAAAGATCTTATCTGGGAAGGGAAGAGAAAGGGAAGCTATCAGGGGAGATGGGGAGAAAGACAGGTTAAGAGAGGGTGTTTTTAAAAGATGAGGGAGACTTGAGCATCTTCATAGGATATGAAAATGGAGCCAGGTGACTAAGAAAAGGGCACTACAGTGCAGAGCAGACATACCTTGGAACCAGCTCCTGGAGGATACATTTGGATGTGGAACGCAACAGGAGACACCAGCAGTAAATTGGAGAGAGGCTGCCTTTGTCTGAAACCGGAGGAAAAGAGCCAAGTGTAGGGTTCTGGGTGGCTTCATCTTCTCCCCCAGGCTAGAGGCCAGGAGGTTTGCTGGCAGAGGAGGCTTGAGGGGAGGGAGGAAGGCTTAGGAGAGCAGATGTAGAAGAGGCAACATGACCTTTGTCATGACGCTTGGAATTAAACTTCCTGAGAACACTGTGCTAAAAACTGTTTTGGCTACAGCACCTAGAGGAAGTTTTCCTCCGAAGAGATAACCAGCTTCCTTGGAACTTCTTTTGCCCTTTATTTTTTCACACTTCTGTGTTCGTCTTAATTAAATTGGCCTTTATTTTGGTGAGTCATCCAAGAATATTCTGGGATGGAGCATGTTACAGCATGCAAATCCGCTACACCCATTTCTCCCCATGGATCGAATTAGCGGCCACCCAAGGCTCATCTTCACCCGGCTAATTCAAGTGACATAGCTGTCCTTATGGTGGAGAATTACTGTAAGTCTGGTTTGGCAGCCCGCAGAGGTTGTCAAGGATCCTCGTGAAAGGGGCAAGGTTCGTGGTACCGAGGGGACAGATCTGCTCTGTGTAACATTATTGTGGCAGCAAAGCTCAGACCAAAAAGGGCACAACATCTCCTTTGGACACCAGATCATGGGGCCAAGCAAGATGCTATCTGGCCCTGTCAGCCTCAGAAAAAAAAAAAAAAAAAAAAAAAGATGGTCTTGAAACAATCTGGGCAGGGAGACAATAGAATTCTTTATTTCTTGGCACAGAAATGAATGAATCTTTATTCCAAATGCAAAGCAGGCATTAAATCCAAGGACAATAAATGGTGAGACCAGCATTCCAGGAAAAATCATGGGCTTTCTCTGTGCCTTCACAGTGAAAACAGCCCCATGGGACTTCAAAGAGCCGTGAACTTCTTTTCTCTTCTTAAGCAAAACAAAATTAAGAGGAAACAAGGGCTTCCTACAGCTGTGAATGCCCAGACTTTCTCCCTACCCTATCCCAACCCTGACCCCAATGCAAGGAGCTCTCATCCTCTCTGGTCTAAAGCAGCGTGGTACAGCGAGTGACCTTGAGGTTGAATGTGAAGCTTTCTGGGCACTGCTTTGAGATCAAGGTTGAAACATTCTCCAAAGCATAATGGACTTTCCTAACCCCCTGTGCTTCACGGCCTTTTCCCTATTCTTTAAAGATAAATTTATATGTCTTTGAAAAAGCCCCGACATTGATCACGTGATCACGTATGCTTGCAAAATAGATAAACTTGGAAAGTGCGGAAGGTGAGATGGTCCATGTTGGAACAGTGTGCACTGGGGTACTTTGACTTGCCAGCTCTTTGATGCATTTTAAAAATTAGTTTTTATTTATAGAGACACGTGAATTTGGTCTTGCAGGACGAAGAGACACAGCAGTATTCCTTGAGCTCAGGTTTTCCCCTCCTGAAGGAGAAACTTCATGCTAAAACTGATCCTACTGCCCAGAAGTCACTCCTGAGTCAGGGAATTACAAACAAAGTTTGCTCCACATCACATGGTCCCCTCCTCCCACAAACATCCCCCCCACTTGAATCTCACAGTTTACATATTCCCACAAGGTCAAGTCAAGGACATTCGGTCACATGCAGAGTTATGGAAACAGCACGCAACATGGGCCGACCACGCACCAAACTCAGAGATTAAAAATTTCTCTTATTTCCATGTAAGATTTCACATGGGACTGCTTCCCTTTGATAGAGAGCTGTCCTTTTCCCAGAGCAAGACCACAGTGTGACCCATCTTTAGGACAGACTGTTCTGGTTCAGTTCCATGAATATTTCTGTCCTGGTCCTACCATTTGCTAAACATGAGGGTCTTAAAAGAAACTGGAAACCGGGTCTGGGTCTTAAGGGCCTTACAATCCAGACCAGAAAAACAAGAAACATACACACACACATGAAATAGTTTGTTGATTCATTCATCCAATCAACAAATTTTTGTGAAGAATCTCCTTTGTGCCAGGCACTACAGGAGATACTGGAGAAACAGCAAAGAAGTCTCGATTCTGTCCTTAAAAGGCTTGCAGTCTAGCTGATGGAAACAGACCCATCTGTAAGCATAACCTTTGTTGAAAGGAAATATGCCAGTGGTGGCAGGAAATTGTTTGGGGCAGAAATGACATACAATAAAAGCTGTAGGAGTTTGTTAACTGAAGAGGTGAAGGACAGCAAGAGATCGGGAAAAACTACATGGGGAGATAAGGTTTGATGTTGCTCTTAAAGGACGGTTAGAGTCTGGATAATTAGAGAAGAGGTGAGGCCATTCCGGGAAGAGAGACCCATCTGAATATGAGCAGAGTACTTCCAGGACATGGAGGGGACAGTCACAGCTGGAGTGAATTACTATGCATACTTGAGTCCTTTAAAATGCAGCAAAATATCCAGCCTCACACTGAAGCAATCTGCCACAAAGAAGTAATCATTGAAATGATGATTAAAATATAATGTAGACATATACATCTCGTCCAACTCTGTCACTTATTTGCTGTGTATCCTTGGATCAGTTATTAAACTTCTCTGGGCCTCCGTTGCCTCGTTTTTCATGGTAATACCCACTAGATAGGATTGCTGTGTGACTAAGTGTGTTATACATGCAATATGTTAGAACCGTGCCTGGCACATAATATGTGCTCAATAAAAACGTGATTATTAAATATAGAAAAAAAGTACTGGGGGATATGATAATAATGGCTAGCATTTATTGAGGGCTTACTGTCTACCAGGGAATGTACTAAATGCCCTATCATTAGTATTAGATAATTTCGGGCTTCCCTGGTGGCGCAGTGGTTGAGAATCCGCCTGCCGATGCGGGAGACACGGGTTCGTGCCCTGGTCCGGGAAGATCCCAATGCCGCGGAGCAACTAAGCCCGTGAGCCATGGCCTCTAGGCCTGTGCGTCCGGAGCCTGTGCTCCGCAACGGGAGAGGCCACAACAGTGAGAGGCCCGCATACCGCAAAAAAAAAAAAAAGTATTAGATAATTTCATGTACACCAAAATATTAACATCTCTGGTAGTGGAGGCACCAGGAGACGGCATGGAAAGATTTCTCCCCTACACTACTTAAAACATCCATTAGTGCCTGTTCTTGGTCAGGTACCTAGATATAGAGCTTGAGACAGGGATTCTAACACAAGTGAAATATTGAGGGTGCTCTCAGGAGAAAGGTGGGGAGAGAAGGGGATGGGGCAGGGAAAGAGCTAGCCTAGGATGCGGCCTCACCGGGGATCTAGCTTTAGCTTAGTCCCACAGGGACCACCGGAGTGTTAATTGTACCAGAACCAATGCTGCCTTGAGGCAAGGGGACCACCTTTTGTGACAATCAGTCATTGGCTGCAGGGTGGTGGACATAACCTCCCCTGTGACCCCAGCCAGCCCAGGGCAAGTCTATGTGGAAGGGCGTGGCTGCAAGATCTCAGCAGCCCACACTCACAGTAGCTGGAAGATGGATACACGGGCTTGGGAAGAGGAGTTCAGGCTCCCCATAAAAAACCACCCCAAACTAAGTGGAGGAAAACATTTATTTTGCTTACAAATCTACAGTCTGAGCAAGGTTTCTCTGAGACATTTTGTGTCACATGGTATCAGCTGGGGTAGCCTGAAAACCGGAAGTGACCTGACTGGGGACCGGGACCATCTGAAGACTCATCCTGACTGGCAGTTTGTACTGGCTGTTGGCTGGAACTCCTACCCGTGGCTTCTCTGGGAGGCTGCTGGGCTTCCTCCCTACTCTGGATTCCAAGATTGAACATCCCAAGAGGAGAAGGAAAAAGTGCCTGGCATTTTTGTGATTTAGCAGTAATCTCTTGATGTTTGACTACATGGTGTATTTTTTGTTTTTTACCTGTTTTGTTTGTTTGTTTGTTTGTTTCAGCAAAAACTGCTATATACCCTAGTCCCTCCCTTACCTCTTTGGAACAGCTCCTCAGAGCTATCTGAGAGGCTGTCTCTTGGGCTATAGTCCTCAGTAAGGTCCCCGAATAAAGCATAACTCAAAACTTTTAGGTTGTACAAGTTTTGTTCAATCGATGGAGCTCACTACAGCTCTATTGGCACTTTATTTCCATTGTAGAACTAAGAAACTTGAAGCTCAGACAAGTTTTTAAAAACAGACAGAAATCACACAGCTAGCAAGAGGTAGACCTGTGGAGTTCCATCTTGGATCTGTCAGACCCTGAAGTTCCTTCTCTTTCTGCAGCCCTGTTGCCTCCCTGCCACCTGTGTTTTAAGAGAAGGCTGTTATGTCCTTGAAGATCCATAACAATTGAATAACAGCCACAGTAATCAAGAGGATAACAATTCTAATAAAGATGATAAGGACCTTGTTGTTGTTTTGAATACCACTAGAATTCATTCCCTTCCAGTCCTGGAATATTTACAGGTCTGGAATTGTCATATTTATCTGAAAGGAAGGCCCAGCTGACTGCCACTGGCTCTTGGCCATGTGTAGACAATGCCTGGTCACTTGTCAGTGTTCCCCAGGGATACCTGCTTCATGTTAAAATCCTGACAGCATGCCTCATTTCACTGTATAATTGTACTGGCCATGGCAAGGCTGACTAAATTCTCCTGATGCTTCTGCTAATTCCATGAGCCCTGCAGGTTTGAAGAGCCCAGAAACAGAACAGGGCACATCCAGGAGTGCGATCCAAAGGCTGGAGGCTCCTCTGGTTTTTTGATGTGAGTAAACTTTCATTGTCAAAATGTCAACATGAAAATACAGGTAGGGCTTTCTTCTCAGCTTGTATTGAATGCTAAGACTGGAATTGACATCAATGATCCCGTAATACAGTGTTTCAAACTGTACTCTGAAAAGCCCTGAGATGGTGGAGTCAGGAAAATCTGAACAGGTCAGGGTCTTGGTTTCACACCGCAAGTTCAACCAAATCACCCATACTTCTAACTACGGCTGTCACATTAAATTTATTTGGAGAAAGGGCCCCCAGCTGAAACAAGTCAGAAAACACTGTATTTTACTGGTGTAGAAACTGAGGCTTAGAAAGGGTTTGCCGTGGCCAGACCATGAGAAGTTAGAGGCAGGACTGAGATGAGTAGCTGATTCCTCGGCCAAAGCTCTCCCCACTATCTGGGCTCCATCACCACTCGGAGTCCACCTGTCTCCTTTGTTCTGGGCTCTTATTCTTATGAATTTGCAGCCAGTTATTCCCTGGCCCCTCAGCTGTGAATCAACTCATCCTGAATTCTCAAAAGCCCCTCTGTGAATCAAGGTTTCAGTCCAAGTGTTCTTGGCTTTTCCCTACTCAGTTCTACTCATGGCACATCTTGCTCAGTTGAGTGTCAGGCTGAGCCCTATTGGAACCTGAGGAGGCAAAGGAAAAGTGTGTGTACCTATATACACTTATTGAAACCTCCTCCCAGATTTTGAGCCAAGGGAAAACATTAGTGAAATCTCTACAATTTAAAAAAACGTATCTATATATAAAGCCCAGTGATATCCAATTCGTTTGCTCACTAGTATCAACCCTCATACACTCACCCAAGAGGATGCAATGTCAATGTGGACCCAGGAACCAAGGGTGGATTGGAAATGGCTGTATAACAGGATCATTAAAAAAAAATAGTAACAGCTTGTTTATATGTAAAATTTTGCTATTTTGTTCATCAGGGATTTTTACATGAGTTTTTATTAAGTATTGCATTCAAGGTTTATTTTTGATGAAAAAAATCTTGATTACTTGATTCTGGATTGCTGAGATGTTGTTGTTGTTGTTGTTTTTTTTTTTGGTGCTCCCTTAAATTTTGTGCTTCACTTGTCTGACCCTACTTCCAGTGCTGTCGTTCACTTGTGCAGTATGACAGCTCCTCCCCACTGCAGGGCTTCCCAGGCCCGTCTATGTAGAGAACCCAAGGATACAATAGCCCATATGGTCAGCCAGTATTGTACCTCTTGTGTCCCCCTTAAAAATCTTGGAGACCCACATTACTTTATTATTTATCTCAGCCCTCTCCTCCCACCCAGCTCCACATCAAGAATGCTCTCTCAAATCATAATTCCATTTGGAAAGGTATCTGCTCTTACTCCTTCTACCAATTCCTTTTCCTGTGAATGCTGAATCAGAACCGGCACAAGACTTGGTTATCATTAGAACTAAGTCAGGTATGTAGATTCCAGAAAACTATGTGAAGGCATTTCCAACATGTTCATAGATGGTTTGGCGTTTCCGGTTTAACTTGTATCCCTAAGGCTTCTTCAGTCTTTGTAATTCCTTGTTTAGACAAAAATAATATAGAATTGGGGGGCTGGCTTAGTATGGACTTCTCTGATACCTTCATTCCCCCACAGCTATTGATTTTGAAATAGCCAACACCTACTTGGAAACTGTATCCTAAGGGAGTATGTAGTATGGGAATAAACCAAGGGATGGATAGCAACTAGGTTATGCAACTGTCCCTACACTGTGACACACCAACACAGGTGCAAAAACACCAGGTTGAAGAGAGGCAAAATGTTGTTTTGCTCTCTTCCTTCCTCTGCAATATCTTGGAAGCATAATTCGCAATATACTTAGCCACTTGTTTACCCAAATTTATCCACAGTGTCAGCTGTGGTTGGCTGTCGCTGGTACTCACCTCCCTCTCTCAGGCCTGGGTCAACCAGCTGCAGGAAGCAGGCTCAAAATAAAAGCTCCCTGAGCTTCTTACACATTTCCCATCCTTCCATCCCAGTGACCCTGCACTTTTTTGTTTACATGCCCATAGTCTTGCTTGCGTTCCTAAATCTGGGATGTCCCTTCTGAATTCTATTTATTTCCTTCCTGTTCTCATTAAGGCTAGAGGGGGTCAGGTCTCTTGGGAGAGCCCTTTTATGTTGTGGTTATAATCTGAGGCTGCTGTCGGATGGGCCTGAAATTTTGCAGTGGGAAGCATATCTGTGAGGCATGAGTCAAATGAAAATAATTTGGAATTTTATTTTATTTATTGACTTCCTAGTTGTACCTATTGCATTATGTTTTTAGAGTTTGCTCTAGGGATTACCATATACATTCTTAACTTTTCACAGCCAGTCTAGAGGTAAAACTGTACTACTTTCATGTAAAATATAGAAACTCACATCATTTATGATAGTTTTAATATGTATTACATCCACATAAATTATAAACTCCATATGACAATGTTAAAATTTTTGCTTTTCCTTACGTATAGGTGAAGTTTTCCTGTTTCTTCATATGTCAGTCAATTTTGGATTATATCAATATTTCAGACATTATGAAAAATATGTTATAGAAACTCTGGATTCTGTTATGTTCCGCTGAAGAGTAGTGATTTTTTTTTTAAGTCAGTTTCTTGTGCACACACGATTCAGAGGTCATTTGGTGATTTAGGCAGAGCCTGGAAACAGAATTTGGGGATTTTCTCCTCTGATTCTTTCCTTTTCAGGATTTTCTCTTCACTTTCCAGCAGCTTTGGTTGTCCTTGATTCCATCTTTTGGTTCTCCAAGCCAGAAGGATACAATATTCCACTGGCTTTATTCACCTTCCCAGGCCACAGTTTGGGGCCTGTTCTCAGGCTGAAAGCTGTAAATTAAAAAACAAATAATTAAAAATAAAGGGAAGTGTACCCAGTGCTATCCACTTTGTGCATGAATCAACTCTCTTCCAGTATCTGCATGCTTTTATTCACTTTCTAGTGCCTTCAAGTAACTAGGTTTTTCAGTAGGTTTTGTCCACAGTTTATAGTTTTTTTATCTTCATGAGGGTTGGCTCAACAGAGGCTACTTAACCTTGCCAGAAGCAGAGCTGTCTCACATGCTGTTGGTCTGATTTCTTCTAATGTAAAAATGGGATAGGGGAGGCAAAGGGACAATCTGAAGTTTTATGAACAACCTGGTGATATTTTCAGCTTCATAAATACTTCTGGAGGGCTTCCAAGTTCTCTGTGACAGGGACAGAGGATACAAAGATAAACAAAGCCCAGTAGCCCTGCCTTTGAAGCAATTTACACTTTCATTCCAGTTAAGAGGGAAGTAAATCTTCCCTTCCTTCCTACCCGTAAAATGTAAGCTCTTTGTCGGCTTCTGCTGGGAAAAGAAAGGGGTTAAATTCAGGGATGGGGAGAGAGGACCACAGTTCTGTACCAGGTGTATCCTCACCTGTGCTAGTTCACTTTTCCCCCATACCAACCCCAGTGATGTCATTGTTGTTTTGTTCTTCGCCTTCCTCTTACAGATGAAAAAAAAAAAAACAGTGAGGTTCTGAAAGGTTCAGTGTAACTTGTCTGAAGTCACATCACTAGTCAAGGGAGGAATTGGCTCTAAACTCTGGTTTCTTTCCACTTCTCTTAACCAAAGTTGGAAATATCTGGTCTCTACCTCACCCTTTCTATCTGACTCTGAGCATATCAGGAGACTTCAGTTTCCTTGTCTGTATAAATAAAGCTCACATGTGCTCTTGGTACCAAACCCCACCCTTCAAAGATAGACCAGATGATTTAAGGACCCTTCAATTACTCAGAGCTACACTTCAAATACTATGAGCATGAATCATCCAAAGTGTTTGGTTTTAATCTAGAAATCTCTGAGTTCCAGGCAGCCTGCAAACATTACCCTTGGTGGTGTCATTCTTGGAATTCCTGTAGCTCTTGTTCTACCCCCTAACTCAACATTTTTCACCTAGGGCCTTTGAGCATGCATGATCATTCAGTCCTCTCTGCAAGGATTACAGCACATTAGATGCAGCAGTGGAGTCTAATAATAAAAAATAATAATAATAATAATAAACATAACAACAGTGCCTTATATCTAAAGCGTGTCTTTACTTTCCAAGGCTCTTTTTGAGTCATTATTTCATTTGATCTGCACAATGCTTTGGGGTCGCCCTCCCATTTCCCTTTCTCCTTTTCTAAAGGAAAGACTAATTACATTTTTAATGTCTTTTTTTAAAAAAAACAGAACATTATTTCTATTTTAGGAAGGCAATTTTTATGTGCCAAAGAACATAAGATCCCAAAGAGATTTTCAGTCCATCAATGTCAGGGATTGTTTTCTACTATTTTCTCTGTTTCCCAATCATCTAGCCCTGTATTTATAACATAATCAGCAATGACAAAAATGATAATAATAGTAATAAACCTCTTACTTATAAGTTTCAACACAATATCTCATTTTATAAATGGTGCATAAACAAATGTCAAAAATTCAGGCTCAAAATGCCAACTCTGCCATTTGCTAATATCAGGATTTGGGCCAAATTTCTTCACCTCTCTGGGGTTTCGTTTCCTTACGTGTCCAACCTGAGCAATAATCCAGTGTTGTGAAAAGTGAGGGTACATTTTTTTTTTTCTTTTTTGGCCGCGTTGGGTCTTTGTTGCTGCGCGTGGGCTTTCTCTAGTTGCGGCCAGCGGGGGCTACACTTCGTTGCGGTGCGTGGGCTTCTCATTGCGGTGGCTTCTCTTGTTGCAGAGCACAGGCTCTAGGTGCATGGGCTTCAGTAGTTGTGGCACAAAGGCTCAGTAGTTGTGGCTCGCGGGCTCTAGGGTGCAGGCTCAGTAGTTGTGTTGCACGGGCTTAGTTGCTCCATGGCATGTGGGATCTTCCCTGGCCAGGGATGGAACCCGTGTCCCCTGATTCTTAACCACTGCGCCAAGGATACATTTTAAGGAAAATCTAGTATAGTGTCTATGCACAGCATGCTCTTCAAAATACTAGTTCATTGGTTTTTAAGTGAGGAGAATAGCATTTCCCCCTATTTTTTAAGATGTAAAAGCTAAGGCCCACTTTGTCCAAGGAACACAAAACTTGGCAATGGCAAAGATGCCCACCCACCCCCACATCCGCTTCTGCTTCCTTTCCATGGGCTCTCAGTTAGACTGTGGCTGCCCTAATCTTGACCCACACAGTAGAAATTTAACAAATGATGGTAATAATATTCCCTGCCATGAAGACCCTGCGGTCTGCTGGGCACTGACAATTTCTCTACTCACATTCTCCAAGCATTAACAATAACCTTGCACCCTGTACCTGGTTTATAGATGAATACCAAAAAAAAAAAAAAAAAAAGGAGATTTTGAAAAGTTAGACCACTCACTCAAGGGCTTACAGTCAATTAATGGCAGATCTAGAATTTGAACCCACTTCCCCAAACCTGTGATCTTTCCATTGATTCTTTTCCCTTTATGCTATCTTTCCAAAGAAAAAAAAATAACATGGAAATATGACAAATTATTGGGACATTTTTACACTGTGCAATGTACTCAGGGACAAAAAAAGTTTTTAATTTCTTCCTAATTGCTGCAGTTCTCAAGTAGTTTATCAAACAGTGCTGTTTTTGTCTACCCCTGAGATGCAAAGAAGAGAGAGGATCTGCAAAGGCAGTTCACCCCAACAGTGATGGGCAAGGCAGGTCCCGTATAACAAATCCACCAAACGAAGTCCAAAGGCTCATGGGCTCCAATCCTGTTTTCAGGAGGAACACACTGAACTGAGTCATTTGGGTATAAACATGTGTTTCTTCTCAGTAGAACCAGACTCCTCCAACAAGCTGTTTCAGTGATATAAGCTGGACCAATCTGTTTGCTTGTGAGGGTCGACTCCCAGCTGATGTATTTTGGTTGTTCTTGGCTCTCTAAGCACACGGCCATAAGGAAGTGATTGCTGCGGCTTCCCCAGCTTGGCAACCAAAGCTCTTGGGTGGTTTACTGGGCATGTTCAATCCTAACACCTACTTTCAGCTCTTGGGAGGGACACAGGCAGAGAAGCAAAGAAGAAAGCCAAGTGGTAGGCAAAGGAGAAAACGTAGGTCAAGCCAAAGATGGATAAGAGATTGTCCAATGACCCTGAAAATACATAATCAAGACAAACAAGATCTCTTCTGAACTTCCATGGGGCTTCACCCTAGTACTGATTCAGATGTTCTGCTCAGAGCTTTAGACGTAAGTTCTTCCTGAGTAGAAACTTACATACATACATCTGAGCAGCCACGTGTAACTGTGGTCACGCTATTTCCTTATAGGTCATTTTGATAATACAGGTGGAATGGGCGTGGGGTGGGATGTAATTGTGCTGAGTTATGCCCAAAGTGCATTTCCAGACCCACGAACCAGGAGGCCAGTCAGCCACAATGGAAAAAGCAAGAGGGATGGTTTCAAACCTAAGTATTAACCTTTATGTATGGGGAAAAATCCTGAGCTTGCACATGGCAGCAAGAACAAGGCTGAGTAACTAAATTCCAGAAGCCCTGGGTTTTGGTGTGAGCGCCTCCATTTGCCCGCTTTGCAACTTTGTGGCCTCGGTTTCCTTGGATGTGGGCTTTTGGTTCTTGATACATGAAACAGAGGCAGCACAACATGATGAAAAGGGCATCAAATTTAGACTCAGAAGGCCGGCAGGAAGTTATTTAATCTCTCCTAGCTGACTCATTGCAAAAGTTATTTGTCAGCAATTATATATGGAGCATTAACCAGGTTCTGGGAATGTGGCAGGGAGCAAAACAGACTCAGTCCCTGTTCTGGTGGACCTTACTTGTTAGATGGGCAACTAGATAATAAGAAAATAAACAAATAGGAAGACGTGGGATACAATGCCAGAGAGTAATAAGCTCTATGGAAAAATAAATAAATAAAGCAGGATAGGGAGACAAGGAGGGTTTCCATTTTCATTAGAATGGCCAGAAGCAAATAATACCAACCTCAAAAAGCTGTGAGAAAAGTAAAAGAGAATGTATTTTAACATATGAAGCAAACATACCACAGCATTGTTATTTTTGAACATATCATAGCACTGTTATTATTATTATTTTCTTTGAATGGCAAAAAGGACTACTTTCCATAAGATAAGAGTGGAGTTCCCAGGTTCTGTCCATGGCTGAGAAATAAAGCTTAGCATGTCAGTTGCTCCCATCTCCTTTTCCCTGGTTTCTTTCAGTGCTGCCTCCTTAGATTTTGGGTTTCTTTTTCTTCCTTTCTTTCTTTTCTTTTTTTCCATTCCTGCAGGGGGAACTTGACCTCTGGTAGCAGGAACTTACTGAATGTAAAAACTTCTTGCAGCGCTGGTATTTGCTGCCGTCCATGGTTCATCTCTTCTGCCTGGAGTTCGGGGCTCAGCACAGAGCTCAAAGCTGGGAGGTGGGAGGCCTGTTTGTTTTGGAGAGATCTGTCTACCAGGTGGTAAAACCTTCCTGTTCAGGAAACAAGCCCTGAAGCAGTTGGGCCAGTGGATTCGCTCTGCCTGGAGCACACAACAAAGAGCTCCACTGTGCAGGCTTATCCTGGCCCAGAGAACACCGGCAAGTAGCCATACCCACACGGTGGCCCGGCCTGACTCTGGGAATTAAGGTTCTGACTTACATCTCTGAGAATTCGTGGATTTTAGGTTTTAGAAGAAAACCAGTCATCTGAGAGCTGACTCTTCCGCCTCAAAAGGAAAACTCTCTGTTGTGCTCAAGTGTGACTCCTTCTACACGTTTCCACCCCAATGTCAGAGCAACGCTTTACTGTGGGTTGTAGGATGTTTGACAAAAAGGTCACAGACCATTACCCATAGATAGCATTATGGGAAATTACAAAATAAGGAAAATGTTTTAAATGTGTCTGCTTGCCCAGTCAACTGGCGCTTCCCAATGCAATTTTAATCCATTGATGTTCCATGTGTTTCTCCTGTAAACCCTTATAGGGGATGAACTTTTCACTAGAAACCCACAGTAACCAGTCTCCAAGATGACCACCTCCTGCTATTCACTCCCTGTGTGGCCCCCTCCACACTGAATCAGGACTGATTTGTGTGACCAGTTAAATAAAGCAGAAATGACAGTGTGTAACTTCAGAGGCTAAGTCAGACAAAGCAGTACATCTTGGCCCCTTGGATGGCTCCCTCCAGCATAAGTCAGCAGCCATGCTGTAAGGATACTCAAGCAGCTCTGCAGAGAGGCTCACGTGAAGAGCAGCTGGGGCGTCTCACCCATAGCCGGGCATGTGAGTAAGCAACTTTGGAAATGGATCCTCAGCCCCAGTCAAGCCTTCCAATGACTGCAGCCCTGGTCAACCTCATGAGAGACCCTGAGCCACCACCCAGAGAAGCCAACCCTGAATTCCTGACCCACCTAACTGTGAGAGATAATACATGATTCTTGTTTTAAAGCACTGAGTTTGGAGCAATCTGCTACACAGCAAGAGATGACTAATATAAAACTTATTCCAAGGTACCAGGATTCAATGGAAGAGTCTGTGGTCTGCTAAACCCACCAGGCTGGAAGCTATTTAGACTGAGCAGTAAATTCCAGAGAATGTTGTACCATCTTTCCCAGCACCACACCAGTGATCTTTAGAGAATTATTGACTGAAATTGGCATTGGATTTTGGAATCCTAATAAAGACCCAATCTCTGCCTTTAAGACACTTGAGGGCATTCTAAAAGGAACAGCCTTCTAAGCATTGCCTCTGAGCATTATCTTACAGATGTCCTCGGTTTCACATTGTCCTTACGTTCTGTAGATGATATATTGAACTTCCTACAGTTATTGGTTGAAGGCTACTGGCAGGTGGACATCAATTCCCTGGCACTTCTGGATTGCTTTGTACATGGCCAGAGTAGGTCTCTGCTTCCGGAAGAAGCCAGCAGGCGGGTGGACACAGGTGCTGGTTGTTGCAAGTTGAACCAGTGAGCTCAGTAATGGTATGAGTTGACAGGATGTGGGTGGGTTACCAAGTCAAGGCCTCCGCCACAGCAAAAAGACACATCTAGGGCTTCCCTGGTGGCGCAGTGGTTGAGAATCCGCCTACCGATGCAGGGGATACGGGTTCGTGCCCCGGTCCGGGAAGATCCCACATGCCGCGGAGCGGCTGGGCCCGTGAGCCATGGCCGCTGAGCCTGCGCGTCCGGAGCCTGTGCCCCGCAATGGGAGAGGCCACAACAGTGAGAGGCCCGCATACCACAAAAAAAAAAAAAAAAGACACATCTAGTCATCAGAATTGTTACTACGAGATGTTACTGACACTTAGGAACACAATCAAAGCCCAGCTATCCAAACAGGTGTTGAAATCAGGTACAGACTAGTAGCAAAGGCTTTCTAGGCCTGAACTTCCTAAATCACACTTGTTGGGAAAAAAAAAAAAAAGGAAGCTTAGAGTCTGGGAATTCTCTCCCCTGCCCCTCAGCCCTAACTACAGGCATAAGATTCACCAAGCTCACCCTGTTGGGACTGTACTACCACCTCATTTCCTTGCTGCTGGCTCTCACCTGAGTAGCCCTACCATGGGCCATCCTATTTAAGGGACAAGTCTATCACTTAGAAATAAACTCAACCCAGAGCTTAAAAAGAACCAAAGGATAGGACTCCTCTTCTTAAGGAAACCACAGAGTTAAAGTAGGGCCCAGCATACAGTAGGTGCTTAACAAACATTAGGCCAGTTAGCTCCTGCCATCACTGGCTTTGGACTGCCAGGCAGGAACAGAGTGAATCTACATCTGCTCTCTGGGCCTTCTTGTATCTTAACAAAGAAAACACAGATAGTGACCCTCTGTCACTATCTGTGTACACACTCTGTGTGTAGTGATACTGCCTTCTCCCTGGGAATCCTTCCCCCTTGGTGAGGGGCTGCTGCCAGGGCCCCATTACCTTGAGACAGGTAAACAAGATAGAACATTCAGGAAGATCCATCACAGGGGACAAATCAGAAGCTTGGACATGGATTTGAGGAATCACTTGATTTCCTCATCACTACCCCAGTGGTCCCATGATATTTCACACTTGGGGTCACACTAGGAAAAACATTCCTCCAAAGTCCCCCGGCCTTTGTACTTGGAGGCAGGCACTTAGATAAGAAGGAGCAGGGACAGAGAACTCTGTGTCCTTCTCTCTTGCCTTTGCTTCTCTGAGTTCAACCTCCAGAGGGCACTGATATTCAAAAGACTAAAGCCAGACACGGACCCGGGCTGGGCTGTTCTCCCTGCAGGAAGGGAGAGCCTCAGCAGTGGTTAATTCTCTGTGAATAATTGATACTGGTGAAACTGAAATAGAGATTTCATTAGCACTTACAAATGGACTGTCTTCCCCCAACTAATATCAGGAAATTCCAAAGCCATGTTTGTTGCTACTCTTTGTGTGTTTCTTTTAGGGTCACTCACCTCCTCACTGTTAGCTCCAGGCATCTCGCAGCCTTTCTCTACAAAGAACTCAACATTTCCGGGTCACAATTAGTATCTGGGTAACATCAGAAACTGGAAGAAACCTGGTGGCCCAGGAGCCAGTCCAGAGATTTTCAGGGCCACCAGGAGGCAGCAGTGATGCTTCCAGGGCTACATGTCTGCAACCGAGGATGGAGGTTTTAAGAGTTTAGTGGACCTGGTTTCAGATCTGCCTCTCACGAGCTGTATGACTTTGGATAAGTTATGCAACCACATCTCAGCCTTACCTGTAAATGGAAATGATCATCTTGTAATATTTTGGCATGGAATAAATTCATCTGGACACGTAAAAAGCTAGCCATATGCCTGGCACAGAATAAGTACTTTGTAAGTATTAGTTCCTTTGCTACCATCCTTCTCTTTTCCTTAAATGATACCGTACAGGTGAGCCCTAAGTTTTCCTGTGGAAGCCTCAGTCACTTACTTGAACCCAACCTCTGTCCCCGTAAAAAATAAACTTTATTCATTTGTCTGGCGTCCCCCAGACAACAAGGAAGAGTGAAGGCCGTGTGAAAACCAGAAAGCCAGCTAACCTAGATGCCCTGGGGCTGTCTTTAGGTTTTGTTTTGTTTTGTTTGGGGTGGTGTGGGGGGGTGTTATAATTTTTTAATTTAATTTTCATTGGCGTCTAGTTGTTTTACAATGTTGTGTTAGTTTCAGGTGTACAGCAAAGTGGATCAGTTATACATATACATATATCCACTCTTTTTGTTTTTTTAGATTCTTTTCCCATATAGGCCATTACCGAGGATTGAGCAGAGTTCCCTGTGCTACACAGCAGGCTCTTATTGTCTTTGTTTCTGTGCCCTGACTCCTGTGGGCTTGGGAGGAGCTGGCAGAATCCCCAGGACAGATCAATCTTTAAGGAAACGGACTGGAAGCTTGCTTGGCAGGAAATTCTCCTATGATATGAGGCTCCCTGTTCCCCCTCCCTCAACTCAAGTGTCTTATATGTTTCAAGGATGACACCAAAGCCAAGTTTCATGACGAGTAGAGGAAGGTCAGAAACAAATCTTGTGTAAATATACCCCCCTTGTAGCCCAGATGCTCCCCAATGGGTCACCAAGCTGCTGCCATGGAACAGGCCCAGTTCTAAGTCCTGAGACTGCTGGGCCCTTGACCTCAGTGATCTTTTTGTCCACCAAGGGAAACAAGCAGTCACTCACCATCTTGGCCGCCACGGTGACTCGTCTGGGCCGAACCTTTTTTGAATTCCTTGTTCCTGTCCTATCATGTAACCTCTGTACCTCAGCTTATTTGTCTTAAGGAAGGGCCAAAAGCTAGACTTAGAATACTGCAGGAATAGATCAAACCAGGGCCTAAACAGGGAAAATGTGAAGAAAATTAGACTTCAAATATTTTTTTATAGGTGTTTTAAGAATTTATTGAGGCTCTCACTGTAAAACTGAAGCTATCTTTAAATAAGCTTGGCATTGGGGAGTTGGGGAGGGAAGGACTGGGAGTTTGGGGTCAGCAGATGCAAACTATTATATACAGGATGGATAAGCAACAAGGTCCTACTGTATAGCACAGGGAACTATATTCAATATCCTGTGAGAAACCATAATGGAAAAGAATATGAAAGAGAATATATATATGTAAAACTGAGTCACTCTGCTGTACAGCAGAAATTAACACAACATTATAAATCAACTTTACTTCAATTAAAAAAAAAAAAAAAAGAAAAGCCCGGCATTTACCAACCAGTCTGGTATATCTAGCACTGTCCTGGTTTTAGCACTGAAAGTTCCACGTCCTGGAAACCATTCAGCACAGGACACGTCGGGACAGTGGGTCATCTTAGTTCTGTTCTGAACACAGAACAGAACTAAGCAGCGCACAGAGAAAACGTACCACAGCCTCGTGCTTAAGCCTATGATTTATGAATGTATAAAATCATAAATAGTCAATCCACAAGGTCCAAGTTTCTTCCTGAGTATGAATGGGGAGATAACGTAATAGTTAACAAACACAAATATTTGATAAGTAATGAATGAATATGAGACTATATTCAGTAATACAAGGAACTGCAGTTTCTTGTTCTTGACAAAATTGCCTTGAGCATCATAGCCTTCCAAGTTACTGGGAGCGACTGGCATTTACATGTTCCTGGAGAAGCTTCACAAAACAGCCTAAAGTTTAACAGCAACGGGCATTGATATAAGACAGATCTGACCTCAAATCATGACTTTATGCTTACACACTGGGTGACCCATGGTAAATGTCTTAACCTCTCTGTGCATTCATTTTCTTTTCAGTAAAATAATAATTCCTACTTTGAAGTGCTGTTCTATAAATTTTTTTAAAAAATTATCACAGTACCCAGAATAATGATTACTTGATAAATATTAACTGCTATTGAAAAAACAAAAGCAAGAACAAAAAGCTGGTATTTTATTGGGGTACCAAGTAGAGTTAACAAGGGGCTAAGAGTTAGACCTCTCATGAAAAAAATTGTGCCATGAAATATTGGCAATATGGCTTTAGATCGCTTAGGGTACCATTATGTTTCCCTATGTTTCCACATTGAAAAAAGCCTCGGGCTGGATGTCTTCATTTGCCCCTCCAGTCACACTCTCCACCCTTTTCTCCATCCCTCTTTGCACCCTTAGAGGCTGGTCTGGGAGGTCTCCCTGCCCCTCTGGATTCCAGGTGGGTTTGGCTCGAACCAGTCGGTTGCTTCTCTCAACTGAAGGTCACAGCCCCTGTCAAGAGGTTCTCCACCCAGCCCTCTCTGCCTCCACTTTTGGGGGACCCCACTCCCCTCTCTTCCAGGCTTAGAGATGCTAACAGCTGCCCCCTGTGATCGGCCATCCTTTGGGGGTTTCCCGACAGCCCGACCACACATTTGTAAATCATCCCCTGTAAATTTTCCTTAATTTATCCCACTGAATGTGCCTCTTGTTTCCCGCCGGAATGGCAACAGATATGAACATCAAGAGAACAACTAGCTCAGTGATTTCTAAACATAAGTTTGGGAATAATTCTGCGTGGGACATATCAGAATTGCTCAGGGAGCTTTTTGAAAATACAGATTCCTGGACCTCACATCTGGAGAACTAACTCAGAGGTGTCTTGCGTGAGTCTTCATGCTCTGTACTTCTTTTTTTTTTTTCCCTAAATTTATAAATTATATTTTAATGAAATGTGTACATATATAAAAATATTTCCCAGGCTACCCTGGTGGCGCACTGGTTGGGAGTCCACCTGCCGATGCAGGGGACGCGGGTTCGTGCCCCGGTCCGGGAAGATCCCACGTGCCGCGGAGCAGCTGGGCCCGTGAGCCATGGCCGCTGAGCCTGCGCGTCTGGAGCCTGTGCTCTGCAACGGGAGAGGCCACAACAGTGAGAGGCCTATGTACTACAAAAGAAAAAAAAAAAAAAAAATTTCCCCTCTCTGTCTCTCTGTATCTCTCTCTCTGTCTCTGTCTCTCTTTCTCAGTCTCTTCCTGCCTCCGTTTGTCTCTCTCTCTCAGGCACTCTGTATTTCTAACAGCTCCCCTGCCAATTCTGCAGCACAGCCAGATCTGGGAAGGGCTCGTTGCTGAGGCCTCTGTGGCACCTGGGCCCTCTTTCCTCATCAGTAATTTTTGTTCTCACTTCTCATTTCACTCTTTTCTATTTCATTTTGGTGATAAACAAAAAATACAGCACATACAGAAACTATGTATAACCTCCGTAAAGGTGATTTCCATCAGGGTAGGAATTTTGGCCTACTTTCTTCATGTCTAGAGCATTGCCTGGCACAGAACTGGCACTTAGGAGATATCTGTCAAGTGAACATTGAATGAATAATTTATTAAGAACATTTACCCAACTTTGCAGGGCTTAGATACGTTCAAGTTTGCAACCTCGAGAAGGTTATGACCTAAGTGCGGTATTCGATTAATATCCAAGCAAACAAAAAAGTGATCCAGATAAAGATGAATTCATCATCAAAGCTGAGTAAGTTGCTGCAGATAGGTTTAATATCAAACTAGTAGCTTTCCTGGCATCTCCCCCCATCTGTCCTTTGAAGCCTGATGTGCACAGGGTGGCTTATGCTAAAAGCCAGGAGGCTGCTATAGGCATCAGTCAAGGCCATGAGGAGGTACTTAGAGTTGAAAGCCCAATTTATTCAGAGTACTCATGGTGCCCTTTCTGATGCAGAGGTTGCTGGGCATTTTCAAATTGAGTGTCCAAAATAAATTTCTATGCAGATAAAAGCCCATCTGCAGGCACATCTTTCCTACCCCTGACCAATCCCACCTGGTCCTGGGGCTTAGGATTGTTGCTAATTGCCTAAGGGGACTCGTCCCTTCCCTTTGTTCTTACTTTCCTTATCTTTTTGAGTTGCTAGCAGAAAAGTCTCTTGGCTTACATATTCCTGACACCAGTACACCAGTACCATTTCTAGCTCACTGACCTCTTTTCGTGCCAGGACTAACTTTATAGGGATAAGTTTGGTTGGAAAGCATTCTAGAGGAAGAAACACACTTCTCCAACTCTTTACGTGGATTCTATTGCTGATACCCTTTGTAGCGTCTTTTCTAAATGACCCGTGGTCGTCATTATGAAACTCAACGTTGATTTTTAACGTATTTTAAGCCATTGACTGCCCAGGGGCCAAGAAGATGTATAGAGCTGCTTGGTCCATTATAACTGGCCCCAGCCGGATGCACTGGCTTTGTCTACTGTCCACTCTTTACAGTTTTTCTGTCCTCTCCATTGCTGATTGTGTCTTGCTGTTGTCCAGATGCTTAATCCCAAAGGTCAAGTTGCCACAAGAGAGCTCTCTGGGTAGGTGAAGGGTCACTCAGGGCTTTTATGCAAATGTATGTTTCTGCTCTGAGCTATGCAGGAACTGACCTGAGAAGCATCTTCACCATTTGAAAGATGTTATGAAATGAGAAAGTTCTAGGAATTAGCAATAAACTGATCATTCATCAAATGTCTAAAAATAATTTTAAAGATTTGAAGAAAAGATGAAGAAATGTGTGCTATTTAACTTAGAAAATAAGTTTGATGAATGATTATATCTACTTTGTTACTTTTTGGAGACTGTGCAGCTCCAATTAGAGAGAAAGAGACTTAGAAAGGATACAGAAAAAAAAAAAAAAAAAAACCATGAAGGTTTCTTGAAATGCCCTTCTGAAGGGGTTATAGAATCACCAGGGCTGGCAATCTCTACAATTAGCGTGACCTATTTAATTTATATGTACTGCTGCCCTAGGACAGGGGGATGGACGCTATAGCTTCTCCAATTTCCTAAGAATTCAGAATTATTACTTCCCTAAGTTCTTCCTACAACTTTATGCATGTTTAAGGTATGTTGTCCCTGGATTCACAATTAGGTCTAATCTCTTTCATAGCTTGGTTTTTGTTAGAGTGTTACAGAGGAATGAAACCATCCACTGTCGAGGAGAAATGGAAAACAGAAGAAGTGGAGTTCAGGATTTTTAAAATGTAATATTATTTCTGATCCTTGGAAGGACTTGTGCCCTAAAGCATCCTGACTCAGTTAGCCCAGTACCAGTCTATTAGCAGCATCTGAGACACTTCTTTGGGTTACACAAGGAGAACCTATGAAATATTAGGAAGAAAACGTGCTGAAAACCAGCCTTTAGCAGAGTATCCAGCATCTTCTACAAGATACCAAGTGCATATATTTACATATAAAGAAGCATGGCATCTTGGATTCAGTTTGCATCCATGAGGTTCTAATCTTATCTCTCCTATCACAAACTCTAAGATGTTCCAGGCACATTACTCTACCTCTCAGCGTTGTATTTCCCTCCATAAGACATGGGGCCGTTATTCTCTGATTACATGTTTATATCTCAAGAACCAAAATTCAAGCAGTGGAACATGGAATGACTGGCCCCTGGCCACCTGGAATTGGTTTGGCAAGGTATTTGCTGTTCTAGAAAAAATGTCCTCGCATAACTATACATGTTACCGAGTCCAACCTTGCTCTACTGGTTGCCTGACAGGCCAATAAATCAGGAGACGAGGTGTTGAAGGAAGGAATAGGACTTTATTCAGAAAGCTGGCAGACCAAGAAGATGGCAGACTAATGTCTCCACAAAACCATCTTATCGGGGTTTCGATGCCAGCTTCTTTTATAGAACAGAGAAGGGGAGGAGATGAGGAAGTAAAGTAAAAAGGCCATAAGTTTGGCAAATATCCCCTGGAATGGCCAGCCTCATAGAGGGGATGTGTTAATTTCTACCTTCTTGCAGCTGTTCACAGATGGACAGGGTCAGGATGTTTCCCTGAACAAAGGCACTTTGGTTTAACATTCAGGCAGAGGGGCAGGGTTCCCCGAGGCAGGCCATTATGTACAGACAGTATCCTTTGAGTGAACAAAAGCAGCGGAAAACAAAGGTTAAAGTAAAAGAAACAGATCCAACATGTAGTCAGAGTTGGCTCTTCCCTGTTACATATGGAGACTTGGCTTTTGCCCTTCACTCCACCCAGTCCTAGGGAAGGAGTCATCAAACAAATGATTCAAAACATTTTCATTCAAAAATAATAAAACTGACAGTGCCTTCTTTCAGCCCACAACAGGAAAATCTCTACTGCCAGGGAAAGACACGGTTTGTGTTACCTGCATGAATTGGCAAAGGGGGCCCATTGCCATGGGAGAAGTTTGTCTGTGGTGCCATGGTGGCTGAAAAAGAGCAAATATATCCTTGGAGCAACTGTTTGGTTTAATTGCTGAGAAGTCAATCTAGCTAAAACTGCTTGCTTTTAGCAATTTTTGTTGATCATAGTTCTCTGAGCAAACTTCAAGTGACAGAAGACAGCAGGGAAGAGAAACAGCATTAGGGCCAAAGGAGACAAAAAAGCACAAAAAGAACCAACTCATCTGTCCATTTTCACAAATATACGGGTTTGGGATTGCTTGGCCAATTTCAGGTATAGCAGGCATTGAATATCCTTGGTCTGAGCCCTGATTAGAACATAAAAATCATGGAATTTTGGAGCTTCAAGGAGCTTTCAAGATCCTATAGGCTACCTCTTTTCCTTCTACAGATGAAGAAGCAAACTCAAGGTGTGTTTCTTTTCAATGTCTGTAAAGTGATTTATTGCATGTCTCAGAAACGGCGTCAGGATTAGAAGTCAGGTCTCCCAATGGCAAATCCAGTCCTTTTTCCATGTGTCATTCAAGGAGCTTTCCTGGCCCAAGGGCCCAAAATACGGAGCACAGGCTATAGGTTAGAAAAGAGGGGAGCTTGAGGAAAAGAGGGGAGCAGTAGAATACCAACCCTTAGAGGAACCTCCCAAGGAAGACTCAGAGTCCTTGTACCCATGGGGGTCCTGGTCCTTCCAGAGGCCATATTGGTCTTCCCTTGGGGACCCAGTATATATTTTAGGGGAAACTAAATGGACTTGCTTTTGATGGCAGCCCAGTCTTCCAATCCTCCAAGGACAACACACCTGCCAGCCATGGTACTGGTTTAGACACTCCCCACAGTTCCCTGTAGGCTTTGAGAAAGTCAATGCCCTGAGTCGTCACAGCCATCCTAGTTGGCCCAGGAGAAGAAGCCAAGCCTGCAGAACTAGCCCCCATGCACCAAGGAGCAGGAGAGGATTCATGTACAAGGAGAGTGAAATGGAGGAGCCCCCTTGAGCCCCCTCTGGTCATTGTTGCTGTTGCCTCCGGGCCATAAACACCTCAAGGTTTCAACCATCCCCCCTCTGTAACCTCTTTAGATCTCCAGCCCTAACTCTTCCCTCGAGGCACAGTTCTGTATCTCTGGTGCTCTGCTGATGTTTCCAGTAGGGTGTCCTCTATCACCTCTTTCCCATCAAACCTGAAACTGAACTCACTCTTCCCCTGAAAGATGGACTTCTCTATTTCTGTTTAAAAAAAAAAAAAAGAAAAAACTAAACACACTATTATTCTCCCAGTCATACCTCTGAGTTACTTTTGGATCCAGTCCCCCTTTCCCACTCCCACCTGGCATATCAATTGGTCCCAAAGCTTATTAAGTCTCCTTTTGTAAAGTTTTCTTTTACTGCCTACGTCTTGCTAGGAAAAAAAAAAAAAAAAAACCTACCCTGGGCTCCTTCTCACCTCTACCTCTAGCTTAATCCATGCTGCAGGCTCATTGCATTTGAGACAATACATTCCTGATGGCTAAGTCACCCAGGTGGTGGTGGTGTGTGACAGCAGCCTAGCAAACTAATACACTGCCTGGCCCTGCCTAGGTGGCTCCAGCGTGTCCCCCACGTGTCATCCCTCCATGCCTTGGCACTGGTTGATTTCTTGGCATGGAATGCACACCACCATGCGGTGTTTGTCTGGTTTGATAAACTTCCTCTTGTCCTTTAAGATGGAGCTGAAGCATCTCTCCTTCTGTGACTCTTTTACCCAGCATCACCTCCAGAGGAAAAATTGATCTCTTCCTCCACTGCCATGACCAACCCAACTCACACGTTCCTCTCCTAGCATGTAGAGTTGCACCCCCCTTCCTGCTCTGCCTTGGCTTTTAGACTATTGCTCTCAACCTTTGCTGCATATTAGAGCCACCTCGTGTGATTTTAAAAAATACTGACGCTCAGACCCTTACTGTTGAGATTCTCATTGTGTGGTCCAGGGTGGGGATCTGGCATGGCATTTTTCAATAGACCCCCCCAGGTGACTCTAATGTACTGCTGGGATGAGAAACATTGTATTAGGGCTCCTGGAAGATAGGGCTTCTGCACTATTCTTTGATCCGTTATCACCCCTCACATAAGCACACCCTAAATGTTCACTAAACTGGATGAAGGGTCCCAGGTCCTCTGTTCTCTGCTTTTCTCCTTATTTCTTCTCATTGAGCATCTTCACCTCTTCTCAAAAGAACACCTGAAACAAACCCCCTGTAAAATGCCAATTGGAGGTTTAGAGAGAAAGGTGGGGGGGGACATAAAAGTATGATCATAGTACTTCAAAATAAGGTAAAACAAAAATGCAGAAGGAGCTCATTTTAAATACACATTTCCCCAACTGCTAATGTTTCAAGCAAACTCTTCTCTCTTTCTGGACCCAGAACGTGGGAAAATGTCTCATCAAGCAACACTCTTGCTCCCCGTCCACGCCTTTTCCCTGAGAGATTTCAGAAAGGAAATGCGATGCTATATTTATGCTTTTCTAATGTTCTTATCCCACCATCTCTCAGTAAAAATGGAATCTGGGAAGATTTGGGATGCCCCAGCCTCCTCCTCCAGCACTCCCTTTAGCTCCTCTCAAATAGTCAGCGTTCAGTCTTTCTCTCTTTCTTCTCCCACTATATAAACACTTAGATGAAAATAGCTGATAAAGAGCCGTTTCCTTCATTTTTTCTGGGGATAAAATTAACACATGTTCCTTATGCAAAGTTCAGAAAATACCCCCAAAATTAAAATGAATAATAAAAATGGCTGGTACCCACCCCCCAGGAAGAATTAACAACTGTTAAGATTTTGGTGGTTTTGTTGTATACTGCATATCTATATAAGGAAAATGCATATAATGTATATATGACTAAAGGTGTACATGTAAGAAAGAGAATAAAGCACATATAAAGCACTTGTCTTGGTGGGGAGATCTGTCTTCACACTGCACTAATATGCTTCTTTATCTACCCAAAGAATAAAAACTCAATCCCACAATGCATTAGAGTGAAGTGTTCCTGAAGATTCCAAAGAGGAGATGGAAGAGGCTTGCCAGCTTGCTCACCCTTAGCCCTCACCACCACTGTCCCAACGTCAACCCCAGCCTTCCTCACAATACTCTGACCAAGTTCATTTCCCTTGGCACCAGCCTCCTCATGCCCAGATCTTTCTCCCAGCTTCTCCGTGTTGCCTTTCCTAGACTGAGCAATTTAGTTCACCATTCATTCCTTCGAGCTGATACCCTCACCTCCAACCTATAACTAGGTGGAGAAAGGACCTTCTGGTTCCTAGGATATATCATCCTAGAAAGTAGTAGGAGAGATTCGTTCAAGATGGCAGAGTAGAAAGACTTGTGCTCACTCCCTCTTGCGAGAGCACCAGAATCACAAATAACTGCTGAACAATCATCGACAGGAAGATACTGGAACTCACCAAAAAAGATAGCCCACATCCAAAGACAAAACAGAAGCCACAATGAGATGGTAGGAGGGGCACAATCACAATAAAATCAAATTCTGTAACTCCTGGGTGGATGACTCAAGAAGTGGAGAACACTTATACCACAGAGGTCCACCCACTGGAGTGAAGGCTCTGAGCCCCACATCAGGCTTCCCAACCTGGGGGTCCAGCAATGCAAGGAGAAATTCCTAGGGAATCAGACTTTGAGGGCTGGCGGGATTTGACTGGAGGACTTTGACAGGACTGGGGGAAACAGAGACTCCACTCTTGGAGGGTACACACAAAGTAGTGTGTGTATCAGGACCCCAGGGGAAGGAGCAGTGACCCCATAGGAGATTGAACCAGACCATCCTGCTAGAGTTGGAGGGTACCTGCAGAGGCAGGGCGTGGGTGTAGTTCACTTTGGGGACAAGGACACTGGCAACAGAAGTTCTGGGAAGTACTCCTTGGTGTGAGCCCACCCAGAAAAAAGCCTGTAGCCTCCAGTGCTGGGTCGCCTCAGGTCAAACAACCAACAGGGAGGAAACTCAGCCCCACCCATCAGCAGACAA
Source organism: Kogia breviceps (assembly GCF_026419965.1). Classification (NCBI taxonomy): domain Eukaryota; kingdom Metazoa; phylum Chordata; class Mammalia; order Artiodactyla; family Physeteridae; genus Kogia; species Kogia breviceps. The sequence continues at coordinate 79,617,637 of NC_081319.1, forward strand.
GCAGATTAACGTTTTACTGGGCTCTGTCCACCAGAGCAACACCAAACTCTACCCACTACAAGTCCCTCCCATCAGGAAGCTTGAACAAGCCTCTTAGTTAGCCTCATCCACCAGAGAGCAGACAGCAGAAGCAAGAAGAACTACAGTCTGGCAGTCTGTGGAACAAAAACCGCATTCACAGACAGATAGACAAAATAAAAAGGCAGAGGACTATGTACCAGATGAAGGAACAAGATAAAAGCCCAGAAAAACAACTAAATGAAGTGTAGATAGGCAACCTTCAGAAAAAGAATTCAGAATAATGATAGTGAAGATGATCCAGAAACTCGGAAAAAGAATGGAGGCAAAGACTGAGAAGATGCAAGAAATGTTTAACAAAGACCTAGACGAATTAAAGAACAAACACCTAGAAGAATTAAAGGACAAACAGAGATGAATAATACAATAACTGAAATGCAAAATACACTACAAGGAATCAATAGAAGAATATCTGAGGCAGAAGAACAGATAAGTGACCTTGAAGACAAAATGGTGGAATTCACGGCTGCGGAACAGAATAAAGAAAAAAGAATGAAAAGAAATGAAGACAGCCTAAGAGACCTCTGGGACAACATTAAACACAACAACATTCGCATTATAGGGGTCCCAGGAGGAGAAGAGAGAGAGAAAGGACCCAAGAAAATACTTGAAGAGATTATAGAAGAAAACTTCCCCATCATGGGAAAAGAAATAGCCACCCAAGTCCAGGAAGCACACAGAGTCCCAGGCAGGATAAACCCAAGGAGAAACATGCCGAGACACATAGTGATCAAATTGACAAAAATTAAAGACAAAGAAAAATTATTAAAAGCAACAAGGGAGAAATGAAAAATGGATTAAAGACCTAAATGTAACACTGGGCACAATAAAACTCTCAGAGGAAAACATAGGAAGAACACTCTTTGACATAAATCACAGCAAGATTTTTTTGGCCCACCTCCTAGAGTAATGGAAATAAAAACGAAAATAAACAAATAGGACCTAAAGAAACTTAAACACTTTTGTACAGCAAAGGAAACTATAAACAAGACAAAAAGACAACCCTTAGAATGGGAGAAAATATTTGCAAATGAATCAATGGACAAAGGATTAATCTCCAAAATATATAAATAGCTCATGCAGCTCAATATTAAGTAAACAAACAACCCAATAAAAATTGGGCAGAAGACCTAAATAGACATTTCTCCAAAGAAGACATAGAGATGGCCAAGAGGCACATAAAAAGCTGCTCAACATCACTAATTATTAGAGAAATGCAAATCAAAACTACAATGAGGTATCACCTCACACTAGTTAGAATGGGCATCATCAGAAAATCTACAAGCAACAAATGCTGGAGAGGGTGTGGAGAAAAGGGAACCCTCTTGCACTGTTGGTGGGAATGTAAATTGATACAGCCACTATGGAGAACAGTATGGAGGTTCCTTAAAAAACTAAAAATAGAACTACCACACGACCCAGCAATCCCACTACTGGGCATCTACCCTGAGAAAACCATAATTCAAAAAGACACATGCACCCCAGTGTTCATTGCAGCACTATTTACAACAGCCAGGTCATGGAAGCAACCTAAATGCCCACTGAAAGACAAATGGATAAAGAAGATGTGGTTCATATATACAATGGAATATTACTCAGCCATAAAAAGGAACAAGATTGGTTCATTTGTAGAGACGTGGATGGACCAAGAGACTGTCATACAGAGTGAAGTGAATCAGAAAGAGAAAAACAAATATCGTATATTGATGCATATATGTGGAGTATAGAAAAATGGTACAGATGAACAGGGCTTGCAAGGCAGAAATAGAGACACAGATGGAGCGAACAAACGTATGGACACCAAGGGGGGAAAGGGAGGGTGGTATGAATTGGGAGATTGGGATTGGCATATATACACTAATATGTATAAAATAGATAACTAATAAGAACATGCTGTATAAAACAATAAATAAAATTTATTTAAAAAGGAAGTATTAGGAGATTGTTAACACAAAAAAGAGAGAGAATTGAGATGGAAGGGGAGGGGGAGGAGGAGGGGAGAAAGAGAGAAAGAAAGAAAGAAAGAAAGAAAGAAAGAAAGAAAGAAAGAAAGAAAGAAAGAAAGAAAGAAAGAAAGAAAGAAAGAAAGAAAGAAAGAAAGAAAGAAAAGAAAAGGAAAGGAAGGAAGGAAGGAGGGAAGGAAGAAAGAAAGAAAGAGAAAGAAAAAGAAAGAAAGAGAAAGGAGGAAGGAAGGAAGGAAGGGAGAGAGGGACAGAGGAAGAAAGGAATCCTGGAAGGAATATAAATATACATAATTTTAGGAAACCATTAGGTCACATTACTTACTATTTTGCACCATTATTTTCAAGCTCAACACTATGTTAGGATGGTTATCCTCTTTTTAATTAGAGGCTGAACTGAAAGCTAAAGGAATAGACTCACAGAGGGTGAAAAATGCAAACAGCAGCCCTCTGGTATGGGTGGGATGTGGGGTACAGAGGGCTTTCTCTTATTCAAGGAAAACTTCCTATGTGAGGACAACCGTGTTTAATACAGACTTTAGCCGCGATGTAAGCACGTGGGGTCATTTTTTGCTGCCAGTTATTTGTGGAAGATGTTGGCTTCGTTTGGTGAAAACTATTCTAAAATCCTGTTCTTGAGTAAAGGAGAGAGGAATCTTGAAGGACACAGTGCCTCACAGGGGTCCTTCTTTTGGAGCCGGATGGGGAGACCCTCCCACATCTCCACGCCTCAACATGATGACACGTGAACCTACCAACACAAGAGGATCTCGGGAACAAAATCCGGATACCCTCCATACTCCTCAGCTTCCTATGTCTTGGTGCAGGACTGCTGGTAAAAAGTTGTTTGAATATTGGAGGAGGATGACACACAGCAAAAAGGATTCCGGGGAATATAGAACTAAAAATTGAACAAAGTTATGCTTTTCTCCTCCCGAACTGGCCGTTAGAGAAGATTCCGTTTTAGGCTCTTGAACGGGGGTTGGCAAACCATAGCCCTGAGGCCAAATCCAGCCACATGCATTTAAGTGTTGCCCATACTGTTGTTCTCTGACTACAATGGCTAGATTGAAGCCTTCTGGCAGAGACCACATGGTTCTCAAAGTAAAAACTATTTACTATCTGGCCCTTTGTCGCCGAATAAGTTTGCTGATGTCTGACCCAGAGAAATTCATTCTAGTTCCAGGGAGTCCCAAACTGAGTATTCCTAGTATGTTTTGTTGCTGTTGTTCTCTGGCTGGGGAAGAAACTTCATTCTTGGCGGAAGCGAGGAATGAGGGAAATGCCTGCCGTTCAGTGAGAGGAGCCAGGTTTGCCTCAGAATCTAAGCCCTCAGGCCTGTTAGGACAGACTCTGTAGGCGGACGATGGAACAGGTTTCTTAGAATCAGATCAAGAATCAGCTCTCTCCAACATTACCCCACCCTCCACACCCATGACTGAAGAAACACTCTTTATCAACCTTCCGTGGGGACCAAAGGGGGTTGCCTCATCCTAGTGCTAACTGGGGAACATTTTTAAAGAGGCCACAAAAGAAGATTTACAAATGACAAAGCTTTCTGTGAGGGATTTGTTCTTTTTTATTTTTATTTTTTTAATTGGAGTATAGTTGCTTTACACTGCTGTGTCAGTTTCTGCTGTACAGCAAAGTGAATCAACCATACATATACATATATCCCCTCTTTTTTGGCTTTCCTTCCCATTTAGGTCACCACAGAGCACCGAGTAGAGCTCCCTGTGCTAGAGAGGATGTTCTCATGAGTCATCTGTTTTATACATAGTAGCGTATATATGTCAATCCCAATCTCCCAATTCATCCCACCCACCCCCTTCCCCCCTTGGTGTCCATACATTTGTTCTGACGTCTGTGTCTCTACTTCTGCTTTGCAAATAGGTTCTTCTGTACCATTTTTCTAGATTCCACGTATATGTGTTAACATATGATATTTGTTTTTCTCTTTCTGACTTAACTTCACTCGGTATAACAGTCTCTAGGTCCATCCACGTCTCTGCAAATGATACACTTTCAGAGACAAAGCCTTGTACAGCATACTGCATTGTTTTTCAAGAACAAAGCCCTTGTTGTGGAATATTACTCAGCCACAAAAAGGGATTTGTTCTTGAAAAACTGTGCAGTATGGTGGTGCAAGTCTTTGTCTCTGGAGTCAGACAGGCATGGGCTTGAGTTCTACTAACTGAGGGACCTGGGGCAAATTACTGTAATTCTGGAAACTTCTCTTGAATCATCTGAAAAATAAGAAGAATAATAGTAGCCTCCTCGTAGGGTTGTTATGAGAAGTAGATTAAATAATGGATGAAAAATATTTAGCATGATTCCCATCACACAAATAGTGTTCAGTGAATGTAAGCTGTTATCATCATGAAGACAGTCTTCTGGCTGACTCATAGACAGGGAGTGCGTCATTGTCATTTCCTAAAAAATTTTCTTAAGCATTGCTATTAATGGGGCTGGAAATATTTAGGCATTTAATAAATGGTAATAAAGATCTAGGTTGGAGATTACTTTTGTGAATGAACATCTTTGAAATTGTTTGATTGAATCTGTGAGGAGAAATATATTTTATAATAAAACCCATCATGTACACTTGTGTGCGTGTTTACAACTTAAAAAGAAATGCTCATGAAATGCATAACCTTCTTACACACAATGCACTTTGATATTTTCTACTGTATTTTTTATATGGTGGACAGAATCCACTCAATTTTACAACCCACTGAGGGGCTGAGACCCACAGTTTGAGAAATCATGCACCATGGAATAATCAAACTTTGAGTCCTAAGGCACGAATGTCTCTTGTCCCTAACACAACCATTTTTGGCGACCTATAACACCTCCCATTATGATTTGTTTTATGTTTCTATGTCTTGCATCCTTAATTATACCTTTTGAAGTCAAAACAAAGTTGTTTGCTTTCTTAGAATCTGGCTCCCAGAGAAGGGATATTGAACAAAATATATAAAATTGTTTTTAGGTGGAAATGAATTTATATTTGCTGCAAATTTAAGAAACAGATTTTCTGTCTTCCACAGGAAATTTCATAACACAAATTATAGAAAATAATCAGGTGCCACAGTTATCTGTCTATTATGGTCTACACTGGGATGTGAAAGTTTCTCAGAGAGGGGATTTTTCTTTTTTTTTAAATTATTGAAGTAGAGTTGATTTACAATGTTGTGTTAGTTTCAGGTGTACAGCAAAGTGATTCAGTTATATATATTTATTTATTTATTTATTCTTTTTCAGATTAGTTTCCCTTATAGTTTATTACAATATATTGAGAATAGTTCTCTGTGCTGTACAGTAGGTTTTTTTGGTTATCTATTTTATATATAGTAGTGTGTATCTGTTAATCCCAAACTCCTAATTTATCCCAGGCCCCAGAGAAGGGATACTGAACAAAATATATAAGAAAAAAAAAAAACACGACCAGTCCTACTGTTTCTTTTCTCCAACTACCCCCTCAATGCACTGCTAATGACAATTGCTGAAAGGCTGTATGCCAATGACTGTTCTGTCCTGACCTTTCTCCCTCTAAATACATTCTTCTGTTCTGTCTTGACTCTTCTCCCTCTAACTACACTCTCTCTAACTTTCTAAATTATGATCGCTCTGTCACAGAAACAGAAACACAGCCAATATCTACTGTTTTTGCCCAGGTGTCTTAATCAGAACTCTGCCGGTGAAGACCCTAGGAAGAGGCTCCAAGACTCAGAGGCAAACTCCAGCTACAGGACTCTACCTGCATTCCAGAGCCACCCTGTGCTTCCAGCACATTCTACCACCCACTGTCCTGAGCCAGATGAGACCAGCCTGTAGAATCCTCAGCCTCCTTTCCTGTCTATTTCACACACATTTTCTAATCTTAGTCCCTTATAATCTGTTGACCTTTGCCTGCACTGGAATTCCTAAATAAGCTATCCACTCTCAGCGAGTTTAGGAAAGCCATTTGAGTTTCAAGTTATTAAATTTTTACTTGAATCTTTATCCTTCAAACATTATGCCTGAGATAAATACTACAGAAAAAAACCCCTCAAAATATTAGTGGTATAGTGTCGACTCCTTTTCTTTCTTTCTTCTTCCATCTCTTTCTTTCCCTTTCTTCCTTCCTTCCCTCCCTCCTTCCTTCCTTCTTTATAATTTGCCGAATAACTTTTTTTTAATGAATTATGAAAGGATTTTTTAAAATTGCTTAAGAAAAACTATACTCTTCTCCCTCTAAAATTTCAAAGAGCTTGTGTAAGAGAATTCAGCATAGCTGATGTGTTCATAGCTGAATCCCAGAGGTGAGATAAGGAGAACAGGACATTTTTTTGTAGAGTAGTAATTAAAGGGAAGATAACCTGGTCCTTCCCTTTGTTACTTGGTAGCTGTGTGACTCTAGAAAGGTGTCTTATCCTAGATGCTTTCACAGCATCGTTGTGAAGATAACCACAGCACGCACTTAGCATACTCACTGGTCCCAGGCAAGCACACAATACATTATTATTATTATTATTATTATTATTGCCGTAAGACAAAATCGGGTTGCATCTCAGGACTAAAGATGAGATAAAGGTGACCCTGTGATGTCAAGCCTGAATGACAGAGGTGTAGTCTCTGATGGAATAATCAAATCAAGAAGTGGGAGAACGGTGAGGGTGAGGGGTTGACAAGAGAGCAGATTCATGGAGTCATTTTAGAGGGTGTTTAGACCTTCATTCTGAATCCAGAAAGGATGAATCTCATTAGATAAATGAAGCTATTTCTGAAGACTTAAAGTAGGGGAGATTGTGCTATTATTTGTCACAGGAGATAGCTAGAAGAATAGGAAGAAGATACTACAAGATAACACCAGGAATTACTTGACATTTATACATAAAATAATAGCCTTCTTGCATTTCCAGTAAAATTTCCAGGGAAAAGGGAAATTATAGGGGAAAGCATAGGGGAGCAAAGTCAGAACCCCTATGGGAGGAAACTCTGGCAATGACTGAATGTTTATTATCTTGATTGTGGTGACAATTTCACAGGTGTATGTATATGTTCAAACCCATCAAATTGTATATATTGAATATATACAATTTTTTAAAACATCGATTACATCTCAAAAAGGCTTAAAACAGTAGGGTCGGCATGCATGCAAAAATGGGTGAGGCACAAATAACATCTGTCTCTGCTAGAAACCAAGCATGTTATTAATAGCTCTGTTAAAAAATTTTTTTTTCTAATTAAACCGTAGAAATGGCAGAAAACAAACAAACAAAAAAACCAAAACCCCACAAAAGCCAGAGCCCATAATCTTGGATAGAAGGAGGACTCCAGCAACATAACAGGGGGAAAACTTTACTTCCGGTCCCATCAAGAATTTCCCACCAGTGAACAGCCAGTCCTGTGACCAGAAGTTATGGGAAGGACCCCCAAAAGAAAACGTGACCTCCTGAACGTCCTGTAACAGATCATCGAAACCTTCAGATGCAACTGGACTGCTGCTCCAAACAGACTCCCAGGCCGAGGGGTCCTAGGAGTTCATCTGCCCTTCCCGACAGTCCCTGAAAAGCACACTGTCATTTCAGTGATGGAATAGGGTTAAGTGGAGGTGCATCCCTGAAGATACCGCACATCAGCTGGGGAGAGGTTCCCACAACACGGTTATCAGGAGCAGATCATCTGAGGCAGCATGAGGAGGACGAGCTGCAGCTTGTGTTTTGCAACATTACCCAGAATTCCCCAGACTCCACAACTTTGACCCTACGTCCTAGAACCACAAGCTGGGAGCACGAAAACTGGGAATAAGGGGTCACACGTGTCCCCAGCTGCCACAGTTTCCTGCCAGGCTTCTTAGTGGTTGGAAACTCTTTACTGGCCCTTAAAGAGATGCAAAGGCTAGTCCCCAGTTCACCAGACCTATTGAAAAGTTAAGTTCCTGGCTGAGTTGCTCAAAGTAGGCCACCTATAACGGGAAGGAAGAGATCTATGGATGGCCCTGAGGCCAGCTCTCTGCTTTTTTCAATGCCCTGGGCTGTACCTCAGCCATTAGAGAGTATAATGAAGTACATGGTGACCTCTGGCTCCTCTCACAACCCACAGGATTAATCAAGGTAAACTTTTTTGTTGTTGTTAATTGGAGTATAGTTGCTTTACAATGTTTTGTTCGTTTCTGCTGTACAGTGAAGTGAATCAGCTATAGGTATGCATACATTCCCTCTTTTTTGGATTTCCTTTCCATTTAGGTCGCCACAGAGCACTGAGTTCCCTGTGCTATACAGCAGGTTCTCATTAGTTACGTTTTATACATACTAGTGTGTATATGTCAATCCCAATCTCCCAATTCATCCCACCCCACCTTTGCTCCCTTGGTGTCCATACGTTTGTTCTCTACGTCTGTGTCTCTATTAGAGTCTGATTATCTAAGTCTCCATCTGAAGAAATGAACTAAAGACATTCCTCTGCATTTCCCAGCCTCCAGCGTTTTGGCCCAGGGCCCTGGAGACCCAGGAGGCTGAGAAAAACAAAGACATTTCGCCTCATGCTGAATTCCCATCTCCTACCACATCCTGTCAAATCCTCAGCTGTTCTCCACTCCAGGGCCTCACAAGGAGTAAAGTCACATCCCTCTGACTGGGGAGGATTCTAGGGAGCATCCAGGCCATCCCCCTGCTTACTAGGAATTACACTCAAGTCATGAGATACGCTCGCGACTTTGTGCAGCGGATCGCCCTTAAACATCCGCCAGACCCTTTCCAGGATGAAGCTCTCAGGGTTGGCCGTCCTGATGCAGGGTCAGGAGCTGCTCCTTCAAGTTTCCCCAGCCTCCAGCCCATGTGCGGAATCTCTGATTTGCACTTAACAGGAGCCTTTGGTAACATATGTACCATTGCCACATGGGATAGAATCCACATATTTCTGTTCAGTGTCCCTGGGTTGGGCCAGGCCACTGTGTGATGGACAAAATCGGGTTGCATCTCAGGACTAAAGATGAGCTAAAGGTGACCCCATGGTTTTGAGCCTGAATGACAGAGGTGTAGTCTCTGATGGAATAATCAAATCAAGAATTGGAAGAACGGTGAGGGTGTGGGGTTGACAAGAGAGCAGATTCATGGAGTCATTTTAGAGGGTGTTTAGACCTTCATTTTGAATCCAGAAAGGATGAATCTTATTAGATAAATGAAGCTATTTCTGAAGACTTAAAGTGGGGGAGATTGTGCTATTATTTGTCACAGGAGATAGCTAGAAGAATAGGAAGAAGATACTACAAGATAACACCAGGAATTACTTGACATTTATACATAAAATAATAGCCTTCTTGCATTTCCAGTAAAATTTTCAGGGAAAAGGGAAATTATAAGGGAAAGCATAGGGGAGCAAATAATGTTCCCTCTTGCAAAGTCAACCCTGAGTTCTCAGCTCATCTCAAGATTTGAGAATAGTTCTCAAGTCTCCCCAAAGCCATCTACTTTTAGTAAAACAGTCCCCAGTTCATACATGACTGCTTCCAAAACCCTTGACACTTACTCTCCTCTGAATACGTTCTAGTGTGTCACTGGGCCTCTGAAGATGTAGCATCCAGAATTTTCGAAAAGTCTCTAAATGCAGTATGATCTCCAAAAAAAAAAAAAATTAACAGGCCTATCATCCACCTTATGCTGGCCGCGCCTTCCCCTTCATGCAGCCTAAGACCACATTGGGTTTTCAGCAGCAATGTGTCAGTCACAGTTGACTTTGTATTGCCTTTTGGTCAGTTAATTTCAGTTTATCTTTTTCAAACAAATTGTTTTTGTGTGTGTGTGTATGTGATACGCTGGCCTCTCACTGTTGTGGCCCCTCCCGTTGCGGAGCACAGGCTCCGGACGCGCAGGCTCAGCGGCCATGGCTCACGGGTCCAGCCGCTCCGCAGCATGCGGGATCCTCCCGGACAAGGGCACGAACCCGTGTCCCCTGCATTGGCAGGCGGACTCTCAACCACTGCGCCACCAGGGAAGCCCAAATTGGGTTTTTTTATACGTATTTAGCTGTTTGGATTGTTTTGTTTTGTTTCTGTCTGTCTAAAGGCAAACATTTACCCATGTTAAACTGTATTGCAGAGATGGTAGATGCCTACCAATCTCATTTACTGAGACCTTTTCGAATCTGAATTCTGACTTATTAACCATCCTTCCCAAATTTGTGTTATTCCCAGATCAATAATCAGGCTACTTAAGACTTCTTTCAAACGTTTGATTAAAATATTGAACTAGGGAGGAAGGAAACCAAGAACACTTGGCAGGTGATATAATTTTCCTTCTTCTTAACTGGGTTTTTCAGGATCATATTGGTTTTTTTTTTTTTTTTTTTTTTGTACGCGGGCCTCTCACTGTTGTGGCCTCTCCCGTTGCGGAGCACAGGCTCCGGACGCGCAGGCCCGGCGGCCATGGCTCACGGGCCCAGCCGCTCCACGGCATGTGGGATCTTCCCGGACCGGGGCACAAACCCGCGTCCCCCGCATCGGCAGGCGGACTCTCAACCACTGCGCCACCAGGGAAGCCCACTGTTTTTTTTTTTTAATTGAAGTATAGTTGATTTACAATATTGTGTTAGTTTCAGGTATACAGCAAAGTGATTCTGTTATATATATATGTGTGTGTGTATGTATATATATATATAATATATATGTTCTTTTTCAGATTCTTTTCCATTATAGTTTATTATAAGATTGAATATTGTTCCCTGTGCTATACAGTAGGTCCTTGTTGTTTATCTATTTGATATACAATAGCAGGTACCTGCTAATTCCAGCCTCCTAATTTATCCCTCCTCCCCCCACCTCCCCACTTCCCCTTCGGTAACCGTAAGTTTTTTTTTTTTATGTCTGTGAGTCTGTTTCTGTTTTGTTAATAAGTTTATGTGTATCATTTTTTAGATTCCACATATAAATGATATCACATGATATTTGTCTTAGCCTGACTTACTTCACTTGGTATGATAATCTCTAGGTCCATCCATCAAGACATTGTTAATGTAAGCTTCATTTACTTAGAAAGTAAGCCATTACATAAGTAATTGGAAATTTTAAAAACTCTTTTTGCGACGCCTGTGTCGTGAAGTTCGTTGGACTGAAGAAACATATAAGTAGCTATTTCATTATAAGAAAAAAGTATGTCTATGTTATTAACTTAGAATAAAAAAAGATAAGGTATTCAACTTGAGACTCCCATTTGATTTCATGACATAATAACTTTCTAGCCTGCGATCAAAGATGAAGGCTAAAGGGAGAGTTGAGAATCCATAAAATAGATGTTGACAATGTGCTAAAAGCGGTCACTCCCCCAGACCTCAGCAGTGTGGTGATGTCACAATTACTTTTTGGTTGCACAGGCATGTGAATCACTTAGGCTTGACACAAATAGAGTAATAAAGAAAGGTCATTTATTTTTATTTAAACATCTTTATTGAAGTATAATTGCTTTACAATGATGTGTTAGTTTCTGCTTTATAACAAAGTGAATCAGCTATACATAAACATATATCCCCATATCCCCATATCTCCTCCCTCTTTCGTCTCCCTCCCACCCCTCTAGGTGGTCACAAAGCACCGAGCTGATCTCCCTGTGCTATGTGGCTGCTTCCCACTAACTATCTATTTTACATTTGGTAGTGTACATATGTCCATGACATTCTCTCACTTCGTCCCAGCTTACCCTTCCCACTTCCTGTGTCCTCAAGTCCATTCTATACGTCTGTGTCTTTATTCCTGTCCTGCTCCTAGGTTCTTCAGAACCTTTTTTTTTTTTTTTTAGAAAGCCCATTTAAAATACCATTTCCCGGGCTTCCCTGGTGGCGCCTGCATCAGCAGGCGACACGGGTTCGTGCCTCGGTCTGGGAAGATCCCACATGCCGCGGAGCGGCTGGGCTCGTGAGCCATGGCCGCTGAGCCTGCACGTCCGGAGCCTGCGCTCCGCAACGGGGGAGGCCACAACAGTGAGAGGCCCGCGTACAGCAAAAAATAAATAAATAAATAAAATAAAATAAAATACCATTTCCCTCTTAAATAATGTTTCCCATTGAGTGTAAGCTAAAGAATTAGCATAACTGAGTGGCAGATTTTGACATAGTTATAAAAGGAGCAGAGGGAAACCTTTGCGAGTATGTTGACATTCGCCTAATAAAAATTTTGTAAGTGAATTAAATCGAGTTTCTTGCCAGCTATGAATCCCTAAAGGGTAATCACAGTTCCTCAGTGAAACAATCTCTAGCCTAGCCCACACTCTTATCTCCTCTGTTGTCCATAGAAGAAGTGGGTTTGTTCGCAATCAGAAGTTTTGATTGTTGAAACTGATGTTATCCTAGCTCTGCTATGACCTTCCCAGGCCAGTGGCCTTATGGGAAGGTCCTCTTACTGCCAGGGCATCAGAGGCCATGTGCCCTGAAAACGGAAGTGAGAAAGCTGGAAACCCACTGAAAGAGGGCCTAGAGCTGGGTGAGGAACCCACTGAAGGTCAGTGACTCTTCTCCCTTCTTGGGTCCACGTGGAACTGAATGTGGCAGGAGTGTTTCAGATTCAGGTGCAGAAACTTCACACTAGGGTGACTGACAAAGGTGGGGAGATCAGTGGTGGGAGCATTTCAGGCACAGGGAACAGACAGCATTTTCAACTGCTATAAAGTTTGGGAAACGTGCTGCTGAAACCTTAAATTCCGTGCCCTGGGAGTCCCACTGATAGACTGAGGGTCATGGCAAAGGCTAAGAGTTGTCCCCATTCTCCACTTCTTCCTTTTAGGAGAAGGACTCTGATCTGTTTGGGTTTTAGCTGAGCACATAGCCCCCCAGCTTCCCTTGAACCTAAGTGTTAGCCAATGTCCCAACTTCCAGGATACATTTTTTTAAAAAAAGCAATCTGCTTGCCCTCCACTTCCTCTGACCCTCTTCCTGTGGGCTGGACTGTGTGGATGTCGAATGAGCCAGCTTCAACCATGCAGATGAACCCTGTATCCTAGGAGACGGAAGAACCACATGAAGGAGGGAATCTGGACCTTCAAATGGCCTGATGGAGAACAACTGCCTCCTTGAACCACTGCTTCTGGACCAGTTCAGAAAGGGAAATAAATAAACTCTTTACCCTTTTTTACGCCACAAGATCTTGGGGGTCTTTTTGTTATAGCAGCTTATCATGTACTGTAACTAAGAGAAAGACAGGGGAAGAAGAGGGACAACACTGGAAGGGGAAGGGGAGTGGGAGAATAAGAATGAAGAAAGAAGACGTGAGAAAGCTGGGAGAGAAGGATAGAACTGAGAAGAAAACAGAAAAGCTGTTTAAGCTTCCTAGTGCTTAAGTGACTAAGGGTATTACTATTTCCAACTAGGCAAACCTGGTGATTGAGGGAAAGGGGACCTGAATCAGGTAAGAGAAAAAGAAGCATATTAGTGAGTGGGTCCAAGGGCTGGTCTCCATCCTCTTGGGCAGACCTGCCTCCACCTGTCCAATGCTGAAGTAAAACTTAATGATGAGTACTAACTCTTCTGGGTACTTACTATACCATGAGTACTTTACATGGTTGCTCCCACTTAATCCTACAATGACCCTAAGGGCCATTATCATCCTCACTTTACATTCTAGGACTAAGAAGTTAAATTATTTACCCAAAGTCACACAGGTAACAAGTGGATCCAAATGCAAGCACATGTCTCCATACCTATTTGTTTCACTGCTACATTATACTTCCTAGTACGTTGGAGTCTCAGGTGGACCCCCTGAAGAACATTGAGAAAGCCTACAAGTTTCAAAAGAAAGTGCAGTCTTGATCATAATGGGGTAAATTCTCAGCCACTGTAAAAAGAGCATTGAAGAAATACACTTTGTACTGGGTGCCCCACTCTACCACCCACAGCTAATGGGCTCTGAGGGACACCTGGCCCAAGGGCAGCTGGTCTTAGTGTCACCCATGAATATGCTATGATTGGCACTGCAATTTGACCAATTCGAGTTTTTCCCTTATAACTCTGGGCTTGAAAACATCAAGGGAATGTGCAGTTATCTACCGGAGTTAAAGGTAAAATGTCTTGCTATTGAGAGGGAGGCTAGTTTAAAGTTGACGGAGCAGAAAGAATGAGAAAGGAGAGGAAAGAATGGAGCTGGTAAGGTGTTCTGGGAAAAAGAATATGTAGTTCATGAAAGCCATCCTGAGAGAATGTACTTGTAGGGATCCAAGTCATCTCTAGCCATAAAATAAAGCCACCTCTTCTGATATAACCTGGAGCAAATCTTTATGCTATGCAACTAAAAGAGCCTAAGGGGGAAAAGAGAGAGAGAGAGAGGGAGATTATTTACCTGGGACAGTGGTTCTCAGAATGTGTTCTAGGAAGACCTAGGGGCCCCTCAGACCTTTTCAGGGTGTCTTGGAGGTCAAAACTATTCAATGAAGAAGTGGGAGGAAGGAGAGGAAGAGGAAGAGGAAGAAGAAGACGGAGAAGAGAAAGAAGGGGAGGGGGAGGAGGAAGGGGAGGAGGCATGATTTTCCCTTTTTACTCTCATTCTGTTGCATTTGTATAGAGTATGAAAAGTTCATTGATATAGCTTGAAATGTCACATTGCAACTGGTCTTTAAGAATCATAGGTGAAGGGGATTAAGAGTTACAAAGTACTAGGTATAAAGTAAATAGGTTACAAGAGTGTAATGTATAGCAGAGGGAATGTCAATATTTTATAGTAACTTTGTATGGAGTATTATAAAAATATACAATTACTATGTTGTACTCCTTAAAACTAATGCAGTATTGTAAGCCAACTATACTGCAATAAAAAAAGAAAAGATTTCCTTGGAAACAGTAGTAAAGACAAATGAAAAAAAAAAAAAAAAAAACCTGTCAAATTTTAGTGTATTATCAAAGAAGAAAAGCCATAATTTCCTGAAAGCCTATTAAAAATACTTCTCCCTTTTCCAACTAAATATGTGACAAGCTAGATTTTCAACAAAATGATATACAGACTGAACAAAAAAGTAGATATAACAATCAAGCTATTTATTAAAAAGCCAAACATTAAAGAGGTTTGCAAAAACTGTAAAGCAATAACCCTTTTTTGTTTTGGAAAATATAGCTATTTTTCATAAAAATGATGTTATTTATGCTATCCATACATAAGTTTCATTATTTTTAAGTTAATAAATACTTTTTAATGTCTTTAACGTCCAATGAGGTAAAAATAAGACAGAAACAGCCCATGCTCACAAAAGGTCTTTGAAGTCTGCAGTAATTTTTTTAAGAATGGAGGGATCCTGAAACTTAGAAGTGTGGAAATCGCTGCTCTAGTGTGTTTCATCCCCCTCCATCATTTTGTTTTTTATTCAGCTTGCTTCACACATTGGCCCCAAAGCCCCGGTCACTGCTTTTCCACCATTTAATCCACAGCCCTCTCGGGTTGCTTTAAGGAAAAACGGGAAGCCGAAAGCTAGCGTGCATGGCACGCTGCGAGGCCTGTCCCCACTACCTAACCTGCTGGCACTGTTTTTAATTCGCCCTTTAATTGTAGCCTTAAGTTATAGCTCTCCAACTGATTTCATTTAGCAGGACCTTGTTGGCAAATTCAAATGAACTCACTTCATATGCGAGGTTCACGGAGATTGCCTCCTATTGAAATCGGCCTCCCTCCTGTTAAATTATTTATTTCGCTCCAAAGGCGTGATGATTTCACATTGCGCTCTCTTTGGGGACACGAAAAACAAGTAGCCTTGATTAAGTCTTAGCATGGCTGGGCACAGTCTACAGGGCGTTGCATGCATAGCCTAATTGACTTCTATGGAGGATCCTTTGGGGTTGTTGTGGAAATTAAGGGCTTAGAAACAGAAAGGGTCCAATAAACAGGACATGCTCAGGAAATGATGACGATTGTTATAAAAGCCTCTCTACTGCCTTGTGAGTTACTGATTGTTATCATACCCATTTTGCAGATGAGAAAACAGACATTCAGCAACTCCTCCAAGGTCACTCTGGCAGCTCTGCCAGGCTTGGAACCCCGACACTCTTTCTTTGGAGCCCATGTTCCCTCTTTTTTTTTTTTTTTTTTAAATTAATTTATTTTTATTTTTGGCTGCATTTTTGGGTCTTCGTTGCTGAGAGCAGGCTTTCTCTAGTTGCATTGAGCAGTGGCTTCTCTTGTTGAGGAGCATGGGCTGTAGGTGCGTGGGCTCAGTAGTTGTGGCACATGGGCTCAGTAGTTGTGGCTCGTGGTCTCTAGAGCGCAGGCTCAGTAGTTGTGACACAGGCGCTTAGTTGCTCCTCGGCCTGTGGGATCTTCCCGGACCAGGGCTCAAACCCACGTCCCCTGCAATGGCAGGCAGATTCTTAACCACTGCGCCACCAGGGAAGTCCCTGGAGCCCGTATTCTTAATCCCTATACTTATGACTCTTATTTGCTAGAAATTTATGAAAGTTTCAAGTAAGACCGACTTTTTCAAAATTTTATTTTAGACTCCTAGTGGTCTCTACAAATGGCTAAATATTCTTCTTTCATTTAAATTCCTTTGCATGGTTTTTCAGAAGCAATTATAAATAAACTTACAGTTATACTTAGTGCTGGTCTTATCAATACTGTAAAAAAAAAGGAGTAATGAGTTGAAAATTACCTAATATTATAGAAGATATATGGATAATTGCCCCCAGGTCTTTCAAAAGATGACATTTCTTAGGGAATTCCCTGGCGGTCCAGTGGGTAGGACTCTGTTCTTTTACTGCCGAGGGCCCAGATTCAATCCCTGGTGGGGGAACTAAGATCCCACAAGTGGCATGGCATGGCAAAAAAAAAAAAAAAAAAAAAGACATTTCTCTACAGATAAAATTCTTCTATCTCTCTCTCTCTCTCTCTCTCTTTCTCTCTCTCTTTGGCCCTGGCTATCCATATCACTAATAACTCCCTTATTTTGGGTTCTGGCTTGTGGATCCTACAGGTTGCAAAATAAGTACTGCATTTGGTCGCTGCTCAGAAAGATTGTGCCATAAAACATTACAAGCAAAGTTAAACAACGGGCAGGGGAGAAGCTGTGTATCTGCATGTCAGTGATGCAATTTTCTGTTATTATTCATTATAATAACCATAGTGGTGCTTTCGCTTCACCAGGCCCTTTGTTCCAAGGGTCACAAATTCATACCTACCTTCTATTCAACACATACCCACTAAATCAGGGACACTTCCCATTTTACTTCCTGGGGTACTGAAAGGATTAATTGTAGAGTTAAGGTTAACAGCAGTAAGTTGGGGGAAGCAGAGACATATGCGGTCTAAGAGTTGGGTTATTAGAGTCAAACTCAGTTACGCCCAAGAGTGTAGTTCAACGTGTATCGTTGGATAAACGGAGGCAGTGTGAAAGGGTTCTGGGTTCTCAAACCAGCTTACTCTTTAGGGACAGAGTTTAATTTTAGTTTAATACAAGAGAAACATGCCCTCAGAATGGATGGGAGAAGGAACCAGCCGTTTGGTTTGTCTTAATGTTTACAAATAACAAGAAAAATAAATAAAAACGGAAGTAACATCCAAAGAGAGCTGAGGGATGTCTCATCACGCATAAGAGAACTTGGGGAATAGTTGCTTTTAGGGATTTGGCAACAGTTGTATTTGTATGTGCTGAAAGGAAAAAAGCGAAAACCAGTGCTCTTCTGTGGGTCTCAAGGACAACCAAGGGTGGGTGATACCAGCACTCTGTACCGTCAAGTCTGAAGACCCCCCAGCTCTGAGGATGTCAGACCCAATACTAGGACTGTCTTTGGAAAAGGCACCCAAGTATAAACAGCAGTCATTTACACTCATAGAAGGAGTGTTTTTAACTCATCACAGACTGAGCTTCTGCTCCTTGAGAAAAGGGTCAGGAACGCAGAGCGCCAGGGTGCCGAACGGGACCTGGATGAGGAACCCCTTGGCAGAGACCTGACAGAGGATGTCGACAGAATGGTATCTGGGACACTTTGGCCAATTTGATGGAGGCCAGGCAACACCTGACCAGGACAGTTGGTACCCGGGTCTTATGTGCCCCCATGCCTCGAAGAATCTTGGGCTTGTGGGGAAGTGATATTGAGCGTTTCATTCAAGTTTGCAATCAGCACAGAGAGCAAAGCACAGAGCAAAATCGGATACAAACATGCAGAAAGCCGAGATCTTTGCCTAGAAGACAAAGACCTTTGATCTCTAGAATTGCTGTTGCGAGACATTGGTGAGAGTAAGTCCTTCTCAGCAGACCTTTCTATGTTCTCCTTTCCAGGCCTCTGCGGTGAGGATTTGCAGGATTCTCTGGGCGGGTGACAACTATTTTGAAGCACATTGGAGATATTTTTAGGCAGAATGCGGAGTGCACCCGCCATCCCCACCCATGGACTAGGGTAAACAGAGGCTACAGAACTCCTTGCACGGGAGAAAGCATTCCTTCCTTTCACCATGATAATATTTCTGTGAGCCGAACAGGGATATGGGTGAAGGGCACATCCAGGACAAAGCCTCAGCTGTCTCCTGTGACTGTCATCTCTGCCTCCTGAGACCTGCAGTAGCTAAAAATGAAGGCAGAGAAAAGAAAAGAAAGAAATTTCAAGGAAAGGAAATGTTGGCAGCCTGCCCCGCCATCTCTTGGCTTAGAGGCTGGGGTACATCAAACTTCCTTTTTTTCTCTGTGCTAATGACACCAGATATTGAGAAGCAACTTGCATCCAGAGGCATAAAGCCACCCAAATTGCCGGAGGTGCTCTTCTGGGGTGCCCAGTGCCACCAGAGACAGCAGGAGTGTTCAGGGATGATATTTTTTTTCATTTGCGTTTAATATACGTGGAGCCAAAGGGTACACAGTATTCCCTGCAGCGCCAGAGCACCTGGCAGATGGTGAAAAAAACCAATGCAGACAGCCAAAGCTCTGCTTTTAGGATTGGGAAATGGGCCAGGGACACATCGCTGTGAGCCCCACCAATATTGAAAGGCAGGTGAGAGCAAGTCAAGGAGCATCGGGGGTACTCTTTTGACAAATAAGTTATTGGTTTTTGCTTTTAAACAGCAAAAAGCAACAGCGTGATTTACGACCTGCCAAACAACACTGAAATGTACACATCTAAAGCCAAGATCCTCCTCCCCTCCCATCCTTCCCTGCCCTCCAGGTAACTATTATTAACAGTTTGGTATGCATTCCATCGACCACTCTTCAGTATAATCAAGCAAGTATACATGTGCATATCATAGTGAGATTTTTTTTTTTTTTTTAACTCCAGCCCATCAGGAAATCCTATTAGAAATATTTTCACAAAGCATCTAGAATCTGACCGCTCACCCCCTCCATGGGGTCAGCACCCCAGTCTGAGCAGTGCCATCTCTGGCCTGGGTTACTGTCGTAGCCTCCTAAGTGGCCTTGCTGTTCCCTTTAGAATTTGTTAAAACAAAAGAGGCATGTCCCTTCTGGACCTAAATTCTCTAAACACTCCCATTCTCCTCAAAGTCAAAGCTAAGGGGCTTATCTGCCCACGACAAGCCCTGCCCCACTCCTTCATCTGAGCCCCGACTTCCTAGTCCTGTTCCAGTACCTTCTGTGCCCCATCCTGAGCCCCGGCCCCCTTCAAACACACCAGCTACATGCCCCCCAACCTTTCCACAGCGGGCTTCCCCTGTTCCGAATGCCCTTGCTCAGATTTCAGAATGGTTCTGTCCCCCTGGCCGAGTGTCGCCTTCTTGGTGCAACCCGGTCTGCAAACCCTATCTTAAAGTTAAAACGCTATGTTCCACTCTACCTCCCCCTTACCGCCACTTTATTTAGTTCACAGCATTTGTCACCTTCTAACAAAATTTCCGTAATTTATAGTGTCTAGTAGTTACTGTTCCTTCCCCAGCTAGAACGTCTGCAGAGGTTTCCATCTGTTTGCTTGGTTTTCCAAAGGCCTAGATCAGTGCCTGGAACAATCGGTGATGAACCAGCAAGGAAAATTACTTTTGCATAATTGTTGGAAATCATTGAGTGACACTCCATAGGGGTGTGTTCTATCACTGATACACTTGTGATGAGGAACTAAACAACGACACCAACAAAAGGATCTTGACAAAGAAATAAAGTGTAACCCGTGGAGTAGAACAAGGAAATTGTGGAAAAGTGGGACCGGATGCCTCAATTATGTCATATATTAAGACTGGACCTTTTTATAAAATAGATAAAGAACAAGGTCCTAAAAAAAAAAAGAACAAAGTCCTGCTGTATAGCACAGGGAACTCTATTCAATATCTTGTAATAACCCGTAATAGAAAAGAATCTGAAAAAGAATATATATATATGTATAACTGAATCACTTTGCTGTACACCTGAAACTAACACAACATTGTAAATCAACTATATTCCAATAATTAATAATAATAATAAAAGACTGGACCTTTTAAAACATAATACACGGCACTTTCTCTGGAGTGTTGCCTGGTACCAATAATCTCACTGGTGTCATCTGCATACTGGGACCAAAAAATAATAACAGAATAAAAATGCAAAGTTTCTAAAAATAATTTTGTTCAAACCTCATGATTTAGGAAAATTCACCCTTCACTCTTTGCTCTCCTTTGAGCTACCTTTCTGAAAACTGGAAATTATCAATGCTCAGCTCTGTCTGCCTGGTGCAGATGTGAGAACTAATACAGCCAAAGGATAGGGGGAGATGAAGATGAGAAACACAGATAAAGCCCACGGAAGGTCAACCCCTCCACCCTCTACTACACCAAGTCTCCCAGCCATACACCTTTGTTATAATTCATTTTGTGTACTGTGGCTCCTTTTATAGCCTCCCCATCCCTTTCCCCATGCTGTCAAGTTGCTAGGGAAACAGTAAAGGGCAGGGATATGGTTAGGGTGAGGAGGGATTAGAATGCCCAGGCTGGATGCAGTTTGTTTAGGTTATGGGAGAGGAGGAGGATATACACTCCAGGAATTATTGTGATTGATCTCATGTCTCGAATGGTCTGTAAATATACATGCCAGAGGTTCAAGCCTCTTTCTGATTGCTGGAGTTCACGAGCCTGACAAGACCATTGAGTCTGGCTAGTGGCGAAAAACTGGCAGGCATTCAACTGAGCCGTATGAAATTCAACTGAATTGTTAAACACCTAGCTGGTGTTTGAAATTTCTTCCCATCCATGCATATTTCTCTTCCTCCTGCCTCTTCCCTTCCCTCAGAAAAATCAAAGCTCCCTTTGATCTTTGCAAGATTACCACCCAGTTACCACAGTATTGGCCCTACGGAGCCAGTCATATTTGCAGCTAGATCCTCTGTTTTACCACGTAGCTAAGTACGAGCCCCGTGGCTCATATATTTTCAGATCCAGGCTTTGCCTTTTTCCACATGTTGTGGCCCAGAGGAGCGGGTGGGAATGGAGCACAGTGGCAGAGGATCCAGTCTGGCCGTTGCCGTGGCAACTTGCTGTTGGGTGAAATCCCAGTGTGGATGGTTGAGTGGTACCCATGTGTAGCAAATTTTGCACTCATCTGTTCCTTCACTCAACTCATCCAACAAATACTTATCCAACACCTGATATGTACCCCAAACTGTGCCACCGTGAGGAGAGTATTTATTTTCGTGTCTGCTGAAAGACGTTACTCAACCTTACAAAGTTCCATAGAGAAAAACCCTGTCCGTAATGATCATCTATTTTTAGAAGAGAAGTGGCGTTCCTCCATTTGTAACTACAACACAATGTAAAAATTAATCCTTGAGTAGGAGAAACGTGGACAAATGTCATGTGATGAAGTGGGGTCAGAGAATCCAGAGGATCAAGCCTTATGGCAGAGATAACACCTAAAGTATACTTAAAACATGCATTCACTTCAGGACAACAGGGAAAGAGAAGAGAAGGTGACACTGGCTTTCAGATCTGCAAGGAAGCTGCCAGAATCAAGGTCAGTCCATGGCAAACTAAAAACGGCATGAAGTTGGACCCCGCTCGCCTGCCCGCTTTCATGCCTACTGCATACCCAGGCCAGCCCCACCCCATCTTCATGCCCCTACTCTTCTGAAGGCAGAGGGGCTGTAAAGTCACACCCCTCACCTGGTCTTCAGTGTACTTTCACATTTTCCCTTTTTCCCCATCAAGGTCTGATAATCTGCTCTCAGGAAATGACTCATACTAAGGTGTAAGTTACCAGTATTGACACAGCACATTTCCCTGCAAGGAGATCAGCACTTAACGAGAGATAAGCCGCCTTTATCCACGAAAATGACGTTGGGCCTCAGGCTGCTGGTCGCTTGGAGGAGGAGGGAGAGAATTGCTAGAATTACTAGAAGGGGCAGCTCCCCCAGCAATACGCACCTCATCCGGATGCGGGGTCTACTCCCCCTTCTTTATGGGTTTATTTTAGGGCTTCCTTCCGCTCAAGTGTAAGCTCTTTGGGGGCAGCTTTGCCCATCTTGTGTACCTCTGCAACTGGTGTGTAGAACATTGCCTGGCCTAGAATGGATAAGTAAGGGTTATTTGTTAAGTGAGGGTTTAGGGAATGTTGTCTGTTTCTAGTGCCTGGCAGCAAAACTGACAAAGAGAATGGGAGGCAAGAAAGCCTGAAATTTTTCAAATAAATATAAAATTTTTTCACATAAACTACATGTTCATTGTTGGAAAAAACATTTTAAACAGATAAGCAAAAATGAGAAAGTTAAAAGCATTCATAATCCTGTCCACAGTCAATTATTGTTAACATAGTGACATAACCCCATTCAGATTTTTATCTATGTCTATATCTCTCTTGTATATATACACACTTAAAAAAAAATCAGCGTCCTTAATGCTTTATGATTTGCTTTTTAAAAATATAATAAACCACAAACATCTTACCATGTAGTAACATATTTTATAATCATTTAAATGACTGTCTAACAGTCTAGCACCTTGTGGTACCAGAAGGCCCTGTTTTACCAATTCCCTATTGCTGGACATAGGTTGTTTCCAACTTTTCACTCTTATTTACAAAAACACAGCTAAGAATGTCTTTATCGCTAAATCTTTGTGCTTGTTATTTCCTCATACAAGTGAAAATATCATGATTAAACACTGGCAATATTTATTGAATGCACTAGATATGTCGGGATATTTAACATTACTGTATTTAATCCTCTTCCAAACCCTATTTTTACCAGATGAAGAAATGACCTAGAAGATACTGAGTAATTTGCCCGAGACTATTGTGAGTCATATCTTTACTGTTTTGGATATGCATTGCCAAATTGTCTTCCGGAAACACACTTTGGAATGCTTCAGGGAATATCTAGGAACCTGCTTCATCAGGTAAACCCTCTACTAAGGGAAACGGTATACAATCTCCTTTAGTGAACAATTCGCATGTTTTATTGACCCATCAAAATTTGTTTTCCCCTTACACTTACCCAAAACCTTTGTGATAGTTTAATCACCTTGTACTTCCTGGCAGCAAGGTGTCTTTTGACTCGCTCTCTTAAGTGAACCACACTGCAGAGATGCAGTGTGGTCTTGGGTTCAGAGTCCTAAAACACAGACTTGACCCCTGAGTTCATCTCTTTTCCTGGGGCGGCGTCCTCAGGCATGTCAGTTCACTTACCGCAGCTTTGGTTTCCATATAAGATGACAAAAATAATATTGGCCTAACTCATCTCCTAGGTTGCAATGAGAGGAGAAAATGGAACTGAAGGAGCTTTGCACACTGGAAAGAACAATGGAATGAGAGGTAGTGTTATCAGTACCAACATCTTCATCTTTATCACGACCCTTAAATCTATTACCTGGTACTTTATTCAGGCCTTAGCCTTTTGAATAAGTAAAAGCAATCAGAAAGAGGAAAATTAAATATCGGAGGGAAAGGAAGATAGAAAAAAACAGAGGTCAGACGGAATGGACTGTGGGATTGGGGGACATTTGAGGGAACACCCTGTGAGAAGGAGCAATTAATTGAAATTCAGAACAGGCTGAATGAAACCGGATTATACCTTCCAGTGCCTGTATTCAGTGGGTAGCGCATTAGAGAAAGTACTCACGGGAAACCTAGCCAGACCTGCAAAAATCTGCGAGCCGCACCCATAATTAACGTTGCATCTCATTTTCTTAATCTTTAAAATGGAGTTAAATTATATACTTGGACTCATTTAGTCTTGAATTCTACAATGATTGGAAGTATTTCTTATCAAATTCCTTTGTCCTTGGGACTTTGAGAATTTCTTATCCTCTTTCCAAGACCCTGGACTTTAAGAAATCTGAAATCTCACCCTGCAGGGACAGAATAGATTAATAGTGCCCTGTATCTGTTATTCCAGATGTGGTCCAAAAGGTATTTTGTCTTTCTGGCAATCACAACCCAGCATGAAGTGATGGTTTTACAGAGGATCTCATTCCTATCGCTAGCAAGGTCTAGCGAGCTTGAGAAAATCCACTGTACAGAATTGAATTTTTAAATTTAATGTCTGCTTGTTAATCAGTCATTCCCAAAGGAAAGAAAAAGAGGTTAATCTAATACAGGCCTTGAAACAAAGCAGAAGATTAAAGTTAGCTTCTGAGTCAGGAAGTATTCAGAGGCGAGCATAAAGAGAAGGAAAATGGATAATTGATATAAAGCATGACATGTCAGAAAGAAACTTGAATGATTTCTAAATAGAACTATTCTCTCCCTTAAGTTCTTAAAGATGCACTTCCTGCCCACCCGCCACCCCCAAGGATGCATAGGAAACTAATGGCTTTCCTTCCCTACCTTATTTAAAACTGACTGTCATTTCACTGCCAAATTATTCTAACATTATTAACCTGGCTTTTAAAAGGCAAAATGGGATGTTCTTATGCATGGCTTCAGAAAGTAAAAATGCAAACGCAAATTTACAAAGCTCTTAGTGCAGGGAGGGGAGCTGAGCCCAGAAGAGTGGGTCCTGAGGTTCAGACATTGGTTTTCCCATTCTGTGAGAGCCAACCAAAGGGGTTCATCCCGGGTATCTCAGATTCTTTACGTGGAAAACGGGAAAGCCCATCATGTTAGATTAGAAAGCTTTGTCTTAAATCACTTAAAGAAGAAGTTGGGCAATGACTTCTGTGAAGAAATCCAATTCCTGGAACCAAACAGATGAAAAAAATGTTTTAAACTGATAGGTGACTACATGTCTTGTAAGTTGTAGTTTGGAAAGAAATTTATTGGAAATGCTGGGAAAGGAATGAAAGCTACTGAAGTGGATGGTCTCAGTTACAGAGGCTGACCCAGGTTTTAGGGGTTACCCTGAAGTTTTCTGTTGTGGGAAAATACCCAGGAAGTGACCGAGCCAAGCCCGTCACAATTGGAGGCACGTAGAAGGAAGTCAGGAATGGCTGTGAATCTCTTCTGGGAACACTCTGGAAAGGGGTAGTCAGGGTGCTGGGATCAGGCCAGCCCCGCATGGCCTCAGTTTGCAGGAATAGAGGGAAAAAAGGATGGTAGGTAGAAAGAGCAGAGTGGTCCTGAGAATTCAAGTGGAAGGGGACAAAGGAAGGAGTAGCATAGTAAGTGTGGTGGCATCAGTTGTAACAGTCCTGTTCTGTGCAGGATTGAGCCCAGGGGTCCCTGTCAACCTCCCCAACAAGCGGAGTGTACACACCTCTGAATAACACAATTTCCCCTTCAGCCTGCTCTGAAATCCCCACCTATTTCCCTAAGAGTAAAAATGTAGACCCCGGTGCAAAAGCAAATAAGCAGTTCTTGGGAATGTTGGAATAAATTAAACCTTGATTACTCATGAGTGTCTTGGAAAATTTGCATTTACCAGAAGTTATCCCTGTTGCAGGAATTCTGATGAAATAGGTACAGTTATTTCTGTATTAACAGTGGAGAGAAGGAGATAGGAAAACGCTTGCAAAGGTTTTCAGTCATGAATGTGTTTAACAAGTGTTTACTGCAGCAACATGGATGAACCTAGAGATTATCATACTGAGTGAAGTAAGTCACACAGAGAAAGACAAATATATGATATCACTTATATGTGGAACCTAAAAAAATGATACAAAGGAACTTATTTGCAAAACAGAAACAGACTCACAGAAAACAAACTTATAGTTACCAAAGGGCTAAGGTGGTGGAGAGGGATAAATTAGGAGTTGGTGATTAACAGATACACACTACTGTATATGAAATAGATAGCCAACAAGAACCTACTGTATAGCACAGGGAACTCTACTCAGTATTCTGTAATAACCTATATGGGAAAAAATCTGAAAAGGAATAGATAGATGGATAGATAGATAGATAGATAGATAGATGTATAGCTGAATCACTTTGCTGTACAACTGAAACTAACACAACATTGTAAATCAACTGTACTCCAATATAAAATAAAAATTTATTTAAAACCCCCAAACAAATGTTTACTGAGTACCCTCTCTGTGTAAAGTCCTAGACTTGAAGTGTAGTGGGGACTTTCAAAAAGGCTTAGGACAACAGGACTGCCCTCGGAATCTGATAGTACATCACAGGATCTAAGTAAGCCCTGAACTGTAGAAAAGGGAACACTTAACAGAAGGCAGGACATGGCGCCCTATGAAAAGTAGAGTCAATTCTAAGTGATGCAAGAAGTCAGAGGAGAGAGAAGACCTTTGAAGAGGTTCAAAGCTACCCCAAGAGAGGGTCCTGAATAAGACATTGCAAGAGGCACAGCCAATGCAAAAGGGATGGTGAGACTGGGGCCAATAAGGAGCTCCAAAGGTGGGTAGCTAGAAGATGAGGATGCACAACACAGGAAAATGAAACTTGCAGTGAGGAGGAGAGCTCCAAAAGAGGATTCACAGCTGGGAACCAGACTCCCACAAGCCCAACCACCATACCAATCAAGGCAGCTTGGTAAAGCAGAAACAGTGAGTTTGCCATCAGAACAGCCTTGAGTCAGATGACTAGCTGTCTTGTGTTGGGCTCCATGCAGTGCCATAGTGTCCTTGTTTGTAAAATTGGGATAAAAGCCCCTATCTCACAGGCTAAAAGACATGGCAGTGAGCCTGATGCATGGTGAGATTGTCACACAAGCTAAGTCCCTTCCCCTGACCTCCAGATCCTTACACACACACACGCACACACACACACACACACACACACACACACACACACACCTCCCCAAGAAGCTAGGTAGAGAAAGGACAGTCATCATATGTTCCTGTTTAACTTGATCCATAAGTCAGTGCTGTAAACTGTCTTTAGGAGAGTGGACTACAGGAGATGTAAAAGGATTCGGAATGTATAGGGGTAGAACATCTTTTAGGTTGTATCTCTTAAGAAAAACCACTATTGGGAGTAACAAAGAAAATAGATATTGTATATGTACCTAGAGTGGAGAACATCTCTGGTTGAAGTTAGCACTCTACAAATAGGAATGTTGTTACTAAATCAAGGTTCGTATAGCTGTGGTCACTCCCCTTCCTTAACCCCCAATATTCTATTTCATCTAATATCTGCATCAGCTTTGGTCTTTTCTTGAAGGTGAGTTATAGTAACTCCTCCTCCAAGTCTCACAATTTCTTCTCAATCTTGATCATTATTACTCAAAAATAGTGATGGTTTTAAGGCACATTCTCCTCCATATGGTTAGGATTCTCCACCAACTCTGCATTCTTATTTGTCTCCAAGAACAAATCCTAAAGGCCAGATGAAAGAGAGACAGTGATGGAAGAAGAAGAAAATTTCACGGTAAAAGTCAAATATTTGGCTATACACCCATCTGAAAGTACTGAGCACTGTACTTAGGTTTGGTGTCTTGCCCACGAGATTTTTGGACTAAGAACTGGTTTCTGCTCCCTGAGCTTTTTGGTACTTGTCTTCTCCCTCCTTTTATGACCACTTCTATTACCATTTAGCTGCTCTGGAAAAGATCAGTGTCAATACAGACTAAAATGTGTGACTAAGATTCTAGCACATACATTTAGAATATGCAATAAGGATTCATCACAATAGGCTTCATGTCACAAATACTTAGGAATGGTAAAGTAGCTCAAAAATTTGCCCCTCTTAGAATTCTGCCTGCAGTTTTGATAAACTGCTCTAAGATTTACTAGCTCAATATGGGTAAACTATCCAAAAATTATGTATCCCTTTCATATGGCTAATAGTACCTGTGTTTTCCTCCATTATACTTTTAAATAAAAATAGAATTTAAAATTTAAATAGTGCATTTGTTAGGAAAAAAATATCAAAAACTTTAAAATGGGCAAAAAAAAAAACCCACCCTGAATATTCTTTCAATGAAATATTATACATTTTCTAGTGGACCTTTCAGAGTAATCTGATGCCATAGGATAGGTGCCTTTCATTGTCTTTGAGCCATTTTACAACTTTATAAATTACAGAAAACTGATAGTAATGCAAATGAATCTTGTCAATAAAGATGCAAATAAATTGTGCCCAGCAGAAATTCAATTGATTTCTCCCAAGTGGAAGAGTCTGGTTTTGCATTTATTAGGAAATCCTCTTCAGTATTACCGATTGCCTGTTTAAACATCTGTTCTATGGATTCTCCTTTGAACTGGTTGTAACATCTTACTGGTTTCCTCATTAATTGATGGCTGAAATAAAATCTTTGACATGTGTTCACTTTATAGTTGTAGGAGAGTCATAATTTTACCATTTTGAAATTTTTTCTTTTAACATTGGAAAGGTATAAAAATTATTGATAACTAATTCCGTACTTAAAAGAATGAAAAAATTTAGAGCAAGACTTATCTAATACATGTAAGTAGATAAAATTACTGAGGATAATTCCCAGCAAGCCCTCCCAAAGAACTGTAAAACCCGTCTGAGTCTATTTCCTTGCAGTCATTTCCCTCAGAATAATCTATCAGTTCAATTTTTTTCATTTCCCTCAGAAAAATCTATCAGTTCAATTTTTTTCCTAAAGAAATCTCACCTGAGCCATCCTTCCTCCTCTCCCACTGAGGATGATTTGCTCCACTGTAGTCTTGGGACTTTCCCTTTCCTCTCTGAATTTCTGGCCCCATGTTTTCCTCCTTCTTTTTTTAACCCCTTGTTTTTGAGAGGCACATCCTACAGTATCATTTGAGGAAGAGTTTACGAGGAATACATTTTTGAGACATTACTAGTCTTAAAATATAGTCGTATTCTACTCTTACTCCTGTTTGGGTTTTTTTTTTATTAATTAATTTATTTTTGGCCACTTTGGGTCTTTGTTGCTGTGCGCAGGCTTTCTCTAGTTGCGGCGAGCAGGGGCTACTCTTTGTTGCAGTGTTTCGGCTTCTCATTGCAGTGGTTTCTCTTGTTGCAGAGCAAGGGCTCTAGGTGCTAGGGTTTCAGTAGTTGCAGCATGTGGGCTCAGTAGTTGTGGCTTGTGGGCTCTAGAGTACAGGCTCAGTCGTTGTGGCGCACGGGCTTAGTTGCTCCGTGGCATATGGGATCTTCCCGGACCAGGGCTCGAACCTGTGTCCCCTGCACTGGCAGGCGGATTCTTAACCACTGCACCACCAGAGAAGTCCCTTACTCCTGTTTTGTTTGGCTGGGTATAAAATTCAGCTCTCCCTCTACACACAAAAAAATAATAGTAATAATCGTTTCTTTAGAATTGTGAATATGTTTTTTCATTGTCTTTTTTGCTTCCCGTATGTATATTGAGAAGACAAATACCATTCTTATTCTTCCAGCAAGGATCTAATTTTCCTCTTAGAAACATTTATGTTTTTTTCTCTTTATTCCCAATTTATGGGTATTTCATGATGAGTCACATTGATATGAGTCACTTTTTTCTTTCATTGTACTGTGTCCTTGGTGTATTCTTTCTATCAGAAAACTCAAATTCTTCTCTTGTGAAATGTTTACTTGTATTATTTTAATACTCTTCTTCCTCCTCTCATTTTTTGGGGTTTTTAAAAAATTTTTATTTCTGGAATTCTTATTATTTACTAGGTTGATTCTCCAAGTTTCTTAATTTTTCTCTTTTCAGGGTTTTTTTTGTGTGGGTTTTGGGGGGTTTTTTTTGTTTTGTTTTTTTACTTTTTGCTCTATATCCAAGAAAACTTCCCTAACTTTATTTTCCAACCTTCCTTTATTTTCCTTCTCTCATATTTCAAACTTCCAAGAATTCTTCTTGTCTTGAACTGCTCCTTTCACTAAGATGTTAGTCTTATTCTATGGATGCAGTAACTTCTCTTGATCCTGTAAAGATTTTAATTATAGATTTAAAATTTTTTCTTCTATTCTCTGAATTATTGCTCTTTCCTAAAACAATTTCTTCAACTCAGGGAATCAGCTGAGTTCCACCTGGTTTCCTCTCCCTGAACCACTGGCTGGAAACTGTCTAAAGGCAGTTGGAAATTAGAAGACTCACATCATTTGCTTTCCGTGTTTCAGGAATCAGTGTGCTTCATTGCCTGATGACCATTGTTTCAAAAACTGTTGTTTTATATATTTCATCAGGTTTTGGGTTGTTTCCATTAGGAAGGTAAATTTAGTCCCTCTTATTCTATTTTAAGAAGAAACAAAAGTTCTGTGTATGTGTACTTATTACTTTTGTAAAAACAGTTACATTTTTGAGATCTCATTGTTCTCATAGTTTTTTCAATTTGTTCTCTTAGTTTTCTTGATATAGTATTTCTGTCACTTACTCCTACATTTATCTGACCCTAGTAGACTGTGCATAGCAAACAATGTCTCAAAATAGTCCTGAGAGTGGGGAGCCTTGTTTTAAAGTTTCTAGTGTCTTTTAAAGTCACATAATGTGCTGACTTAGGGCTTGAAATATATTTTTTATTGTTGTTTGGTGAAGAAAGTGTTCTTCTATTATAGTTTTCCTATGTGTTTGCATGTTTGTCTGTGTTTCTAAATCAGAACTAATTATAGAACTTCATTAAATGTCTTCTGACCATTGATTGAGATGAACATTTTTTTCCTTTGATCTATATTAGTAGAGTGCATTATCATAATATATGTCAAGTACGTAGCTTGCGAAATGAATTTCATTTGCTGTATTTTAATGTTTTGTTGAGTTATGTATTTTTAATATTTAATTTAAGATTTGTCAGCCCTATTCTTTTTTTTTTAATCTTTTTTTTTTTTTAATTTTTTGTGGTACACGGGCCTCTCACTGTTGTGGCCTCTCCCTTTGCGGAGCGCAGGCTCCGGATGCACAGGCTCAGCGGCCATGGCTCATGGGCCCAGCTGCTCTGCAGCAAGTGGGATCTTCCCAGACCGGGGCACGAACCCGTGTCTCCTGCATCGGCAGGCGGACTCTCAACCACTGCGCCACCAGGGAAGCCCCAGGGAAGCCCCTGTCAGCCCTATTCTTAAGTGAGATTGGATGTTAGGTTTCTTCTTTAGTGCTATCTTTGTAGATTTTGGTACAATGTTACTTTGGCTTTCTAAAAATAATTTGAAAGCTTTGTATATTTCTCAATGCTCTGGAACAGATTAAATAGCACTGGAATTACCTGTTACTTAAAGATTTTAAACAATTCATCCATGAAGGAATCTAGGCTATATTTTCAGCAGTGGCCAGCAGGTGTAGGAGTCAGGGAGGTGGGTAGTAGATCTTTAATAATCTTTTCCATTTCTATTGTGGTGGTCATTCTGTTTCATGTCTTTTTATCTTCTGAGGTTAATTTTGTTCCATAGAAAGTTATCTTCTCATCCAAGTCTCCAAATACATTTGCATACTGTCTTGCAAGGTGCTGTTTAACAGTGCTTTAAACATCCTCAGAATCTGTGGTTATTTCTAATTTCTCGTTCATAATTATATCGATGATTGGTGTTGGTTTTTACTTTTGTCTTCTTCATTAAGCTGGGTCAGGGTTAGCATATGGTTAAGATATAATGGGCTCCCAGGTAAAAATGCCTGGATTCAAATCGTATCTCAATTACCATTTGCCCTTGGAAATAAACAACGTCAACATCTCCCTGACTTGCCCTCCACCATGCTGTATGTTCACTGTAGGTCAGCCTCATCCCTTCTGTGTCACATTCTCTCTAGGACCTCAGCTAACAGAGCAGTCTCTTTTTGGAATCTTACCTCTTATCAGAGAGGGAAAATAAGAGAACACACAGAGGCTCAGATGCTGGTTCTTAAAACTTCTGTTCAGAAATGATATACATCACTTGTGCTGGGATTTCACCAGCCAAAGCAAGACATGGCCAAGCCTGCATCAATGAAGCAGATAAATTTAATCCTTCCTATGGAGGGACAGCAAATATCTTGAGGGATTCTACAGTCTACTGGAGTAGATGACATTAATAAGTTTGTCAGGATCAATCCACACAGCTTCCTATGCATGAGCTTAACCATAGTAAAGACTTCCTAAATTATTCCATTCAACAAATATCACAGAACCCCTGTTACATGCTATGCATTATTCCAGGGATAGAATGTAAGTACAGGGGTTCTTAGTTACAGATTCATTCTAGCCAGTTTACTCTGAAGAATTGAACAATTCCTGTGTATTAGCTATCTCCCGGAATCTGTGGGAGGCCCAGAGAATCTGTATGGAGGTTACCGATGCACAAACAGTTCCCAGTTGAACCTCAGACCTACTCCAGGCAGAGCTCACCACCCCACGACGGGCATGAACACGACAGACTGTGCCCACAGTGCTGGATGTCAGATGCCAGAACTTTCACCACTCCTGTCTTCTAAAAGCTTGCTGCCTTCACCACCATCCTGGCTAAAAGATGCATTCCTCATGGTACCTGCTTCTTCATATTGTCGCTCCTCAATCAGCCTCACACAGGTTAGTGTGACTGGTAGAGCCTGGGCCACCTGCCTGAACTAAAGTTGCAAGGAAAGATACATGAGTTCTGCATTCTGTCTTCAAGACACAGGACTCATAATGAAGAGAACTGGCCACATTTTTACAGGTGGGTCAGGGTTAGCATATAGTTAAGATATAATGGGGTCCCAGGTAAAAATGCCTGGATTCAAATCCTATCTCAATTACCATTTGTAATTACCACATGACCACATGCATGGTCAACGTCTACCACCCAGTATGAGGATAAAGGTATATGGACAAAGGCTCTCACCCTTGTGGAGCTTTGTAGTTCAACAGAGATACCGATATTAATTAGAATTTAATCAAACATAAACATATAAGGATTGTACACAGTTCTATGAGAGCTTAGCATGTTCAGGCCTAGAGAGATGGTCAAAGTTTCCCCGAGGAAATGGTAATTGAGTTGAGAGCTGAAGAAAATGCAGGATAGGGGTTTATTAGACTGAAGGTGAGGAAAAAGCACAAGAGGCAGGGGGAAGGATTCGGGCAAAGGCTCCTCTTAGGAAGGAGCTGGGAACCTCACGAGGGACTGAACGAGAAGTCCTCAAGTCAGGCGGGTGGAAATTCACTGGAGAGGTGGAACCCCTCGGAGTCCGCCTCAGGGCTCTGAGACTCTCTCCTTGCCTGGGGAGGGGGCGGCATCCCCACCCCTTGTGAGTCAGGTAGTGAACAAGGAAACAGGGACGTGTATAATTGTAAACTTTCCCCAGGGGCTCTCGTGCAAGGTCGGCATTTGGAAGCAGCAGTCTGGCCTAGCACTCCCCCTTCAAGTGACTTTTCCAAAGGTATCCGTAAGGGCAGCGAAAGAAAAGGAGTGATTGTTCTTTAAATATCTACCATTTGCCAAGCACTGTGCTTATGGGCTTTACAGAGATGACCTCATCGGTGGGTGTATTTACAGCAAGGAGGGAATTAATTCCCAGCAAGGTTAAGTAGCTTGCTCAAGGTCATGCTGGTAATGAGGAATAGGAAAAAGTTTGTGCTCATAGCTCTCCGGTTCCAAACTCCAAAGTCTTTCCATAATACTGTGCAACCAACAGCAGGTTGGGAGAATGAGGTTCCAGGCCAGTGGTTCCCCAAGTGTGGTCCTCAAACCAGCCACATCAGCGGATTTAACAGAAACTTGTTGTGACAACTTAAATGGGAAAAGAATTTGAAAAAGGATACATGTATATGTATGACTGAATCCCTTTGCTGTACACCTGAAACTGACACAACATCGTGAATCAACTAGACTCCAATAGAAAACAAAATTTTTTAAAAAACAGGAACTTTTTAGAAATGCAGATTCTATTACATGTAGGATGGATAAACAACAAGGTCCTGCTGTATAGTACAAGGAACTGTATTCAATATCCTGTGATAAACCATAATGGTAAAGAATATGAAGAAGAATGTATATATGTACAACGGAATCACTTTGCTGTACAGCAGAGATTAACACAACATGGTGAATCAACTACACTGCAATAAAATTTGAAAAAAAGAAAGAAAGAAATTCAGGTTCTCAGACCTCACCCCAGACCTACTGAATCAGACCCTCTGCGGGTGGCCCCAGAGAATGACCTGAGTCTTAGCCAGCTGTGCAGGTGGGTCTGAAACACACCAAATTTTGAGAACCAGTGCACAAGGCCAGTCGTTCTCAAGGGTATTTGATGAAGGGCCGCTAAACTTGCATCTACTACTTTCCTTGCCTCTATTCTCCTTCAGACCAGAACAGCCGTCTTAGCAGGGCTTTCAAGGAAGGATCTCGCATTGCTGCCATGATTCTGCTGTCAGCAGCAGCCCAGTGAGTTCACACCAGTCCACACAGAACTGGTGTGTTCACAGATGCGATTGCCTTCCTCTAAAAATAGTCCAATGGAGCCTGCTCCAAGGGCCTGTGAGTAACAGCATGTGCTTTCTCCCCTCCCCTGGAGAATAGAGAGCATAAGAAGAAAAGAAAGAGAGACTTCCTGTCCCTTTGTACTTGTAAGAATATAGAAGAATGGGGGGAGTAGGCTTAGTGCTCCAGAAAGAAGAGGGGCCCTAACTGGGCAGAGTTAGCCCAGGGAAGCAGGAATCTATCACTTGCTCGTGCATTTTTTTAATGATCTTAGCAGCTGAAATCTTGTTTAAAAGAGCACGGTAGGGGCTTCCCTGGTGGCGCAGTGGTTGAGAGTCCGCCTGCCGATGCAGGAGACACGGGTTCGTGCCCTGGTCCGGGAAGATCCCACATGCCACGGAGCAACTAAGCCCGTGAGCCATCACCGCTAGGCCTGCGCGTCCGGAGCCTGTGCTCTGCAACGGGAGAGGCCACAACAGTGAGAGGCCCGCATACCGCAAAAAAAAAAAAAAAAAAAGAGCACGGTAAAAATAATGCCATTTGCAGCAACATGGATGGACCTAGAGATTGTCCTGTTGAGTGAAGTAAGTCAGACACAGAAGGACGAATATCATATGATATCACTTATATGTGGAATCTAAAAAAAGGGGGGTACCAATGAACTTATTCACAAAACGGAAGTAGAGTCACGAAAGTAGAAAACAAACTTATGGTCACCAGGGGATGGGGGGGGAGGGATAAATTGGGAGATTGGGATTGACATATACACACTACTATATATAAAATAGATAACTAATAAGAACCTACCGTACAGCACAGGGAACTCTACTCAGTGCTCTGTAATGGCCTATATGGGAAAGGAATCTTAAAAGAGTGGATATATGTATACGCATAACGGATTCACTTTGCTGTACACCTGAAACTAACACAACATTGTAAATCAACTAGACTCCAATAAAAATGTTTTTTTAAAAAAAGCGCGGTGGCAGGGGAGTGGGCAGGAAAATCAAGGAAATGCGTTGCCGTCTGCAGGGCACCTGGAGGGAGCAGGATTGCCTGTCAGCCCACCTGGGTCTGCCTGACGGAGGGATTTGGGGCTTGGCAGTTTACCCATGAGATGCTGCTTTTTTCAC
This sequence comes from Kogia breviceps, assembly GCF_026419965.1. Lineage (NCBI taxonomy): Eukaryota > Metazoa > Chordata > Mammalia > Artiodactyla > Physeteridae > Kogia > Kogia breviceps. The sequence goes on from NC_081319.1 coordinate 79,653,322, forward strand.
ACTGCTGGAAGAGCTTCCTCGCCTCTGTCCCCCTCCCCAACTTCAGCCATCACCCTCACCTGCCAGGGGCTCAAACAAGTTCAAGGTTTCCCCAGAGCATCCATCTCAGGAAGAGTGACCCAGTTTCCTGTCCCCTGAGAGGGCCTGGCATCTGGGAATTGCTGTGTCAGGTCACACTGCCTCTTTGTCACTTGCTCAAGACGTGTGTCAACTGTCAGCTCGGTGCCAAGACAGAGCCCAGATCCGAGGGTATGGTGGCGACACCAACCATACGATCTTTCCTTCGGGTTCAAGTCCTCGAGCAGAATTCTGCTGACCCGCGAATTTTCAATCAGGGCACTGGGCAGTTCAGAGGGTTGGTAGAGAGAAAAAAGGATGTTAAATAGGAACCAAAAACCATCGATTGCTTCAGTCAACAATGAGCAAGAAAAGGAAAACTCACTCAGTTATGCCCACAGGAATCGTCCTTGTCACTCTGCCCATGACAGAGCCCGGCCAGCTCGTGAAATCTCAGTAGCCTCTTTATATGGTAACAAAAGAAACAGTGAGAAGAAAAATATTTTGTTTTCACTAAGCAGACTCCCCTGGTGGGTGTCAGGTGTGTCTCTTTCTTTTCCTGGAGAATAGGTTTTCTGTTTGTTTATTTGTTTGGTTTGCTTGTTTTTACCAGGTTCTGGTTACACGGGAAGGGCCTGGATTCTCAATGAGTATTTTGCTATAGCAAGGCTTGTACAGCGATGTACCATTTATGAACTCTACTCTGATGTTCACAGCTGATGCTAAAGAGTGAGTCGAATTATTTAGTGGACTGAATCATATGGCTGCTTCTGCTTACCCTTAAAAACGAGTTCACCAGCCTCTCACAGGAGGAGGAAATTAACACTGAGGTGAAAGAATTTCATCAGCATGAATCCAACTCAACATCCCTCAATCAGTGGGGTCCAGAGACGCTGCTCCATTTTTAGTGGTTCTCCCAGCCCACAGCTCTGACTGGGGCCCCTTCAGCCTCCTCCTGTGCCTTCCTCACTGCCAAATTGAATGCCTTGCTCTCAAATGAATATGAACTGCAGACATATGTATGTAGTAAACATTTGTCATTTTCCTTCAGTCTCCAAGCATCTTCAACACCCTTCTCGTGACTGGGCAATTCCTCAATATAGACACCAGACATTCTCTTCTGGACTGCTTTGCAGCTGGGCCTGGCATATGACTTAGATTTTGACATCAAAACCACCTGCTTCAGACTTTGCTTTGAAACCTGTAGCTAAAAGAGTGGGTACCGTGCAGATTCCATTTTGGCGAGCATGTTGGCAGTCAGATCCAGTTTCCTAGGGCAACAGTGATGGGGGATTCTAGCAATAGCTCCCAGTGTCCCAGTACTAAGAGGGGGGCCAGTCCTCTGCCCCCCGCCCCAGACTAGATCCTCTACCAAATCTTAGCCATCTCTGACTACATAGCCCTTAAGGCCAGTTCGCTAGTCCTGACAGAGACTGTAGGTTACCCATTCTCCAATAAACTATTTTTCAGCCTAAACTTGTCCAAATTGGATTCTGTTGCCTGCAACTAAGAATCCTAAGTTATACAACATGCTCCATCTCATTCAATCCCCCATAACAGCCCTGTAAAACAGGGTTAACCTCATTTTACAGAGGGGAAAAACAGAGAATCTTAGCAGTCACTAAGCCTAATAAATGGGAAAGCTGAGATGGTTTCTTTTTCCGATTTCACGGACTCCCTATCTTCCAGTGAACTTGGAGTAATACTTTATATGATTTTTCTGCCTCTCGTATTCTACCCCAAACGCAACCGTTAATTAATGACCTTGGAAAAAGAGGAAGAAAGACCAGATTCCCTCTCCCCCCTGCATATGAGGACACAGTGAGAAGCCAGGAAGAGGGTCCTCACCAAGACCCCAATCTCCCAATACCTTGATCTTGCACCTTCCCAACCTCCAGAACTGTCAGAACTGTGAGAAATGAATGTCTGTTTAAGCTGCTCAGTCTATAGTATTTTGTTACAGCAGCTCAAGCAGACAGGCAGATGTTATCCCACTGTGGCCATTATTGATTCATTCTTCATAGAAACAATAAAAAGACGAGTGGAAAATAAGCAACTAATATTTCCCAAGTTTCCTGTATGTGCTATGCTCTATGCCAGATGATTTAAGTTTTTTCCTTAATTTTCACACCACCACCACAATATCACCTCTTTTGTTTCAGTTTTAGAAATAAGAAAATTGAGCCAACAAGAGAACAAGTAGTCAAAGTTATACAGGTAATATCTACCAGAAGAACAATTTGAACTCAGAACTTTAAAAAATTTTTGTTTAATTGAAATATAGTTGATTTACAATTTGTGTTAATTTCTGCTGTACAGCAAAGTGACTCATTTATAAATATATATACATTCTTTCTTATATTCTTTTCCATTATGGTTTACCCCAGGATATTGAAAATAATTCCCTGTGCTCTGCAGTAGGACTCTGTTGTTTATCTGTTTTATATGTAATAGTCTGCATCTACTAACCCCAACCTCCCACTCCATCCCTCCCTCACACCCCTCCCCCTTCATAAGCACAAGTCTGTTCTCTATGTCTGAGTATGTTTCTGCTTCATAGATATGTTCATTTGTGCCATATTTTAGATTCCACATATAAGTGATATCATACGGTATTTGTCTTTCTCTTTCTGACTTACTTCACTTAGTATGATAATCTCTAGTTGCATCCATATTGCTGCAAATGCCATTACTTCATTCTTTTTTATGGCTAAGTAGTATTACATTGTATATATGTACAACATCTTCTTTATTGAACTCAGAACTTTTGATCCCCAAATTTCTACCACAGTAAAATGAAACTTTTGAAAAAGACCTCCCTTCTTAGAGCACACACAGCATAATAAAATGCAGATAAACAAGTATTTTGTCTTTTAAAGTTCAGACTGCTTTTGCTTTGGGGTATTTTGAGAAATGTAGATGCTGGTTACTTCTTCCTTAAACCGGGTTATTTCATGCAATAGCTCATAAAAATTATTTCCTTAGCTGCCAAGTCTAGAAATTCAGGCACAGACATATCTCATTCATCTTAATATATCTCACAGTGACACTGCTAGCAAAATGCAACAGGAAAATAACATTAAGCCCCCTCTGGCCTTAAAATTGGAGGAAAATGAAGCTAGCGCAGTCTTCACACTGTCAGGCCTGTCTTTGAGGCAAATTTTTAATGGACTATAAATGAAAAGCCTACATCCAGAAAACACTGGGAATTCTAGAGTTCTGCCTCCAAAATTCCAAGTGTTCTCCCTATTTGCATAAACCAGGGATTTTTAAAACTACCACAACAACCCAATATTATGCACTGAATCAATTTCAAAGGTCTGTGAAGCAAAGAGAGAAGGAAGCCTTCCTTTTTACTTTTTTTAAATTTATTTTTTTATACAGCAGGTTCTTATTAGTTATCCATTTTATACATATTAGTGTATATATGTCGATCCCAATCTCCCAATTCATCGCATCCCTTTTTACTTTTTTCTTCTTTTTTTCTTTTCAGTTGAGCGTGTGCTGCCCAGATCTCAGTGTTTGAGGAATATGGAAGATGGTTCTGCTAAACAAACAACTAGAAACATTAATGCTGATTCACTCCAGATCTAGAAAAGCAACAAAGGAATCTTTTACTCCCTGGTGACAAAATTCAAAGAGAGAGATTGAAAGAAACAGAGAAGTATTCCACCTTTGGAATCACAGTGTTGTTTTTCTCCCCCCTTCATCTGTTACATCTTTCTCCCCCACTATCCTTCCGTATGACAGATACTCAGTAAATTATAGTGAAAACTGCTTTGCCACCATACTTGGAAACTTGGGGGTATAAACTGTACCCACTAGGTGGGTTTGAGGTCAAGTGATGGGCAAATATTCTTCTTCTAAGTGCTCAGTACTATGCCAAGTGCTAGAGAAAACAGAGTTGTTTACAAACTTGTCCTTATGCTGAAAGGGTGTATATACTTTTATGGAAGAAGATAATCATAATGAAACAAGAGTGAGCCAATTGAAATATTAAATTATTACACTCTCTGGTATATACTACAAGTGCTGTAAGGTTTCACAAGGAAGGGGAATTGATTTGAAGGCTGTGGGTAGGCAGAATCAAGTTCGCTAAACTCCTTGACCTCAACCTACCCCTTCCACAAGGCCAGCTCCGAGCCTGGAGACTTCCCTGCCAGGCCAGTTGGCACCTTGCTTTGGTATTAACCATAAAGACTTCAGACATTCATCCCTTACTAGCTTCCAGTTCAAATAAACAGACATGTATTAATAAACAACCATGTGCAAAGTGCTTCCTGTCTTTTGAGGACACAGGGATCACTAAGAAACCAGCATTCTTTGACATTCACCTTCAGTCTTTGGATGTGGGCTGCTGCAGAAAAGAGGGGTGTCGCCTTGGGCAAAGCAACTGTCTTTAGCCAAGGTGAATATTGCAAAGCGCTGACAGCTGAGGGCATCCGCACATAGCACTCCCAGCAGGTAGAGGAATAAGCCCTTCAAGTGCTGATGGGGAAGCTAGGCAGGGCATCAATGCATACACTAGTCTTTCCTTTATACCATTTAAATCCACTACTTTAAGTTCTGGAAACATCTCCTCTAGAATCCCAGGGTGGGCTGTGAGGGGTGAGGAGATGCTTTTGAGGGAAACTTAAAAGAGGAAGGTTAGCCCTGGGCACTACCTCTGGTTTCAGGGTCAAAAGCAACGGGCATTATTTCCTTCCTCTTCAACCATTGTAGATTCTTCTACCTCCTGGCCAGCACTTCCAGGGTCTTGGTGGCTTACTTCGTGGCATCACCCACATCCTCATCCCTGAAGAATCTCAGCCCTGGTCATCCTGCCTTTATCAGACTGTGGCTGCGGCACTCTTTCATCATCAAACAAGGGAATTTCGAGAGGAGCCCAGGTGAATTACTTAAGTGTCTCCATCGTATAACAGAAACCATGCTTGATCCTGATAATCAGGGTTAATTATCCCTGTTGGACTGTGACGTGAGCTCACAAATACAGCCACCTACCCTTGAATCAAGCTGAGGTTTTTGCCTCATCTATCAGCTGGTTGTTAGGGATCCTGCATATGGTCATAGGTGTGAGCTGAGGGAGAGGTTCTGTTGCAACAGTGATCCTCTTTATCACCTATCTGGGCTACTTGCTCAGATATTTTGCTTGTCCAGAAATCTTGCTTATCAAGAAATCTTGACACTTTTTTTTTTTTTTTTTTTTTTTTTGCGGTACGCGGGCCTCTCACTGTTGTGGACTCTCCCATTGCTGAGCACAGGCTCCGGACGCGCAGGCTCGGCGGCCATGGCTCACGGGCCCAGCCGCTCCGCGGCATGTGGGATCTTCCCGGACCGGGACACGAACCCGTGTCCCCTGCATCGGCAGGCGGACTCTCAACCACTGCGCTACCAGGGAAGCCCTTGACTACTTTTATTGCTCAAAAAAAAATCTCTATTTTCTATAGCACTGGCCCTGCCCATGCTCCATCCTACGCATGCTGCTTCTATCTTGCGATGGATGGCTGTCGGACCTGTCCAACTTTGTGACTAGGTGGATCCGAAAGGACTCTGCCCATGATGGACACTTTTGACTCCATGGTCATTGGTGTCTCCTGATCAGTCATTCCATCACTTCCATGGCTCAGTAGCATGACAGAGGCTGTTTTTCAAAAGGTATAAAATTATTTGTTAGAATTGCTATGGTCTTGCTCTAGAATCCTATGGTCTGTGTTGTGATTCTTCTTTGGTACTTAGTATAACTTCTATGAGGAGTCTTTTCCCACCACTGGGGAGACTTCTAATCTTATAAGTCTACTAGGTCATAAGGCCAAATAATGCATAGCAGCCTTGACCTGCTTCAGGGCTCTTTCCTGCCCCAGCCCCCAATCGAAATTAGTGAACTTCCATGTCACTAGGTATATCAGCTGGAGCGATATTCCAAGGTGTGGAATGTGCAGCTTCTAGAACAGCAAGAGGCCCATCAGGTGTTGAGCATCCTTCTTTGTGCCAGGAGGCACAAGATGAAATAATTTGCCCTGTTCTGATATACCCCCAAATAACTGGACACCTAAAATTTTTTGCTAATACGGGGCCCCCAAAATTTTCAGGGTTTTTTTCTGTCCTCTGAAGTATATGGGCTTCCAGTGAACTAGCCATTATTTTTTTCATCTGGTCCAATTAACATGATTCCATCCATATAGTGGACCAGTGGATGTTCTATGGAATGTCCAGCCAGTCCAGATCTCTGAAAGTTAACACAGCCTTAGAGCCAGACGATACATGTATATAGTGTCCAAGTAAATTTATAGTATTCCAGATATGTTTTTCTGATAGAGATACAAAAGAATGGATTGTCCAGATCAAGGATCACATTTCTTGAATCTGAGGCTATGCTTATCTGATCTAAAAAAATACTCTCAGGAATCAGCTGCAATTAGCACCAGTCCTTGCTTGAGCTTGTGGTATCTACAAGCATCCCACAGAAGCCATCTGGTTTTTTCAGGCTCATAGTGGTGAATGTAATGGAGACAGGATGGGAAAGAATTTCAAGGATGACACTCATTTCGTTTGTTCCCCAAGGATGTCGTATTCTTTTTCACTTACTACCCTGCTAGAGGAGCAGGGTGCAAGTTCAGAGGCTTCCTTCCACCCGGTCTTCCCCATTACAATAGCTCTTACTGCGCAGGCCAAGGAACCAATGTCAAGATTGTGCCTATTACTAAATATGTCTTCTTCAATTATATACCAGATACTGGAAGAAAGACTCCTGGCTGAGCCCATGCAGCTAGTGGGCATTGTGTTTAGCAAGAGCTACCCTATTCCACTATCCTTAGAGTTACATTTTCCATATTTCCCAAACATGGCACTTTCGAGAACATTGTCTCCCACAAGAATACTTTTCCAGTTCACCTCCAGTCTATGTGTTCACAAGTGCACAGCTGTCTTGTGCCAGGCACTGTCTGGTGGTGGGTGGAGGTCCCCATTGCCAACTGAGGGGCGAGTGGCCCAGCTCCAAAACCTCATCCTAGCATCTGGTTTCTCAAACCACTCCTGGCACCAACTGTCATGGGCTGAGTTCCGAGGAAGCAGACGCTGAGACAGAGGGTAGCATGTAGGAAATCTATTCCAGATTGCTCCTGAGCGTGATACCTGTAGAAGAAAAAGGGTTCAGAAGCAGGACTGTGCAGAGGGAGAAGCTGGGTTAGAAGGCACTTTTGACAAAGCATCAGTTGACTCATCAGGCAGCTCAGAATCTGGGATGACCTGGAGGGTTGTGCAGAGTTGCAGCAAGGGGCCAGGCATTGTGTCCACATCAACTTACGCATTAGATACAGGTTGACTCAGGAAGAGGGTCTTCAATTTGAGTAAGGTGACCCTTTTAAAATAATTCTGAAGAGGATAGACAGCTGAGGGCTCTGTGAACAATGCTTCCTGCAGCTGGGGGAAGAGGGTCCTTCAGTGTTACCGAGGGACCTAGGCAACACATTACAGCATCTACTCCAGCCACTCTCTTCATTGTGTAAGGAGATGGGATAACTAAAGTGGGCTAAGAAGATTCAGAGGACCAACTTTGAACAGCTGGCCCTGGAAGGCCATGTGCCCAGAAAAGGACTGTCTTGTCCAGAAAAATTGTGTGGATTAAAGTGAAGAAAGTTTGCTGAGTCAGCAAGGTAAAGGCACTGCATGAAGATTCAGGAGACAAAGATTTTGACCTTTCCTTCCTCAGCTACTAAGTTACCAGGAAAGTCACTCCACTTCTCTGTCGCTCACTTTCCTCATCAGAAAATAAAAAAGGTACCTAGAGGGTAATACAGGAGAAAACCTAAATGACCTTGGGTATGGCAATGACTTTTTAGATACAACACCAAAAGCAAGATCCAACAGTGAGATACGACCGCACACTTATTAGAAGGGTGTGAATTCAAACCACTGCTGACACCAAATTTTGGTTTGGAGGATGTGGAGCAACAGGAACTCTCACTCATTGCTGGTGGGAGTGCAAAATGGTACAATCACTTTGAAAGACAGTTTGGTGGTTTTTTACCAAACTAAACATATTCCTACTCTACAGTCCAATAATCATGCTCCGTGGTGATTAAACAAGGTGAAACCAAACAAGAACAGGAATTACTTAGGAGGAAATAGCCTGGAGCCTTGAGAGTGACAGGGGCAGGGGCAATGTGCAAGGGCCCAAATTTAGGTTGGAGGGGCATACAGTAGCTGGATCATATAAGCTTCCAAGGCATAGTAAAGGACTTTAACTCAAGAGCAATGGGAAGATGTGGAAGGGTTTCAAGCAGAGTAAGAGGTGATTGAAGCTGCACGAGAAATCTAAGCTATTTTAGGAAATTTGCAATTACAGTAGTAATTCAGCAATAGAATAGATTATCAACAGAGCTTGGGGGAACATTCTCCCAGAATAAATTGAGTTGACAGTTAAGGAAAATAAATAACCTCACGTGAGAAAGTTGCAGAAGAGAGTGCCATGGGGCTTCAAATTCGGTCAGAGTTAAGGGCAGGAAGGGTGGACAAAGCAAAGATTTCAGGCTCTTGTCCCTGAGATTGGAGTCTTCAAAGTGGGAAAAGGAAGGGTAGACACTTTCCTCCTTTTGTCACAAGCTGAAAATCTATTCTGAAGGGATATAGGAGCATTTTCCTTTTGTATCTTGGGCTCGCTAAGATGCAGGATAATAGGACAGTATTTCAAAAGGGTAGGAATGATTATGACAGCCAGAAGAACTGCTCCCGCATACATCTGCAATGACTTTTTCAGAGACTCCTCCATCCACATCAATGGATGATTATTTTTCCAGAGCACAGCCTGTCCCCAAGGTGGGCAACTTGTGAGAAAGAGAAATAGGAAAGGAGATGGTCTTCATTTTCAACAGATTCTCAGAGAACTTTTTCCTTTTTCTATCCAGTCTCCCTAATCTCAAAGTAAACTCTGTGACTCCTTTTATTTTATTTCACAATTTCTGCTACTTAAGGATGAATAGCTTCAATGCTGGAGTAGGGAAGCTTGTAAAATCCATGGTAACTAACAGGCCCACGGTGATCATTTTGAAGTACTTTCTAATTCCATTTGTGCTTGGTAATGACATGAACGTCTAATGAGCGAACATATTAAGTGCCATGCTACTATAAATTTTATGTTTTGTATATGTACTTTTTAGAAACGTTTTAGTGCAAATGTTTATTGAATGAGTGATTGAACAAAAATTGGTAGTCACCATTAGATAACCGGAAACTGACAAACTATATGAATGGATCAGCTAGCGGATGAGTGAAAGAGGGTCCTACTAAGTTAAGAAACAAAACAAAACCCTGATTGTGCACGTTTATCAGAGAATAAATCTGACTGAAAAAAAAAGGCAATAATCCTCTAATTAACTGTATTGAGAGATCTCTAAATTGGCTTGAACCCCTGAAAACTCAAGTATATTCTGGCTTGAGCCAGTTACTAATTTACTAGATGGGATTGTCAATGAAAAGTTAAACAAACTAGCAGAGACTCCTGCATAAGCTCAGATCTCGTGTAAAAGAGATTGGTTTGAATGCATTTAATGGGAACTACCAGTTAAGAATCCTTTAACTGAATATGACCAGAGCTAGAAATGCTGAATAAACTATGGAAATCATGACCGTAATGCATAGGAAAGGACATATATATGTATATGAATATTGTTGGAAATTGAAAATGCCATATCTAGTAGTATTTCAACCTAAGTCTTCCACTCTAATATTTCATTTGGTATTTAAGATTCTTCATCATTGCCCCTTCTTAACTCCTTTTTTTTCTATTCGTTGAACCCAAGGCTAGAAATTAAAGGAGAAAAAGCTGAGAAGCTGTAGAATGGTAATGAGATCAAAACACATAGTAATCACCAGTATTTTGGGATGTTTATTGTTCTATCAGCCTGGGTCCCTGAGCAAAGACCCTCTGTTGAGGGTCATTTTCTTGCTTTAAAAAAAATTAATCCATTTAATCATACATATATAGACTTAGGCAGTATTGTTTTGGCTTTTGAACTTTATAAAAAGTATATCAAAAAAAAAAAAAAGGGCTTCCCTGGTGGCACAGTGGTTAAGAATCCACCTGCCAATGCAGTGGACACGGGTTCGAGCCCTGGTCCGGGAAGATCCCACATGCCGCGAAGCAACTAGGCCCATGCGCCACAACTACTGAACTTGAGCTCTAGAGCCCACAAGGCACAACTAATGAGCCCACGTGCCACAACTACTGGATCCCGTGCGCCTAGTGCCCGTGCTCCACAACAAGAGTAGCCCCCGCTCGCAGCAACTAGAGAAAGCCCGCGCACAGCAACGAAGACCCAACGCAGCCAAAAATAAATAAATTATATATTTTTAAAAAAGTATATCATACTGTATACATTCTCCTGGAACTTGCTTTTTTACAATATAGTTCATCTATGTTCTTATTTATAGCAATGATTATTTAATTACTGTCTAATATTGTACTATATAAACATCTCAATATTTTATCCATTCTACTGTCATTGACATTTGAGTTGAGTTCAGGTTTTTTGCTACTATGAACTATGCTGCTATGGTCATTCTTGCACAGGTCTACTAGCATACATTTGCAAGAATGATGAGAGAAATAAAAATGAAAACAATAAGATATCATTAGGTATAGAATTATTTGAAATGTCAAAAATGAAAAGGTCTATCAAGATCAAGGTTTGGAGTGATGAGCAGCAATTAGGATCTTGTTTACATTGCTGATAGGAGTATAAGTACCAACACCATTTAATATAACTCCACATTATTGTTAAAGCTGAACATTGGCATACCCTGTAACACATCTCAATAAATGTTGAATGAATACCTGAATGGGTAAGTCATCACTCAGAGAGTTAGTTAAGATACTTTAAACCTCTTTTTCAAGTTTGCCCCTTTTCAGTCTTCTAGTGACTTTTCCATAATCATGGATTTTGATCCCTGGCCCACCATTTTCCTCTCTGCCTCATGTCCTGCACCATTTAGGTTACTTCAATTCCCAAATGGATGACCCATCCAACAGGCTAGCCTTCTCTTTACATGACATCAGTTATGAGGACTAAGCAAGCTAATAAGTCCAAAGTACTTAGAACAGTGCCGAGCACAAAGTGTTACATAAATGTTCATTATTGTTGTATTTCCTTCAGTGTTCTTCTAGAAAAATATGACAATGGTATATAATTTAGGTGTTCTTGGTTCCTTGGCCAAATATATTTGTATACCCATTTCCATTTCATTTTTATTTGGGGCCAAGATATTTGTCTTCCTAGCATACTTTTCCAGATTTTCCAGTGGAAGTCCCCCAGAGTGAAAGATCAAATGTCCATGAGTTCTGGATCTGCCCAAATCATCCATTATTCAAATAAGTCACACCTCCTTTTCCACTCCTTTGGAGGAATAGTTCCACTCTGATGTTACCTGCTCATGGTCATTACACCTAATGAAATCTGGACTTCACCCCTTGGAGCCATGTACCTGTACCTCCTTTAGTGAACTTCATCTCCCCTCAGAGTTCTGACTTTATAAATTGTCCAGGTGTATCAGTCATTTCTACATTCTCCCCTTCAATCACACTGCCACCTTGAAACTTACTGACCAGTGCTCAGAACAGCTTACTCTGATCTTGTTCTTTTCTTCCTCCAACCATCCAAAATTTCTCTACCGGCTTGTATAGCTGTCCCAGTCATCAAAGGCAAGTTCTTCTATTGAATTTACTATTGATTCCCTTTCTATAGCTTTAAGAGAGCTGCTGGAAACTTTCCTCCTTTGTCAGGATCAAACATGTGTTAGGCATTGCTATTTTGGGATTGAAAGCATGTGTAATTGGCCCTGGAGTTTACCAACTAGATTCTCTCTAAGCCAGGAAGGACTTGGAGAGCATAGCGAAGATTTAGATGAAATGGCTTCCATACTGATTATGTGAGCCATCAAGCACAGTCTTTCATTTTTATCTCCACCAGGCAGAGGTCATCAAAACAAGTCAACTTCCAGGGTCTGTGAGAGGACTGTGTCCCAAGCAGCCTGGATATATTGTTTACAGGCTTCTGGGAAAGGTTTGCAATGGGATATGGGGGGGTGGGGTTCTCATAACATTGCCAGAAGACAGCTTGCTCAGTCAGGAACTATAGCATAAACTGGTAAAAAGAGAACAGAAAGAAGGGTGGATGAGTAAGAAGAGTGGAAAACAAGAATCAGATAACAAGGGTTGGAAAGGAGTCACACACTAGACCATGCATGCCTTAGAATTATTGAATTTCAGAACTGAAAGTGACCTTAGAACTTGTCTACTTTAAACAGCTCACTTTATAGTTAGGAAAATTTAGCTCATAGGGGTGAATGGATTTGTCCAAGGTCTTAGAGCTGTCAGCTGGATGGAAAATCAGTTGTGGGAAATCAGATTTTTTGTTTATATCAAGAAGTTTATCCTAAGATACAAAAATGATTCCTATATTGAAAGTTAAAATAATATGATAATGTACTACGATAAGATCATAATAAAATAAAATTAAATTAACCAAGAGTTAATGTCGTTCCCCTGATCGAGATCCCATGATTATTATACGTAGGCTTTAATCATTAGTGACAGTTTTCTCTGGTACAAGGAATTAAAGGTAGTTTTTTCCTTCTACTCTTCTCTATTTTCATTATACTCACATATTCCTTTCACAGTCACTTAAAAAATGTTTTACCCATTTGATTTAGAGTTATTGGTCCCCATTGGGTTGTTCAGAAGGGAACAGTAAATTAGATAGTCTAACATCTCATTTTACGATATGGGAAGCTTGGCAAATTTCTTTTGCTTGCTATTCTTAGGAAGGTACCATTTTAACATTTTGTTTCACAAAGATTCTCAGATACCTGTTCTACTCTCCAGTTTCCAAAGCACTAATACACAGTAATCTAGGAGACAGAACAAATTCCCATGGGAAAAAAATTCCTCTATATGTCAGTCATGTCAAAAACACAGACCTGGAGGGGAGGGATAAATTGGGAATTGGGGATTAACAGATACACACTATTGTATGTAAAATAGATAAACAAGGATAGTACGGGGAACTATATTCAATATCTCGTAATAACCTATAATGGAAGAGAATCTGAAAAAGAGTTTTTTTCTTTTTTTTTTTGCAGTACGCGGGCCTCTCACTGTTGCTGCCTCTCCCGTTGCGGAGCACAGGCTCCGGACGCTCAGGCATGGCTCACCGGCCCAGGAGCTCCGCGGCATGTGGGATCCTCCCGGACCGGGGCACGAACCCGTGTCCCCTGCATCGGCAGGCGGACTCTCAACCACTGCGCCACCAGGGAAGCCCTGAAACAGATTTTATATGCATATATATAACTGAATCGCTTTGCTATACACCTGAAACTAACACAACATTGTAAATCAACTATACTTCAATTTAAAAAAAAATTTTAAAGACACAAACCTAGGAGGATTCTAGAAAGATGGTGTGTTCGGTTCCAGACCACCCCAACAGAGTGAGTTTCACGAATGTTTTGGTCTCCCAGAGCATTTTTTAAAGTTATGTTTATACTATACTGTAGTCTATTAAGTGTACAATAGTATTATGTGTAAACAAAGTACATAGCTTAATTCAAAAATACTTTATTGATAAAAAACACTAACCATCATGTGAGCCTTCAGCAAGTCATAATCTTTTTGCAGTAGTAGCATCAGAGATCACTGATCTCAGATCACCATCGCAAGTATAATAATAATGAAAGAATCTGAAATATTGAGAGAATTACCAAAATGTGACACAGACACATGAAGTGAGGAAACGCTTTTGGAAAAACACCAGTAGACTTGCTTGAGGCAGAGTTACCACAAATGTCCAATTTGTATAAAACACAATATCTGTGAAGCACAATAAGAAAACGAGGTGCACCTTTAACAAAATATATATAGTCTATATAATACAGTATATAATACATAGAATTATATATACATTTTTCTAGTTTAACTGTGATATTGACACGTAACGACTTTCAAGCATGCAGTACCGTATTGGCAACTGTACACACTAGGCTGTACATAACACCTCCAGGACTTACCTACCTTGTAACGAAGTTTGTAACTTCTGGCCACCTTCACCGATTTCCCCCACCACTCACCCCCCAACTCTGGCAACCACCAACCTGTCCTCTGTTTCCATGAGTTCGTTTTATTTTAGATTCCACATACAAGTGAGATCATATGGCATTGGTCTTCCTCTGTCCGACTTATTTCACTTAGCACGATTCTCTCAAGGGCAACAGCCATCACAATGCCCTTCCTCTCCCTTCCCTCTACCTGTTGCTAGAATTCCCATTGTCCTTTTGATCCATCCACTTGAAGGTGAGCTCTAATCCCAGCTTTCAAGACAGCCATGAAGCCTGTGAATGGAGTCTGTCTCCACACACTGACCCCAGGTTGCCCTCCTTACTCAGGCATTGTCGTGGTGATCCACCCTCTATTCCCGGCTAGAACCTTCCTTCTGTTCTGTGTTACCTGTCAACTCCTCCAGCATCGGGGTTAGACTCTCTTAAGTTTCCACAAACCCAAGTACTTCATACATCTTTCCCAGCGGGAAATCTCAGTACACTTTTCTGCACCTCTCCACTCCAACACGTGAGCATTTCCGTGACAATACCTGATAACAGTATTTTTGTTACACTGAGGCTCGAGTTAACATGTCAGACAAAAAAAAGTCATGATAAGTCACTAGAGACATTTAGGGGCAAATTACTCTGTTGAGCAGAGTAACACTGGATGTCAGACCAGGGCGTGGCGGACGGGGCACGAAGGCAGCAGGACTTAATTTTCTGTTTTCCTCCATGTTCTTGATGGAGGAGTGGGATTGCTCGCTCCATGTGGCTCTTGGTGACACCTGCTTGGTAGGGAAGAAAGAGTTGAATCTGGAGGGAGACCTGAATTCATCGCTAACTCACTCTGTGGCCCTGGACCCAGTTCTTAATGCATCTACCTGGACCTCGGTTTCCTCATCTGCAAAATGGGGAAGCGAATATCTACTCCATGAGATTGTTGTCTAAAGCACCTGGCATATAAAAGAGGCTCAGAAAATGGTTACTCACAACAGCCTCCTTGTTCTAAGACTCCATCCTTGCTGTCCCCTTCTGAAGCATGGGGGAGAAGTGAGCACACATGATTGGGAGGGCCTTGGACAGACTGGGTGCGGTGCCCACATTCAGAGAAACACCCTGGGGTGTGGCGAGCCTCTTGCTTTCCTTTCCCCAAATCACTACCCCCACCGGCTTCCTGCAGCTCACACCACTCTGGGGCCACCTCAAAGCTTCCTGCCAGTGTCTTCGCACCTCCCTGAGTTCTCCCAGGGCAAACATGTCAGCACTTGGTATTCAGAACCAAAGCCTTGAGGCCCATCCAGGTGCAGCCAATGGCCATAAAACTCCCTTGGCCTGGATCCACATTTGGCAGTCAGGGAGCATCAGAGTACCGAATGCTGCAGAGACATGCGATTCAGGGAAAGAAATCCCCTTTCTCCCTTTCCTTTTTAATTTGTTCTATTTGCAGAATGCCATCCATAATTGCTTAATAATTATATTCATGGACCAATCTCTTCCTGCCCCAGACCTCCTCATACTCATGCTTTCAACTTTTGATATTCCTGAGCAACAAAGATTTATGTCCCCACCCCATACATCCAAGTTAAGAAGGCAAGCCCTCCAGGTTCCATCATGCCTCTGGGGGTTATTCAAGCTGCTCATCTGGTTATATTCATGGACACAGGAAACCAGCCTCCCTTCTGTTGTGAGGACCAACACTGTGTCCAGCTGAGTCTTCCTTGGCCTCCCTCATTCAATCCCCTTGTGTCCCTCGTCTGCTGTGGTCAGCCCAGGCTGTGTGGTACTCAGCTGACCCCTCAGGCTGACCATGGGCCTCTACCACGTGGGTCGGCAAAGCTTTTCTGTAAAAAGCCAGATAGTGAATATTTTAGGCTTTAGGAACCAAGAGACAAAAATCAAATAAATCATGTAGGTACTTATGCAACCCTTTCAAACGTAATAATTTTTTACTTTTATTAATTTCAATTTTTGTTCCTGAAGGTTCTATTTGATTGTCCAGTTGGCCCAGTCATTTTCAATAATCTCTTATTCTTTACTCATCCATTTGACAGCATCTTTTCTTTTATAAGCGTATTAAATATACTTCAATTTATTCCATAATCGATAACCGAATAGCTGAAGTATGTGGCAGGCCGTACCTGTTGTCTGCTGTTTTTGCTGGTTCCCTCTCATGAGGCCTTGTTTCCTCAAGTGCCCTGTGATCCTTTTTTCAGTTGTAAACTCCAGTTCCGTGGAATTTTACATCTGGGCATCGGTAAGGTCTATGATAAAGGTTATTCCTTCAGTGTGGATTTGATTTGTTTCTAGACTGAGAAACTTGGCCCCATTAAAACAAACTATCAACTAGGGTTTTTCAAACTACAGGGTAAGTGTGAAGTTGGCTGCAAGCGGGTGAAAGGTTAACCGGTGGTCATAAATTCTCAGCTTCTTCCTCCTGTTATCCAGAGCCTGTTAAGGCAAGCAAGTTTCCTTTCTATCCTCTTCAGTGTGGAAATGGAGTTGCAGAAATTCCTGGTTTCAACTGTCACCGAGGAGATATCCTTTGGGTTTAAAGTACTTTATAAGAGGGTCTCTGATCTGACTTCTCAAGTTCCCTGGACTTTGTCTCATGTAGGCTGTGCAGATATTAAAACCAAGTCTCTGGGTCACTTGAGGGTAGATAGATACCCATGAGGGAGACGTCAGCTTCCTCATTCTCTTATATCTCTGCTTCCTCATCTGTTTGTTTATTTTGCCTCTTACTTTGCAGTCAGCATAATGATACATTTTGAAAGATTTTTTAAACAAATTTTTAAACAAATTTTTAATTGACGTATAAGATTAAAAATATATTTTAATTCAGAAATTGTAGGTATTTTAAAGAAGAAAACTTTTAGGATATCCAGGTTCCCCTATGACCTCTTGTATATTTTTGGAAAGCTCTAATCTCCCCAAAATATGAATTCATTGGTACCAACATTCCAGATGCTCCCTAGCAGTCCCACCTTCTGGTGTAATTCCCTTCCATGTTGTATCAAGGATGGTCTGTGTGACTGATAAAATACTGCAGAAGTGATGCTTTCAGAGACTCACAAAAGGCCACAAAATGCACTGAGCTTCCTGTTCACTCTTTCTTTCTTCCATCGTTTATTCTGGGGAAAGCCAGCTGCTGTGTTGTGAGAAAGAACACCCATACGTGGAGAGACCCGTGAAACTGAGGCCTCCTGCCAACAACCACGGCCCCAGTCAAGGCTTCAGAGGACACCACCCTGGCCAATATCTTGATGGCAACCTCATGAGAGACCTCCAGCCAGACCTACCCAGCTAAAGCAGCCCCTGAATTCCTGACCCTGAGGAACTCTGTGAGTTACATGTTTATTGTTTAAAGCTGCTAAGTTTGGGGAGAATTTACTGCATAGTAATAGATACCAAGCATAAGCTCTGTCCTACCTGTGATTCCAAAAGTTTAGAAATGTTTTATAGCAATAGGTCCAGAAATGCTTCATTACAATGTAGCTCAGTTATGTGGGTGGGTCCATACGTTAACACTGAACTACAGCTTCGCTTACGTAACTACCACTCTTCAGACGTGACATGTGAGAGATGTGGGATGGGGCGGTTCTGTAGAAGGAATCTTTGTGCTCTGGAGTGAAGACTGCACTTCAGAGGGGCCTGTTGTGTTTGGGGAAGGAGCATGGGTGATGCCATGGAGTGACTGGGGTCACTGCGGTGCAGCCTTTCCCCACAGCGTTGCTCAAACTGTGTTCCCTGCTTGCAATCCTACCTGGGCTTCTCTGGTTTTCCAAGTCCTGCCCATTCTTCACTCAACTCAAGTCTTACCTTGTGTAACCTTCTGTCACTGTACCAAAAAAGAGTGATGGTCCATCCTCTAGGGAGCTCCTGTCGCTTTCATGGTCCACAGCACTCAGGCAGCACAGAGCCTGCACTGCCTATCTTCAAAGCTAGATTCAAAACATCTAGGCATCTGTGTAGCCCATACCCTAGAGCCTGGCAGAGTACTTTGCATGTAGTAGGTGCTCTATACAATGATGCTGATGAAAGCCCACTCTGGGAATGGTTTACCTCCCAAGAAAAGTCTATGATCATTTAGTTGGTAGCCTTCAATAAGAAGTTTTATTCTCCTAGCTTCCTCACTGGTGAAAGAGGGATACAATTAGAGAAAAGTAGTTAAGAAGTTTCCATGGCCACTATAAGCAATTACAGAGTATGTACCTCTACAAAGCTCAGGGGGAGCTGGAGGTTGAAATCCAGCAGCTACTCCCCACCCCCACCCCAAATCTTGTGCCAGCCCAGAGGAAGGGACACATTTTTGTAATTCATCCACTCTCAAGGTGCCTTTTGTAACATACACAGGGTGTTCACTGGCTAACAGGGCTCTGAGCACTTCACAGTATAGAGTGGCGTGGTCTTGCCAACTACAACCTACCCTAAAGTACAAGCCCATGGGCTCTACCCTTAGAAGTCCTGGATGGTCAAGGAGGCATCATAGAACCCAGGCAGGAAGCTGGTTCTGTGTCTTGCCCAAATGGTAAAGAAGTGAGTGGTATTTTCTCTCTTCCCTATGTGACTGACTGTATCTGGCTATGACCTTGACTTGGGTACTTTTTTCCTGGCTAGGATTCCTGTAAGTTGTCACATTTCTCTCTCGACTCCTGTTCATTCTCTCTTCTTTCTGTTTTTAAATGCTCATTTGTTTCTGGGTTAAACCAGTTTTCAGTGTTGATATATAATACATCTGCTCTTAATAAACCCTGCAGGGTGTTTCTATCTGTGCAAACAGAAGAAAGTCAAATAAATGGGCCTCACAACTGCCACTTGAATGAGCTGCCTATGATCCCCGGGCCCTTTGGTTCCATAGCATGCGTGCTCCTTTCCACCTTCGTTTTAAAGTCTTCCTGCACCCCCATCAGCAGCCTCCTATGGCCAAGAGAAGATACTCATATTCCCTTAAATTATCAGAGTAAGTTCTTGGTTATTTACATGTAAATGAATTGAATCAACTTTTTTGTTTTCTTCTTCTTGAATAGAAACCCATTACAGGATGAAAATATATAGGGAGAGGCAAGTGGACAAACTTCTACTTCATTTATTTGCCTCACTGGAGCTGAATAGCTATTATTTTTTGAAGTTAGTAGCTCTTAAATTTTGGAATATATTTCTGTTCCCCAATATCATGAAAATCAATATTTCTAAGTAACATCATCATCATCTTCATAAGCACTTACAAGGATACTCTATGTGCCAGACACTGAACTGATTTCTTTATATGCACAGATCATTTAATCTTTACAACCACCATATGAGATTTATTACCACTACTACTATTTTTATTATTTTACAAATGTAGAAACGAAGGTTCAGAGAAGTTAACTTGCTCAAGGTTACAAGCACACAGCTTGTAGGTGGTGCAGCAGAAACTCAGAACCCAGCACATCAGACTCCCAAGTCCACTGAATAGTCAACATTCCAGCAATATTTACAGAGCACCTGCCAAACCCCACCATGATTCTAGGCACCAGGTACACAGAGGTAATCAAAACAGACTTGGTGCCTGGAAGAGCTTACAGTTGAGTGGAGGAGACATAGTAAACAAATCAACAGGCCATTTTTTAAAAAAATAAATGTACTTATTTATTTTTGGCTGCACTGGGTCTTCGTTGCTGCGTGAGGGCTTTCTCTAGTTGTGGCGAGCGGGGGCTACTCTTCGTGGCGGTGCGCTGGCTTCTCATTGTGGTGGCTTCTCTTGTTGCAGAGCACGGGCTTCAATAGTTGTGGCACGCAGCCTCAGTAGTTGTGGCCCGGGGGTTTTGAGCACAGGCTCAGTAATTGTGGCGCACGGGCTTTGTTGCTCCGTGGCACATGGGATCTTCCCGGACCAGGGCTCAAACCCTTGTCCCCTGCATTGGCAGACAGATTCTTAACCACTGCGCCACCACTCCGCCAATTTTGTTTAGTGAATGAATTTTTCATGGAAATCATGAGTGCTATGTTTTGTTATGCCTCATTTAGCAACAACAACAAAAAAACACTCTGAAATTCCCCAAAATGAAATTGGTCAAAGATCACAGTCCAAAGAAGTAGGCCAATGGTATTGAAACAAAGGTCAACTTCAAATGTACATGATTAATGGCACATGACAATTTTCTTGGCGGGGAAGACTGTCTAAGGTATCCTGAAGATGAGAGAATAGGGAAAAGGGAATACAATCAGCAAAATCCTTAAAAAAAAAAAATGGAAACAAAAAAGAAGCCAAAAAAGAAGCCAAAGTCAATGGAGCACATAAAATGAATTGCACAGCCTCAGCCTGCTACCATCCTGACCTGGAGAAAGGTGACGTAGAGCGAAGATCAACAGAGAAGAAACAAGTCTCTGAAAACTGGATAACTTGCTGCAAAAGATTTCCTAAGGAAGCAGTGTAAAATAAACTTGGGGAGGAAAAGTCACCGAAGTACCTTCTTAAGAACTCTTTTCACACAGCAGAAGAGCAGAACATGCTGTTGCTTCCATCTCAGCACTTCTGAGCAGTTGTGTCCATATTTCCACAGTTACACAGAACATGTTTATATCTAGGATTAATCACAGCAACTGAGACAAATAATCCTTGACTACAAATCAGAGGAAAGTTTTAGGGCACAAGTTCCACAAGTGGGGATTATGGGGGATCAAAGTAGACTATGTTTGATCTTTTTGTCTTATATCCTAGTAAACTGGAAAACAGGACATCAATGTAATTGCGATGATTGTCAAAAATAACTAAATCAGTATCTCTGACGACGGGGTCCGGACATCAATACGCTGGACTTGGGTTGATTCTAAATTTGCAGCCAGGGTGAAGAACTCTTGGCTTCGGCGAAAGAGCCGGAGGGTTGGAGTCAAGAAACCGGGTGTGAATCGCAGCTAGAAGGTACCAGGCTTGAAACCTTAGAGTGAGTTCCTCACCCCGCTCATTCTGTTTCCTCATCCACAAAATTGAGCACTTCTACCTTATGAGCTCTTGTGAGTATTCGATGGGATTTTGTAAGCCATGTATCTCATGGTGCCCGGTAGAGGGGCCATTAAAGTCGGGGAGAGTGGGTTTTGCACATAGCCCAGTAACTATAAATACATGTCAGATTTGAGTGATTTTGCTAATGGCCACCTATTCAACTGTGCCTGGATAATTAGGAGATGCCAGAATGACTTATTTCTTCTCTCATCACACACACACACACTCAACACATTACACCCACACACACAAGGCAAAAGTATCCAAAGGAAGCTGCAAATAATTTCTAGTTGGGGAACAAAGCACCCAGGACCAGGGGAAAGGGAGAAGAGGGAAGTAAAATATGGTCGTGAAGGGCTAGATGAGGAGCTACAACATCTCAAGGTGCTGACAAGGCAGGCCTAGAACACATGATGAAGAACTGACATCTTAGAACGCCAGACAATACCTTAGCCTGAGAGTGGGACATACCTCTGGCTTGGGACACTGGAAAGAAAAACCAAATGAGTTAAGACATTTCTCCAGAGGAAGACTGGGATCCATCCTGCATTTTTATGTTTCCAAATGATATATAACTGATTCCTTTATAGAGTCCTTATTGTCTGTAGCAAAGTGGTTGCTGCTAAACTCAAGCTATCTAGGCTGAATGTATTTCAGTGTTTCTAGGCTGAATGTATTTCAGTGTTTCCAGTAGTAACAGCTAACAATTATTGAACATTTTCTATGGAGCAGACACTCTGCTAAGCCCTTTAACGTACGTTCAGAGGACAGAAGGTAGATAGTGACTACAGAATGTCATTTAATCTTGCATCTTTCCTTATACTGAGGAAAAAAAAAAACCCGTCCTAGACATTGTGTACCAGAAACTCTAGGGGTCTGGAACACAGCAGTCTGTGTTTTAACAAACCTTCCAGAGGATTCTGATGCCACGTGTTAACTTTGAAGAACCACGGGCGTAGACGGTTCTAAGATCCCTTCCAGTTCTAGAATTCTATTATTTCCTTCATGTCTTCTTATCATTTTACAGATAAGCATGATTTGAGAGTGGGTGGTTTGCTAAGGCACACATGGTTAGGCTAGTGATGGGAACACAACACGGTCTGGTCCTCTGATTCCAAAGCTAAGGCTCTTAGGATCTGTGCTCACACCTGCTGGTGGGACAGTCCCTTTACTAATAAACAAGAATTTACCAAGCAACTTCTTTGAGGAAGAAACACTGGGGGAAGCAAATGTGACAAGCTTGCTATCGTCACATCTTGTACCTTTCAGTGAAGGATCCAGAAAAGTGCACAGCTATCTGTTAAAAAGTTAAAACACACACACGGACACGCACACACACAATACAGGGTGCTCAGTTAAATTTTAATTTCAGAAAACCGACAGAAAAATTTTAGCGTTAAGTATTCCCCCTATTATATCTAGGCCATAATTATACTAAACCAATGTACTCGTTGTTCATCTGAAATTCAAACTTCGCTGAGTGTCTTGTATATTATCTGGCAACCCTGCTGTGTGATAGGTTTCATGGCAGAGATTCAAAGTAGAAATTCAGAAGAGAGAGAGAGCTCTGGGAACAATTAAAACCAAGATATAAAAAACGGTGAAGAGATAGAACACTGAGATAACTCCAAAGAAAGATCACACCTAGTTGTGCAGTTAAGGAAGAATTGGGAATTCCCTGGCAGTCCAGTGGTTAGGACTCCACACTCTCGCTGCCAAGGGCCCGGGTTCAATCCCTGCTCAGGGAACTAAGATCCCACAAGCCGCATGGAACGGCCAAAAAAACAAAGGAAGGGCTCACAGGCGGTATTTGCACTTGACCTTAGAGGTGAATAGAGTTTGCCTTTATGTGAAGGAGCAGAGATGGCATTTCAGGCCAAGGTAACGGTGTGAGCAAGGGCACGGAAGTGGGGAAAAGTCAAGTTATAGTTCCATCTAGTTAAGAACAGTGAATTGGATTAGAAGTGGATTAGAAGCCAAGTTTTTCTGTTTCCAGAGCCTATGCCTATAACATTCTACCACTGAGAGGAGACCCAGGTCACACAAGGTAGAAGCCAGGGACAATGGTTGGCTGGGAACAGACTGCCCAGGGACTAGAACGCCAGGCTGAATCCTGTGGGCTTAATTAAGAATAACTCAGTATGAGGAAAGATGCAAGATTAAATGACATAATATGAATTATGCCCTTAGCACAGTGCTTGTCACATAATTAGCACTTAATAAATGTTAGTTATTGTTGTTACAGGTTAGTTAGTGATCCTCAGAGTGTGGTCCCTGGACCAGCAACGTCAGCCTCAGCTGGGAACTTGTTAGAAATGCCAATGCTCAAACCCGTCCTAGACATTGTGTACCAGAAACTCTAGGGGTCTGGAACACAGCAGTCTGTGTTTTAACAAACCTTCCAGAGGATTCTGATGCCACGTGTTAACTTTGAAGAACCACGGGCGTAGACGGTTCTAAGATCCCTTCCAGTTCTAGAATTCTATTATTTCCTTCGAGTGTATACATCTATCCAAGGCCCAAGGAAATCATTATTATTCACCCAATGTTGTTCCACAAACATTTATTAAATCTCTCTTTATACCGGGACCTGGGGATAAAAAGAAAAACAAGACATAGCCTAAGGCCCGTAGTAGTTTACAGTTCATCTCATGACAATTTATACGTTTAAAATCGTTATTTGTCCAGTTTTCTATATTTGTTCATGGATACTTGAGGTTCACTATAAGAAAACAATATCTTTCTTTTAAAAAGTATTTTCTTGTAGTTACAATTTGAGGAAGATGTTAGCTAAGTGACCTTGAATCTCAGTTTCTTCAATTCTAGAACAGGATTAATAATATCTCACTAATTTGTTGTGAAGATTAATATGATAAAATGTGATGACATGTATGAAATGACATAGTTGGTTACAGATGCCCGGTAATAATCAGTAGATCTCAATTTGAATGTAGTTTATAACTAAGTATCGTTGCTGAGCATTGATTTGGCTTTATGGTATATATTATTGACATACAAAGTAGAGAAAAAATAGATCAATTCATGATACATTGAAATCTAGCTCCTGAAACTTCTCAAAAGTGTCATCACTTTCACTTTCTTTTCTCTAGAATTCAGGCAATTAAGACCCTCAGAAGAAACTTTGTACTTCAGAGATGTCAGAGAACTAGCTGGTGTTTATCCAAAAGGACTTTTGATTAAGCAGACAGATGAGTTTCACCCCTTTTGTTTAAAATCCAGAACCTACCCAGAGCTTGAACTGGAAATGAGGTTCCTTGCAGTTTCCAAAATTCAATTCGACAAATATCAAAGACCGTGATGGACTGCCTTTGAAGTCCGCAGCTTCTTCAATGAGGGGGGCTCGCTCAGAGCCTGAAAACTTTCTACACGTGGGGAGAAAGATAGCAACAATCAATCTGTTGATATGAAACATTGTGTCTGCTTTTTGTTTATCCACCAGAGCTACTAAAGAGTGTTTTTCCTGAAACTCTTCAGGTAGAGATCTGAAATGTGAACCAAGATTTCACTGCGCCAATAAGTCCCAGGCAGGGAGGAAAGGTCTGCTAAAAGGCTAGTCTGTCACCTTATCTACAGATGGGAACATTCCTGCTATTGACTGAATCATCACTTCTCTGGGCACTAGAACGTCTGTCCTGTTCCTCACCCTTCCCCAGCCCCAATCTAAGTGGCTTCTCACTTGTCTCTGAATCAGGTAAGCCTTGGAGTTCTAACAAGGCAGTATAGTCCCAGGTCCTATGAAGTGAGATAGCAAATCAAAATAAGAATGTCATGGGCACTTCGATGTTGAAAACTTCAGCTAAAGAAAAACGCACAACCTAAAAGTTGTGAGTTAAGTTTTATTCAGTGACCTTACTGAGCACTCAGTCCAGACTTCAGCCTCTCGGTGACTGGCACATAGTAAGTGCTCAGTAATTTTCCTGGAATGAAAAAGAGTGAGAGTAGTATATGACAGGTGACAAGTAGGTTGTACAGAAAACAAGGTGAGTGACTGAAGAGTTTGAGAGAAGGAGGAGATCATAGTGGGCCGGAGCATCCAACAACATCCTCATTTTACATAAGAGAAAACCGAGGCACAGGGAGGTTAAATATGTTGCCCAAGGTCACACAGCTAATAGTAAGTAGTAGAGGTAAGATTTGAATCAAGTTGTCAGACCCCAGGCTCTACCTGTATAAACCTTTTGTATTTTAACTGTTATGTACTTAATTTACAGAATATAAAAATACATATATGAACCAGTGATTTCATGGATAGTCTTGTTTAGAATGACGATAAGAAAGCAATGATGGGCTTCCCTGGTGGTGCAGTGGTTGAGCGTCCGCCTGCCGATGCAGGGGACACGGGTTCGTGCCCTGGTCCTGGAAGATCCCACATGCTGAGGAGCGGCTGGGCCCGTGAGCCATGGCCGCTGAGCCTGCGTGTCCGGAACCTGTGCTCCGCAACGGGAGAGGCCACAACAGTGAGAGGCCCGCGTACCGCAAAAAAAAAAAAAAAAAAAAAAAAAAAAAAGAAAGAAAGAAGCAATGAGTCAATTTAAAGAAAATAACAGAAGGAGAGTGGTTGTCTGAAAGGACAAAAATCAGGAAGGTGGACTGCTAATGACTAATTAATGATTATCTTCATAAAACACATAATTAACGATGATAAAATGTAACAGACTTGTAGTTTACATACCTGCACAGATAGCTGATGAGGTGTGCTCTATCTTCAGGTTGACTCGACTCAGTGAAAATGTATTGACTGGTTAAACTTTGTTACTGTAACCTTAGGACCTCTCATTCTACTGTCAGTAAATTCCTTTACACTTTGGACCTTGGCCTTAGACACTTTTACCTTTTCCTCCCCTTTCATTTCTCTGCACTACTGAACACCTATACCTTTCTCTTTAACCTAGCTTTTCACCCTCTCAAGGAAAGTTTGCTTCCTAATTTCTCCTATATCTCAGTCAAGAAAGGACACATTCTCATTACCCCCCACTCCACTGTTGCTTCTGGATCATCTCTGCATAACTTTCTACCTGTTAAACTCAACAGTCTCTCCTCTCTTGAAACTCATGTCAGATTATCACTTTCTCTCCATCTTTGCCCTGCTGTCCACCAACTTTCAAGTTACTTTTCCACACTCTGAAGACTCTGACCCCAACAATATTTGAGTGTGACTGCCCTTCTTGAAAAATCTCTTCATCTTTTCTTTGCTGACTTTGTGTGTCTCCACTGAAAAGGAGAGATTTCTTCAAGGCCCCCCCTCTTTTTCCTTTCTCCTCTCTCCCTGGTGACCTTCATGTCTTCAACCATTACCTCTTGTCAAATGCCTCTCAAAACCACATGTCTGGCTCAAACTTCTTCTGAGCTACAGGCTGGAATTTCCAAATGTCTCTTTGCAATATCTCCAAAATATCCTGTCAGCTCAAACCGTATATGAAAAAAAAAAAAAAAAAAAAAAAAGAATAAGCTCACTGTCTTCCTTCTAACCCTGGTTTTCCCCCTGTGCCCCTTGTCCCAGTGAATGGTAGTGGTATAGAAGAGAATAAAGCCTCTCTTTCATCATCCCCCAACATACCTTTGGTCACTATGCCTCTTCAGTGGATCACCGTCTTTCTGTTCTTACAGTTGCTCAACCAGACTATCCTATGTGCCTTACTTCTCAGGTCATACTTCATCAGTTAACAGAACAGACTATTAGACTAACGCTAGAATACGGCATACTCTCTCTCGGGTCTCTTCCAAGTGTCAATTTTGTCTATAGCCTGGAGTTTAAATTGCTTGATTTGAAAGCCAACAATCTCTCCCAACCGATTTGTCCCCTCCTCTCTTTCTGTACACACCCTATTGTAACCAACCCAGAGTTCCTGATGTCACCTGAAGAAACCATTCATTCTTCAAGAAGTACAAGAAGTATTTTTTAAGTACTTGGTATTAGCCCACCTCTGTCTTAAGTGTTGGCAATATAATGGTGAACATGACCTCTGCGTTTAGATTTAGATGATACAAGCAATGAAAATACAGTGTTGTAAGCACCGATCTAGGAAGATAGCTGGGTACTATGGGCATTCATCTAGAGGCTTCTGACTACACAGGGACAAGATCTGGGGAGTAGGAAGATACGGAAGACTTCCTGAGCTGAGACCTGAAATGTAAATAAGAATTATTCAGATATAATATGGGAAGGGAGTGTCTATTACAAGAGAAGAAAATGTATGCATAAAGAATTGGGGCAAGAAGGGATGGCCAGAGAAAGGGAACTGAGAATAGAGATTAGAGAAGAAGAAGGAAACACAAGATGTTGTAGAAACCAAAGGAGGAGTGAGAAGACAAGAGCAGACCATAGCATCCATGTTGCCAAGAGGTCAAATAAGATGAGGATTAAAGAGTGTCCATTGGATCTGGAATGGAGAATTCATTGAGGACCTGGCCAGAAGCCCTCTGAGCAAGTGATGTAGATAAAGGCTAGATCACAGTGGAGAGAGAAATGAATTAAAAGTGAGGCATTGGAATTACAGACAAATCTGAGGAAATTCAAAAAACACTACATCTTTATGCTGTATCCTCATTTACACCACTTTCCTCCTCTCCTGCTTCTTTCCCTATTTTACCTATACTGTCATCCCCAATTCTCTTCCTATTGAAAGCCTAGCCGTTTTTTTAAAGATCAAATCAAATAAAATCTTTTTTTAAATTTTTTTCCATCTATTGCCTTATTTTATTTTATTTATTTATTTTTTAAATAACAGAACATACTTTAAATTTTATTTATTTATTTATTTATTTTTGGCTGCTTTGGGTTTTCGTTGCTGCACGCGGGCTTTCTCTAGTTGCAGCGAGCGGGGGCTACTCTGCTGCGGTGCGCGGGCTTCTCATTGTGGTGGCTTCTCTTGTTGCGGAGCACGGGCTCTAGGCTCGCGGGCTTCACTACTTGTGGCTTGAAGGCTCAGTAGTTGTGGTGCACGGGCTTAGTTGCTCCGCAGCATGTGGGATCTTCCCAGACCAGGGCTCAAACCCGTGTCCCCTGCATTGGCAGGAGGATTCTTAACTGTGCCACCAGGGAAGTCCCCAAATACGATCTTTTTTTTTTTTTTTTAAACATCTTTATTGGAGTATAATTGCTTTACAATGGTGTGTTAGTTTCTGCTTTATAACAAAGTGAATCAGTTATACATACACATATGTTCCCATATGTCTTCCCTCTTGCGTCTCCCTCCCTCCCACCCTCCCTGTCCCACCCCTCTAGGTGGTCACAGACCTACTAGAGAATGGACTTGAGGATATGCGGAGGGGGAAGGGTAAGCTGTGACAAAGTGAGAGAGTGGCATGGACATATATACACTACCAAACGTAAAATAGATAGCTAGTGGGAAGCAGCGGCATAGCACAGGGAGATCAGCTCGGTGCTTTGTGACCAAATACAATCTTATTTTGAGCTTCCCTGCACTCCTGGCAGTTAAAATGGATTACTCAGTACTGGCTACATAAATCTTTGCTGAATTAGCAAACTGTTCCCATCGCACTGATCCTATGGAATTTCCTTTGTATGTCTGTTATAGCACTGACTTCTTATCCTTGTAATCTATTTAGTCATACACACCTGTCTCCCTGACTATACAACTTGATGATGAACTAGCTATGTATTAGTCACCTTTAAACCTCTCATAGTTTCTAAGTGCGTTGGACAGTGGCGTCATCCAAATTGAACTCTACTGACTGTTCTCCAGCTTGCATTGATGTAAGCACATGCTATGTATGCCATGATCTTTGTCCTTGGAGACAGTGGTTTTTAATGGTATCTATAATCCTAGGATTTGCTAGAGTCATCTTTAACCTCTCAAAATCTTTCCACTATTATTCATATGCTTTACATATTCTAAATTCTATGCAATGTTATCAGATTGGATCTCTGTATGAATGAATACTCTACGAGCCAACTTTCTGATTCAAGGAAAAATAACCCACTCAAATTTTAAGCTCAGAAGACTCAAGTAGCAACTCATTAATGAAATTAAGTTAATATTCTCACATATACTTCTTTCCAAAGAACAACCTAGGAAATGTTAAACCAAGCCAAAATAGAAAAATGACATTGAACTTTTGGGTTTCTAAGGACTAAAACCAAAAGAATAAGTCATATTCTTAAATTCTAAGTACTTGATGATTATTTGGATTTGATTGATTTGAAGAGTGCAAGGACCATACAGTGTTCGATGGATTTATTATGTTGTAGACTGAAAGACTTCCAAAAACTTTCAAAAATTTAGTAGTTGGGGAAATTAAGAACAACTTAAACTCTGTTAAATTCATACAACTGATAAACTCCAGTTTTAAAATATTTTAGAATTTATATTAGCATGTCACATAATTCTTCTGCAATGGAATCTGGAACTTTTGTCACCTCCTCCCTTTCAAAGCCCCACCTTTCACCGCATTTTAAAGAAAAAGCACAGAAATAGCCAACTCATCTCTGGGTCACTCAATAGAATTGGGATTAAAGTCCAAAGCTCCATTTCTTTAGAAAACAAAATTAAGAAGCAACTATGGTTAAATGTTAATATCTGACAAAACTGGGTAGTGGGGACCCAGGCAATTGTGATATTACTCTCTGTTATTTTCCCTTGGTGTGAAATGTTTCATACCTTTAAAATGAGAGGGAAAATATCCATGTCATCCAAAATTACTGGAGAGCTCAATAACAAAGAATTTCTTGTACTGATTCTTAGTTACCCAATTTCTGTACTTGCCCCATGAGCACTTAGGGCAGAGCTATTTCTTCAGTTTCCAGAGGAAGAAACAAAAGTAGTTAAGAGAAACCAAATGACTCTGGAGTAAGAGTAGGTGCAAGTTCAAGTCAGAGTTAAAATTCCTGGAGTATCAAAGGACAAGAGGCTGCCTCCAAATACTGAAAGCATAATAGACATTCAATTAGCACTGATTTGATTAATTGGTTGCTTGTTTAACAGGAACAAGAGCTCAGCTCCTTGAGAAAGATGGCAGATGTCATCTTTCATTCATCACTGACCATGGCAGTGCTGGACCAGACTCGGGCGACCTTTATGTGACTTCAGGAGTGGTGAGAGTTTAATGTGGAAGCAATCGCACTCTCAAGGGGCCGTGCATTTATAAGGTGACTTACCTGGGGTTATGGGTACTGTTAATAGCCTCCGTGTGGAGCAAAGTTAATAAGTCCAATGATAGGAAGAACTACAGAACCTAAGGACAAGAAAGAGAAAAAAATATCCCCAAGGAAATTAACGTCCAATCTCCCTCATTTTGCAGCATTTCTGTTGCCAAAGAGGTGACTAGATGGTGCTGATTTGGTTGGTGGAAGAGCCCACAAAACAAGAGAGGGAATGCATGGTGGTCCCAGTCCAGCTCTTTAAATCTCTGTCCTTCAGTTTAATACAGCAGCATTTATTAAGCATGAGCTTTTACTGAGCGCCAAGAGTAAGATACTACACTGTCTTTTCTCCCTCACCTTCTCAATGTGTTATCTCTCTATCAATCCTTCTCAATCAATCCCAATCTCTCTCTCTCTCTCTCTCTCTCTCTCTCTCTCTCACACACACACACACACACACACACACACACACACACACACACACATTCCCAATATTGCTAGCAATTTGTTCTGCCTCCAAGAAACCCATGTTCATAGTCTATGAGGCATCACTTTAAGCAGCTGTAGGGAGTTGAATGAGCCAAGGAAAGCCAACCTCAATAAGGAAAGACATTGGCTGAAAAAACAAACTGAGCTCTTGTCAGGGCTCATTTCCTAGAGGCTGTCTTCTTAGGATCCCTTAGCAGTGCTAACTCATAACTAAATCGCTACAATCAGCTGACCTTCCTCAGCAGCGACGCACACAACCTGGGCCCACCTTTCTAGGTGCCAGCTGTTCAGCTCATCCCCAGCGTCCTTGACTGATGCCTCCTTCTTCTCTCCAACATCATGTCCCACAGCTCATGAAACCCTGCCTCCAACAGGCAAGTCCAGGCTCATCTTGGACCTCTTCTTTCTCACATGCATCTCGGTTCATGTTCTCCTGGGAAATCTCCCTGTATCCACCCCACACAACACATCCTCCCAGTCCTCACATCACTGCAGGCATAACCTCTAGAAAACTTCCCTGGACCTCTCAGCTCCTCAGCTGAAAGGAGGACTTTTGTGGCATTGACAGCCTATCCCCACTCTGGATAGTTACTACATAAGCCTCTCTGCAGGACTGGTCACCTGTCTCCCTTAACCAGACTGAAATCTTCCTTTAAGCTGAAACCCTGACTTGCCCCGGACTGGAACAGTACGGTGAACCATGCCAGAGTTGCCAGTACTCATCTTACCCATCCCCTGTTGACTATTGCTACTGTGGGATGAGAATAGCTGAGAAGAGGGTCTTGCAATTCAAGGATATGGGGCAGATCCGAGAATCCAGAGATGTTATGACTTAGGGACCACATGAGTCCATGATACATATAGAATTTCCCTTAGTTTTGTCTTAACCAAGGGCCATTACACGGTGCAGGAGGATTCTAGTGACAAAGGCACAGGTAATATGTTCACTGAAGCTTCTTGGGAAAAGCGTAGTTCAAATGCATCCTCTTAGAGCGAGAGGGGTCAGAGTCACAAGAAGCAAGAGGGAAGAGATATGGGAACATATGTATATGTATAACTGATTCACTTTGTTCTAAAGCAGAAACTAACACACCATTGTAAAGCAATTATACTCCAACAAAGATGTTTAAAAAAAAAAAGAAGAAGCAAAGATGTGCATGTGTCTATGTGCGTGAGCACGTGTGTGACTGCTGTTTGCAGGAGTGGTTCCTACATGGAGGTGGCATTCATGTGCCCTCCCTGGGCAGCCACAGCCCTGGTTGGAGCCAGGATTCCACTCCAGCCAGGGCTGAGGATGGGAAGGTCCTCAGGGAATCCTGAAGCCTGCAGCTGGAAAGGACTTAGCAAGAAGCCCAGGCCCCCCCATTGCACAATGGAGAGGTAGGACCTGGAGATGATGCTGAGCTTGGACCAGACTCTGGGTGAGAGAGAATGTCAGCTCAGACTCTGTTCCTGACCTGAGTGGGGTGGGGCACAAATGCCTGCCGGCAGCCTTCTTTGTCACCTATAAAACACCACCAATGACCGAGAGGAGGAATCATGAGGCTCACGCTCTCACTAAGTCACCCTCCCAGGCTGGGCCGTATACAGTGTCTTTCCAAACCTTGCCCCTGGGACTGGCAGTAGAATTTCTCCTCCACACCTCCATGAGAAGGAGCCAGAGAAAGTTAGAGAAGGTTTCAAGAAGGGCAATGAATGAACAGGTGGGAGAAAGGGCTGCACAGAGGAGAGGGCGTGTAAGATGAGCCAAAGGAAAGCCAAGGTCAGCCCTGGACACATGATGGCAAAGACCAAGTTGAGTAATGCTTTTCTCCTCTCTGCAGGGGAGGAGAGTCAGACCAGGCAAGTTCTAGGAGTTGCCTCTGAACACCCCAGCCTGCTGTGTCCTTTGGTTTCCGTGACCTGGAAATGGTGGGTGAGGGGATGGCATGGAGGCAAAGCTGGTGGTGGGATGAGTCCCAGACACACACAGTCAGGGCCCCCGAGTGAGTCCATCCTTCCCAAGCAGGCTGCCGTCACTGTATCTGAGGGACCAAAGCTGGGCCAGACCTCAGAATAGGAGACCTCCTTCAGGACTTCTGGTCAACCTTTGGTCTGAACTTGTCTAAGACCAAGACTTCCTATGGCTCAGCCAGCCTAATCCTCCTAAAAAATGCTTTCATCTCACCGCTCCCAGAATCATATCACTCTCCTGGCTCCAGAGTGCCTCCTGCTTCAAGTCTCAACTTCTCTGCTCCCTTCCAGGCGCCCCTAGTTCAGCCCTGCCTCCTTCCCCATCCTCAGATCCCTCCCGTCGTTGCACACTCACTCTGGCTGCTCACTGCTAACCCCCTTGCCTTTCTCTCACCTCTCTTACCCAGGAAATCCTGTCTTCTCCCCCTGCCTAAAAATACTCTGCTTATCCACTCAAACGTGGCTTGGTCTGACTTCTCCCATGAATCCTGCTTCTTCACGAATTCACATGGATCTCTCCCTTCTCAAAATGTCATTGTAACAATCCAGAGCGCACCCGGCAATGAAGACTCTGAGATCTGGGGAAAGAGAGCTCCCAGGCAGCAAGATGAAGAGTCAATGGTCTGATTCCCAAGTCTGCTGGGCAGGTTCACAGAGGGCATCTGATAGTCCGTATGACATCATTGTGCCCATTAGAAAGAGGTGCCCCACCTGCACAGCAGTACACAGCAGCCCTGGTGCCAATCCCTCACCTGCTGCCCACTAGCTGTGTGCCCTGAGGCAACTCCTTAATTTCTATGAGCCTCAGTTCCTCCTCAACTGTAAAATGGAGGTAATATTGCCTACCCCACTGGGTTATTCTAAGAGTTAAGTATGAAAGCGGATGTAAAGTGCTCAGCATTTGAATCCATGGAGCAGTCACTAAATGTTAGCTATTACTGTCATGAGCCTTCACTACCTCATTGATGAGCTGTCTCTAGAAAAAGGAAAGGTCTTCAGTAATTTTTTAAGACAGCAGCTGATGCCTCTGCCTCTTTCTCTTCTTTTTTCTTTGCCATCATATCACCACATCCCATAATTGGCAATTTCAAAGACCCTGGAACCAAAAATAATACAGCTGTGGGGAAAAACTACATCTGAGGAGTAAGAAGAATCAGATTTAGCCTAAGACAATCCAGACATCAGGAATACAAGAGAGAGAAAAAAATTAACCTCTAAAATGGGAGAAAGGGAGTGAGAACATTGTCCTTAAAGCCAGTATTCGAGAGTGGGGAGGTATGAGCACAAATGAAATGGATGTGGAAGCCGAGGCATTATAGGGCTGACTTGGGCAGTTCGTAACGATTAAATGAATTGACTTTGGAGTTTGACACCATAGGGTTCAAATCTTCAATTTGCTCCTTACTAGCAGTGTGATATTGGACAAGTTGCTTAAGCCCTCTGTGCCTTAAATTTCCTTTCTAGGGATGGTAGATGAGTGGAATCAATTAAGGGAGATAGAATGGTAAGTGTCCCATATTTGATAGATATTCAATATATAAGAGGCCCTCTGTGGCATCCACTGAGAGGAGAAATCTCTGCCCATTTTTCAGCCATGGGACCATTAATAAACCTTACCATCTCCTCCAGAATAAAATCATCCCTGAACTGAGTCAGGGTTCAGGACCACCAGGATTCACATTGAGGAGGAAGCAGGAAACATAGGGACAGTTGCATGCTTCACAGTAAATATGTGATGCCTTGTCAAGTATCTGACACATTAACTTTTGTTGAAGGCATGCATAAACAAGCAGTTAGTATATAATTTAGCCTGGAATATTACTTAACCAGAGCAGAATTCATAATCCTGATGAGGATTTATTTTGCATTTTTTATTATGAATAATTTATACAAAAGTAGAAAACTTTCATAAACCTCAGCGTATTTATCACCCAGACGCAACAACAGTCAACTCATGGCCAGGCTTGTTTCACAGACATCCCACTCTCTCCCTGCCCAAAGCCAAATTATTTTGAGGCAAATCCAAAATACCATAGCATTTCCTGATGAGGATATATTTTTTGTAAAGGAAAGGGAGAAGGGACACATACCTTTTATATAAGTTTTACTTTTCCTAAAACAAGGCATGCATGGCAAAGAGGAGGCAGGATGAGTAGAAAGTGACTAATTCTAGCCCTTTTTTTCTTGTTGTTGTACACGGGCCTCTCACTGTTGTGGCCTCTCCTGTTGCGGAGCACAGGCTCCGGACGCACAGGCTCAGCGGCCATGGCTCACGGGCCCAGCCGCTCCGCGGCATGTGGGATCCTCCCAGACTGGGGCACGAACCCGTGTCCCCTGCATTGGAAGGTAGACTCTCAACCACTGCGCCACCAGGGAAGCCCTCTAGCCCTTTTTAATTGCTTCTCCACTTTATATTTACACCATTTATTCCTTATTATTGCTGTTACGTATGTTGCCCTGTAATGTGTAGCTTTAATTGCCTCACTTGGATTTGTTTCATCAACTCCAATGGAATCGAAAAAACATAGTTAGCAAGAACCATGTTTTCCTCTCGCTGAATTTAATGTACGTTCTAATGTTCTGTATGACATCTGGTCTACCTTTCCATGTCCCTTTCCTCTTAACGTCCTGCCTTCCACCCTCACCAATCTCCTAACCTCCTAATAACTTCCTAACTTCCTTCTATCAATCCCATTAACATTGACTGGGCACAGACCCTGGCGTACAGTAGACAAAATGAAAATGAGATGGGAACACCTAGCAGACCATTGGAGGTTGAAAGCTGGCAGGAAGGTGGTGCATGCAGCTGAGTCTTAAAGGATAAGAATGAATTAGCCGATAAAGGAGGAGGTGGAAGGCGGTGAGGGTGCAGGAAGATCATTTTAGGAGGAAGCAGCCTTGACAAGGGTCTAGGAAAGAAATTTGGGGTCTCTTTGGGGAACTGCAAAATGTACCATGTAGCTGGACCAATAAATTTGAGGGGCTAAAGCGGGGAGAATAATAAGGGTTGAAAAGGTAGAATTAAACATAGTCCAGTCTTTGGAGAACAGTAGCGGCTGGTTAGGGTGGGGGCTTGTTGGAGTAGGGCTGGTGGGAGTGAAGAGAGCTGATATGATGGACACACTGCTAGGATGCACTCTCCAAGTACCTGGAAGTCTTTTCAAGTCCTACAGCATCTCCTGGGAAAGCATAACCTCCCAAGACTGGCATATCTTTTTGCTAGTTTACTAAAAACTTGTTCCTCCCCCAAATATTTTTTTTCTTGATATAGAACCTACACGTCAAAGTAGGCATAATATCCAAAGCAGGTACTTTTATTTTGTTTGCAAACATTTGTTTTCCCTGAAAATATTTTCAAAACAGAAACTAGACCAGACCTTATTGTTATTATTATTATTTTAAAATAAATGTTATTTATTTATTTTTGGCTGCATTGGGCCTTCATTGCTGCACGTGGGTTTTCTCTAGTTGCGGCGAGAGGAGGCTACTTTTTGTTGCGGTGCACGGGCTTCTCGTTGAGGTGGCTTCTCTTGTTGCAGAGCACGTGCTCTAGGCACACGGGCTCAGTAGTTGTGGTGCACGGGCTTAGTTGCTCCGCGCCATGTGGAATCTTCCCAGACCAGGGCCCAAACCTGTGTCCCCTGCATTGGCAGACGGATTCTTAGCCACTGCGCCACCAGGGAAGTCCCAGACCTTATTATTTTTATCTATTTCTTTTACTTGGTGCAGCAAAACAAATGCTAATTAGGATGGAAAGGTGGTGATGTGGACAAATCATTTTTATGGTGGTGGTTGTTTTTATCAGGTTGACTGTATCTGTAATGCACCTGTGGAAATATATTTGGAAGTTCACTTCATAGCCCTTGAGCTGTTTAATCGTGTAGCTGAGGCTTTGAGTTAGATTTGTAAAACTCAGAATGAAATCAATTGACCACTGAATTGGAGTGCAAAGATAATCATTGCCATGGAATTATCTATTCTTTCGTCACTTCCCCAATTTGCTAAGCAGTTGAAAATTCCACTTTGCACTGAGTTGTTGCACTTGATTACTTTTAGAGCTCAAGGGCTGGAGGGTTGTTTTTAAGTTTCATGGGTCATGAATTTGAATTGCAGTGAAGTATGCAATAGAGCACTTTGGAGTGAGAAGTGTGATTAAATGAGCTCTAAGCTTCCTTCCATTTACATAATATTCTAGTTCCTGGACCACAGAGATCTGGAGCTACTAAATTTAACTATCTATAACTATATCTATATCTATATCTATATCTATATATTAGTATTATCACTTTTAATGTTCTATAAAAAGGGAAAGGCTATTTTCTACCTGAGCCCTAGTATGATCAAGAAGAGACCATGTACCATGGGACAGGCTGCTTTCTGACGGACCCCTCCCCTCCAGGGGTGCGGGGCAGAGCCAGAAGTGGGCTGGAGTTAGAATTAAACTAAATTTCAGGAAGATGACTCAACGACAAGTTTGGATGGTAGAGGTAAGAGTTTGACCATGTTGAGATCTCGTTTCATATTTTATGATATTTACATTCAGGGACCACAAAGAATCTTGTTCCAGGATAATTCCAGTTCCCCTGCATCCAGAAGTGACTTCATTTCCACTCACTTGCTCCCCCTTTGAATCAGGGGCTCACTCACCTGTCTTCCTCAATTCCCATGGTTTTCTATGCCCTGATTGTATTGTCTTGCTTGATCGCCATCCACCCACCTCTCATCCTCATCTGTAAAGGCAAGTGTGCCCCCAACTCCAGGGATAGATCTGATCTTAGGGGAGGAAGGGCTCTTTGGGGAGAACTTGGAGCCTAAAATTCCTGTCTTTAAATACTCCACTCTCAAACCATCATGAGTGGGTTTCTACCCCTATTTCCATCTTTGAGGGGCTGCTGGCCTTCTAGGTACTAACATCCTACTCTCTGGGCTTTGGCTCATCTCCCACCCTACTCCTGCTTGGGGCCACCACTGATTTTAAACTGGGAGGTCTTGAAAATTGTCCTTGTGACCTACAAGTTCTAGATCCCTGGGACACACACCCTCTGGAACCCTCCTCCATCTGTCTCCCAGCTGGGCTCCCACGTGGACCTTCAGGTTCTGTCTTGACTCAAGCTAAGCTTATAATCCATAATTCCCTTAGCCCCTGCCAGGCCTAAGACCCTGGACTTGGTTTCAGGCCAAGGAGAAAGTGAAGGTGAAATCTCTGGCTCTGACAAAGCCCTGCCTCAGTTATCAGCTCCACATCATCACTTTCTGATTGCTTTTCCCTGTATCACTTTTCTTTCTTGTATGTCCAAATGCTGGTCTCTGACCCAGAGCTTGACCTGATGATCATGGTA
Source organism: Kogia breviceps (assembly GCF_026419965.1). NCBI lineage: Eukaryota > Metazoa > Chordata > Mammalia > Artiodactyla > Physeteridae > Kogia > Kogia breviceps. The sequence continues at coordinate 79,691,357 of NC_081319.1, forward strand.
AGTGTCTGTCTTATGCTTCTTGCTTCCTTGGAACTCTCAGGGCCTCTTTAGCCACTGGGATATTACCTTACTCTGATAGATGGCTCAGATGTGCTCAAACCTCCCTAGTCACAACCAACAGCAGCTGTGGGCTAAGGACTTCTGACCCCCAATCCAGAGTTCTTTCTAGGATGCCACAATGTTATGATTTATACCAGTGCCCTAACTTCCCACCTGAAAACCACAGGCTCCCTGGATGATGTCCAGTGTTCCCTACAAAGGTAAGGGCTACAATTCTGGCTAAACAAAAGATCACATTTACTTTTCTCAAGTCAAAGGTCAAGATAGGACCTTGCTGCATCTACAGGACTGTACAAATGAGTTGGAAGCCCCAGTGGCCCAGGTGTTGCAAAAGTCTGAGATTCTATGATATAGTCAGTGCAGGTTTATGACTCATGATACCTTATTTCATTTCTCTGAAATTGGCAAACCTTCAATCAAATATACAGATAGAAACATAAATCAGGATAACATCACTTCCCAAGTGTTCTTGTTTAATCATATGTTCATAACAGCACTTCCCAAATATTCTTGATTAATCATACATTATATATTATGTTCAAAGCCATGAAGAACTGATTAGTTGCAGGTGGGTTCATCAGTGCAATTAAGCCATAAGATGTTGCCCCAATTGTGCTTGGTAGGGTATCGATTCCTAGCAGTTACATAATATTTTAAATTTTTAATTAATTAATTACTTAATTAATTTGTCTGCACTGGGCTTTTCTCTAGTTGAGGCGAGCGGGAGCTACTTTTTGCTGCGGTGCACGGGCTTACTCATTGCGGTGGCTTCTCTCGTTGCGGAGCACGGGCTCTAGATGCGTGGGCTCCAGAGCGTAGGCTCAGTAGGTGTGGCGCATGGACTTAAGTTGTTCCGCGGCATGTGTGATCTTCCCGGACCAGGGCTCGAACCCGTGTCCCCTGCGTTGGCAGGCGGATTCTTAACCACTGCACCACCAAGGAAGCCCGCTAACAGTTACATAACATTTTACAGCAGGGTTATGTGTCCTAAAGCAAGTCTGCAGGGTTGAGTGGGGCTGGCTATAGCAAAATCACAGTTGCAGATGCCCAGATTACCTCCCTGTAAGATTTATGCATCAGATCTGGGGTGAGGCTCCAGAAGCACTCTCTTCACGAGCTCTTAAGTCAGCAGCTGTGCAAGCTGACTACACATTGGCACATCCTGGGAGCTTTACAAAATGCTCATGTCGGGGTCCCATCCCTGAGAGGCTGACATAATTGGTCTGGAGTTTAGCTTGGGCACTGGATTTCTCAAAGCTCCTCTGGCTGATTTCAGTTGCTGTCGATTCTGACCAGGATTGGATTGCCTGACGGTGGAAATCTCTTTAGATCATCAGAGATTTTTTTTCCTTCTCTCCTGTGGAATTGGTGTAAGCTTCTCCCGTATCAGTGCTCTTTGCAAGCCTCTTTGAAACCGAAGCTTAATCTCAGGCTCCTCAATGTGATCTGGGGGTCAGCAGCATCCATGCCACCCAGGCATCCCTCTCCCTGGCCAACAACTGAAAAAGAATCTGTGCTGTAACAAGATCCCCAAGTGTTTCATTGCTTATTAAAGTTTAAGAAGCACAGCAAAGTGGCCTCAAACTATGCATTTCTAAAAGCTCCCGGATGTAGTTCGCCTGGTCCCCAGTCCCCAGTGGCAAGGATCTAAAGCACTTTTCTCAGTGTGACCCAATGAGGGTTTCCAGAAAAATTGTGTGGAAAGCTCGATCTCCACGTCACCACAAATCTCCTGAATCGAACTTTCTGGGAATCTGCCTATTTAGCAGCCTGCTCATTCCTACACGATGCTTACTTACATGAAAGGTTCAGAAGCACTGAAGTACGTCCAAGTTCTCCTCAGAGGAGGAATCATTCTCTTTGAAAACCAGCCTCACCTAGTTGTGTCAAAGCTCCTCTGCATTTAGCCTAAGTTGGCCTAGAGAAGACAGTATGACTCTCTACAGAAAAACAGTCTCTTGCTTAGCCTTTCAAACCACTGAAGGCAGTCTTTCCCGTCTCCATGGATCTTCCTCATCAAGTGTAGATTTCCCAGCCACTGATCCCGATTCTGTTTCTTAACTCTTCCCCCCAACCCCACAGTGGAGACCTTCCAGTTCAGCAGACTCCTCAAAGCAGAGCAGCTCCAATCAGAGAAAACCTCCAAAGTGAGCAAGATAGTATACAAATGAGATTATCATCAGCTCCAATCAGAACATTCTATTTTTTAAATACTGCAGTTACAGGTTGCCTTCTTTTTTTTTTTAAGAAAAGCTATATATCATGTTAATTCAATATTCAGCTTCTGTTTAACCACAACTCCTATGTCCCTTTCCCCTGGGTCATCAAGAGATGCCACCCCTTCCCTATATTTCCACAATTATTTATTGAACTTTAGTATAGGGCTTTCCTTATAACCCAGATAAATTTTATCACCATGATCTCTGTGTCCACTGTTTCAGCCTGACAAAAGAGTTCTGGATAAACAGCCCTGAATAAACAGTCTTGGATTCAGATTCAAGTCTGACCTCTACAACTCTGCTGTTGGCCCTTAAGCAAGTTCCTTAGCCCTTAAAAAAGCCTATTTTTCATCTATAAAATGGGCACAATTATAGTCCCTGTCTTATAGGATAGTTGTGAAGACTCAATAACATAATATGAAAAGTACTCTGTAAAGTATAAAGCTGCGTAAAAGATTAATAAAAGCATCTCCAAGCTATGAATAATTTATAAGTTACCATTAATGCTGATTCATTCATTTATGATGTTCTCAGCCCCACATAAGATAAGCGGCAGTCCTGAAATCCTCTGAAAAACAAAAAATCTGTCTCCTCCACTACCATCCAGGACCCATTCTGGCTTGTTTTCCTTTTGTGAAGAGTTTCTGTCTTCTGTTGACAAAGAGGAAAGGAAACTTGGCCCGAGAACCATGAAACCAAATCCCAGGATGGCGCTCTAGAAACCAGTCACATGGAAGTGGACAAAACCAGAAAACCCCTTTCATGTCACTGACATGGGTGTCCAAGTGTTCAGACAGTGTATCTACTTCCAATTTCTCACGGAAAGAGGAACTCAAAGTTGCTGAGGGTTCTGGCTGTGAGAATTCTATAGAGCCAGGGTTCCCAAGCTAAGGGAGATAAGCAATGAAATATAAAATATAACAATCGATAAAATATAATGTAATATATCCCACCAACATAAGATGTTACTCTGCCATACTGCCAAGAAAGCCCCCTGAAGTTAATCAGGGGCAATAAGGTTTCATATAGAAGCCTATGAACTTGTGTAGACGGGCCCATGAACTTATATAGACCTGCCCCTGAGTATTAATTTCCAAGACGGAAATGAGTTAAGAAGAATATAATCCAAAGCCTAGTCAGCATTTATACCTCTCCACCTCCAAATCCTCATTTCTTAAAGCAGAGACAATCTCAAAAGCAGGAGCCTCAGATTTACCCCCAATAAACTAAGGAAATGCTTGTTCATCCTCAATGCTTGGAAGTCCTTCTCTATGAGTCTCTAGGTACTTTTCCAAACACAAACCTTCGCGAATGTGCATGATTCACAGATTAGAAACGCTCAGGTTTTTAGAATACACTTTTCCAAGAGAATAATCAAAGAGTTATAACATGAGCACACGAACAAGGCAAGGATTAAAATATACTCAACTACTCAAGTAACAAACACCTAATATTTATTAATAAATTAGTACACTTGAAGGCAGTTTTCTGATATCAGTCCCTCACCACTACCCACAAACCCCACCCACACAAAGGGAGTCCACACCACCTTTGCATTAGAATTCAGCAACTAAGCATCAAAGAGCACGTTTATAAATGGGAGCAGAGTTGCAAATATATCAGACAAGAGTTCTTACAGCTGCAGCCATTCTTAACTAAAGTGATTGAATGAAGGAAACCCACCAAGACCAAGGCCTTGAGGGCAGACCGGACCTATCGACTATGTGTGTATAAAAAACAAGACATCTTGTAAAGCAAAGCTGGACAAATTCCCTTTGGAAAAGGTGCCATTTGTCATCAGCACTTCAATTGTGACTTTCCAAAGTGCAGCAATGTGTTCTAGAACAGCTCAATCTCTAAAAGTTGAAGTTCAAGTTCCTTGGTGGCCCAGTTGTCAAGCCACTCAAATAGCAAGTCATGATGGCTTGTGAGGATTTCATGTCTCCAGCCCAGAGCAGATTAGCGTAAGGGGAACACAAGTAATCAAGCATTCAACACGGTGTCCAGGTGAAAACCATACAATCAGCCACAGTGTGGTCAAGTTTCAGCCATAAATATGAACTATCCAACAAGGCATGTTAAAAAGATACCTCAAGATCTAAATGCATTACAGTAACTCAATGGGGTCTTATGTTTCTTGAACCCTTAAGAAAATTCATAAATGGCAAATAATAAAATAGTAATAATAATAATAATAATAAAGCAGATGTGAATGTTGAGACGTGAACACAGCTTATAGAATTCACAAGATGCTATGACACTTTTAAGAAGTTAAGAGCCTCATAATCCAGTGTGTGGGAAAAGCCACACTGTATTTGTGATACATTAAGTGAATTTAAAGTGCACAGAACAATTTTGAGAATACATACAAAGGTAAAACAGAGAAAATATGGAACCTAAAAAAACTTCAGTGGTGGATATTCTGAAACAGTTGAAAGGCTTATATGCTAACTTCCCAGGAGGGTTGTTAAAAAGAAAGAAAGAATGAACTCAAAACACTGGCCATATACTCTGTTAAACACACACACACACACACACACACACACACACGCACACCCCAAAAAACAAAAATTAAAAAAAAAAAAAAAAGAATAAAAACGCCACCCTGCCACTAAATTGAGTAATTTCCAGAGTGCAGTATTCCTCGTGTTCTACAACAGGTCGGGAAGATGGCTATAAACAGAGTCCAGGAGGGTCTGGCTGGCTTCCTGGCTCTTGACTCCAATGATCTCAAACAGCCGGTCCAGCTTGTCCTCGGCCTGCGGAATCTCTTCAATCACCCGCAGCTCCTCGGGATTCAGGATGTGGAGCATGTCATCAAAAATAGGCTGCAAGTCGCAGGGGTCCAGGCGCACCTGTCGTAGCACTGTGTCCTTCTTTTCTGCAGGGAGGAGAGGAGAGGGGACAGCTGTAACGGGACTGTAAAGGGGGATGGAGGAAAGAGCTAAGGTGACAGCGACCCTCTCCCCAGGCTGTCCCCATCCCACCCTGCAAGGTGAGGAAGTGAAGCTCAGGCACATTTTTAAACACCACAGTGGTTTTTTTTTTTTTTTGTGGTATGCGGGCCTCTCACTGTCGTGGCCTCTCCCATTGTGGAGCACAGGCTCTGGACGTGCAGGCTCAGTGGCCATGGCTCACGGGCCCAGCCGCTCCACGGCATGTGGGATCTTCCCGGACCGGGGCACGAACCTGTGACCCCTGCATCGGCAGGCGGATTCTCAACCACTGCGCCACCAGGGAAGCCCCACCACAGTGGTTTTTAACCGATGTTGCACGTAAGGTAACAAAAACAAGATGTGCCTAACAGAGATCAGACAAGGATCTGCTTATCTGCTTGAATACATTGTTGATGGCACATGACATTTGCCTAGACTCAAATGATGTCTCCGAAATTCTCCTAAAACTCAGGAGAATGCTGAAATATTTAAAGAAACTTAAAAAAAAACAAAAACAAAAAACTTCACTACTTTCCCCATCTGTAACATGTTAGTAAGCAAAGATATGAGCCCAGCCTTTCCCCTCAAACATCCCAAGTCAATAATCAGCTTATCTGACTTCCTAATTACATTGTCATATTTTAAAATTAAACTGCCAAGAGCAAAAGCACATGAATAAGAACATATTGCTTCTTGGGTCATATCTTACAATGGAGTGAAGAACTATAACTTCTATTACCATTTATAAAATGTATTCTCTAAAATATAATATGTAACATAAATTATAAACTAAAATATAAATCTTTATGTTAAGTATAGAGATAGATGAATATATAAAGTATAAAATATAAATATGTAAAATAGAATTATTTTATAAAGATATAAAAAACAACATAAAATATAACCCTTTCAGTAAAATATAACCGGTGTTACCCAAACTAGGAAATTTCTAACAAAAACCTGTCATCAGTATAGCGTACATGCTAATCCCCTACCGTGCTATTCAAAACTGCAAGTGGCAAATTATTTACCGAAAGTACCAACCCACAATGTTTAAAACATTTTTATTTGCAACCAAGCTTAACAGAGTGAATTTTAATTCGAGCGGCAAATTATCTACCAAAAGTACCAACCCACGATGTTTAAACATTGTTATTTGCAACCAGGCTTAACAGAGCGAATTTTAATTTGACTCACTAAAACCTCTACTCCAGACTCTCAAGATAAGTTATACTTTAAATCCCTGGATTCTGCAAGCCTAGTAAATAATTTGCACACACACACAAAAGAAACCAGCCAGACTACACGTTATCAGACCTTCCCCGAAACACACACTCGATAGCATCATGAGGATCAAGGGTGACCGATACTCCTGGACGCAGGCTCCCAGCCAGACAGTTGGGGCTATAAAGATTTTCTAGGCAGGTCCCGACTGGCTAATGACGTCGTTTCTCGCAGGCCAGCCTCACCTCGGAGTCCACGGCAGGTCATTTAGATGTCCCAGCCCCTACTGGAATGGGGACCTGATGGAGGAAGAGATGCCATGGGCTCTTTGAGGGGAGGCTGAAGAATGAATGTGGGCCCGAGCCATCCGTACCTTTGGTTATAAAGGATCCGGTCCTGCTCAGCGCCGAGGAGCCGCTGGACGTGGAGTCACAGCGAAGGAGGGGCTCGGACTCGTCCACGAAGAAGCCCTTGTTCTTATCCAGCGGGGAGGGCTCCACCGTCAGGAGCGTGGAATTCTCAGGTTTCGGGTTGGGGCTGGCGACCGGGCTCGTGCTAAGTGGGCTGGGGCTCCTCGGGAGAGCCAGCTTGTCAGTTTCCAGCTGTGGAAAGAAACAAAATTTTGAATTGTATACTTCAAAAATCATAGTAACTGGGACTTCCCTGGTGGCGCAGTGGTTAAGAATCCGCCTGCCAATGCAGGGGACAAGGGTTCGAGCCCTGGTCCAGGAAGATCCCACATGCCCCAGAACAACTAAGCCCGTGCGCCACAACTACTGAAGCCCACGCGCCTAGAGCGTGTGCTCCGCAACAAGAGAAGCCACCGCAATGAGAAGCCCGTGCACCGCAACAAAGAGTAGCCCCGGCTCATCTCAACTAGAGAAAGCCCGGGCGCAGCAACGAAGACCCAATGAAGCCAAAAAAAAAAAAAATTATAGAAACTAAATGGAAAACATCTGAAAAAGAATATACATATATGTGGATAACTGCATCACTTTGCTGTACATCAGAAACTAACACAAAATTCTAAATCAACTATACTTCAATTCTTAAAAAAAAAATAAAGATAGAAATAATTTTTAAATTAAAACAATTATAGAAAAAAATGAAATTAAAAGCCCTTCTTGGATGCTTTTTTGGTTCCATTTAGTATTTTGTGGATAAATTCTCCCATTTTGACAGTCCGTAACTTATATTATTGCTAGATACACACACACACAGACACACAGACACACACACACCCTTCAAAACTCACATGAGGATATGTATGGACATTAAAAATGAGGAAGCATATGCACCAAGCTGTTACCTCACAGGAGTGAAACTGGGCAAGAAAGTGAGGAGGAAGATCTCAAAAAATATATAATTTCATACTGCTGGAAATGGTCTTAGATATTATCCAGCATATTCCCCTCTGTTTCAGGATGAATTATGTGCCCCCAAAATTCATATGTTGAACTCATAACTCCTTGTACCTCAGAACATGACTATATTTGGAGATAGGGCCTTTAAAGATGTAATTAAGGTACACCTGGGCCCTCATCCAATATGACTGATATCCTTATAAGAATAGATTAGGACACAGACACACAGAGGGGAAGCCACGTTGAAGACACAGGGAGAAGATGGCCATCGTCGACACGCCCAGGAGAATCAACCCTGCTGACACACCTCTATCTCAAACTTCTAGTCTCCAGAATTGTGAGAAAATACACTTCTGATGTTTAAGCTTCCCAGTCTGTGGTAGTTTATTATGGCGGCCCTTGCAAACAAATACACCCTCTCTTTACAAGTAAGGAAGCAGGCCCAGAGAAGGTAAGTGACTGTCTTTAGGGCACCCAGCCAGGAAGTGGCAGAACTAAAACTAAACCCTCCATTTCCTGATTCCCATTTCAAACTAGCTCAGGAAGTAAATAAAACTGCTCGAAAAAAATGAGAACAGGAGAACACCAGAGCAAAAGCGGCTGGAAGGAGAGAGGGAGAACCACCCCGCTGGAGCCAGTGGATAGGCTCTTCAGGATTTAAGGTAGACCGTGAAGCTCGCATTCCAGGGCAGGGATCAGAGAGAAGATAACAAGAAAGCACAGTGGAGATGAGCGTAAGTGATAAGTGGTATCACCCCCATTTTGTAGGTGAAATGACTACAGCCCAGAGAGGGCACACAGACCCCGGGAGAAAGTCAGTGCTCAACTCAGGCCAGCTGGACCTCTCCAGTTGCCCCTGTCATTTGACACCATACCCTAGAAATCTGGCAGACACTGGTGGCATCTCCTAGTCGGTTGACTTATATTTTTATTGGTTCTTCTGGCACAGAGGGAAATCCGGGAGCCAGGTGGCCAGATGACAGGGGGCAGGGGGCAGACAGTGATGTGCGCTCTTCCCGGAGCTGTTAATCACCGCTCATTAGACACCTCATGACTCGACTCCCACTTGTCAAGAGAAACATTTTCAAGTTCCTCAATCAGGAAGACCGTTGCCCCTTGTTTCAAAGGATGACGTTCACCAGTTGTAAAACGCACAAAGCAAAGCACAACTGCCTCTTTTACAAGCTTTACGGCCTGAGAAATTCTTGCAACTGTGCAGATTCTGAAGGCCTCTGACATGGCAAATCTAATGTTCCAACAGCATTTTTCCCCTGTACAACCACCCACATCCTGCTTCTGCTTCCAGTGCAATCTTAAGGCTTGGGTATCACGCATTCCCACCAGCCCCCTTCTGATCCACACACAAGTTTTTATGGATACGCTTTTAAGATTTGAATTCATTAAGGCCCTGGCATGCACGTGCCCCTCCTCCCTGAAAATGCACATGGCCATTCATGCCAAAACATGTTTTTTATTCACTCGATTAGACAAAGAACACTTGTCTACGCTCTGGTTCTCAGGGACAGTACACTGGATGACCCGGCCAGTCAATATACTGCACTGTTCTTGCTTAAAAAAGGAAATTCCTGCCCACAAATCACATGCCAACAGCCTAAGAAATCCACCCACCGATTTCCTGAACTCAGTTCAAAACTTTCAATATTTAATATTCCCCCCAATTTTGCCAAAGGATATTATCAGTGGAAATTAAGTACATGACTTCTAACATAATTTGGAAGGCAGAATGCTGAACTGATGCTGTCCAATCGTTAACAGTGAGTCAAGTGAATGGGAAAATGCCGCTAGGAATGGTTTTAGCATCTCCACAATGGTGCTTACAACCACAGCTAAAGCCAAAGACCATCTGACAAGCATCTTTCTAGAAAATCTATTCCTCTACCAAATATAGATATCTGTCACTATGTACAGGATACACAGTAGCTGGTTGCATTCCAGATTTTTCTAAAGTTACTTGCATTTTTTTCCTAGCAGGAAAAAAAAAATTTGCCCATAGAAACTTACTTCTTTCCTCCCTTTACCTTACTGTTGACAATATCCATCAAAATTGTTTTGCATGGGCTTCCCTGGTGGCACAGTGGTTGAGAGTCCGCCTGCAGATGCAGGGGATAGGGGTTCGTGCCCCGGTCTGGGAGATCCCATATGCCACGGAGCGGCTGGGCCCGTGAGCCATGGCCTCTGGGCCTCCGCGTCCGGAGCCTGTGCTCCACAATGGGAGAGGCCACAACAGTGAGAGGCCCGTGTACCGCAAAAAAAAAAAAAAAAAAAAAAAAAAAAATTGTTTTGCAATACTGCAACTCAAGCATTGTGTTACCTGTGACTTCTCTAATAAGAAATTGAAGCCTCAGAATGTGTGGAATAAATTAATTCTTTATTTTCTTAGTTCAGAAAGTTCACTGTTCAGTATTGAGTTTATAGCAAATAAAGAGCACTTATAAGATTCAGATACTAAAAAAGAAGATAAATGCTCTAAACAAGAAAGCTAGATGTCCACAGAAGCGGGTGGTATCCTCTTGGAAAAGATTTGAACATAAACTTATCAAAATAGTCACAAAAGAGATCCTGAGTAAATTAATTTATTTCTTTTTCTCCTTTAAGCTTCCCAAATTCTCTACAGGGCCATATTAACTTTTATAATTAGAAAAACAATAAATGTTATTTTTAAAAGCGGTCACCACTGATAAGTATATTTTCCCTCTGTTAACTGGAAAATGTGGCTACAACAGCTCTTATTTATATTGGTAGCCAAGGAACAGGACTGTTGGAAAATCATCTACTTGGCTGAGCTCCTCTCTTTACTTTTTTTAAGCATTCACAGGCACAAAAGGACAACACTCCTCCCAACTTATTGTGGTGAAGCAAATATCAAGACTTAAAAGAAAGGCCTCTGGGAAAACTTGGCCAGTGAAGGCAATGGATCCACCAGATATTTTAAGTCCCTTTGGAGAAACTTGAAAAGTAGAGCTCTTTTTGCTCTATAGCCATGTTGTAACCGTACTAACTTAGAACACTCATTTGAGAAATCAGGGTGAGACAGTAAGACAGACGAAAAAGGGGGAGAAGGCAGGGATCGTGAGGGGAGTGCTCCCCAAGTAACCCAAATCAGGAGGAATCTATTGTATGAACTTCAAGACCATGAAATTTATTTTGGCCAAATGAGCCCCAAATGTCCTCCTGATTAGTTTCCATACAAATACACTTTGTCCTTCCAGATACGGTATTTATTGGTCTAAACTGATAAGAAAAGAGAGATAAGTGGTTCACCTTATTGGACAGCTGAGTCATACCTAAAACTCCATTGCTGACCAGACTATTTTCCTTTCGAATTCCCAGAACCACTGAGTAGGAGGAACCATCTAAACGGATTAGGTAAACAAGCTATTGATTAAAATTCGTGGGCTCGAATGCCTCTGAGCTGCAGAGGTTTGAGCAGTATCGGTGAGAACAATGATGTAACTTGTCCTGGGCTGCAATGGAAAGAGCCATTTCCAGCTGTGTCCTTGCAACTGTCCACTCCTCCCTCAACAGCTCCCCAAACTGACACGCCCGCTTTGGGTGCGCAATCAAATCACAACCTGAAACTGAACCTCAGAAATAACTCTCCTCCAGGGGCTTCCCTGGTGGCGCAGTGGTTGAGAGCCAACTTGCCAATGCAGGGGACGTGGGTTCGTGCCCCGGTCCGGGAAGATCCCACATGCCGCGGAGCGGCCGGGCCCGTGAGCCACGGCCGCTGAGCCTGCGCTCCGCAACGGGAGAGGCCACAACAGTGAGACGCCCGCATACCGCAAAAAAAAAAACAACAAACCCCTCTCCTCTTAACAAATATACACTACTATAGATAAAATAAATAATCAACAAGGACCTACCATATAGCACAGGAAACTCTACTCAATATTCTGTAATAAACTATATGGGAAAAGAATCTGAAAAACAATGGATGTATGTATATGTATAACTGAATGACTTTGCTGTATACCTGAAACTAACACAACATCATAAATCAACTATACTCCAATATAAAATAAAAAATAAAATAAAATAACTCTCCTCTTTTAACATCAAACAAAACGCACTTCCCTGTTGACTGGCCTTTCTGAGGATGACACACTGTGGAAGGCTGAAATGTTTCTCCAGCCCTGGGGATGGTGGCGCCATGGATGCTGAAGCCATTGTCATGGCGGGGGTGGTATATAAGTGAAACAAGAGTTTGAGACTACTTTGCTTCTCTCCTATGATGGAGCAGCATTCCTGAGGATACTCTGCAAACAGGAAGGGGTGGAAGACTCCAGCCCCAGAAGCCTTCTTTTCAGCATGTTTCATGATCTTCATAGTCAACTCCTAGAAATCAAAATCGTGACAATCCTGGAACATCATGGCAAAGGAAGAAAGGAAATCTACCACTAACTAGCTGTGTGGTCTTAGAAAAACCGCACCCCTTTTCATATCTGTTTCCTCATTTCTAAAAGAAAAAGGTTACTCTAGGTCATCTCTCTTCAAATTGTCTTATTGTTTGTCTCATTATGGCTCTTTCATTCTCCCCCCTCCCCACCTACAGACCTCAACTCCCTTTCTCCTTCCAAGTTACTTCCACTGGTTCCTCAACTAACGTTTACCTCTGAGTTATTTTCAATTACTACCTAATTACAATCTCCCTGTGGTTGCACAATTTGCTTTCATAAAACTAATTAACAACTTTGATGCATCAGTGATCCCCTGAAATGAAGCCTTAATTACCCAGCCCTGATGCCCCTTGCCAATCTGCTAAAATGGTTCAACTTAACTCCTTGGTTCCTGGCATCACCCAATCAGATTCCACAAGACCCTTTTCTCTCCCCTCTGTAGCCAGATATGTCTGATAGACTCAAGAAGAAAGCTCCTTACAATTAAAAATCACCTTCTTACTGAACTTTCCCTCCAGACCTCATCCAACACTTAGAAAGAAGGAAGAATTCTTATGCTACACTTGTGAAAACTTCTGTCACTTCAATGATGGTTTTCAAAAACCCATTTGCTGGGCTTCCCTGCTGGCGCAGTGGTTGAGAGTCTGCCTGCCGATGCAGGGGACACGGGTTCGTGCCCCGGTCTGGAAAGATCCCACATGCTGCGGAGCGGCTAGGCCCCTGAGACTGTGCGTCCGGAGACTGTGCTCCGCAATGGGAGAGGCCACAACAGTGAGAGGACCGCGTACCGCAAAAAAAAAAAAAAAAAAAAAAGATGCTCAACATCACTAATTATTAAGAGAAATGCAAATCAAAACCACAATGAGGTATCACCTCACACCGGTCAGAATGGCCATCATCAATAAATCTACAAACAATAAATGCTGGAGAAGATGTGGAGAAAAGGGAACCCTCTTGCACTGTTGGTGGGAATGTAAATTGATACAGCCACTATGGAGAACAGTATGGAGGTTCCTTTAAAAACGAAAAATAGAACTACTATAGAACGACCCAGCAATCCCACTACTGGGCATATACCCTGAGAAAGCCATAATTCAGAAAGACTCATGTATCACAGTGTTCACTGCAGCACTGTTTACAAAAGCCAGGACATGGAAGCAACCTAAATGTCCATTGACAGACGAATGGATAAAGAAGATGTGGCACATATATACAATGGAATATTACTCAGCCATAAAATGGAACAAAATTGAGATATTTGTAATGAGGTAGATGGACCTAGAGTCTGTCATACACAGTGAAGTAAGTCAGAAAGAGAAAAATAAATACTGTATGCTAATTCACATGCATGGAATCTAAAAAAACAGTACTGATGAACCTAGTGGCAGGACAGGAATAAAGACGCAGATGTAGAGACTGGACTTGAGGACACGGGTGGGGGGAAGAGGAAGCTGGGACAAAGTGAGAAGGTAGCACTGACATATATACACTACCAAATATAAAACAGATAGCTAGCGGGAAGCAGCCGCATAGCACAGGGAGATCAGCTCGGTGCTTTGTGACCACCTAGGTGGTGGGATAGGGTGGGAGGGAGGGAGATGCAAGAGGGAGGGGATATGGGGATATATGTATGCATATAGCTGATTCACTTTGTTGTACAGCAGAAACTAACACAACACTGTAAAGCAATTATACTCCAATAAAGATATTAAAATTTAAAAAAATAGATAAAGATGACAGACTATGTAAATAACCAGACACTTCAACTGTGGCCAATAACTGTTTTCTATTAGAAAATATTTCCGATCCCAGCAGAACAGTGACTATTTACAAATACACAAATTCAATTTCCACTAAAGGTTTATCTCAAAGGAATTAGTCACAAATAAAGACATGACTACAACTATTTAAGGCTGATGATATTATCTGAAGCTTGTTTCCCCCATTCTCCCAGCTGCCCATGTAATCAAGATCAAATTAGATTTCATGACCTCCCATAGGTCCAGGTAGGTATGTAAGACTGGGCCCTGATACAAATGAGCACTTTCCTCTTGCTACACAAACGTCTCCTGATATCTGAATCTATGTGGTTCCTACCTTGAGAGAACAGGAATTCGGATCATAGGAAACACTTTGTCATCCAAAGCTATGTGGTTCCAGGACTTCAGATCTACATGAGGGTTCACATAATGACGGTTACCAGCCCCATCACGAAACATGTACCTGAATCTATTCAATTCCTAAGTTCAGATACTAAAGAATACCTGTATACGATGATTTCTCCCTAAAAAAAAAATAAAACAAATACACCGCCTCCAACAGAAAAGGGGGAAAATAGGTAGGTTTCTTTAAAGTTCCAGCTGATAGGGGACAGACTTTAATTATTCTTCCGAGGGTGAATTCTTGTTCAATCCAACCCAGAGAAAGGGGTCTTAAGAAGAATAACCCAAATTTACTCAGCAAAATGTTTTGCAAACAAAAAGAAAAGAATTAAGAGGAAATTGAGAAGACGCTGATTCCTAAACCTTTAAAAGAAGGGTTATCAGTTATAAGAAATTTGGAGGGAAATCTCAGAAAGAGGAAAATGGACTAGAAATAGATGCACACATATATAGATAAAGCAAAGATGTCAAAATACAATTGTTGAATCTAGGTGGTAGGTTCTGGGTGTTTGTTGTACTGTGTTTTAACTTTTCTTTGTTTCCTAAGTCTTATTTTTTAAAGTTAGGACAATAAATAAGTAAAAAGAAGGGCTAAGGGCCAAATAACCTGAAGGCAGAAATTCCCCAAACTTTTCCTAGGCTTCTGATTATTTAGTCTTTTGTTGACCTTCCTTCTTTCTTCTCCGGCGAGCCCAGAGCACAGGAAAGGGAAGCACAGAGGGGCTTCCATTGCATAAGTAGGGAGCAGTGCTAACACTTGAACGTAAATCATCAGCTGGCAAGTGGACACTGCAGCGTTATGCTGTCTAGATCTCCCTGGGTTCACTGCAGGTCACGGGATGGAAGCAGGAACAGGAGTACAATGCCAAGATGCCCTGTTCGGCTTCCCTGGGAACCCCTGCGCTAGACCACAGAGGCAACAGAGCTGAGCTATGCACTGCCCAGGTAAGCTGCAAGCCAACAGCAGCACCTGCAGAACAAAGTCACCCTCCCTCAGGAAGCTCACAGGGTTCACATGACCAAAAACTGCCCAAACCACTAGGGAATTATTTTGAAAGACACCCTGCATGCCCCCTACATCTGTCCAAGCACGGGATAATTAAAGAATGTTGTTTCAACTGCAACCTTACTTAAGATTCCATTTTAACATTAGCCCAGGCGAGCTGGCCATGGCTGGTTTCTCCTTTAAGTATCTCAAGCCCCAGTCAAGGCAGTTGTCAGAGTCTTGTGTATACATGTCATCTGCTAATTCTGATCATGTCTAACAGTTCATTCCAAATCGACCCACGTTTAAGCCCAGGTGTGGTTGGTGGCCAATCCTTGCCTAGCAAGAGAACTTAGGAGAACTAGGTGCACGGTTGGGCGAGGGGGCAGCCACAGGAAGCCACAAGCAGTGCTGTGCAAAGCTGCCAAAACTGGTAAGAACCAGCTGGCTCCGGAGGGAGGAGAGGAGGGCGTGGTCACCAGCTGCTGGCACATGTGTCTGCCAAGCAGTCCAGGCTGCTGACATCAACCGTAATGTTGCAGCCCTGAGCTGACTCACTGACTAGTTTTCTCAAAAAAAGGAAGTGAGGAGAGTAAGTCAGGGGGCCCCTTCATTATAGGAGGAGATTGTGCTGTTGGAAACGCCTTGGGTTTTCGTAAACTTCACTCAATGAGACCTATTAGAAAGCCTTTCCCACAAAAAAAGCCTTTGGACAATTCTAATCATGAAAAAAGATGCATGAATCGTAAGCTTGCCTTAAGACAAGACAGAAGTATCCAACTATATAAAAGGAGGTCTTGTGCATTTCAAGTTTGCAAGCCACCTGGGTACTTAAGCTATGTACAGACACTTACTGTACAGCAGCTTTGACCCTTTATTTGGGGTACATTGATCTTACAGTATTATCCACCCAACCCCAGACTGAGATACTGCTCCAAGGGGCCTTCAGTAGCTGCCAGTAAGTTATTTTAATGGCTGTCTTGAAGTTAACAACTGTTATAATGAAATAGTCTACCTGGTGCTAAATAAAGCCTTTAGAATGTTTTTTTTTTTAAAAAGTGTGGAGGATAGGGCTTCCCTGGTGGCGCAGTGGTTGAGAGTCTGCCTGTTGATGCAGGGGATACAGGTTCGTGCCCCAGTCCAGGAAGATCCCACATGCCACGGAGCAGCTAGGCCCGTGAGCCATGGCCAATGAGCCGGCGCGTCCGGAGCCTGTGCTCCGCAATGGGAGAGGCCCGCGTACCGCAAAAAAAAAAAAAAAAAAAAAAGTGTGGAGTATAGAAAATAATTTCATAGGAAACGCATGACCTTCAAATAAGAAGGCTCAAGCTGATCTTTGTGACTCAAGTTTTCTGAACGTCCCAAATTTGATTAAATTAGTATTGTTTAATAAAATCATTAATTGAATTCATGTCATTAGAATTAGACTATATGTGGTACACAAAGCCACAGGTACAAAAGGGGACCCTGAAAATACTTCCCCCTCACTAAACCCTGACTTTAGCTTCTCCGTAACCCACCCCACAGTGTTAACTGTTACCAATTCCCCGTGTATTCTTTCAGACATTGTCTATACTTACACCTATCGGTAGGTACATATATTCTCCACCCCACTCCAGACCTTTCATTTTTTACAATTTTTTTTTACAATATGTGGCAAGGTATACATATACACTGTCCTGTACCTTGCCCGTTTTTGTTTAAAAATGCTTCTTGAGGTTAGCACATAAAGAGCTGACTCACTGTTTTTGATAAGTGCATACTGTTACACTGTGTAGATGTTCCATAGCTTACATAACCAGTTTTCTATTGAAGGGCATTTGTGTTGCTTCCACTCTTTTGTTATTAATGAGGGATACAATTTATACTTGCATCATTCTTCACATATGTGGGATGTATATAAGGAAATATGTAGGATGGGGTCAGGAAGGGATGGATTGGGAGTTTGGGATTAGCAGATGCAAGCTATTATATAGAGAATGGATAAACAACAAGGTTCTACTGTATAGCACAGAGAACTGTATTCAATATCCTGTGATAAACCATAATGGAAAAGAATATGAAAAATAATGTGTGTGTATATATATATATGTATAATTGAATTACTTTGCTGTACAGTAGAAATTAACACAACATTGTAAATCAGCTATACTTCAATAAAATAAAATTTTTTTAAAAAGAATATATGTAGGGCTTCCCTGGTGGCCCAGTGGTTAAGAATCCACCTGCCAATGCAGGGGACACGGGTTCGATCCCTGGTCCGGGAAGATCCCACATGCCACGAAGCAACTAAGCCTGTGTGCCACAACTACTGAACGTGGGCTCTAGAGCCTGTGAGCCTCAACTACTGAGCCCGCATGCCTAGAGCCCGTGCTCCACAACAAGAGAAGCCACCGCAATGAGAAGCCCGCGCACCGCAACGAAGAATAGCCACCGCTCGCTGCAACTAGAGAAGAGCCCGCGCGTGGCAACGAAGACCCAACACAGCCAAAAATAAAAATAAATAAATTATATTTTTAAAAAAGAGTATATGGAGGACGTATTCCTAAGAGTGGAATGTCCGTGGTCAATGGACACGTCCTTAGGTAGATGATGCCAGATAGCTCTCTGAAGGGGCAGGGCTGATGTACACACCCATTGGCAATGGATGCTGTTCCTCTTTCCTTATTCCCTTCACAGTACAAGAATGGTGTCATACCTTTCCCTCTTTGCCAGTCTAAAAGGTTAAAGTTGTATCTCAGTGTAGGTTTCAATTTGAATTTTTCTTATTTGAGCAAGGTAACAACAACAACAAAAATCTGTATACCTTTAAGAACCTTCAGTATTTCTTTTCTGTGCACTGTCTTGTTCACAGACTGCCCATTTTGTTTTTGGATGGTTGGTTTCTTAATTAATTTGCAAAAGCTCTTCATTATTAAAGGAAATTAACCCTATATTGCAAACAACTTTCCCAGTTATTATTTTGTCTTTGATTTACATATGGTGTTTTCTGGCTTGTATATATATTGTTAAGTAGTTGAATCTTTCTTGTATGGCTTCTGTGTTTTATATCATTCTCAGAAGAGCCTTACTTATTGTTGTGATTATAAAAATAAAAAATTTCCTCCATCTTTTTCCCTAGTACTTTTTTCCTTAAGCCAATTTAATGGTTGGTCATTGCAGCCTGCCCCCTGACTCAGCCCAACCGTGGATAAATCAAAGTTCCTTCTGTAAAAAAAAAAAAAAAAATTAATGAGGAATTCAGTAGAGACAGCTGTCTCTCCTAAGGAACTGGTGAGGAATAAGCGATTAAAACATTGAAATTAACTAGTGTACCATAAAACCTACTGCTGACTGAGATACAATTCCTTATCAGTAAGTGTACGTACTTTTGGAACTTGGGTTATAACAGATGAACAGACAGTCTCACAAACATAGGGTGGAGAAGCTAGGCCAAAACTGAAAGGTATTAAGCTTCATCTGAATATAAGTTTTGGCTTTAAAATAAACAGAAAATATGATATCCAGCACTGGTAATTGATTGAGAAAATAAGCTTCTTTTCACAATATTGATTCTGATTTCCCTCCAATGCACATTTTGAGAAAGCCAATGAGGGTGTGGATTAAAGGGGTAGAAAATGTCATCAACTGACACACGCAGACTTTTCTGAATGTTGAGACACTGTGTGTCAGGAAAAAAAGAAAAGCCCACTGCAAGTCCTCTCTGAGGCCGTCTCACAGAATGTATTCTAAAGTTTGGCTCACATACACATCCCTCCTATAAAACTGCCAGCATCTTGAGGGATGATTCCTTGTTTTTGTGTTTTGGGGGATGTGTGTGTATGTTTTCTTTTTTTTTTTCCCTTTTTTTGAAAGGTTGCTTTTCATTTACTGTTATTACAAAATATTGGCTATATTCCCCATATTGTACAACGCATCCTTGAGCCTATCTTACACTCAATAGTTTGTACCTTCCATTTCTCACCCTTATATTGCCCCCCCATTGGTAACGACTAGTTGTTTGGTTTTTTTTAACATCTTTATTGTAGTATAATTGCTTTACAATATTGTGTTAGTTTCTACTGTATAACAAAGTGAATCAGCTACCATATACGTATATCCCCATATCCCCTCCCTCTTGCGTCTCCCTCCCACCATCCCTATCCCACCCCTCTAGGAGGTCACAAAGCACAGAGCTGATCTCCCTGTGCTATGCGGCTGCTTCCCACTAGCTATCTGTTTTATATTTGGTAGTGTATATATGTCCATGCCACTCTCTCACTTTGTCCCAGCTTACCCTTCCCCCTCCCCGTGTCCTCAAGTCCATTCTCTATGTCTGAGTCTTTATTCCTGTCTTGCCCCTAGGTTCTTCAGAACCGTTTTTTTTTTTTTTTTTTAGATTCCATATATGTTAGCATATGATATTTGTTTTTCTCTTTCTGACTTACTTCACTCTGTATGACAGTCTCTAGGTCCATCCACCTCACCACAAATAACTCAATTTCATTTCTTTTTATGGCTGAGTAACATTCCATTGTATATATGTGCCACATCTTCTTTTACATTCATCTGTAGATGGACACTTATGTTTCTTCCACATCTTGGCTATTGTAAATAGAGCTGCAATGTACATTGTGGTACATGATTCTTTTTGAATTATGGTTTTCTCAGGGTATATGCCCAGTAGTGGGATCGCTGGCTCATATGGTAGTTCTATTTTTCGTTTTTTAAGGAACCTCCATACTGTTCTCCACAGTGGCTGTATCAATTTACATTCCCACCAGCAGTGCAAGAGGGTTCCCTTTTCTCCACACCCTCTCCAGCATTTACTGTTCGTAGATTTTTTGATGATGGCCATTCTGACTGGTGTGAGGTGATACCTCACTGTAGTTTTGATTTGCATTTCTCTAATGATTAGTGATGTTAAGCATCCTTTCATGTGGGTAACGACTAGTTTGTTCTCTATATCTGTGAGTTGCTTCTTTTTTGTTATATTCACTAGTTTGTTGTATTTTTTAGATTCCACATATAAGTGATAACATACAGTATTTGTCTTTCTCTGTCTAACTTATTTCACTAAGCATAATACCCTCCAAGTCTATCCATGCTGCTGCAAATGGCAAAAATTTGTTCTTTTTTATGGCTGGGTAGTACTCCAACGTATATAGTGTGTGTTTTCATTTAGTGTATCCGGTGCCTGGTACAGGGCTTGAAACAAAATGGGTGCTCCATTAACGAATGCTAAATAAATTGCTTGTGTTAAACTATCTCATCTTTAAAGGCTACTAAAAAAACAAAAAGCATGTGTAAGTCTGTGTGTTTTGGGGAGGGAGGGTATATCAGTCCCAAGATCCCAAGAATCTGTTTCCCAGACTTTTCCCCCTATAACCTGTACTCTTCAAGCTCAACTACTTTTTTTTTTTTTTTTTTTTTGCAGTACGCGGGCCTCTCACTGCTGGGGCCTCTCCCGTTGCGGAGCACAGGCTCCGGACGCACAGGCTCAGCGGCCACGGCTCACGGGCCCAGCCGCTCCGCGGCATGTGGGATCTTCCCGGACCAGGGCACGAACCCGTGTCTCCCGCATCGGCAGGCGGATTCTCAACCACTGCGCCACCAGGGAAGCCCAAGCTCAACTACTATATTTCATTAATTCTATGGTGGATATTTCTTTCCACATTTTAACATCTCTGAAATAGGGATGTATCTAACAACTATAATTAGCCATGTTTTTATTGCTTTCTTAGTGGTACCTATAATAACGGTACATACATGGTTGCCATGGCATTCAACGAAATACAGAAATATATCTTAATTCTAATACTGACCTATACCTCACAGGGCCATGAAGCTTGCTAGATAAAAGCAGATGCAAAGCACCCAAGACAGTGTTTGGGACACAATAGATCCTCAGCAAACACTGGTCCCCTTTCTCCTTAATCTCCTTTTACAGAAAGTAGAGTGGTATTGCTCTTGAGTCAAAAAAGGAGAGTGTAGAATTCAAATTCCAACATGGAAAACAGTAGCTAAGATTCACTGAGCCCCCCTAGTAGATGTCAAGTGCAGGACTGGACATCTACAATCATTACCTCTACTATGTACACTCTATCTTACCAGATGCTTCAAGAAGTAAGGAATTCCCTGACGGTCCAGCTGTTAGGACTCAGTGCTTTCACTGCTGTGGGCCCAGGTTCAATCCCTGGTCAGGGAACTAAGATCCTGCATGCCACACATTGTGTCCAAAAAAAAAAAAAAAAGGAAATATATATATATCTGTTCTTATTTTCTAGGTATATTTTGGTGGGTCGCATACCCCTGCCTTCCGATGCTATCTTACAATTCCTCGTGCGCACTTCTATTATACATTTGCTTATCTCACTGAATTGTCATTATTTGCACACGTCTCCATCTCAGTGAGTGAGCTATTGAAAGGCACACACCTTTCTTCTTTACATAGTACCAGGAACACAGCTGGTGCTCGACAAAAGATTGTTGACTAACTGAATGAAATCTTGGAGTAGGATAACAAGTAGAATGGCCTGAAATGTCATTAAAAGTCTAAAGGTTTGGGCTTCCCTGGTGGCGCAGTGGTTGAGAATCCGCCTGCCGATGCGGGAGACACGGGTTCGTGCCCCGGTCCGGGAGGATCCCACATGCCGCGGAGCGACTGAGCCCGTGAGCCATGGCCGCTGAGCCTGTGTGTCCGGAGCCTGTGCTCCGCAACGGGAGAGGCCACAGCAGTGAGAGGCCCGCATACCGCAAAAAAAAAAAAAAAAAAGTCTAAAGGTTTATTCATAGACATGGCTCCTTTGTACATAATGACCACCTGAAACACAAGCATCACTCAATGTACTTGGGCCTACTGTGTGTCAGCAATGCCTTTACAATGTCCCCTTCTCACCACCTCACAAGTTCCCCAGCGCCCACAGTCACACCCTGCAAATTAAGTAACTTGACCTGAAAGGACCTTCCACGCAGCGGTCACACAGCAGAAGTCAGGGGCTCGACACACGTGAGTTTAGTTAACATCTTAAGGCTTGAGGACAATAATCCCTGTTTTCTAAGAGATGATCAACTGGCAAGTTAAAGACAGATCTGAAAAGCCAAAAAGTCAACAGCTAAAGGTACAGCTGGTATTTGCCTCCACTCACCCTCGCTATATTAAATTTCTGAAAAGAGCTGGTCTCAGTCACACTGTAGATAAAGACAGCTGCATCCTGCAGCTGGTAAGCAAAAAAAAAAAAAAAAAAAAAAATCACATAGTTCCCTTTGCAGCAAAAGCAGTGGTACCGTCCTCGCAAATAGAATGGCCAGGGCTCACCTCACTGGTAGACTCTCCCTGTTGATTATACAGAGCAAAACCACTCAATCTCCAACACAGAGTCCACTATAGTTGAGAGAGAGAGGGAGAAAGAGAGAGAAAGAGAAAAACTCTGTCCCTGGGATGTAGGTTTCCTATGTGGTTTCTGGAAAGGATTAAGGATCTCTAGCAAAGAATCATTCTACTACATAGAAGTTAACCACAATACTGGCTTCAGAGCCACTGGTTGGTACATTACAGTGTAGTTTTAATCTAGCTAATCCTATGGAAGGAGGGCATGGGGGATGAGCTACCCAAACCCCCTGCCTGATCAACACCAACTCTTTTCATTTATGAATCTCTGGTCAAAGCAGGAAGCTAAAGTAACACTTTATATTATTTTAAATGATTGTGGTTGTTTTTAATACGATCATTTCTTTTTATGGAAGTGTAGTTGATTTACAATGTTGTGTTAGTTTCTGGTGTACAGCAAAGTGATTCAGTTATACATAGATATATTCTTTCTCATATTCTTTTCCATTATGGCTTATTACAGGATATTGAATATAGTTCCCTGTGCTATACAGTAGGACCTTGTTGTTTATCATTTTAAATGTACCTGAAATTCCTTTTGCCTCCCTTTCTCAAAATGAAACTACAAAGGAATGCTGGAAAATTCAAATCACCACAACTTCCGAACCTAGCCAGTAAGCATCATTTTCATTACCTCATTTTTTTTTACATCCCACAGTTCAACAAGCCATTATCTGATTTAATTCTGAAAAGCACCTGAATTCCCATTCTAAATAAAAAACTCTGAGTCAGAAAAATCATTTGCCCAAGGTTTCCTAGAGAGGAAAAAACAAGTCCAAGGTGAGGGGGAAAAAGAAAAGAAAATGACAGCACTGGGTAAGCCTATTTGAATATACAAAGTACGCCCCCCCCTCAAAAAAAAAGAAAGGAAGGAAACCTAGAAATCCAGTGGCTCAACTTCATGTCCTTTTTCTGACAGCCCTTGAGAGCAGACTTGTCTACACACACACTGTCACCTTCGTTTCTTCACTAGAGAAAACATCCCTGCCAGCCTACGAACGCTCACTCAGGCAGTAAGGAATAAATATCTACAACTACTAGAATTTCCAGTTCCTGGGCACTGAATGCAGATGGCAATCCTCGTGCTCAACCATCTACCTGTCAAGCAGTCTTGAACTTGGCTGTCCCTTCCCACCCGACACTGAGTAACCCTTGGCGTTCAGGATTTAAAGGATCCATCATGTGAGTTGGAGCTCCTCAGGAACATTCTTCCACCTCTCTTGCCTCTAGAGCCTGGGAATAACTGCAGGGATTCATGGTAAACGTTCACCAAGAGCTTTCTGTGGGTCACACTCACCTAATTTCACAGCTCAAAGGACAAGCACTAAGGGTGCTCCCATTTTCTCAGGAAAAAACTGAGGCAGAGAGGTCAAGTAATTGACCATTGAGTCCCCAGTGTGATATGCTGCCTGGACAGGAATTTAACCCGGCACACATCTCC
Organism: Kogia breviceps; assembly: GCF_026419965.1. Taxonomy (NCBI): domain Eukaryota; kingdom Metazoa; phylum Chordata; class Mammalia; order Artiodactyla; family Physeteridae; genus Kogia; species Kogia breviceps. Next base: position 79,715,535 of record NC_081319.1, read on the forward strand.
ACACTGACATCCCGATTTGGAGCCGTAATGTTGATAAACTGTACATCCACCCATTCCCTCCTCCCCCCTGGGTTTACTCCCTTAGATTAAACATTGATATGTATACGTTTCTTCCCTTCAGTGGTAAGCTTCCCTGACAGCAATGACTCTGTCCTCCTTGTCTTTGCATTGCCCAAAGTCCCTGGTATAATACTGCACACGTAATTCGTTATGTAATGTAGATTTAAAAATAAAATCACATCCCCTCCTTTGCTATGTATTTAGCAGGGGAATCTTAAACCCACGCAAGAAAGTACGGAAAGAAAAATAACTATCAAGCTTAAGTTCTATTTTCCAGCTCACCTTCAAAAACAAAGGGCAAATAATGCAATTTATTTTAGTCAGTGGGCATTTTCCAGATGAAGAAAAACAGAGTTTATTGCCGGAAACCGACACTAAGTATTCTTTAGGCCAAAGAAAAATGATCTCAGGCAGAGATAGGGAATGAAAAACAACAGAAAATATCAGTAAGCAGGTAAATCTATGTGGATCGTGACTGTGTAAAACTGTAATAATTATGCTTTTGGGAGGTTTAAGAAATGTGTAGTGTTAAAATGTATGACAACAAAAACACAATACAAGAGAAGGATAAATAGGACTGAAGTCTTTTAAGGCTGCTGTGTGGTCTGAAAAGTAGTAGGAATTTATAAAATGGCTCATAATTTAAGTAGGCGTGTTGTAACCTCTGGGGTATCCATTAAAAGTAAAGAAAAAATGTGTAACTAAGAAGTTAAGAGGAAAAGTAGAATAATAAGAAAATGCTTTATGAACAAGAAAGGAAAGGGGGGAAGAGAACAGATAGGACAAATACAAAACAAATAATAAGATGGCCAAATACACGGGTAATTACGTTAAAAATGTAACCACACTGAAATTCTCTAGTTAAATGACAAAAACTGTCAGAATAGATTTTTTCAAGCCTTAAATGTATGCTCATTACAAAATACTTTCTTGAAATAAAGCCACAGAAAAGAATCAAAGTAAAAGGATGGAAAAAAAGAGATAACATAAAATTTGGAAGGCTGTGTTAGGTTTTTGTTTTGTTTTGTTTTTTAAAGAGTTTCGGCAAAGTCCCAGTAACTTCCAAACTATTGTCCCACTGCTTTACTGCTTCTCCCAAAAAGCTCATGACCAGGAAGGAAAGAATTCAGATGATTCTGGAAGGCTGGGTTCAGTTTTGATGTTGAACTTGAAAGAAGAACGAACTGAAAAACCCAGCTCATACCTCAGAGAGGGAAAGAGTCAGGCAAGTGAATGAATACATAAACTGTGATAAATCCAGACAACTGAATATTATTTGGCGCTTAAAACAAATGAACATTCAAGTCATAAACAGACACAGAGGAAGCTTAAATGCATATGACTGAGTGAAAAAAGCCAACCTGAAAAGGCTACACACTCTATGATTCCAACTATATGACATTCTGAAAAAGGCAAAACTTGTAAGAGACAAGGAAAAGGTTAGTGGTTGATGTGGGAGAGAGGTGGGTAGTGGGGAAGAGAGAAATAGGGAAAGCAGAGAGGATTTTTTGAGCAGTAAAAGTGTTCTGTATGATAGTATAGTGATGGACATATGTCATTATACATTTGTCCAAATCCATAGCACACATACGACACCAAGAGTGAACCCTAAAGGTAAACTATGGACTTCGGGTAATTATGATGCGTCAATGCAGGTTCACTCTTGGTAAAACTGTACTATTCTTGTGAGTGAGATTGATAACGGGTGAGCCTGTGCATTTGTGAGGGGAGGGAGTATACAGGAAACTCTGTAACCTCCCTCTCAATTTTGTTTTAAACCTAAACCTGCTCTAAAAACTTGTTTAAAAAAAAATGCAAAGAACAGTACACCAAAAAGTAAATTTTACTGTACAATTTGTTATGCATAAATTTTTTTTTAAAGTAAGACTCTGGATATGTTTAACTCAAAAATGGCTAACAGGCCACCATGGTTAATAATGGACCAGCTGTTCCTGACAGAGGTAACTAAAAAAGGAACACCAGGGCTAATCCTTTGAGTGGAACATAACATAGGTGTTCTCAGGCTCATGAATAGGAAAAAACATTAACCATTTTAAACACACACACGGAGTCATTTTTGCATATTATGAGTCCATTAACTCCTGGGGCAAAGTCTCAAATTGTCCGCAGTACCACCGTACACACAGAATACAGATCCACTAGAAAATGGAAACTAGGTCTCAATTATGCCCCCTGTGTTTTGATTCTCTTGTTTCACTCCACAAATCTCAGCGATAAACTATGAACAAACTGCAATCAATAATAGCTGGCAGCCAGAAATCCATGCTCATTGGCTGTTAAAATTAGAGTAAGAGCTGGGTCCACAACACTGCCAGACAATGGTGGACATGATTAAAACATGGAACAAGAAGCTTAATACTGCCTTCTCAGCCTCCATCCTAACATGCAGGCTACACTAGAACCAAGAAGAAAGCTACAAGATGTCTTGATGTCACTGTTTCTTACAAAATAAACAACCAAAAATAGATACTAGAATCTTTTGTATATGGAGGAGATAAGAGGAAGGAAAAAACTAAAAGGAACAAGAGCTTGGCACTTGGGGACTCAGGGTTTTGGTTTCTTATTCATTGACCCAGTGATTTTTGCTATAATCACTCTCCCTGACATGTAGTCTCCTCCATGGAGTCTGCACCTTTGGCCCACTTTTCCCAGCACCTAGGACAGTGCCTGGAATAAAGTAGGTGCTCCATAAACACTGATGAAAATCAGTGGAACTATAAGAGAAACATACCAACATCATTTGGTATAGACAATACTCTACCACCATCATTACCACCATTAAGAAATACCTTAAAGACTAGGCCCAAATTCTAAGTGATTGCTGAGTGTACACAGAGAGAGGAGAGAGATCTGCAGAACCCGAAAGTAAAGTAAGTTTTAGGCAAATATGACCCAACATAGCAAACCTCAGCCAGTCCTCCCAAGGAAGAATGGATGGCACATAAACCACTGTCTGCTCTTCCTCAATTAAAAGGAGGATGGTTCCGCCTTTCAATTCAGCACAGTAAAACAGAGCCCTACCTATGTTTCCTTGTGGGTCTTTTCAGCTGTCATCTAAAAAAAAGTTTTAAACCACAAAAGTAATGTTTTCATTATCGAAAATAATCTTAAAAAATGACTTCTAATTCAACCACCTAGATTTAATTATATGAACATTTATGCATTTTCCTATGTTTATATTTGTTTTTTCTAAAGAGAAACCTTCTTTTGAACCCTTAACAATACATCATGATCATCCTTCCACCTTATTAAATATTCCATTGAACCGACATCAATTACATTTTCTCTTTTTTGAGAAACAGCGCATCAATTACATTTTCTCTTTTTAGGAGGCATTCTCAAGGCGATCCAGTGGCTTATTCTCAAGTATCTAAATCCTTCTTCAAATCTACTGCTCACCCTAGCAGTTCTTTCCTTAAAGCCAGCACTCCAAGGAAGCACAATAACGTTTTGCCTCTTGAGTCCCTTTGTTTGAACTGCAGCCATTTTACTCAGTTGGGGGCCAAGCATCTCCCTTCTCCTTTCCCCAAATCCAGCTACTCAAAGCCTTGTTTTAGTTGTGAGCCATACTTAATTGAGATCATTTCACAGAAAGTCACAAGACACTGGTGTGTGCCTTTGAATATTTACCCCCGACTCTATTAGTAAATCTTTTTTTCTGAAATGCCACATTTCAAAAAAGTTAAAAATACACCAGGGGCTTTAAAGACTACCTTCAGAATCAGTTAGCACTGATGAACTTTTATCTAGTCACTTAGATAAAAGATCCACCTGATGAATGTTTATTTCAATAATGAAGAAACACTACACTGTTAGTATAGAAAGATAAAGGCACTTGGACTTCTTAAATGTATAAAACTGAGTCCCTTGATATACAAATGTGGTTACAGAATGATAGTAGATTAGAGTGGACAGGGGTAAAATCTCTCCCTTGCACTTTTAGGTAATGAGTTTGGACCACTGGAAAAGAACACAGGCCGAATTGCCTTTTAAATTTTAATTGGGTTTTATCAAGTCTCAGGGGCAGCGTTTTTCCTTTGGGAACACGTTACAAAACTTCAATCGAAGTCTAAGAAATACGATTCAACAGCCAAATTTGTATTTAATTCATGGTGTTTCAGGGAAGCACCTTATGATTAAGGAAAAGCTAAGTAAAATGAGTTACATCATGACCATAACTACAATTTACAGAACACCTTCAATGTGTCAGGCATTTTATATACTTTATTTCCAGTCTTAATTAACCCTATAAACCTGGCTTACAAGGGAGAGAACAGAGGCAGAGAAAACTGAAGTAATGTACCCTTGGTCACCCAGCTAGTAAGTGTCAGAGCCAGGATTCCTATCCAGTGCTGTCTGACTCCAAAGCCAGGGCTCATGGACCAACGATTATAAATAAATCACACTCAGGGGTCCCCTCCGTTTCATCTGAGGCACTGATTGGACAAGCCCAAGGAGAAATATCAATCCTGTTACTAAATACTACCAGTACCACCTGCATCCTTGGGGGTACTCAGGGGTGAAACACAGCGTTCTTAAACCACATCACAGAAAATATCGTCTGGAAGGGAAAGGGAATAGAAAAAAGTCTTCCTTCTTGCTTTTGTTCAAAATGTGTTATGCAAAACGAAACTGTAAATTGGGTAACAAGGAATAGATCTAGCCATACAGTCTGATGCCAGAATCCACTATCAAAGGCAAAGATTCTCAACTTTGCATATTAGAATCACTTGGAGAGCTTTAAAAAATACTGATTCCTAAAAATACTGGTTCCTAGTCCTGTCCCTGGAGATTCTACACTGACTGGTCTACAGTGGGGTCCACATACCAAAATTTTTAAAAAGTTCTCTAGATAATTAATGGAAAACCAATGAGAAGTACTGCCCTAGAAGAGGGGTGTGTGTGTGCGAGTGAGACAGAGAGAGAGAACCTAGGCACCTACTTTCAGTTCTTTCTCCTTATTACATATACGTGGTAAAATCTGGAGCACAGGGACCTAAAGGTTAGTGGGAAAGACAGACAATCCGGGCTGCGTTACCTGGGCTGTATCTTCCATCAGGCCACGGATCTTCTCCACGACATCGTTGCGCCGGTGCTGGCGCAGGGCGCTAATTAACTGGGCCAGGCTGGCCTCGGGGCCCCGGATGGTCCAGTGCTGCAGCGCTGCGTAGGCCCGCTCGTGGTCTGCCGTGTACCCGTTGGAGAAAGCAGCCACCTCCCTCTCGCTGGCATTGCACAGAAGCTGATAGATATCCTTCCACTGGCTTCCCACTTGGGCTGCTACAAGCTTCAGGATGTCAATACCTATACCAGACACAAAATAAAATAAAACACAAATACAGATATGTGAGGTCTTTACAGAAGGCCAATCTGTTTTAATGAACTTAAAGAAGCATGCTTTCCCATGGCTCTCGTCCGTCAAAGGGATGCAGTGCCTCCTACCGCACACGCAGGCCATCCTGGAGACTAGTTAGGTACCCTCCTGCAAATGTCACTTCCAGAACGTGGAACCAGAGGAGCAACCTGGAAGAAAAATAAATCGCCCCTAAACAATATTTTGAAAGTCAAGCCCAAACAAAGTACTCAGAGTGATTCCTTTATCGCTGCTAAAAACTGGAACCAAATAAATTAGAGACTCTCAGATGAAAAAAGTGGCGACTTTATAAAATCTAGAAGAGGTAACCCACAGGTTCAAACTGCAGTGGAGTTCATCCAGCAGTGTCTGGGTAATGGGGTGGTGAGAGTCTGCCTATGGTGCCTTGTATATCAACTGATGAAATTCCCAACTGATGCAGTCCAATGGGGGCATTCCTTCAGAACTTCTGACTTCCCATGCTCTAAAATTCTATGCTCAAAAGGCAACTTTCTGATCTATTAGTCAGTCTCCTAAAGTTGACTTGCACAGTTATAATGAAGACAACAGCAAAATGACAATATACTAACAATAGCTATTATCTTCCAGGTATTATGTGAAGGCATTCGCTCATTAACATTCCAATTGCCCGGGTAAGGAAAAAACAAAACAAAACAAAACAAAAAAACAGAAAAGTCAGGCAACTTGCCCAGTATCACAAAGGTAGGTGGGTTGGGTTTTGAACCCAACTCACTGGATAACGTTATAAATGGAGTCATTCTGGCTCATCAGTTACTTATAAACTCAATCAGCATGGGTCTGCAGTCCCCAGATCTGATGAAGAGAGGGTGAAAATGCCAAAATCAAATCTTGGGATTTGACAACTCAGGATAAGCACCTGGCACCGACCCTCTGTGAGGTGGGGTTTTCCCTGAGTGGCACACTTTGGTGTCTTCCTCTTTAAGGCACCTTCTCGCTGCAATTACGTATTGGCTTTTCCCAAATTTATCCATGGAGTGTATATATAACCCCACAGTAAGGACTCTGGTAGGTATCACAACAGGTGAATGAGTCTTCTGAATCAACACCATATCTCTGAATGAGGCCATACTCACAAACCCAGATACCAGAGTTATTATAGTTAACAATGCCTTGGCTAACTACAGCTAACAAAGAGGATACACAATGGAATACTACTCAGCCATCAAAAAGAATGAAATAGAGACTTCCCTGGTGGTGCAGTGGATAAGACTCCGAGCTCCCAGTGGAGGGGGCCCGGGTTTGATCCCTGGTTAAGGAACTACATCCCCCATGCATGCCACAACTAAGAGTTCACAAGCCACAACTAAGGAGCTGGTGAGCCGTGACTAAGGATCCCAAGAGCTGCAACTAAGGAGCCCGTCTGCCACAACTAAGATCTGGTGCAACCGAATTAAAAAAAAAAAAAAAAGAATGAAATAGTGTTATTTGAGCAACATGGGTGGGCCTAGAGATTATCATACTAAGTGAAGTGAGACAGAGAAAGACAAATACCATGTGATACCATTTATATGTGGAATCTAAAATATGACACAAATGAACTTATTTACAAAACTGAAACAGATTCACAGATGTGGAAAGCAAACTTATGGTTACCAAAGGGAAAAGGGAGTGAGGGAGGAATAAATTAGGAGTTTTGGATTAGCAGACACAAACTACTATATATAAAATAGATAAACAACAACATCCTACTGTATAGCACAGGGAACTATATTCAATATCTTATAATAAACTATAATGGAAAAGAATCTGAAAAAGAATATGTATGTGTATAACTGAATCACTTTGCCATACACCAGAAACTAACACAACACTGGAAATCAACTACACTTCAATTTAAAAGGAAAGTTGAAAAACAGTCTTTAAAACATTTATTACTCAAAAAAAAGGGGGGGGGGTGGAATTCCCTGGCAGTCCAGTGGTTAGGACTCTGTGCTTCCACGGCAAGGAGTACGGGTTCTATCCCTGGTCGGGGAACTAAGATCCCACAGGCCACTGGGCGAGGCCAAAAAAAAAAAAAAAAAATGAAGTCAAGTTCCCAAGTGAAACTTGGGGAAGAAAGCAAAAGAAGAGAAGAGGAGCTTACTGTGATGGTTAACTGAATTTTTCAATTAACTAGAGGTTAGTCGGGAAGGAAAGAAAAAAACCTTTTTTGCTCCAACCAGTTGTTGGGGAAAATATTTATAAAATGAGCTATCAACTTTTGCCTGAGAAAAGAGCAATAAGAATTCCCAAAGTTTCCTTGTAAATGGAGGAATTTGTGGTTCCTCCATGGAAACCCTTCCTCTGCCACGCAATCCCATTGAAGCAGATGACTTGGAAGCCTTGCGTGTACATCCTGAACCAACCCCCTGAAAATGGTTTCGGAACGTAAGTTCCTGGTAACAGGCTGCTTTCCTGTCAACTGTAAAAGTAGAATGCCGCAGACTGCGACCCGACTGTACTTCCCACACTATTTCCCCTGGCAGTGTGAAATACACTTGAACCCGCTGCTTTTCAGTTTTCATAGCAATGTTTAGCCAGATACAGCGCTTCTGATTTCAAGCAAACAGACGCCTCAAAAAAAAAAAAAAAAAAAAAAAAACACGTCTTATTTAAAACCCCACAGGTAACTTTCAGCAGCAAGCCAGCTCTTTGTGGTTGCTGTGGTCGATTCTTCCAAACACCAAAAGGCTTCTTAGCCCCTGAGTCTTTTTTTTTTTTTTTTTTTTTTTTTTTTGCGGTATGCGGGCCTCTCACTGTTGTGGCCTCTCCCGTTGCGGAGCACAGGCTCCGGACGCGCAGGCCCAGCGGCCATGGCTCACGGGCTCAGTTGCTCCGCGGCATGTGGGATCTTCCCGGACCAGGGCACGAACCCGTGTCTCCTGCATCGGCAGGCGGATTCTCAACCACTGCGCCACCAGGGAAGCCCCGCCCCTGAGTCTTAATTTAGGTCAAGTTAACGAAGGCCCACGGTGTCTTACATGGAAACATGACTGCGTTTTCTTGTATGTGGGCCCTTTGCTTAAACCTTTGTAGTGCCAGGGACAGTGTGGCTTTGGGCAAACCACTAACTGTCATGTTCATTTCCTCATTTGTACAGTGGAGATACTCAGTATGGTCCCTGGGGATGAGCTGATTAACATTTTCTATAGAGTGGACTTATTTTTGGAAGTACCCCATCATTATAAATGTTCCATACACTGGGCGCTACAACTTAAGACTAAACGCGTTTCTGATGGAAACACACAGGCTTTATAGAGTAATGACAGAGTGTAAAAGGCTCACGCTTAACAATAACTCCTTCTTCCAAAGCCAGTATTTATACTTTTCTTCTGCCACAAAATTAAAAAAAAATAAATAAATAAAGGAAAACATGAAGAATGGGTGCAATGAGATTTTCCTTCCACTAAAATTGACTGGAAGCTAAATTCTAGGTCCACGAATCAGGTTTCACCTTATTCTTTTACTATGTAAACATGGAGTCAACTTATGTGAACCAGCCTGGATCAACCAGGTTCCTCACCGCGGGCCCCTCCCACTTCGGAGCGGATAAATACAAAGATGTCAGAGACAGCCACTACCTCCGGAGATCCCAGCCTCTCAGCCTAGCACAGGATCACACCAGGAGGAGGCAAGACCAGTCTGAACTAACCCACGACTTCGGTGTACCCTGCCCCGACCCCACTATCGCCACCAAAGGGAAAAGAAAAACCTGCGGAATATTTCAAGAGTATTTGTTGGGCAGCCACTGTGTGTTAACTTTGTTTGCTGGACTGAAAGCCCTTGAGAGATTTTCAGACAAAGAGTTTAGCACCAAGAAAATGAAGTCTCACTGATGAAGCACACAATTTGATGGGATCTGAAAGTGCTCTTCGTTTAGGAAACGAGTTTCAGGCAAAACTAAACAATCCAACTATAGGGAAAAGCAGTAGAATGATTAAACTAAATTGAGATAGCTACCGTTGGGGAGGGAGGGGGGTACGGTAGCTGTCCACTACTGGATAGGTGCACAGAGGGGACTTCCAGGGTATTCCCAAGGCTCAATTTCCTAAGCTGGATGGTGGGGAAACGGGTCTTCTTTTAATTTTATTATTGTATTTGATATTTATGTTATTATTCCTTTTAAAGCTACATACATACATATAACTATATAACACACATATATAGACATATATTTACATATACTTCATACCTATACATACTATGATGTGGTACACATAATGTTTTAAATGTTTAATTTTATTCGTGAGGAATCTCATGTAGAAAGGTTAGTGACTAGTTCAAGGTCGCCCAGCTAGTTAGTGGTACCTCTGTTGTGGTTAATAGGGAATATGGTATTTCAGAGGAACATTGCTACTTGCTGGAATTATGCTCCTAGGGCATAGTCCACATATGAATGCACTCGGCACAGACCATGGTGTGTGTGCTTCCTCCTGGCCTGTTATTACTGACCAAGAAGATGCTTGGAAAGTTTTTCTTTAGGGCTAGCAAGTGTAGTTCTTTCCTTTAAAACTATGGTACCTTTTTTTTTTTTTAATTTTTTTTATTTTTTATTTTTTTATTTTTATTTTTATTTTTTTATTTTTTCGTGGTATGCGGGCCTCTCACTGCTGTGGCCTCTCCCGTTGCGGAGCACAGGCTCCGGACGCGCAGGCCTAGCGGCCATGGCTCACGGGCTTAGTTGCTCCGCGGCATGTGGGATCTTCCCGGACCAGGGCACGAACCCGTGTCCCCTGCATCGGCAGGCGGATTCTCAACCACTGCGCCACCAGGGAAGACCCTTTTTTTTTTTTTAAAAAAAAAAAAAAAAAAAAAAAAAAAGGAAGTTTCAGCAAGCTTTTTCTGTACAGGGCAAGAATAAATATTTTAGGCTTTGAGAACCATACAGTCTCTGTTGCAAGTTCTCAACTCTGTTGTTAGGTGACAGCAGCCATGAGCAGTACAAATGAGCCCACGTGCTATAGTTCTCCAACCCCTGAAACTGTAGCAATTTAAAGACCATAGCTAGACTGTCAAATGGCAAAAACATTTAGAAAAGCATTGTGTTAAAAGAAACACAAACACACACAAAGCCCCCAAAATGAAAGTTCCTACCCCAATGAACAATCTCAATGTGAAATGATAGTAAAATAGAGACCAAATCCCTGCATGGCTGGGTGCCTTGGTCATCTGTCCATCAGCGTTCCGACAATTTTTATCTAGAATGGAGACAGTCACCACGTGTTGAATTAATCTAACTTGTTTAGCGTGATGCCAAATCTCTTTTTTCTTAGGTTGAAAAGCAATACAACCATCAACCCACAGAAGTGCTGATTGATAGGCAATGAGCTTAACTTCGCTTTTCTTGTGATGGCAGGTCCTGGAGCTCTGGAGAACGGCTGAAGTTTCCAAAGAAGTCATGAAGCAGCCAAGCCCTATAAACCGGGGGCTATGTCTGAGAAGGTGGTTTTGGAACCAGGGAAATGGCTTGTGACTTTTAAGGTGCAGGTAGTAGAAAGATCATAAACTTGCTAATCCCAAGATACAGTTTCAAACTCCATGACTTGTTAGTTGTGTGACCTCGAGCAAATGACCTCTAAGATTTCAGTGTCCTCATCAGTAAAACGAAAATACCACCTCTTATCTCATAGGCTGGGTAAGGAGATGTATGGGGTCAAGTATTAAACCTGTAAAGCACCTCGGTTCTCCTTCCTCTGTCCCCTCCATTTCTGGACGAGAGTCACTGGGGCAACGAAGCTGACAGACGGGAGAAGTTCTGCATAGACATCGGTTTTAGCACCAGGACCACAGGTGCAGAACAATGAAGCCGGGCACCAGCATCCTCGCCTCCTGGGTTTTTCAGAACCTCACCAGTATGTGTCCGAAGGGGCACCACTGCACAAGAGGGGCACCACCCACAGAAAGGCACATGTGAGAGATCAACGCTGCCCCCCGCCACACACAGGGCATCACAATGGGACTCGGGGGGTTCTTCCAAATGAGCGGACTCTACCCAGCTCTGCTGTGAGGGAGCTCAAGGAAAAGGCACGAGGTGAGCAGTTGGGTTATTGTGGAAGACATGGCATTTTCCCATGTGCTATAAAACTCTGAATCAGATATAATCTGGGTGACAACCCTCATCGGAGGCTCAATGTCAACGTCAATATGCAAAAAAAGTTCCTCCTCTATTAATACGAACCTGAATTGACCTTTACAAGAGAAGGTATTAACGCTCCTTCCTTTTGGAGATAAATATCTGAAATGAGCGCCATCATTAAGAAGCCATGGTAAAGCCTTCCCTAGAAGAGGCAGGAAGGACAGTGACGACGGAGCTGGAGGAAACAAAGGCCGTCTGGCCCCTACGACACAGCCCTCTGGATTTCATGCTGTACAACCATACTTCGTACAGAATGGGTACATCGAAGAGGTGAATGTGTTTATAAGCTTTTTGCTGGTACCACATCCTCATCATTTAAAAGATTCAGGTATTCCCACTGCATCACCCATCCTGGTTAAGTGTCATGGCAGTTCTCATTATTCTGCTAGGAAAAGAAATGGCGGAGGGGTGGGAACAAATAATGAGAAAACTCCCATGGAGGCAATTAGTATACAGACTCCTCCCACGACAGATGACTCCACAGTTACCCCTGTGCTGGTTTGCTGGTTTACACACACACACACACACACACACACACACACACACACACACACACACTCTCCTGAGACGTACATGTCGAAAACAGGCCATATGCTGTGATGAAGTGGGAGAGTGGCAGGGACATATACACACTACCAAATGTAAATTAGATAGCTAGTGGGAAGCTGCCACATAGCACAGGGAGATCACCTCTGCGCTTTGTGACCACCTAGAGGGGTGGGATAGGGAGGGTGGGAGAGAGGGTGATGCAAGAGGGAGGAGATATGGGAAACATATGTATATGTATAACTGATTCACTTTGTTGTAAAGGAAAAACTAACACACTATTGTAAAACAGTTATACTCCAATAAAGATGTTTAAAAAAAAAAAAAAAAAGAAGAAAGTCTCCAGTCCCTGCTGCTGTAATTATGCTGACCCAACTAGCATTCTTTTTTTGCAGTACGCGGGCCTCTCACTGCTGTGGCCTCTCCCGTTGTGGAGCGCAGGCTCCGGACGCGCAGGCTCGGCGGCCGTGGCTCACGGGCCCAGCCGCTCCGCGGCATGTGGGATCTTCCCGGACCAGGGCACGAACCTGTGTCCCCTGCATCGGCAGGCGGACCCTCCACCACTGCGCCACCAGGGAAGCCCCCAACTAGCATTCTTGATTTGTCTTTTCAGATGGGATATCACTGATTTCTGGGAGAGAAAATTCATTACCTGTTTTTCCCTTATTACCAGATGTGAAATGTATATTTTCATTCTTAAATGTATTATTATTAAAAGCATATTTTAAAGTCAAAAAAAAAAAAGAAAACAGGCCATATGAGCTCAAAATGACTTCCCTGCTACCAACAGCCTGACTCCCACCCCAAACATGCCCTTTATCGGCAAGTGCTGTGACCCCAGGCTTGCCAACTGCGGACACAAGGGCAAAGATGGACAGGACACATTAAACATCTGTACAGAACAACAACTTGTAAGTCAAGTTCAGAAATGTGAATAAACGTCTGGCTTTAGCATGCCATGATGGTCTTCCCTGTACAATGGCCATGTCCTCAGAGATGCCTTTTCTGGCCACCTTCTGCCCGAGCCCCATGTCTGCTTCGCTCACCATTACCCCCAGCTACTCCCGGAGCCTAGCACATAACAAAAGTACAATGACTATCTCTGATTGAATGAGTGAATGAATGAATGAATGAGTGAATGAATGAATGAGAGCCTTCTTACATCCCTCCCCTCTTGCCTGAACCTCCTCCCCACCATTTGTTAACCCATTCGCCCCTGTAACTTAAGTCCCTGAGAAAGAAAGGGACCAAATGGTATCCCAGCCTTGCTGTGTAGCCCTGCCAGATCTACAGTCTCTATGATGACAAGAAGGAAGGCCCACATGTGGCTGCCAATGGGGGAAACGCGGGCTTCCTGGCACGGGAACCCAGCTGTTGTGCAATAACCTCTCCCTCTTCCCATGGAGGGCGCTCCACTGAATCCATGTCACGGCCCAGAGCTCACGAGGCAAAGAGGTCCCACCATGGCGGAAACCTCCTCCAGAGATAAGCTATCCAGGCCACGGTCTGTCTGGCCTGATAACATAGTAAATGCTCCTAAAAGTAACAACCCCACATATGCATGTGTTTTTTTTTTTTTTTTGCAGTAACCAGCATGTCATAGGATGGTTAAAACATGCTATATCAGGACTTCCCTGGAGGTCCAGTGTTTAAGACTCTGTGATTCCATTGTAGGGGGCACAGGTTCAATCCCGGACAGGGCTTCCCTGGTGGCGCAGTGGTTGAGAGTCCGCCTGCCGATGCAGGGGACGCGGGTTTGTGTCCCAGTCCGGGAAGATCCCACATGCCGCGGAGCGGCTGGCCCCGTGAGCCATGGCCGCTGGGCCTCCGCGTCCGGAGCCTGTGCTCCGCAACGGGAGAGGCCGCAACAGTGAGAGGCCCGCGTACCGCAAAAAAAAAAAAAAAAACCGACAAGAAACACACTAAATCGAAAATGATCATTCCCAAAGCATCACACAGGAAACTACTTCATTCATGCCAGGAACTTGGTTTGCCCCAAGTTAAAAATACTCCTTTCCTATTGAGGTAAAAAGTTGGAGGGAGGCACTGTTTAGATTTCCTTTGAAACCCCAAAAGTGATTTCCAAAGCTGAATTCATCAGTACCTTGTTGAAGGTTCAGTGGGCAATCAATTACAAGCTCAGATGAATCCCGGGAACGGCTAAAAACCACCTGCAAAGGTCTCGTGGTTAATGGAAGAACTGTTTACCAAGGGCAAACTCTATCAAAGCAGTAGGAATGGAAGAGATAAATTTCACTGAGGCTGTGAGGACAAAGCTAATAACCTTTTCTTTCATTCCAGGAGGAAAACAAAACAACGCAAAACAAAAAATGCCCTCTTCCTCCCTGTCTTAGCCTCTGTATGAAGCGGTTCGTTTATTCATGTAATGAAAATGTACTGAGAACCCTTAGCACCAGACACGATTCTGGGCCTTGGGGACGTGGCAGCGAACGAGGCAAAACAAAATCCTTTCTCCTGGTGACGTCTGCATTCTGTTGGGGAACGCGGGAAGTAATAAAATATTCCACACAGGTGCACAGCCAGGAGGGCTGAGGAGTAAAAGACAGCAGGGGAAGGGGACCGAGGGGGCAGGGCTGCAACTTTAGATATGGGGCCTTCTCCCTGATATCTCAAAGAAGGCTCCACCGAGCTAACGTTGGAATCAAGCCCTAATGGAGGTGAGGGAGCAAGTCGTGCGGAGGGAACAGCAGGTAGAAAGGGAGGAAGGGTGCTGGCATGTACAAGGAGGGGCAGGAGAGCCAGTGTGGCTGCAACAATGAGTGATGGAGAGTGTGGTGGGTGTCAGAGGCTGGATACAAATGGCCAGGAGGGGAGTACAGATTGCACTGGGCCTTCAGGCTGCCGCTTCCCGTGCAGTGAAAAGTCACTGGGGGGCTTCCCTGGTGGCGCAGTAGTTGAGAGTCCGCCTGCCGATGCAGGGGACGCGGGTTCGTGCCCCGGTCCGGGAAGATCCCACATGTCGCGGAGCGGCTGGGCCCGTGAGCCACGGCCGCTGAGCCTGTGCGTCCGGAGCCTGTGCTCCGCAACGGGAGAGGCCACAATAGTGAGAGGCCTGCGTACCGCAAAAAAAAAAAAAAAGTCACTGGGGATTCTGACTTTTCAAGGACAGGACTGCCGCGATGTGACTTACATCGAACAGGATCACTCTGGCTGTTGTGAAAAAAATAAACTAGAAGGGGCACAAGGCAGAAGTGGAGCAACCAGTTCGGAGGCCATGGCAATGATCCAGGAGGGAGGTGACAGTGCCTTGGGCCAGGCTGGCGGCTGTGGAAATGAGGGCAAATGGTCGCCTTTCTGCATCTATTTTGAAGGTAGTGCTGACTGGATTGGCTAAGGGCTTGAATATGGGGTGAGAAAGCAGGAAAGGAGTTAAGGATGATGCTAAGGTTTTGCTTGGAGCAGCAGGAAGACCAGAGGGGCCACTTTCCGCGCTGGGCAACTGATGTGAACAGCACGGTTCGGGATTCAGGTTTTCACATCTTAAGTGGGAGGTGCCAGTTGGACATCTGGGTCCATCAGGCAGGTGGGAGGCTATCTGTATGTTGAGTTCAGGTACAAGATCCAGGCTGGGTAGATGCACTTGGGAATCAGCAGCAGATAGATGGCATTTAAAGCCAGGGGTAACCCAGGGAAGGGGTGTGTGTGGGTAGAAAAGGGGAGTGAGTCCTGAGCCCCGGGGCTCTCCATTATTCAGAGGTGGGGTCCAAGAGGAGGAACTAGCCAAGGAGCTGGAGAAGGAACAGCCAGAGAGGTGGGAGGAGAGCAAGAGAGGGTGGAGTCCAGGAAGCCAAAGGAAGGAAGTGTTTCAGGAAGAAGGGAACCAAGGGACCCAGTAGGCCATAGAGGAAAACTCACAACCGAACAATGCAGTTAGAATCGTGCTGTCAGACTATGTGGAAAAGAGGCAAGATTGGGGCTAAAACATTGCTACCATACTTTAGAGGTGCTAAAACATCTAAATGCACTTTTTAAAAACTGAAATATAGTTGATTTACAGTGTTCCAGGTTTACAGCAAAGTGATTCAGATATAGACAGATTGATAGATAGATAGATAGGTATTCTTTTTCAGATTCCTTTCCCTTATAGGTTATTACAAGATACTGAATATAGTTCCCTGGGCTATACAGTGGTAGGTCCTTGTTGGTTATCTATTTTATATACAGTAGTGTGTACCTGTTAATCCCAAATTCCCAGTTTATCCCTCCCCCTCTGCTTCCCCCTTTGGTAACCACAAATTTGTTCTCCAAATCTGTGAGTCTAATTCTGTTTTGTAGATAAGTTCATTTGTATCAGTGTTTTAGATTCCACGTATAAGTGATATATATGTTTTTAACCAATGCCTTTCCGTAGCTTGGTTGCAGTGTGCTTTTTTCCTTAGTGGCGTATAAAGTAATGGTGCGTCTCACAATCAGTGGTGTCTTAGATTTGACGAAATATAGTAAGAACTATTATTTTTTTAATTTATAAACTTGAACCCATCTAATATTTACAATCTGGCATACCATCAACAACCTAATACGTCAAATTCTGTTCATACGCTGCAAGGGTAATGACCAATTACTCGTGAAGAACGATCAACAGAATTAGAGAAATTCCTCCTTCTCTGCAAAATCTGCTTACATAATACCTGACCAGGTTGATTCAAGGACACTCATTTGTAAGGATTTTCTTTTCTACTTGTATTTTAGCCCTACATGGGGAAAATGCTGAAGTGTTTTTCAGTATCCCAAACACTGAAATTCAAAAGCTGTTCGATAAATTAGAGAATAAAATATACATTTAAAACATCAATACCTGTCCTCTAAAGCCTAGAGGAAGAAGCCATTGGTGGGTGGGCCTGGGAAGGACAACAGCCTTCCAAGGGCAAAGGCCACACCTTCCTTGACTCTGTGCACGAGATAATGCTTTTGAGGCTGTCCCAATAAGAAGCTTTTCTCCTGTAGTGGTTGTGTGTGCTTTGTAATTCTCAAACATCCTAGAGGTTCAACCGAAAGGTGCCGTTGGCTGGAAGTAGCATGACAGGAAGCAAAGGTGGCAAAGACCAGGGCTGGGGAGCGCGGGATGGAGAACAGCCCTCCTGTCCCTTCCTGCTCCCAGAAAATGACTGCGGCCCCGGGGGCAGAACAAGGGCACAGCCACCTCTTAAATGGAATAATCTGCTCCCTTCAGGCCGGCTTCCCGGTGTTTACACTTCAAGTCTACTTCCCGTAGGAAATTTGGGCTGACAGACAGGATGACTGTCTGGAATTTGGAGTCCAGGAGCCTTTTGGCAAAGGAAGGAGGGTTTCTTTGGTTGCAGCTGCTGCTGTCTGGGGCTGAGAAAACTACCACCAAGTTCAACAGATGTGAGTTCTAATTAGCACGACTCCATCACCTCTGACTTATCTGAAACAGCCTTTACGTTTTCAAACAGCCCTCAGAGCCTTCAGCCATTGGGTATCTGGATTTAAAAGTTTTCCATTTCAAGCAATCCAAGAAAACAGTGAAAAGGAGGAAATCGGGGTGACTTCCATGGAGGAAAACTCATTATTGCTGACAATTTTTCAGTTGTTTTATTTCAGAACAAGCTGGGTTTTGCTAAGGGAAATAAACTTTTCTTGATTGGGCACAATTTTTAAAAATCAACCATAGAGGGCTTCCCGGGTGGCGCAGTGGTTGAGAGTCCGCCTGCCGATGCAGGGGACGCGGGTTCGTGCCCCGGTCCGGGAAGATCCCACATGTCGCGGAGCGGCTGGGCTCGTGAGCCATGGCCGCTGAGCCTGCGCGTCCGGAGCCTGTGCTCCGCAACGGGAGAGGCCACAACAGTGAGAGGCCCACGTACGATTAAAAAAAAAAAAAAAAAAAAACACAACCATAGAAACTAGAAATTTCTAACATTGGAAAAATTAAAATCCAGATTCCAAGAACCAGAAAAATAAATCCAGATTTTAAGAATCAAGGGGCAGTGTCCAGAGTCAGATCAGTGCCTGAGTTTAAAGCCTAGCACTGCCCCTTTGTAGCTGTGTGACCTCGGGCAAGTGATTCCCTGTACCTCAGTTTTCCCACCTGTAAAATGGTGATGGTAGTGGCCTACCTCATATGGTTAAGAAAATTAAGTTAATATTCATAAAAAATGCTTAGAACAGGATATGGCATTCAGTAAGCATGATACAAGTCTTTGCTAAAGAAAAGTAGACAATGAAAACTTAATGGTAGCAGAAACCTTTCTTATAAGGTTAGAAAATTATATTAGTAAGTCATGGTTTAGTCCATCTTTTGCACCCCAAAATCACCTCAAGATCTTGCCTATGTGGGTGGTAGCAAACACTCCCTAATCTCACGTTAGAAAAATGTAAAGTGGAAAAGTACTTATTATTGCATTCCTAATGCACTTCATTCGTTCTTCATTTCTCAACACTGCTTATGGTGGTTTTAATAATTCCGGCGAAATGTTATGTCATTCGTGAAACCTGATTGAAGAGTATATTGATGCTGTTCAAATACATCCAAGGCACAGGTTTCAGTTACTCAGCATCTGTCCCTAACGAACCCCTGCAACTTCAGGGAAATATTTATAAGAGAAACACAATCACAATTCCACTCTTACAAGTCGATTGCATCTTACTGCTTCCCCTCGAAAGAGGATGAAGTCTGCAGAGTTGTGAAACTGGGGGATGGTTTTCCTTCATAAGCTCCAATAAAAACCACTTCTCTCAAACTGGCCCAATCCTAAAGAAGGAAGCACTTTTTCTCAGCCTATGGCTGGGATTTGTAAGGAACCAGAATTTGGGGAGGAAAGGAAGCATTTATTCTCAGCCTATTGTTGGGATTTGTAGGGACCCAGAACTGAGAACATGGTCGTTACTGAGTAAAACCTAAAGACAACAGAGATGGGAGGGGATGTGTTTCTGCTTGTTTGCTGGGTAAGCCAGGATGATGTCCTGTTTTGCTTTGCTTGAGCAGTGAGTTGTGGATGGGGGAAAGGATGGAAGAAATAAAAGGATGGAGGAAATAAAAAATATATTACCAGAAACTCAAGATCTAAAATAGAGCTCAGGCTCAGTATCTGAACCTTTTAAGTAAGTGCACTAAGCCAATTCTGTCCTGTTCCTTAAGCAGCATTGTTTTCCCTAAGAACAGTCTTTAGGTACAGATTGGGACGTCAAAGTTATGCAAAAACATGGATGGACCTAGAGATGATCATACTAAGTGAAGCAAGTCACACAGAGAAAGACAAACACCATATAATATCACTTATATGTGAAATCTAAAAAAATGATACAAATGAACTAATGAACTTATTTATGAAACAGAAACAGACTCACAGACATAGAAAACAAAGTTATGGTTACCAAAGGGGAAAGGGTGAGAGAGGGATAAATTAGGAGTTTGGGTTTACCAGATACAGACTACTATAGGACCTAATGTATAGCACAGGGCACTATATTCAATACCTTATAATAATCTATAATGGAAAAGAATCTAAGAAAGAATATAGATAGATCGATAGATAGATATAATCGAATCACTTTGCTGTACCAGAAACTAACATAACATTGTAAATCAACTATACTCCAATTAAAAATTTTTTTTAATTTAAAATTTTTTTTAAAAAGAAATAGCATCTTAGTATCTCATTCTACAGATTGAGCCCTTTGCCTTTTTGCTGCTGCAGGTACAAAATGGTCTGCTTGAGAAAACATCCGCCAGCTACCTTCACAATCCCTTTTGCAGTCCATTGAAAGGAGATGCTGTCTTTATATAACACATGCTTTAAGAAACTACACAGGGGGCTTCCCTGGTGGTGCAGTGGTGGAGAGTCTGCCTGCTGATGCAGGGGACACAGGTTCGTGCCCCGGTCCGGGAAGATCCCACATGCCACAGAGCAACTAAGCCTGTGTGCCACAACTACTGAGCCTGTGCTCTAGAGCCTGCAAGCCACAACTACAGAGCCCGTGGGTCACAACTACTGAAGCCCACACGCCTACAGCCCGTGCTTCCAACAAGAGAAGCCACCGCAATGAGAAGCCCTCGCACTGCTACAAAGAGTAGCCCCTGCTTGCCGCAACTAGAGAAAGGCCACGCGCAGCAACAAAGACCCAACATAGCCAAAAAAAAAAAAAAAAAAGACAAAAACATGGCACATTAAGCATTAACAATAGACTTACATCTTGATGGTACTTGGACCTGGTAATAAACTCTTAAATAAATTCTGAATGGACATTCAATTCCTGCTGCTGAAAAGGACATATTACAGGAAACCACAGTACAGTCCCAATCTACCAACAGAAAATTGCTATGACTCCAGAAAGGAAGGAAACATACAAAATGCCACAGCCTCTCAGTCTCCCATCCTCCTGGCCACATAAGGTCTCGTGATGTGTTTCCAACACTAGGATTCCACGGAAGTAGGGTAGCAGTTTCGTGGAGTTCAACTTTAAAACCATAAACCCGGGCTTCCCTGGTGGCGCAGTGGTTGGGAATCCGCCTGCCAATGCAGGGGACACGGGTTCGTGCCCCGGTCTGGGAAGATCCCACGTGCCGCGGAGCGGCTGGGCCCGTGAGCCATGGCTGCTGAGCCTGTGCTCCGCAACGGGAGAGGCTACAACAGTGACAGGCCCGCGTACCACAAAAAAACAAAACAAAACAAAAAACGGTAAACCCATGGAAGGCAGACAGGGGTGAGTGCAACCAAAAGAAGAGGCTCTTGTTGGTGAGAAAGATGGGAACCACTGGCCTGGCTTCACAGCGCTGGGGGTCTACATGGCATTCAGGAGCACAGCACCATCTGCTTAAGGTGGGTAAGGGTTAAGTGAGGTCCTACACGACCTTTTATACAGAATACACAGGACTAGGCGATTTTATCCCCACCCTCATCCTCTTGAACAATTCAGTGTGAAATGGACAAGGACCAGAAAACGATCTTATTATACAGGATTATCTGCTGCCCAGAACTCACTGCAATCAGATCAACAAGGTATTGTTTCCAGAGGCCTCTCTGAGCACCTGGAATGGTTTTTCTGAAACAGAACCTCTCTTTGTTATGGGATTTTACCTGGGTGTACCTTTGAGAATAGCAATTTGGAAACAGACCTTCCGTAAAAAAACACCTTAAACATAAACTTCCCAAAGCAAAATCCCAGCGGGGGGGGGGGGGGGGGGGTTTAAACTACTGGAAGAGATAATAACATCTGAGTGAGACAACTGTGATTTAGTTGGAAAAGTGTATTGCTGAAATACTGCTTTCTCGGAAGGTATGCTCAGATTTTGTTTGATTTGGCACTTCCATTCTTTCTACAAAATAGGATTGTTTCAAGGACACAGACATAGTATTTTACAAGGTTACAGTGGCCATAAGAATGCCTAAGATCATTGTATTAAATTGCTTTCTGCTGCTGGACCAGATTTACTTCTACAACTCCCTGTGTTCTCAAGAATTCTGAAAGCTGCACTGCAAGAGAGTTTAGAACTATAGCTGACCATAATCTAATCTATAAATCCAGCTACTAAAGTAATGGAGTCACTTCTTTAATAAAGTGAGGGCTTCCCTGGTGGCGCAGTGGTTAAGAATCCGCCTGCCAATGCAGGGGACACAGATTCGAACCCTGGTCCGGGAAGATCCCACATGCCCTGAGGCAACTAAGCCTGTGCGTCACAGCTACTGAGCCTGTGGTCTAGAGCCCTCGAGCCACAACTACTGAGCCCACGTGCTGCAAATACGAAAGCCGGCGTGCCTAGAGCCCGTGCTCCGCAACAGGAGAAGACACCACAGTGAGAAAGCCCGCACACTGCAACGAAGAGTAGGCCCCGCTCGCCACAACTAGAGAAAGCCCGCACACAGCAACGAAGACTCATGCAGCCAAAATAAAAATAAATAAATAAATAAATTTATTAAAAAATAAAATGAATAATGAGAGGAGAGTTCCAAATATTTACATAATTAAGCACAATGTGAAGATTTTTTTCTGCTAATTAGATATATTAGAACAAGTGTTCTGCCTGGCCCACCTTAAAGGACAATTTAATGAAATATAGGATACTAGGCAGGATCCTATACCAGAGGAAAAAGTATGCTGTCTATCAAGGGCCTTACTGGGTCAACTGACAACTATGGAATATGGACAAAAAATTAAAATATTGTATCCATATTAAATTTACTGAAGTTGAAAACTGTGCTGGTTTTTTAAGAGAATATCCTTACTGTTAGGAAATACATACTGAAGAATCTAGGCATAAATGGTCATAAAATGGTTCAGAAAAATTATTTTATGTCTGTATATATGTGCATATACATGCTATATATTGTGTACTATGTAACATTATATTATATAACATTATATATAACAGATTATTCTACATGGCACATTTTATAATATAAAATTTATATTTTTATAGAAAGAGAGCAAATGATAATGCAAAAGGGCAAAATGTTAACAACAGGTCAATCTGGGCACAGGTATATAGATATTCTTTGTACTATTTTTGTAATTTTTCCATACGTTTGAGATTATATCCAAATAAAAATTTTTTATTAAAAAGGAGGAAGAGGGCTTCCCTGGTGGTGCAGTGGTTGAGAATCCGCCTGCCGATGCAGGGGACAGGGGTTCGTGCCCCGGTCTGGGAAGATCCCACATTCCGCGGAGCGGCTGGGCCCGTGGGCCATGGCCGCTGGGCCTGCGCGTCGAATTGGACCCTCCCTTGCCCAGCTGGTTGCCTGCAAAGGGTTGTTTTATTCAAGTCTGTATAGGCTCATCCCAAGTCGGGGGTTCACCCCAGTCTGACTTTCACTTGGTTTGATCGTTCATATAAATTAGCAAAAAGGAGCAAAATGAGTTGTTTTTTTAAACTTTCTCTACATTTCTGATTTAAAAAGTAGCATGTACTTATTATAGAAAATTTGGGAAAAAGACAGAAAACTAATAAAGACGGAAAAAAATCCACATAAATCTCACCAAATCCCACCAAACTGGAAGAAACATCATTGTCATTTGGGCATATTTCCTTCAGTTTTTAGTCCCAAATTTTAAGAGAACTAGGATAATATTCTATAAAGTGTGTAGTGTGGAGCTTTTTTTTCTTCCATTCTTTAACCTAGTATAAACATTTTCCTATGTCATGGGTAAAAAGTACAATACTTCATAATAAAAACGTCAATGTCAACATAATATTCTACTATATAGATATGCCATAATTTACATAGCCATTTCCCTAAAACCAGCCCTTTGAGTATTTCCAGTTTTTATTTATTATAAATAATGCTGAATTAAAAGTTCAAGATCTTTGTGCTTATTTTTTAAAAATATTTCTGGTTTATAACTTTATGATAGATTCACAAAAATAGAATTGCTGGGCCAAAGAGTATAAACATTTTGTGTGTGTGTGTGGTACGCGGGCCTCTCACTGTTGTGGCCTCTCCCGTTGCGGAGCACAGGCTCCGGACGCGCAGGCTCAGCAGCCATGGCTCACGGGCCCAGCCGCTCTGCGACATGTGGGATCTTCCCGGACCGGGGCACGAACCCGTGTCCCCTGCATCGGCAGGCGGATTCTCAACCACTGCGCCACCAGGGAAGCCGGAGTATAAACATTTTTAAGACTCAATACAAAAGGCCAAACCACCTTTTAGGAAGTTAAGCTTACCCTTTTATCTTTAAGGAAAATGATCCCAAATGGCATTATCAAAACTTTGAGCTGAAATATCATTTAATATTAAAGAAAGGGAAGCTACTGCCATAGTCTGAAAACTGTAGTCTTCAGATCACACTTAGCTGCTAGGCCAAGTTCTATAAGCTATTTTTTGCCCTCAAAAGAGGAAGAACTGAAATATTCCAGCCTGTATCCACACACACTGACAACTAGGTAAAAGACACAGGGACCAGACTCAGATGATAACCGATATACTAAGCTTTGAGTGTCTAAAACCCAAAACACCTTTCTATCTTCCTAATAGAAATGTGATCCTAAAAAATATAAGGGGGAAAAGTACATGGGAGAAAAGTGATAGGAACCTAAAAGCAAGGTTCAAATTCAAAAAGGCAAATTTAAGACAAGTTGTTTTTTTCCTCCCTCAATTTTCTGATCAGTCTCCTGTGAAGAAGCAAAGGCTCCAAAGTCAGGAGACATGGATTCAGTCCCATCCGTCCAGAACCAAAGACTCCCCTGGGGTCAAGGCAGCCAAACCTCTCTGAACTTGATTCCCTCATTTGTTAAATGATGAGGTCAAACAAAGTCCCTAAAGGTCACTCTCAACGTCTCTGATGCCAAAACACTGTCCTCTAAATGTGCCATGGGAACAGATGGCAGAGGAGTTATTCTCTCTGAACGTATGCTGACCACCTCCTTTTCGGTAATGAGATCAAACAGCACTTGGCATTCCAAGGAGATTCCAGAAACTTTGCATGTCCCATTCCTTCTGCCCACAGGGACTAGGGAGGGAGAGGCGGGGGATCTGGAGGCAAGGGGAAAAGACGGGAGGCTCACCGTGGCCATTGCAGTAGTAGATCCACTTCTCCCGGTTCTGGGTGGGGGTCATGGATTTCTTGAGCCCCGCCTTTTCCACAATGGTGCTGGGATCCTGCCGGGGCCCCTTCTTCAGAGTCCTCGAGCTTTTCCGGATACTGCACACCACTATCACCACAAGCACCAGCAGCAGGAAAAGCACGATCATCCATGGCAGATGCTCGTTGATGTCAAAATGCTTGTGTGGGTTCTGCCTGGGATGGCCCCTCTTGAGGCCTTTGATGGGCGTGCTGGACTTCTCGCCCCCAGTGGCCTCCATGGATGGCAGCAGCTTCAGGATGTGTCTGTGGTGGGGGCCTTGCTGGTGGTTGACTACCTGGAGGTTTGGGAGGGTCTTGTTCATGCCTTCCTCCCCCTTCGCTGAGCTTGTGTTCTCAGGGACTGTCCCTTCCTGGATGCCACTCGGCACCTTTGGTCTAACAGAGGCAGAAGAGTTGGATTCTGTGGAGTTCATGCCTAGAAAAAAGAGTAAGGAAGGGGGGAGAGCTTTTCTATATGTGGGGCTCTGGACATTCCCTCCTCTTCCTAGTCATCTCCAAACCAGGCCAGATAATCCAAGAAAAGATGACCTTTGGAGCTTAAGAATAAATGGCATTGTACATTTTCATAAAGACCCTGACAGCACCTTTACGTAGAAGGTAAAAACTCAGCTGACCAGCTAAACTCACTTCCTCATGCCAAAACCAAGGGCATCCTCAGGGACCCAGTGTCTGAGCTTCACAGCACCTTCTCCTGTGCTGCACATATTGAGTCAACCCTTAATTGTTTTGATTATTCAGAAAACTAGTTCCAATTGAATGCCTTTGTCCTTTAGTTTCTTTATTGCTACTCTCCCACCAGTTGGCTATTTCATGATGCAGTGGTAAAATGGAGAATATGACTAAAATAAAGAAAAGAGCTCGAACTCCAATCTAAGTTTGACTAGTGAAAGGTTTGGTGAGACAGGTCAGTGAATAAAATAAGGCAGGACTTGCTTAGTATGTGCTAGTGATAAGAGAGGAACAAGATTTGGGCAGGGAGCCTAGTGGACTGCGTTCGGAGAAGCTTCCACAAGCATTCTCTATGAAGGAGTGAAAGCCTGGGAATTTGAGTCCCAAGAGACAGGACCTGGCCTGAATCAACCCCTGAGGAAACCTGGGCAGGTCATGGGATCTCTCTGAGGCTGTTTCTTCATTTCAACTGGCCGTTGTGAGAAGGCCCTCCTTATGGAGTCATCAGGAAGGTCAAATGTAACCACATGTGAGAGTCTGCTGGAAAGCAAGAGCTCACGTTGGCTACCATCTCACGAAAATTAAATTTAATCAAAAAGGATTTGAAAATAAAAACAATGTTATTCTTGCCTGAGGTTCAAATGAATTCCGAGGAAAACTGGGATATATTTAATGGAGGACATAAAGTCCTTTGAAAAAAAGAAATTCTTTTCTAGAGGTGAACGCTAGTTATCGTCAATGTGACACGGATGTACTTGAAGCTTCTGCCTTACTTTCCTTTTCGGGCCCACCTCAGATCCAACATTCATCCCTCCCTTCCAGAAGTTATGGTATTTTTCTCCCCTTCTTCTAACCTTCAGGCTGTGTCTCCCCAGGATTGACTTGGGTGTTGGAAAACTTTTAATCTACAAGGGACCTTAAAACAGCTAAATCACTCATTTATGGTGTCCCATCCCTAAGGCCACATGCTGACCTTGTTTCTCTCAGTTTTTATTTTCTAGCTTGATGTCACCTAGTTCTCAGATACTTGCTCCCCCCAATAGATAACTTCTGAGTCTCAATGTTTCTAATAGGTCCAAAGAAAGACTTTAAATAGCCACAAAACGCAAGCCCTTTCTTCAAGGGGTGACTTTGGAATAGACCAGATGGAGAAAACATCC
Source organism: Kogia breviceps (assembly GCF_026419965.1). Lineage (NCBI taxonomy): Eukaryota > Metazoa > Chordata > Mammalia > Artiodactyla > Physeteridae > Kogia > Kogia breviceps. The sequence goes on from NC_081319.1 coordinate 79,742,059, forward strand.
TGGGTCCAAGCCCATTCTCGGTACCTCCACGGGGCACAAAGCCTTCCTCACATACAGAACTCATGAGGTCAAGTTACCTTTGGGAACATAAGTGGAGGAAGGGACTTCGTGGGGTTCCACATGCTCAGGGAGGGAAAGGCTGATTGTGCCAGGGGAAGGAGGGGTGGTGCTGGAGAGGGGCGGGAGCGTGCCACAGACGTTGTCTGCCTCCTTGGTCCCCATCCTGATCACCACCAGGTTCTGACTCAGACAGTCTGTGTATGCTCTGCATCTCATCACACTGGAAGGCACATCAGAGAAGGTCCCCCGAGCACACTGCTTACACCGCACGTCCTCTGTCTCTGTCCCCTTCTTCCGTACCCCCCAGCCCACAGGGCACACCGTGTGGGGGGCGCAGGTAGCATTTGACTGGAACATGCCAGGCGGGCAAGTGCATTCTCGGTCAGTCAAGGCAGCGCAAGGTAATTTCTCAATCATCGGCCAGGGGCACGGCTGACTACACTCGTGGCATTTCTCGATGCCATTCTCGTGTCTGGTAAAGGTCCCCATGGGGCAGCTGCTGCAGACGCGCAGGCTTGTGTTGGTACAGTGCTCAGACACATAGGTTCCTGCTGGACACTTGTCACAGGTAAGCACCTGGCCGGTGACACGGTCAACATGGTGGTATTTGCCAATGAGACCTGGGGCCTTCTGTTCCAGCTGAGCCCTGGTGGTACTGAGGAATCCAAGCTGAAAGAAAGAAAAAGCAGGTGGGGGGACAAAAACCAAGAAGGTGTTACACGGGAAGAGGAGGAGAAAGGATGGAAGCACCCCAACCCCACCGTCACCATCAGTCCCAAGAGAGGTCTGACCCGTTCTGTACCCTTTTAACACTGCGGCTGCAACGTAACACAGCGAGAAACAGACTCCAGTTCCGTATGGGGGCCTGATCTCCTGGCTGTGAAGCTTTGGTTTTGTTGCCTGACTTTTGCCTCAGCTTCCTTTTTTTTCCATCTGTAAAATGAAGCTCACAGTACCTCTCGAAAGGATTGTAAAATCAATGGAGAAGACGAATGTGAAAGCACTTTGGGACTCACATTAAAAATGCTACACAGGGCTTCCCTGGTGGCGCGGTGGTTGAGAGTCTGCCTGCCGATGCAGGGGACACGGGTTCGTGCCCCGGTCCGGGAAGATCCCACATGCCGCGGAGCGGCTGGGCCCGTGAGCCATGGCCGCTGAGCCTGCGCGTCCGGAGCCTGTGCTCCGTCCGCAACGGGAGAGGCCACGACAGTGAGAGGCCTGCATACAGCAAAAAAAAAAAAAAAAAAAAAGCTACACAGAAGTCAAAATCCTAATGCAAGAGGAAAATAACTTGCTGAATAGTGTCCTCCTTCTATGACCCAAATGTTGCGTGGCCATATCTTGATACCAGGACAAGTCAGCTGAGAAGCAGGATGGCAAATATTTGAGCTGCTACTTCCATAACAGGTGACCCGGTTGGAGTTAACCAACAGACAAAGGTAAATGTTTTTTGCTTGTATTTTGTAAAACAGAGGCAGGCCCTTGGCATGCGTAACAAGCTTTAAATAACAGAATTAATGTTTTTAGATGCATATCCTGTTTGTTGAGCCTCGGAAGGCCACAGTCAACCTGCAGCCACCTAGAAGCCCAAGCACAAAGCTTGGGGAGGAGGGAAGTCAAGTCCAAAAACAGTATTTAAGGGACTTCCCTGGTGGCACAGTGGTTAAGAATCCGCCTGCCAATGCAGGGGACACGGGTTCGAGCCCTGCTCCAGGAAGATCCCACATGCCGCAGAGCAACTAAGCCCATGCGCCACAACTACTGAGCCTGCGCTCTAGAGCCTGCATGCCACAACTACTGAGCTCATGTGCTGCAACTACGGAAGCCCGCGTGCCTAGAGCCCGTGCTCCGCAACAAGAAAAGCCACTGCAATGAGAAGCCCACGTACCGCAACAAACAGAAGCCCGCTTGCCACAACTAGGGAAAGCCCACACGGAGCAACGAAGACCACATGCAGCCAAAAATAAATAAATGATTAAAAAACCAAAAAAAGTATTTAAGAATGTTCCATATAAAATGTAAAGACAAATTTAGATGATACCGAAAATCTGATGTTAGGGAAAACACCTGAATCGAGAGACACAGTCACTGAGAAAAGTTTAGGAGAACAGGAGCCAGAAAACCTGAGGCTGGTTCTCCCTGATCGAGATCCTTACTTCTCTCCTTGATACAGAGGCAGGGAAACTCAATCAGAACTTCAAACAAAGACTCGGGCCTCAAACGCAGCATCAAAATTACCTGAGAAGTTTTTTAAAAATCCACATCTCCAGCCCATCACCTGAGATCATGTGGATCTGCAGTGTGGCCAGGAATCTGTTTTGGTTTGGATTGGTTTGCTTGTTAAGCTTTCCAAGTGATTCTCAACCCCAACTAAGTTTTAGACTCTCTGAACCACGACGGGCCTCCGGGGGCTCTAATCACCTATGATTCTGAAACAGCTCAGTTCCACGGTCAGAGCCCTTCCCCTGCCTCTCACCCAACCTGGCACTTTTTACTGTTTTAATATTACTCTTTTTTAATTATTATTTTTATAACAAAAATAAACATTCTTGTAACAATGTTAATAATTATGAAATAGAGAGAAACGTTTCAGTCTCTGCTCAAATCTACCCATCCCCAGAGAAATGCACTGTTCATTTTGGTGTGCACCGTTCCAGACCTTTCTCTGTGCATTTACACGTAAAACACACGTACATGCTTTCGGTTGGCCAGTTCAGCTGCTTTGGGTTTGGTTTTGATTTACGTATATAAAGGGGACAGGCCATACCCACTATTCTGTGACTTGCTTTTGTTCACCTTCTAATACTGCATCACTGAAATCTTTCCATGTCTGAACACATAGGTACTTCCTTCTTTATAATGGTCAAGCTCTCTTCAACAGTATGGATATGCCTTTGAACATGCGCATGGTGAACAATGTAGAGATAGTTCCTCCTAAGGACATGTAGATTGCTTCTCTGCCCACGTGTCAGTGTACACATGCGTCTTTCTATAACCCATATTTGCCTCCTTCCCTTCCCACTCCACACCCCAGGTTCCCTTTCCTTTCCTTCTCATCCCAAACGACAGCTACAACCACGCTGCTCTCTGTCTTTTGAGAACCCCTTTCTTCAAGGACCAAAGAAGTCTCCATACAACCCATAACTAGGAACCTCTCACTCCTTCTCCTCTTTATTACTATGAGTTTACTAGATACGTATATTCAGCCTACGAGAGCACCAGACCTGAAATACAAAGAATACCTGGGCAAAGATTTAGAGAACAGAGGACTTGTGTTCTTGTCCAGACTCTGCCTTAAGATCAATTGGACCTGGTTTTACATGCTTGTAAAATTATCAAGTTGGACTCGGTTGTATTCAACTCTAACCTTCAAGGTGTCTGTGATTGTTTATCAAGTTCTACCTTCTCTATGAAACCTTTACAACCATTCCTAGACACCCAGATTCCAAGCCGATGAGCAAGTTCTTCATCACATTTCCTGTTTCTTCTGTCCGTCATGTTGGTACCTAACGACATATTGCCTTGTAATGTTAGCTGATGGCTTCCTCAGTGTATATACTTATCTTCCCATAATGATTATAAGCAGCTCGAGGCCAGGGTCAGCCGCATAGATTGCATTTCCTTCCTTGCTCAACCACCTGTGACGAAGATCATGGAAATGATAAAGCATCCTCTGAGCCAAGGGGCAGCAAACTACATGCCCCCTGTTCCTATAAATAAGTGTTATGGGAACCTAGGCATTCATTCAGGTATTGTCTATGGCTGCTTTCATGCTATAACGGCAGAGTTGAATAGTTGCAGAAGAGACCATATGGCTGCAAACTTAAAAGTATTTACTATCTGGCTCTTTACAGGAAAAAAAAAAAAAAAAAAATGAAGTCTGCCAATACCTGTGCTCAGCAGTCAAAAGAAATGTCAAAAAATTCAGGGACCAGGAGCTCACTCACAGAAACACTCATACCTCCTCGGAGAGTCTAGCAAAGAGTATGGAGTTCGTGGCTTCCTTTCTTGACACCCATTCCAACTGACACGCCAAATCTGATCCTTCTATATCCCCTGCTTAAAACTCTCAATGGCTCCCCACGTGACTTACGATGGAATGCAAAATCTTTACCAGAGTTAGGACTTCCTTGGAAATGCCATCCCTGCCCTCCCCTCCCCAACTTAAAACTGGTCTCATGGTCTCCCCTCATATACATTTTTTAGGCTAATAAATGTTTTATTTTTTAAAATTTATTTTGTTGAAGTATAGTTGACTTACAGTGTTGTGTTAATTTCTGCTGTCCAGCAAAGTGACTCAGTTAAACACACACATATATATATATATATATATACATCCTTTTTCATATTCTTTCCCAGTATGGTTTATCACACAGGATATTGAATACAGTTCCCTGTGCTATGCAGTAAGACCTTGTAGTTTATCCATCCCCTCATTCCTGTTTTTCCTATACAACTACCTTCATTTTGTAGTTAACACATTCAACTGCTTAGTGTGTCTTCCCCTCTGGACCACAAGCTCCATGAGGATAAGAATAGACTCTGTGTTACATTCTGGTGCTCTCCAAGTCCTTGAGGGCAGTACCCAATGTGTGGTATAACTGGCAAGCGTTTGTTGGCTAAATGAATGAATGGCTTTGCAGACCGTTAAGTATTTAGAAGCAGTAAAGTAAAGGGTGGGGATGGAAGAGGTTGCTGGGCCTGCGCACGGATATAAAGGCAAGTGAGAGAAAACCAAAATGCCTCCACCACGGAGCCATCATCACTCAAGAGATAAAGCAGGCTGGCACCTTTCTAGTTACTTTCGCCTCCAAAGCCCCTGAGGATATCACTCGGTTTTAACAGAACCCAAACTGGCTTATAAGAATTATGCTCCGTGTGGTGCTTAAGATGACAAGCAAATGTAATGAAGAATTTAAAATATCTCCCCTTCACTTCATAAAAAGATTACACTAACTTGGTGCTTGGAATTATAAGCAGTATAATGAGATTATTCTCCAGAAGTCTCCTATGTCCCATCTTAGTTTCAACTTTAGTTATTTGGACAATTTCATGTACTTAGGACACTTATTTCACCACCAATCATGGTTAAATGAGCAAATATCAGTGTACCACCCCAAGCTGTATAGGATATGGCAGCACTATCAATATTTATGAAGTGATTAAAAGGGAAAACCCAAGACAAAGCAAATTTCAAAGGAGGGAAGAGGTAGCTCTAAAATGACCAGCTATAAAGGCCTCCACACTCACCTTGGTGATACACATCACACCTGTCCTATCGCTTCTACTCTAGGGCACAGAGATGGACCCAAGAAGCACCAGATGTGCTGATACATGTCAGACTACTGATGCCTATTTCTCTTTAACAATTCTTACCCCATGACGTCGTCCTTCAAACAAATGGGGAAAAAATTCCATGCAGTTTCTAAGTACAACGTGTTTATGTCATTCTTGTTCCCTATCAAATTCCAATCACTTTTCATGGAAGATGAGCAAACTCAAGACAGTGATAAACTTTTGTCTATTCATAAGGGATCAGCAGGAAGACCACGTGTGAGTTTGCTACAGAAAATTGTTCAATGCTGCCTAAAACTAGTACATCAAAAGGAATCTCAGCTACTGTGGATACAGTAACAAAGAAAAGGGAACCAAGTTATTCCTGAGATGGTGACTATGAGACATACTAATAGATGCTCAAACAGCAAAAGCCAGGCAGGGTAGAAACACCTCCAGAAGTTCTGACCATTTTATTTTCAGCATCACATTAAATTTGTAATCACAAGACACTGACTGCTGGGAATTCTCTAGACTTGAAGAAAGAAAAAGAATGTACAAAGAGAAAGGCACCAGGGATAAAGCTTCTACAAAGCACAGACAGACCTGTTCTCAGTTGTGTTATATAAATTCGGTTGGCTCTGGCACTGCCTACTATCCTCTCTGATATAAAAAAGCCTTCTGTTGCTAGGGTAAAAGCAGGGACTGCTGTTAAAGCTGGCAAATCTAGAGAATGCTGAGGCTAGAATGTGCTGACAACAGGACCCGAAGGAGGCAAGCTCAGGAGACACGGGAAAAGGGGGGAAAAAATGGGCAAGACTGAACTAATCCAGATGCTGTCTTCCCTGGAACCTACAATGCAGAAGAGTGTGTACTCAGCCTTCAGGTCTTGGACCACAGAAACTCATCTTCCTCCATCCCTCACGATGGCCAGTTCTATAGGCTAAGACCCCACCTACGTGGAGAAGCCAACTTATAAATAAGATGGTGGTAAAGGTATAGGGGAAACGTGCCTCTGGGCTCACTAAGAATTTATAGAATCCTCATATAAACCAAGGTAAAACTGACACCACCAGCCAGGCCAGCAACTCCAGCCTGAAAGTATAAACAAAACCTAATTTAGCCTGAAGCAGCTGAGCAAGCCCAGCTCTAACAGATCCTGATTTAGAGCTGGGGGGGGGGGCGGGGGGAAGGTATGGAAGTGGTTTGACCTGTGTCTCCATTTCCTCAGTAATATAATGGAGAGAATAATAACACAATTAAATAATTTTAATAATAATGCAATAAAAATAATACACAGGTTAACAATCCTAGGGTTGTTTTCACAATTAATTGTTACTACACATAAAGCAGGTAGAACACGCATGACCCAAGGAAGTTCTCCATGAATGTTAGTTATTTTAATCTTCACTCCTTCTACTATCATTTTACTCTAGTTTAGCTTCAGTCCCTTGGGCTGAGACAACTTTTTAAAACACCCCAATTAAAACACAAATATCCAATAGAGAACAAACTAGTGGTTACCAGTGGAAAGAGGGAAGGCGGAGAAGCCATATGGGGACGGGGGATAAAGGGTTACTATGGGATTATATGAATACGAATCATGTGTATGAAACTTTTGAAAATTGTAAAGCACTACAGAATTTAAAGAATCTTTCATTCAATAAAAAAAAAAAATAATAAATACCTGTTTTTTTCCAACACTAACTAAAGAATAAACGTGTAGCCTCCTTTTGAGTAACAAAACAAAACAAAACACGGGAGTTCCCTGGAGGTCCAGTGGTTAAGCCTATGTGCTTTCACTGCAGAGGGCACGGGTTGCATCATCCCTAGGTGGGGAACTAATATCCCACAAGCCGTGAGGTGTGGCCAAAAAAAAAAAAAAAAAAAACACGAAAAAATCCAATTCTTGATAAGTGTGTCAAAGACTCTAGATTAAAAAAAAAAACCAACAACACTGTAATCCTAAAACACACCCTACTAGGCTAGGAGCCCACACAAAACAAAACATACAGACTGCATGGCAAGGAGGTAAAAGACAAGCAAGGACCAACTGGCATTTCCAAACAGGTTTAGAATATAAACTTACTGTACAGTAAATGAGAAAACACAAGAGGAGAAAGGATTTGTTACTAGTAGGTACACTGGAGACGAAGGGAGAAGAAGTTAAGTCAGCACTTTCCAGAGTGAAATTCCCTGATCTTGTCCCACAAGATATTCATGATTCTAGGGTCTACAACACCGGTGAACAAACTCCGGCTTTTACACTTTCAATAGCTGGGGAAAAAAATATCAAAAGAAGAATAAAATTTTGTGACACATGAAAAAAATGATTTGAAATTCAAATTTCAGTGTTCACAAATCGAGTTTACTTGGAACCCAGCCACACCCATTCTTCTGGGCATTGCCTAGGTCCGCTTTCAAAGTACAGAGGCAGAGTTGAGTAGTTTCCACAGAGATCACAGGGTCTATATGGCCGAAAATACTATCTAGCTCTTTATAGATAAAGTTCACCAACCCCTGGTCTAAAAGTTTAGGAAATGCTCCTGATTAGAGCCCTGTCTTGCAGAGGCACAATTATAATGGCAGCCCGATGATGGCTCCAGGAGGCCCAGCGGGAGGGCTGCAGAAAATGGTGAAACTTAACTGACCATGAAATCCTTTACTCACACTACGAGCATGAACGTTCTGCAGAACACACAGATGTAGTTCTCACCACCAACATGATGCTGAATTCCAGAAAGGTTAATAAACCCAACATTAAAAAGATCAAATATAAAATTTAAAGTAATAGCCATAGTTGATTTAGCCCATCTGTAAGGAGATCGACGTCTAGAAATAAAGACGCAGACGTAGAGAATGGACTTGAGGACACGGGGAGGGGGAAGGGTAAGCTGGGACAAAGTGAGAGAGTGGCATGGACTTATACATACACTACCAAATGTAAAATAGATGGCTAATGGGAAGCAGCCACAGAGCACAGGGAGATCAGCTCAGTGCTTTGTGTCCACCTAGCAGGGTGGGAGGGAGACGCAAGAGGGAGGAGATATGGGGATATATGTTTACGTATAGCTGATTCACTTTGTTCTAAAGCAGAAACTAACACACCATTGTAAAGCACTTATATTCCAATAAAGATGTTAAAAAAAGATCAATGTCTGACTGTGAAAACAAAAATCAACAACAAAAAAGAAGATACTCTCAGACACAAAAGAAGATACTCTCATTTTCTGATACTCTCAGAAAATAGGTTTAAGAAATTAACGGAGGGAACTCCCTGGCAGTCCAGTGGTTAGGACTCCACACTTTCAATGCCGTGGCCCGGGGTTCAATCCCTGGTCAGGGAACTAAGATCCTGCAAGCCACACGGCACGCCTGAAAAAAAGAAAAAGAAAGAAAAAGAAAAAAAAAAAAAAAAGAAATTAACAGAAATGTTTGCATTATGAAATACAAAAGTAGACTGGAAAAATATATGCCACATACAGCTAATAGAAGCTTATAACTGAAAATGTAGAGAATTAATGCAAAGGAGGTTAACACAAATTCCACTCAATAGTTGAGACAGAATAATGACAAGGGAAATTATCCCATGGATAAATTGATGATATCCCTAGCAACTACTGAAATGTAAATTTGCACAACCAAGGACCTTTACATGTCTATATTAAAGCAGCATAAATAAATTAAAATGAGAAACTTCAATGTTGGCAGGCTTGTGGGGTAGAAGGTACATTTATAGGTTGCTGGTGATGCTCTTAATGAATTTCGTCTTTCTAAAGACAATCTGGCAACATGCAGCACAAGCCATAAAAGGGTTCATTCATTTCCTGCAACCCAGCATTTCCACTTTGGGGAATACACTTCCAATGTACCTCACTTTTGGGAACAACCCAAAGGGAAAAAGAGCAACTCGTCTGTACAGAGGCAACTCTATTAGTGCTGCTTGCCTGCAGTAGGAAAACAATGACAATAACCCAAGGGTCCAACAACAGGGAGGTGACTCAAACACACTGCCAACCAGAGGAGAGGTGGGCTTAAAAACTGGCGGGTGTGAAGATTGCACTGACATCAATCACAGCACCTCAAACTCACATCCAAACTTTGGGTGCCCCAATCCCACCCACTCCTTCCCCAGCCTCCCCTTCAAAGGAATCAGACCATCAAAGACTCAACTCAAGAACCGGAGAGTCACGGGATTTCCCTGGCGGTCCAGTGGTTAGGATTCCGAGCTTCTACTGCGGGGGGGACACAGTTTCGACCCCTGTGTCCCCTGGGGAACTAAGATCCCACAAGCCACACGGTGCCAGGGAGCCAGCCTTGATGACTGCCTTCTTTTCACCGCACCTGCCCGCTCGTATTTCACCATCAGGAAACTCTCTTCCAACTCTTGCAAATCTAACTGGTAACACCCCATCTTCACTGCCACCACCCCAGAACCATCATCTGTCCCCTGAACTATGGCAAAAGGTTCCAACGGGCCTCCTGCATCTACGTTTCTCCTTTCCAACCCATTTTCCACAGAACTGCCAGAGTGATCTATTAAAAAAAAAAATCTAATTAAAGCCATAGTATAACCCTGCTTGCCACTGTACTCTGAGTGATATCCTGACATATTCGTATCTTTAAAGATCTTGTACAGTCTGGCCTCTGCCCACCTCTTCAACCTCAGTCCGTGCTCCCTGTCTCTATTTGCTGAGCATCAACCACAATGGCCTTCTTTCCAGTCTCTGAACATGTAGGCCCTTTCCTACCACGTGCTGTTCCCTCTTACTGGAATATTCACCCCTCTGCTCTTTCAGAAGATGAGTCCTTAAATATCACCCCTTCTGTCTTCCCTGATAAACTATCAACTTCAAGAGGGAGGACCCATTAATAGCCTTTTACTATCACATACCCAGAGTCTAGCAATGCCTGATGTTTAACAGATGCACCATAAATATTTATTAAATGAATGAAGAATATATCCCTGTACGATCACAGAAAAACAGCCACATAAAGAAACACAGCACAAGCACGTACATATTAGTTTTAGCTGTACATGAATGGCTGTGTAACATCCAAGAATAAGAATGAATTGGGAGAGACGTCCACGTCCACTAGGTTCTTCTAGTCTGCCAACTTGCTTATGTTTACAATGTTCTTTGCTGGGAATTCCCTGGCGGTCCAGTGGTTAGGACTCTGTACTTTCACTGCCAAGGGCCCAGGTTCAATCCCTGGTCACAGAACTAAGATCTCCCGAGCGGTGCAACGCGGCTAAAAAAATAATAATAATAAATAAATAAAATGTTCCTTGTTAATAACTCAAATACCCTTGAGATGTAGCTCAAAGTACTGAGAGATGATAGCTCAAGCTTCCACTACCCTCTAACTTGTCTAGAATGAATGAACAGTTAGTTTACAGCAAAATCCTTCTGGAATTCATTCAACAATCATTTATTACTTAACTACTACGCGTTGGGGCATGGAGCCAGAAACACAAAGATGAATAGCCCATTGTCTGTCATCAGTAAGAAGCTGAAATGGAGTAACGCTGGCCCTGAGCATTCCATATGGGGAGGGAAGCATACCCAAATCTTGTCCGATTTGGTATTTCTCCTGGACCAGGTACACAAGATTTCAACCAAAGAGAGAAGAGCCATAGACTTCCAGAAGTAAAGGAAGAACAAGGAGTGACTAACGACCAGTTAGATTATTCTGGGAACCTGTCACCATTTGCCTTTGAGTATTTTCCCCCCTTCCCATTCTCCTGACTCTATTAATCCTGGTTATGCTGAACTGGCCATACCTAAGTTGATATCAGATTATGGTCTTGTTTCTAAAGGGTTCTTTGGGAAACCAGAATGCTAACCTCTTTCCTGGAACCAATGATAACATTTCTTCTCACCTTATGCCTTTCTTTAGTCTACTCAGCACCTACAATCTATGAAAACCTTGCTTAGGAGAGCGCTACAAGCGTGCTAAACCACACACAAACACATCACATACAAGACCATGCAAATCATGGAGCCCAACCAGTTTCTAAGAGACCTGAAATGAAAAGTTAACAAAGAAGATACTAATAACAGATGAGGCCCGGATCCTATACAAATAATCAGGCTGGCAGCAAAGAAAAAACCCCAAGAGTTCCTAAGTTCTCAGGATGAGTTGAAACTGCCGTGCTAAGCAGAACCCATGTCATACTGTTACTCACTAAGCAAATATTTTTCAAAATGACCCAAGGAGCAGGAAAGCAAAGCGTCTATTCCCTATTTATAACATTTCAATTTGCAAGACTATCTTTCCATATTAACCATGGCACCATTCCTCGTCAGAATCACACCATAGGAAAATGCTTGCCAATGGCTCCATGCCCTCCCTTTTCAATACACACACACACCGGTTGCTCTTACTTTATAATCAGCCCTTTTGGCTAAACTTCCAAATGCCACCGTGGAGCAGAATTGCTCACCCAGTGGAAAGAGAATGTTCGACTCTCAGGTAAAAACATTCCTTCAATGGGAAACAAAATTCCAGTAAATTAAGGTTACTTATGCCCTACCCACATCTTGGCAGAAAGAGCAGTGTGTAGGAAGTCAGGTTGGCCTAGATCTGAATTGTCTCTGGCAGTTGACAATTGCTTGACCATAACTTCTCCTAAGCCTCATTTCCTATAAAATGGGGCTAATGCCACTACCTCATGGACTTGAAGGTTTTATTGAGATCATTTGTAGAAGGTATTCAACACAATGTCAATGGTACATGCTCAATAAATAGAAGCTTAACAATACCAACATCGATGATTCATATTAAGAGCCATTAATACTCCTTCCCTCTGGGCTGTCAGGGCCAAAGCCCTCTTGAAGCCACCGCTGTTCATTTGATTCCAGAACCCATGAACTCACTCCTTTCCTTTCTCCTAAATCCATTCAACTCAGGCTCCTTCTCCCAAAACAGATTAGCAAATGGCTCCAAGAACTAGAGCCACCAAGCAGCCCTGGTGGCAAAAGAGCAAATGGAAAATTATATCAGGACTTCCCTGGTGGCCCAGTGGCTAAGAATCCGCCTGTCAATGCAGGGGACACAGATTCGAGCCCTGGTCCGGGAAACTCCCACATGCCTCAGAGCAACTAAGCCCGTGTGCCATACGCTCTAGAGTCCGTGAGCCACAACTACTGAACCCATGTGCCACAACTACTGAAGCCCATGCACCTAGAGCCTGTGCTCTGCAACAAGAGGAGCCACTGCAATGAGAAGCCCACACATTGCAACGAAGAGTAGCCCCTGCTCGCCACAACTAGAGAAAGCCCACACATAGCAATGACCCAACGCAGCCAAAAATAAATAAATTTAATTAATTAATTTTAAAAAATTATATCAAGATCAGCTCATGAGCCTTGCTGTGACTTCATTTATGAAGCCCCCTTTTCTTTATTTTTTTAAAAACTTTTTGGTCACACCATGTGGCATGCAGGATCATAGTTCCCTGACCAGGGATCAAACCCGTGCCCCCTGCAACGGAAGCGCAGAGTCTTAACCACTGGACCACCAGGGAAGTCCCAGAAGCCCCCTCTTTTTTAAATTTGTTTTTGTTGTTTAGAACGAAGCCTTGGACAAAATGTTCAGATATTCTCAAGAGAAGATGGGGCTACAGCACGCTGCCCTGACTCCCTACCCGTGCCCTGCCCAATCCCACCCCTGCTTGAGGACCCCCCTGAGTACAACTTTCCCCCCACTGCAAGCATCCATCATCTCCAAGGCCAGGGTGCTGACATGTGCAGAAACTCCAGAGAGCCAGAATCCAGGAGAATGGACCGTTCCTGGAGGCCTTCAGCAGCTCTTACGAAGAGTGAGATCACCACTGCTTTCAAGCAACGGCCTAAACATCCTTGAGCGCCAGGTTTCTACAGCTCTCGTGAGCGTTCAGCAGACACTTAAACATCTGCCAGGTTCCTCCCTACTTATAATCTCTGCCTGGCTCCTATCCTCTTGGACTCAGGCTGGAAATGGGAGGTGGTAGAGTAGCCAGGTGGCAGCACACAAGCCAACTTAGGATGCCTGTTTACTTTTTGGTATTTGACAAATACAAACACTGGGGCAAGGCCAGTATTTATTCACCATCTCACCCCGCCCCTAAAGAATCGAAGCTCAGCAGCTGCTATCCCAGCAACAATAATGCCCAGTGTCCCGCTAACGCTAAATGGGGATTCAGTTTGGGGACCAGGTTAACTCCTATTACGGCTTCCGTTTTCATTCTGTCCGACAGACATATCTGCGCCTAAGGCTCCAGACCGCCTCCGCTCCAAATGGTCGTTGGGCACATGCCCAAAGGCGATGAGAGACTCTCGTCACCGAAGAGAAGCACCTGAGTTTTCTAGGAAGTTGCCGGGTGACCTGGCATCACCGGAGTCTGCCAGGCCCGCTTGGGGGAAGAGGGCCAGCAGAGTTAGTGCTTACTGGAAAAAAAAAGCATGGCAGTTGACAGAAAGAAAAGTCACTCAATTCACACTGGCCCCTGAATAAGCTGATGATGCATCTGACCATTTCCCATCACACACACACACACACAATATTAATAAAGTTTACTTGAGCCAGTTATAGTTTGAATGCTTTAGAAAGGGCCGGCTGAGTACAAAACCAATTTGCAACTTCTCTATGGAATCTCCAAAGAGACGTTACCTCTCATCCTCACAGATGGAGTCAAGTGTAAGGTGAAATGTGATGTCTTCTGATCTACAAGCAGACTGAGCCCACGCTCAGTACAGTTACACAGGGCACCTGCTGGAGCCAGCTCAAGCCCATGCACCCTCACCCCCATCCACCTGGAGAAAGGGGCCTTCTGCAAACACTGCTGGAAAAGACAGCATTAACTGTGCTAGCCACATCCAGCTTGAAAGACTCTGTCCAAATTTAGCCGCACTAAAATATGTAATCTAGCCAGTTGGTGGACCTATGCCGATTTAGTCCCAGGCCCAGGTACTTTCTCAACTTAAGGTAGCATGCATTCCATGACAATGAATCGTTTTCTTGCTGATTTGGTGCGCCTGTGTATTTTCTTTACACGGTAGGTTTGTTTATTTGTTTCAGACTGGGCCTGAGACAGATTTAGCTATGTGCCTTTAGAAACAGTTGAGATAAGAATTCAGATGAGAAAGCTCGATCCCATTCTATACATTTTTTTTTTCTTTTTTTTTTTTTTTTTTTTTTTTTTTTGCGGTACGCGGGCTTCTCACTGTTGTGGCCTCTCCCGTTGCGGAGCTCCGGATGCGCAGGCTCAGCGGCCATGGCTCACGGGCCCAGCCGCTCTGCGGCATGTGGGATCTTCCCGGACCAGGGCACGAACCTGTGTCCCGTGCATCGGCAGGCAGACTCTCAACTACTGCACCACCAGGGAAGCCCCCATTCTATACATTTTGACAACAGGGATGGGAGATTCCCGGGGTACATGAGAAACCCTGCCTTCCGGGACAGGTCTGCATTTCCTACTCTTCTGAGTCATAAGTCACTTTCCCTACCAAGGCTAGTAGATATTATTCTGAGAGTAGGAAGACATTTCTTCTTCTGACTTTCAGACTAAAGGCCAAAATTATTTCAAGTAGTTTAAAGATGTTAACATCTATTACATTTTGTGTGTTACTTTGAGTATAGTACATTCATCCATTTATACACCATATAAATTGCACCTGAGGGGCAAGATCCAAATCCTAACTCATCCCCGGCCTCCCACGGTGCCTCTCACAGTAAGCGCTCAATGTAGGTTTGTCAACCTAAAAAAATAATTTGCTTCCCCAATCTAGGCTGTTTTTACCCCACCAGTTTTCCCTTCCGGTTTTCACACTCTAGGATTGTGGAGTTCAAGTACATAAAAAAGAGAAAATCTTTTGGATATAACATCAGCTCTAATCTAAAGTTCTCCTCGAACTTGTCACTAAGTCCATCCAGGACTTCAGCTCCAGCCAGCTACTCCACACGGAACTAGTCAAATAGCCAAAGTCAAATGCCAAGATACTAGATAATTAACTTTGATAAGCAAAGGTCAGGAGATGGCATTAAGCTAGACATCTAGTCTCAAAGACAGTGACAAACACCATGCTTGGGAGTTTCTAGACTAGCACAGCTGAAGGATCTTACAGCAACTGTCCTATCTGGAATTCATAATCTGTGCAGATTAGTGGTTTCTAAAATTTCAGACCTCATTTCCTTATCAATTACGGCTCCCTTCTTCTGACTGTCCCATGGCCAATATTCTATCTGTCCAGTCAAAGCAACTCCCTGAGGGCAAGAGACATCTTTGAGTGTGTTGTGTCATACTGGGCAAGCCCTTCCAGGGCATTCCTTAACACTGGCACAAACCTTAAGGTCTCATTTATCTGCTCTCCAGACTTTGGGCCTGAAACACGCAATATTGTTTTTTGGTTTTTTGGGTTTTTAAAAAATATATTTTATTTATTTATTTTTGGCTGCATTGGGTCTTTGTTGCTGCACACAGGCTCTCTCCAGCTGCGGCGAGCGGGGGCCACTCTTCACTGAGTTACGGGGGCTCCTCATCGCGGTGGCCTCTCCTGTTGTGGAGCATGGGCTCCAGGCATGTGGGCTTCAGCAGTTGTGGCACGCAGCCTCAGTAGTTGTGGTGCACGGGCTTAGTTGCTCCGTGGCATGTGGGATCTTCCACATGCGGGCTTCTCACCGCTGTGGCCTCTCCCGTTGAGGAGCACAGGCTCCCGATGCACAGGCCCAGCGGCCATGGCTCACGGGTCCAGCCGCTCCGCGGCATGTGGGATCTTCCCGGACCGGGGCACGAACCCGTGTCCCCTGCATCGGCAGGCGGACTCTCAACCACTGCGCCACCAGGGAAGCCCTATATAAAGATTTTTTTAAAGGTTATAGTAAGTTCTCTTTCAGTTAGCCTGTCATCACAGGAAAGAAACTGTCAAAAATGATGACAATGACAAATTCTGTCACCCAAAAAAGGAGATATTTGAAAGAAGAGTGATGGAAAGCCATAATAAAAAGACATTGTATCGGGTTTATTATTTTTGAAGCTAACGGCAATGAATGGGTAGGGCATTATCTCCCAACTGGCCCTGGTAGTGTTCTGAGCATGCTTCCGTGTCTACCTGAGCTCCAGTACCTGGAGTCTGTCATTTTCACATGGCCAAGAATCCCAGTGGGATAAAGAATTCTTATAACAATGTCATGAGGTCATCATTTTTTTTTTTTTTTTTTGGCCGTGACTTGCAGCATGCAAGATCTTAGTTCCCTGACCAGGGATTGAACCCGTGCCCCCTGTAATGGGAGCGTGGCGTCTTAACCACTAGACAGCCAGGGAAGTCCCATGAGATCATCATTTTATACACTAACAATGCCTGGGCTGAGGACTGGAGCTTGCAGAGTGGGAATGGGAAAAATAAAAGACATTGCCTCCCCACCCAGGTGACCCCTGGTCCACCCTCTCAGTTTCCCTTCAGGACAAAGGGGTCAACTCTAGGCCATTTCATGAACTGAAGTGGAACCTTTCTATCATAATTAGCAGAAGAATAAGGACTCTTATTTTAGTTAATATCTCGAGATTGCTTCTAAACACGACTATAATTTTTTTTTTTTTTTTAAAGACAGCCAAACTTACATTCTCAAGTCTTCAGTTGCAAATTCAGTGCACAATTTTTAGGTCATCTGGACTTAATGATTTCGGAAAAGGAGCTGGGCTCTTTCTCCGGAGGTTAAAGCAAGCTGCACTTTGATTACATTCTGACCTTACTTTAAACATCTCATGCAGAAATGGAAAGTCAATGAAATATTGCACTGACTTAAGACTTAATCCACTAATGGACTCTATGGGGAGCATAATGATCAGCTGTGTTGGAGGGCTTGGACAGGCATGTAATGGGGTGGCACGTAGTGGGGTACAGTAGTAGATCTAAGGCTGACAATGAGGCAGGTGAAAGATGGACCTACTTCATCTTAGGATCAACGTTCCCTGGGCCTTAGATGGGTTTCTCTCCACACCAAGACTGTCCAATCCAGGTTCACTGCTTTAAGAGACCTTCCCCTCTACTGCTCATCATCCACCACCCTTGACTCAACGATAAAAATCTTGGGCTTCCCTGGTAGCGCAGTGGTTGAGAGTCTGCCTGCCGATGCAGGGGACACGGGTTCGTGGCCCGGTCCGGGAAGATCCCACGTGCCGCGGAGCGGCTGGGCCCGTGAGCCATGGCCGCTGAGCCTGCGCGTCCGGAGCCTGTGCTCTGCAACGGGAGAGGCCACAACAGTGAGAGGTCCGCGTACCGACAAAAAAAAAAAAAAAAAAAAATCTTGACTTTGCCATTTCTATAAAATGGGCAGAAAAGGGTCTTTGAAGGAAGACTGGGACTTGCCTCATTATAAATGCTAACAGCACCAAACTTTTCTTTAGTCTCTCTCTTCCCCTTTAAAACACACCCTCACACAGGGAACCAGTGTCTGTAGGATGAATTCCCAGGCCATAGCAACTGCAATGCCCTGGGATCTAAGAGATCTTGGCTGGCCAGGCATTAAGCCCTTTTTGGGAAGGAGACAGCAAGCCTGCCTTTCCCTGACACAGCCCTGCCATGAAAATAGGCTCTTGTTTTTTTGTTTTTGTTCCGCCTTTAGCTAAGAATCTCCATCCTCCTTGAAGAGACAAAAAGATATGCACGGGAAGCTTACGGTGGCTCGGGTTTGATCTTAAATCAATTTTCTTCCCCCCAACTCATCCCATCCCCCCTAACATTTGCAAAGAAGGGGAAGGGTTCTGGGGAAGTTGGGGATAAGTTTTGGGTCAAAGGTGCTTTCAGGCTCTGATCAGATAAGTGACGGAGAGGACTACCTACAGGGCACGCCGTGGAGCTGAATGCAGACCGAGTGCAGAAGGAGGAAGCTGCCTCACCCAGCAGGCTCACCTGTCCGGCCACAGGTAAGCGAGCGATAGGAAAGACTGGAGAAAATTCAGTTTCCTTTATGGAGAGCTCTCTCCACCTCCCCCCACTCAAGTGCCAACGCGCTGGCTGCCTGGCTGCGAGCCGGCGCTTTGGAGGCGCCTGGAAGCGGGTCTCAGGGTTCCTCTTTGGGCGTGCCGAAACCGGGACCCACCCAGCCAAGGCGGAGAGATGGGGGAGGGGGCGAGGCGCCCGCGCGGAAGGCTAGGCGCGGATGCACGCGGCGGTCTGGGGAGCCGGCGCGCACAGGTCCCGCGCTCTCCCACTGCGGTAGCATCCCGACATGACACTGCAGCTGCAACAAAGCGGCGGCCGCCGCCAGCCTCGGCGCCCACCCCGCGGCGCCAGCCCCACTCCACGCGGCGGGGGCAGCTGCCGGTGGCCGTGGGGGTGCGTGGAGGGGGTGGAGGCCCCGGGAGGGGCCGAGGAGGGGGAGAAGCCCTGAAATGCGCAGGAAGCCCGGTGGCCACCTCCCGCACCTCGCCCGGCGCAGCCAGACTGCAAGGAAAACAATTCGCCTTCATTCCGGAGTCCCGGCTGAGCCCTACGGCTCCCCCAAACGACCCGATCCGAACCCTCCGCTGTGTTGCCTTCCCTCGGTCGCAAACCTCCCGACCCAGCCGGCCGGACTCCAGCCCCCCGCAGCCCCGGCCCGGGGACCCGCCCGGATCCCGGAGCGCGGTGCCTTCTGTTCCCGCGCGGCCGCCGCCCCCGGCTCCCCGCCCCCCCCCCCGGCGCGCGCCCCCAGCAACCCCGAGCTCTCACCAGGAAAAGGGAGCCCGCGATCATCGTGGCTCCGGCGATGCGGCTGCAGGAGGTCGGGGCGGTGCTGCTGCTCGTGGAGATCCCCATGGCTGAGCCCGGGGTTCGCAGGGCGCCCGGGGCGCGTGGCCCCCCGGCAGCTGGAATCAGCGGCTGCTTCTGCCCAGCGCCGCATCCACCGCCGCCTCCCGAGCCGGGAGCCCATCTACCTCCAACACCCCATGTGCGCTGCGGCAGCCGGACAGCCCGACAGAGGAGGGAGGCGGCGAGGGAGGCTCCGGGGGCGCTCAGCACCTGCCCAGCTGCGCGGCTGCCCGGGCGGGGAGAAGCAGCCGCGGCTGCAACCCGCGCCTCCCCGTGCTCTCCTCCGACAGCGGCTGCGGAGAACCAGGGAGGAGGGCTGGGCGCGAGAGAGCGAAGGAACAACTTCCCATAGCGAAGCCTCCAGCCGCTGCCAACCACCCTCCTCCGCTGCCCAGACCGGCCGGCGAGGGAATGAGTCGGGTGGCCGCCGGGCGCGGGGACACACGTGGTGGTGCTGAAGGGGCGGGGAATCGGCCCTTTGTGATGTCACCGCGAAGGAGGCCGGCTCTTTGTGCGATCAGAAGTGGGAAGGCGGTCCAGGAGGAGCGAGGAGGTTGAAGATGCCGCCTGGCGTTCGCCGAAGAAATTGCAGCTGTTTATTGACCCAGGGGAAACTTTGCGAAGGTATGCACACCCTTGACCCAAATTTACTTCCTTTTCTAAGATGATTCTCAGTAAATTATTTTCTGCGACAGACGCCTTTCTATTGCTTCTGGCTCAATGATTAAGGACAGCAAACGACCATAATGCATTAGATCAACTGTATGCCATGAAGAGACCAGCAACTTGGTTCTCAAACGTTAGCTGCGCTTTAGAATCAGCTGGGGAGTTTAAAACATATGCGTTGATGCCTGGTCCTACCGAAGAGATTCTGATTTACTTGGAACAGGATGTGGCCTGGGCATTGGGGTATTTTTCAGTTCTCCAGGTGATTTGAGGAGATTATGGAGCAAAGTTTGAAATCCTCTGGGCTAATGAATGCAGTTAAGGAAATCCAGACTAAAGAATTCCAAACCCGGAGTCCGCGGAAGCTGGGTCCGTTAATGGTCTTCCAGAGGTCTTGGAAATCCTTGAAATACGTGGGCCGGTACATTTTCCTAAATGAATGATCCAAAGTTTTGAATCAGACCATCACAGAGATAAGAAACACCCTTCCCCTCAAAAAAAGTGTTAAAAAATTTTGAGTTGAGTTCCAAATGCCTTTGTGGGATGTGAGTGGGAGTGGGTAGAGAGGGAGGTAATATTCTGCCTCAGAAGTAAGAGCAACCAGAGCATTCCCTTGGTTGGCTGGCATCTCCTGCATTTCTCAGTGTGAGAGAGGACCTGGCCTCCCTTTCTTTGTCTCTCCCGGGGGGGAGGGCAGAGTCTCCTGAGAGTGGCCACCATATCTGGGACAGTGTCCATCCTCTAGGTTCTGCTAGCACAGGGCACACTGTATTGAAATCACCTCTTTGGCCATCTGGCTCATACCTCTCATTTGTGAACCCTACGGTGCTGGGCTTCTTCTAGCTTCCCTTGACCCCTTCTACTTCAAGATAACGCACTTTCTCAATTATCTGCTTCAAGACTCGATACAGTACTCCTGAACGTAACTTACCAAGGCAGAGGTGCCAGCTATTTATTTTCTTATTCAAATATTGTGCTTTGGCCTTTGTACTATGCACACTTGGAAGATGCTAAAAATTAATCTGAGGATTAATTCCAATCTGTTCTTTCAAACATCTGTCAGTAAAGAAAAGCGTTGTCCATAAATATTGGAGCAGGAGGAGCCATAATATGTAACCGCTGGTGAAAGTCAAAGAAGTTCTAGCAAACATTACCAGTAAATATGGAGTTTGGGGGAAAGGATTATGTTTGGACTTGAATTTCTCTAGCTAGTTCCAGAAGTTCAAAAGAGGGAGGGAGATGCATTGTGCCTCCATAGATAACAGCTTTAATTATTTCTTCAAAAATTCAAATGACTGGTCAGTACCATCATAAGTCTTGTTTAGGGAATTCCCTGGAAGTCCAGTGGTTAGGACTTGGTGCTTTCACTGCAGGGGCCCAGGTTCAATCCCTGGTCAGGGAACTAAGACCCTACAAAACCCCGTGGAGTGCCCCCCCCAACAAAAAAAAGTCTTATTTAAAAGAAGTTGCATAGGTGTAAAAAAAAAAAGAGAGAGAGAGAGAGCAGTTGTTTGTTAGTCCATTTAACTCCTTCCATCCAAACTTACATTTCTCGGGCTTCCCTGGTGGCACAGTGGTTGGGAGTCCGCCTGCCGATGCAGGGGACGCGGGTTCGTGCCCTGGTCCGGGAAGATCCCACATGCCGCGGAGCAACTAAGCCCGTGAGCCATGGCCGCTGAGCCTGCGCGTCCGGAGCCTGTGCTCCGCAGCGCGAGAGGCCACAACAGTGAGAGGCCCGCATACCGCAAAAAAAACAAAAAACTTACATTTCTCAAAGTAGGTTCTGATTGATTCACTCCATGAAATCCAGCAAATTTAGAGTTTGGGTTCCTATGCAGGTAGAAGTCCTTTCTCAACTGTCTGTCTTCCTGAAATCTAAAAGAAATCTGAATTGTGCTTCCGGTGCTTTCAAATTTCATCATTTCACATAAATTTGAAATCAAACATCCATTTTGAGAGATGAAAAATTCCCTCACTCCTGTTTACTACTACTAACATTTAAATCATTGTCCCTCTATATGAGTGATAGATTGTGACTAGTTGGAATCTCAATAGAGTGTGAAACTTTATTACTTTGAATTAAAATATATAAATGCTTTTCATTTCACTTTGTAAAAATTCTTCAACTGTTGATTAACTCTTTGCCACGTTTTCATAATGGTCCCTTAGTCATGTGTATTTCTGGGGAAAGGATAGAAATTCAGTAACGCGTAAGGATTATCTTTGCCCTATCTTTGCCGTAAAATCACCCTTCAACCCCCATCTCTTCACACACATAGCGGCTTCGGGATTTTTCTGTTTTTGCCAATGCTGCCCAGTTCTCCTAGTTTCCCAGCTTCAAAGTCATTGTTAATTCCCTCCTCTCCCTTAGTCCATTTCCAGTCCATCTGCTTTTTCTATCCTCTTGTTTCCATTTTCAGTCTTTCCATTTCTCTGATTATGTATCTAGACACCAGAGAAATCTCCAAAATTACATCTTGCCTTGAGTTTTGCCTTATTTTTTCATTTATCCTGCACATGTTTGACAATTCTAGTAAAATTTCAATTTTTAAGAATGTAAGTACGAAGTGTGCGCGGCGAGGACGGCGCAGCAGGGCCCACGTGTGGTTGGTGACTTTCTCCCCAGATGCTGAGGTGCCTGGGTCCCTGGCGCAGGCAGTTGCTGAGCTGCAGCTGGCGTGCACTGTGCCCTCTGAAGCACTCTCTGTTTACGATGAAGCCACAGCCTCCAGAATTCCAGTCACTTTTCACAGAAGGCTTGAAAAGTCTGCCAGAATTATCCGTCAAAGAAAATCATCAACTAAGATTAGCAGGAAGAGCAGTGAGGGATGTATTAAGTGGAGTAAAGCCTCAGGATGTGGATTTTATTACCCTTGCTCAAATGAAGGAGCTGTTTCAGTCGGTTGACATTCAGCATACGTATGATCAACAACAAAGGAAAAAAGCACGGGACGAATAGAATTACCATACGACCCAGCAATCCCACTACTGGGCATATACCCTGAGAAAACCATCATTCAAAAAGACACATGCACCCCAATGTTCACTGCAGCACTATTTACAATAGCCAGGTCATGGAAGCAACCTAAGTGTCCATCACCGGATGAATGGATAAAGAAGATATGGCACATATATACAATGGAATATTACTCAGCCATAAAAGGAAATGAAATTGAGATATTTGTAGTGAGGTGGATGGACCTGGAGTCTGTCATGCAGAGTGAAGTAAGTCAGAAAGAGAAAAACAAATACCGCATGCTAACACATATATATGGAATCTAAGAAAAAAAAAAGGTCATGAAGAACCTAGGGGTAAGATGGGAATAAAGACACAGACCTACTAGAGAATGGACTTGAGGATATGGGGAGGGGGAAGGGTAAGCTGTGACAAAGTGAGAGAGTGGCATGGACATATACACACTACCAAACATAAAATACCTAGCTAGTGGGAAGCAGCCGCATAGCACAGGGAGATCTGCTTGGTGCTTTGTGACCACCTAGAGGGGTGGGATAGGGAGGGTGGGAGGGAGGGAGACGCAAGAGGGAAGAGATATGGGAACAAATGTATATGTTTAACTGATTCACTTTGTTATAAAGCAGAAACTAACATACCATTGTAAAGCAATTATACTCCAATAAAGATGTTAAAAAAAAAAAAGAAATCAGATGTAGTGAAGATTCAAGATATTGACCTGGCTCAATAAATATTTGTTGAGTGAAACAAACTTGGAAAGTTTAACAAACCATGGAACAGTTAACACACCTGACGTACCTTTTCCTTTTCCAAGCCTTAAATCAAACATCCTGAGTTGTGTTACACAAATCATAACAGGTTTAATCTTGTGTTTTGCTAAAGTGCCGTGTCCTGGACTTGGGTTAAGTGTTTTGTCCACAGCTTTGTTTCCTTTAACTAGTTCATTTAAGAACTTGCCGTTCTCTGGCCTAAGGAAGAGTATCAGCCATTCTTCAACAGATTGCAAGATTAAGTGCATGGGCATGGTTTGATCAAGTCTCCACAATGACATTCTACAAAGAAGGCATTCTTGGATAAGATCAAATGGGAATAGGATTGCAAGGCAGGCACGGTTCTGGAAGCTTCCTTCTCTCTTGGATGGTAAAAGAGGGATGATTTGAAAACGTAAAATAGCCGATCATTTGAAGGTATGACATCTTTGTCTCACTCCCAGGAACAGTGAGGTGATTAAGTTAGTTGCTTTTTCTTTTTCACCTGCAGCGCTCTGAAAAGTGGCCGTGACCTTGAATGGCCCATCATTCATGTGCCTTAGGAGTTCACACCTGTAATGTTCTCATTATGCCATAAGCTCTTCCATGCAGGGGAATGGACAGAGAAACAACTTCATTAGCAAGAGAAAATTGGACCCAGAATCATTTAAGCAATGGAAATTTAGGCAGTATAGTCACATACCCCCCAATTCACCATCCCACAGACACCCTGCCTCACCCCTTCAAGGGTCTTTAGGGTTTTTTTGGATGATTGGTCTTTGGTGCCCTGCCTGCATCAACTGATCTAAGGAAAAGGGGATTTTTTTTCTTTAGAGGGGATTTTCCCTTCTGTTTCGATCTTTTTCACTTTTATTCTCCACAGCACTTACTATGCATAGTATTTGGCAAAAGATGTCCCAAAGGTCTTAGTGCAATTTTAAATGTTAATACTTTCAGAAGTATATATGTTACAAACTTTAAAAACCATTTGAAAGTTTAGTTTTTTTACTTCTTCATGCAATTACTACATTTTAAAAAAATTTATTTATTTTATTTATCTTTGGCTGCATTGGGTCTTCCTTGCTGGGAGCAGGCTTTCTCTAGTCGCGGCAAGCGGGGGCTACTCTTCGTTGAGGTGCATGGGCTTCTCATTGTGGCAGCTTCTCTTGTTGCGGAGCACAGGCTCTAGGCACACAGGCTTCAGTAGCTGTGGCTTGTGGGCTCTAGAGCACAGGCTCAGTAGTTGTGGCGCACGGGTTTAGTTGCTCGGTGGCATGTGGGATCTTCCCGGACCAGGGCTCAAAACCATGTCCCCTGCATTGGCAGGTGGATTCTTAACCACTGTGCCACCAGGGAAGCCCTACATTTTTTAATGTTTTGGAATAATTCATATTTAATTTTAACTTTTGTCCCTCTAATTGAAGTTAGCAAACATTGACCAAAACAAACAAACAAACAAAAATGAAAACATTAGTCATTCAAGGGAATTCCCTGGTCCAGTGGTTAGGACTTGGTGCTTTCACTCCTGTGGCCCAGGTTTAACCCCTGGTCCGGGAAATAAGATTCCACAAGCCACCTGCAAGCCACGTGGTACAGCCAAAAATACAAAATACAAAACACCAAACAAAAAACAAAGTCATTCAAAATTCTCCAAAATTTATAAAGGTAAAGAAATTGAAATACTAACACTTTCAAATGATTTTTTTGTTGTTTGGAACATATATACTGTTGAAGTAATGAAAGATTGAAACCACTTTAAGTTCTTGGGGACATTCTGCACACACTATGCCTTAGGCTTAATTGAAGTAACTTGCTTGTATCTGAAGTCACTTTTAAAGCAGCATGAAGTTTGCTTGGAAAATAATCATTTTATGGAATTATCTGAAATATTCAAAAGCCTTAGAGTAATCAACAATATGGTTGTCACTTTGTGAGATTTTCAGCCATCTCTCTTCACAGCACTAAAACTGATACTAAATAAAAGATTCATAATGATGAACACAATGGATATTTGTATCTTAATTAGTCTTTTCTAGAACTGATTTATGAACGGGGTTGTTGGAAAACCCATCCTCCTCTTATGTCGTTTCCCAAATCAGTTAGACCCTGTTTTTAATATAGAAACATTTACTGCTTTTAAAATTAAGGATTGTAAATGAGTTGATTGGTTTCTAAAATGGTATTTTATGCAATTTTTCTCTTAGAAGTAAGTGTAAAAATGAGTTTCATTTTAAGGCATTAAATTCCTGTTTCCCTAATAAAATAAGTATATCTGTTTACAAGCAATTTAAAAAAAAACAACTGCACCCTAATTCCTATTGCTTTTTTTTGGGGGGGGGGGCATGCCACACGGCTTGTGGGATCTTAGTTCCCCAACCAGGAATTGAACCCGAGCCCTTGGCAGTGAAAGCGCCAAGTCCTAAGCACTGGACCACTAGGGAATTCCCTATTGCTTCTTTTTCCAAATTCTCCTCTCAGGTGGGCTGAAGACAGAGAGATTTGCAAGGCAGAGAACAAAATTTAAGGATGGGGAAGCCAGGGGTAGATGGTTGAATGTTATCTCTGTGGAACTCAGAGAAAGGTATAACTTGAAATTTCACAGGTCATAAACTCTTAGTTTGAGTGACTACTATATGCCAGACATTTTCACAAATACCATCCTACATTAATCTTATGAGTTAAGAATCGTTAATCATATTTTACAGATGAAGAGACAAATTTTCAGAGAGGCAAGCGACTGGTCCAAGCTCACACAACCAAGCAGTAAAGCTAGAATCCTACCCAGCTGCTTGGCGATGACTCCTGCTGGTGGCAGATACTAAGACCCAGTTTGAGAAATGCAACTTTATTCGGCTCAGATCAGGAAAGAACCTGAGATCCATCCTCCCTTTACCCCTGACCCTCGCTGAAGACAGGTCTCTAAACTCACTATGTACACTGCCGCCGGCCATTATATATCCACACTATTGAACGGTTTTCAAATTTGTTTATTTGGCTTTTTTCTACCTTTTGACCCCGTTCACCCATTTCTCCCACCCCTACCCTCCACCTCTGGCAATCACCAATCTGTCCTCTGTATCTACGTGCTTGTCTTTGGGGAGTTTTGTTTTGTTTTTTAATTTTTTTTTGGCTGCGTTGGGTCTCTGTTGCTGTGCGCAGGCTTTCTCTAGTTGCAGCAGGCGGGGGCTACTCTTCGTTGCAGTGCGCGGGCTTCTCATTGCAGTGGCTTCTCGTATTGCGGAGCACGGGCTCTAGGCACGCGGGCTTCAGTAGTTGTGGTGCGCGGGCTCAGTAGTTGTGGCCTATGGAGGTTAGTTGCTCTGCGGCATGTGGGATCTTCCCAGACCAGGGCTTGGACCCGTGTCCCTTGCATTGGCAGACGGATTCTTAACCACTGCGCCACCAGGGAAGTCCCTGTTTTGTTTTTTTATATTCCACATATAAGAGGGTCATACGGTATTTGTCTTTTTCTGTCTGACTTATTTCACTTAGCATAATGCCCTCGAGTTCCATCCATGTTATTATATTGCAAATGGCAAGATTTCCGTCTTTTTTATGGTCCATCCATGTTGCTGCAAATGGCAAGCTTTACTTCGTTTTTACACACATACTAGAATTTCTTTATCCATTCATCCATTGATGGACACTTAGGCTGTTTCCATACCTTGGCTATTGTAAATAGTACTGCAGTGAACATGGGGGTGCAGATGTCTTTTTGGATTAGCATTTTCATTTTCTCTGGATAAATACCCAGAAGTGGGATTGCTGGTAGTTCTTATTTCTTATTCATGTTTGTATTACCTCACAGCACTTGGAACAATACTCTTCAAACAGGGGCTTGAGAAACATTTGCCTGCTTAATTCAAGATTAGCAGTAAATCCAAACTTTTTTCTGGGATACATTGACTTGAGCTGATATAAAAACAAGAATATGTTTGGGAAACTTACCCCCCAGGAATTTATATTCCAAGAGAGAAAGGAAGGGGAGAAAGAGAATTATGTAGTCTTTTCCTTCCTTCCTTTTTTCCTTCCTTCTTACTTTCCTTCTCTTCTTTTTCTCCGTCTCTCTCTCCTAATTGCTTTTGGTTTGGTGTGACACCTGTTACACACACTGAAACTTTTCCTTAGAAACGTGTCAACATGTTTATTAAAATCTTTTTGATATATCTGTACTTTCTAAATACCTTTAGACTGTCATAGCACTCTTTAAAAAATCAGAAGGAAGGGGTGAAGGGAGGGACCGAGGGAGGGAAGGCTAGAAAGGAAAGAGAAAGAGCGCTAACTACATGCTAGGCAACTTGGTAGGTAGATCTCATTTGTTAATTTGTGCATTTGTGAGCTGGATAATTTTATCCACATTTACATGCAAGAAAAATTCAAGTGTGAAGAAATGTAACTTCTTACATTGTAAGAAGTAAATCTTCTTTCCCCATATAGGTCATTACTCCAACTTCTCTTTCTAAAATAGCAATCCTGGTTGTTTTCCGTACTCTTCCCTGTTTTATTTTTATCAGCATTTTTGTTTACCTGTCATTGTATTTTATCTTTATGTGTTTACGTTTTATCGGTGTTCTGTCTCCCTGATAAGAATTTAAGCCCTGTACTTACATCTTACAATGTACTTAGATACCTAAGTTACACAGGCGTGAAGTTTCAGAATAAAGACTTGAACCCAGGCTTGCCTAGCTGGCCTACTCTTTGGATTATTTTGTACAGTAAACCAGAGTGTTGAGATTTGTCTCAAAAGTTACATTCGGGGAGTTCCCTGGCAGTCCAGTAGTTAGGTCTCCGTGCTTTCACTGCCAGTGCCCAGGTTCAATCCCTGGTTGGGAACTAAGATCCCACAAGCTGCACAGCATGGCAAAAAAAAAAAAGCTACCTTTGGTTTTTGTAATTATGTTGTTGTTAATATTGGGTTTTGCCTTTTCAGTCCTCAATTTTGACCAGTGTAATGACCAGATTTAAAACCCTGTGGCCCATTTTTCATCTTCCACATCCTCAGAGATGAGCTCCCCCACCCTCTGGCATTTCAGCTGCAGGAGCAGGCGGGTCTGAGCCACTGGTAAGGACAGTCAAGGACGTCCCCTCTGGCCCCTGGACCAGGCAGAAGGTTCGAGCAGCAGTGGTGTGGAAGCTGATCCTCAGGGCTTTCGGATTCTCCTTCTTTGCTCTGTTTTGTTTCTTTACCCTTCCTTGAATCACATGTTCTCAGCTTCACCTTCCAAGCTTTCTCCCACCTCCCCCTGACCCCACTTATACTTTGGAGTCCTTCTTTATCCCCTTTCCAAGATGCTAATCGTGGAACAAAAACAGCAATAGGAGAAGTAAACCAAAGCAGACAATGGAGAAGAAAGCCAAATATCTTTCCAAATATAAGAGGAAGAAGAAAATCCTCTGAAAGAGGCTGTCATGGGGTGATGACTTGGGTATCAGGGCTTGGGAAAGGATGGTTCCTTTTGACTCCCGCAGGAAGATTGAGCTGGTCCGATGCTGAGGCTGGTTTCTTGAGAAATAAAGACTTGCCCGAGGTCGGGACTCTCAGGACCACGGAAGGATGCAAGCAGCCATGATCAGTTACACCTTCAGGGGATACAGGAGGGCTTCTCAGCAGAGATGACACATGAGGAGGGCTTTCCTAAAGGCAGCTTAGCTGTGCCGTTGAGACGGGGAGAGGGGCATCTGTCTCCCCCACGAGAGGAGCAGCCAAGCAAAGACAGAAGGTCCTCTAAGACCCTCCGGGGTACAACCCCTGGAAACCTGTCCACTTTCACCTACCAGTCCTTTCCATGCTTACTCCTCTCCAGCCTCACTCACTTCCCGGCAGGTTCTCAAACTCACTACCCAGATCCTGCCTCAGGGCTTTTGCACTTCCTCCCCTCCTCTCCTGCCTATCTCTTTCCTCCTCCCTCACTGCTCACATGCCATTCCTCAGAGAAGCCCTCTCCAACTCCTCTTTCTTTTTTTTTTTTTAAATTTTTATTGGGTATAGGTGATTTACAATGTTGTGTAGTTTCTGTTGTACAGCAAAGTGAATCAGTTACATGTATACATATATCCTCTCTTTTTTTAGCTTCCTTCTCCATATAGGTCATTACTCCAACTCCTCGTTCTAAAATAACAATCCTTGTTATTTTCCGTACTCTTCCCTGTTTTATTTTTATCAGTATTTTTCCTCTAGCTGGCATTGTATTTTATCTTTATGTGTTTACCTTATCATGTTCTGTCTCCCTGATAAGAATGTAAGCCCTGTACTTACACAACCTTTTCCTCTAGCTTCTTAGCAGACCTGGAAAGGTTCCCCTTTTCTGCATTGGCCACATAACTTTCCCTCTGCCTCAGAATTCCATCACCCAGAGGGCTTTGCATGAAAACTCTTCCCATTCAGGGCAAATGGTCCTCACAATTCATTTGTGAATCCAAATGAGATTGCCTTATCCCCATTTAACCTTTGCTGTCTTTTTTTCCTTGGACTTTATTATCTCAAAATGAATCATTCTACCTCTCCCTTACCTGTCTGTGCCCTGGGATGTGTCAAGCTGTCTGCTGTAATGCTGAGGGCCTGCTTCAGATCTGGGGCAAAAAGGGTAAGGTGGGACCCGCCGGCACGGTTGTGTTTTTCTCCAGACTGGTCGAGCTGCTTGGATGCAAGCACATGAAGGATTGGGTAAAGTTGTAGCCTACAACAGAAGGGAGAGGCAGGGTGCGGAGGGTGCCTGCAATGGGGGCCTCACAGAGATGGGTCCTGGAATCTATGCTGAGGAAGTGAGGACATAGGCACAGATGGCAGATGATTGTGGTAGGTGGAGAAGCCTCTCCACCCCACCCAAAGCCACGACCTAATTCCCAAAACCTGTGACGGTTACCTCATAAGTCAAAAGAAACTCTGCAGATGTGATGAAGTGAAGGATCTTGAGATGGGGGGAGATTACTCAGGGTTGCCTGGTGGGTCATAAATGTGGTCACAAGTGTTTTTAGAAGAGGGAGGTAAGAAGGTCAAAGGATCGAGGAGGAAGTGTGATGGCAGAAGCAGAGGTTAGAGTGACGCGCTTTGAAGATGGACAAAGGCCATGAGCGCAGGAGTGTAGGTGGCTTCTAGAAGCTAAAAAACACAAGGAAGTGGATTCTCCCCTAGAGCTTCTAGGAGGAAGGAACCAACCGTGCTGACACCTTGACTTCAGCTCAGTGAGACTGATTTAAAAATTCTGACTGCACCGTTGTAAGAGGAGAAATTTGTGTCGTTTTAAACATCGTCCCTCCAAAAAGAGTTCTGCCTTACGGCTGTGTGAGAACTGTCAGCTCCCAGGGTGTCCCCTGAATTTAATCAGGAAGCCACTTTCATTGCTTCATCATCCTCAAATTTAGCATCTTCAGGCTTACCTTCACTGCCACCAACCTCAGCAACAGTTAGTATTTACTGAGCTCTCGCCATATACTGGGTTCCTTGATAAGTGTTTTATATGCATTATTTAAATTTCCTATCTATAATAACCCTCCATGGAAGATACTATTATTACCCCTTATTTGAGAGATGAAGAAAATGAGATTGAAAGTTAACTTACTGGACAGAGGTTTCATAGGCTGTCTACCAGGGAGAGAAATGCACATATTTCCTGTTTCATGGTTTGCCAAATTGTGCTAAACAGGGTTCGAGATTGGAAGTAGGGGAGCTGGTGGGGAAAAGGATCTGATCTCTTAGTATATCCCTTTCTTATATCTGCCTCCCTCTGGGGGATTTGGGGTGGGGGAACAAACACCCCATCCATTAGAACCAAGCTAAGATAGAGCCCTAGTCCCTGACCCATGACTCTGGCAATGGGTCCCTGGAAGACACTCCAGTAGTAATAATAATCACCATTTGCAAACCTACTATGTCCTGGGCACACCATAAATGGAATTTCTAATCTTCACAGCTATCCTGTGTAGTAGGTGTTTTGACTGACATTTTATCGATGAGAAAACTAAATCTCAGCGAGGTTAAAGGACTGCCCAAGGTTACCTGGTTATTCTACTTAGGAAATGGCTAAGTCAAGATTCCAACCAAAGTGAAATATCACAGTCCATGTTGTTTCAATTACATACTTTCTGTACTCAACTCCCACAAACAGGGTATATCTTGAGGTCCATTCAGGCTTACACTCACCTTTGGCTTCAGTATCTGGTCTTGTCTTGGTTTAACTGGGGCCTCAGTGGGTGCTGTGACTACTGTAGTTGCGATTTCTGCTGAGCTGGACTCTTCATAGGTGGTGTTCTAGATTTTGAACCCAGATCATAACGACCCCAACCTTGGGGTTGGTTGCTCGGCTGGCTGCTTGGCCAAGCAAACCTCAGTGTTTCATTCTGAGAGAGTCACAGGTTCCAGGAATGAGGACATGGACATCTTTTATTAATTATTCAGCTACCACCAAGGGGGGAAGGTGGAGAGAGGGGTGATGAACTGGGAGACTGGAATTGACATATATACACTAATATGCATAAAATGGCTACCTAATAAGAACCTGCTGTATAGCACAGGGAACTCCACTTTGCTGTACAGTAGAAACTAACACAGCATTGTCACACAACTCTACCCCAATAAAAAAAAAAAAAAGGAAAAAGGAAAAAGAAAATTATTCAGCTACCACGGCAGGTAATACAGATCAGCTCAACCTTGGACCTGGTGCCCAGGTCCCTGCTGTCCAAATGTGGCTCTGGAGTCCACATCTCCTCTTACTGTACACTTTGTCCCCGTCACAACCGGCCAAACTCTCCAGAAATTCAACAGTAAATAGTTATAGAATGCCTACTACGTGCCAGTCACTGTGAGAGGCTCCAGGGATTCCAGAGAAGCTACTCTCCCATCACGGGTGGGAAGCAGAGGGTAAAAAACAAGTATAAAGAGAATTAAGTAAAATAATAATAATAAGTTCTACAAAGTAGCAACATTCTGAGTGACATGGGCAAGAAATCTCTGAGGAGGTAGGCTTAAAACTGAGTCCCAAAGGAAGAAAAAGAGCAAGAGTACATAAAGAGTGTGGGGAAGAATATTCCAGACAGAGAGAAAAGGCTGCACTAAAGCCTTTAAAGAACTTGACCCCTTCAAGGCACTGAAGGAAGGGGAGAATGCCGAAGGTGGCCAACAGGGTGGTGGGGGGCCAGATGCTGTAAGCCCCAACAGTCCTCTGGATGTATTCTCAGCAAAGTCCATTGAAAGGAGAGTACGGTTTAAGCTGAGAGAGGTTGTCAATGATATTAAAGGACTTACTTGCCCTCCAAACTCGGGCTGTACAATTCTCCAACAGAAAAATGGAGGACAGAATGCAAGCCACGCCTCAAAGCAGGCTCCCTTCCCTTGATGGAGGAAACTGAATGTTCACTCAAAGATGTTTCTCTGTACTTGGAAAGGGATTCCTGACCTTGTTCCCATGTCTGACACTGCAGCTTCTTTACAACTCAGCCTCAAAGATAGCTTTTTTTGCCTTAAACATCATCATGCTCTTTCACTGTTTCCCAACCTGGGAATCTATCCTAAGGAATAATCATCAATGCAAACAAGAATTTACATAGGAGACTTATAGCATCATTGCCATAGTGAGAATTTGAAAACAACCTAAATATCCACCAGGAGGTAAATATTTAAATTATATTATATATTAAAATAATGGAATATTATATAGTTATTACAATAATATGTTTTGAGAATAATGTCTTTCCATATGTTTAGTTTTGTAAAAATCTTTGTAATATGACATGAAATTAATATAAATATTAGTTAAGAATATTATACATATATGCATATACATACACACAGTCTCAATTTTATTTGAGGTATTGAAACCAAGCAAGACCCTTTGGAGCCCTCCTGGGTACAAAAGCCTTTCCATGTCCCCAAGTTCTTGTTTCTGGAAAAAGGCTTTACTCCCCTAGGCCTTCCCTGGGTTCCAAAGAGCAAATTCAAGCAATTGCTCATTATAGAAGTGAGTGAATGCAGAAACTGAGGAAAAGCAGTCAAGAAACAATAGTGTAACATAAAACCGACAAAACCTGAGTCCTAGTTCCTCCTCAAGGGATATCCATAACAATCTGATACTGTATCTTTGAGTTGTTCTGCAGGAACTAAGGCCCCCAGGTGAAGGATGCTAACTACCTGCAAAGATCCCAGACCATTTGGAACCAGAAGGTTGATGACTGAGATTCCCTGTAACCACTGTTACCTCCCACCAACCCATCAGAAGAAAGGCATGCCCCCTGCAGCCTTCACCCCAAATGTTTCTTTTAAAAACTATTCCCAGGGCTTCCTTGGTGATGCAGTGGTTAAGAATCCGCCTGCCAATGTAGGGGACATGGGTTCGAGCCCTGGTCTGGGAAGATCCCACATGCTGTGGAGCAACTAAGCCCGTGCGCCACAACTACTGAGCCTGTGCTCTAGACCCTGAGAGCCACAACTACTGAGCCCATGTGCCACAACAAATGAAGCCTGCGCACCTAGAGCCCATGCTCTGCAACAAGAGAAGCCACCCCAATGAGAAGCCTGCACACCGCAATGAAGAGTAGCCCCTGCTCGCCACAACTAGAGAAAGCCCGTGCACAGCAATGAAGACCCAACACAGCCAAAAATAAATAAGTAAATAAATAAATAATTCCCTAAAAGCCATTGGGGAGTTTGCATCTTTTGAATATGAGCCACCTGTTCTCCTGCTTGGCCCAGCAAAAAACCTTTCTCTGCCCCAAAACTCCATTTCTGTTTGTTCTGCCTCACCGTGTATCAGGCACATGGCCTTGGGTTTGATAACAATAAGGTAAAATGAATGTAAAAATAAAAATATTTATAGTGGATCTGTACCTGGCATTTAAAAAATATCACCCAGTCCCTAATATGCACTATAATAATATTTGTTGATTAAAAAATAATGGTACTGAACAAAGTTCATGTCCCTGACACACAGTGAGGCCAAACAAACCAAGAAGTCAGAGTCTGGAGCAGAGAAAGGTTTAGTGCAGGGCCAAGCAAGGAGAATGGGTGGCTCATGCTCAAAAACCCCAAACTCCCCGCTGGTCTGGGGGGAGAGGTTTTTATAGGCAACATTTGGGGTGAGGGCTGCAGGTTGTGTGACTTTCTTCTGATGGGTTGGTGGGGAGGTAGTGGGGAGGTGCTCCAGGAATCTTGTGCTCAGCCTGAAGTTGCCATCCTCCACCTGGGTGGGGGCCTTGGTTCTGCAGAAGGGCTCAAAGATATATTTATGTCTATTCCTTGAGGAGGAACCAGGACCCTGCCCCAAGGCTGCACTATTTCTTGACTGCTCCTCCCTTGTTTCTGCATCCCCTCTCTTCTCTGATCAGCAACTGTTCAAATCTGCCCTTTGGAACTCAGGGAAGGTCATGGAGGCTGAGTGAAGCCTATTTCCTATAAACAAGAAATGGGAGACAGAAAGGATTTGTACCTGGGAGCTGCACAGGGTCCTGCTCTGTTTCAATAACTCTACGGGAACACAAGAGAATTAACTTCAGGTCCGTGAATGACAACTTACCTCTCCCTTGCAGGAGCGTGCAATGGGTAATGGAAAGTTTGAGAATTCTTAAATTAGAACCTTTTTCCCTTATAAAAGGACCTTCCCATCCTTCACCTTGTGACTTCTGAACCTCTTTTAGGGCATAAAATGTGCTTATTTGTGCCCATCTCAACATCCTTAATCTAGCTTATTCCCAGAAAAGTTATTCATTTCTTAATCTTCATCAGTGAAATAAAAGTGGTGACCGGGGAGATAATATATGTAAAAGAGGCTGGAAGCTATATTTTTTGGCATGCAGAATAAGTTGTTGTTTGTATGGTAATTGGAGTAGCCCTGGGAAATTTGCTCCCTCCCAAATCTTTCTTTCCTTCTAGCACAGTATGAAATGCTGCATTAGAGGGTAATTTGTTCGGCTTAAGGCATCATTAAAATGTAAATACCCAGGATATAGACTAAGCCATTCTCAGTTATAATTAGTTTATCACGTCCTTTTCTATAATTCCAGGATCTGACCCTGGGCCCTGCTCTATGGGAGAGTGGATGCCACAAGGGGTGGGAGCTGGTGAGGAAGAAACACACAGGACCAGTGAGAACCAGGTGAGTTTGGCATGATGAGAAGGGCATGGAGCAAGGAGTCTGAACACCTGGATTTGAGCCCGACCTCAGCCACTAATAGGTATGGGAGAGGCTGCTTGGAGAGGGGGTTCAACACTGCCACCAGCACAGTCCTGTCTAACAAAAGCAAATTACTGCTACCCTGGGCACAGGTGATGAGTCCCAGGACAGCTGAGCCCCAGGCCAGGTGGCAGTCTTCGAGAAGATCTGACACAAGAATATTGTCCACGAAGAATAACTATGAAACTAAAGGGGGACTTCCCTGGTGGTGCAGTGGTTAAGAATCTGCCTACCAGTGCAGAGGACGTGGGTTCCATCCCTAGTCCAGGAAGATCCCACATGCTGCGGAGCAACTAAGCCCATGTACCACAACTACTGAGCCTGCGCTCTAGAGCCCGCAAGCCACAACCACTGAGCCCTCGTGCCACAACTATGGAAGCCCGCATGCCTAGAGCCCGTGCTCTGCAACAAGAGAAGCCACCGCGATGAGAAGCCTGCGCACCACAACGGAGAGTAACCCCCACTTGCCGCAACTAGAGAAAGCCCGCACGCAGCAATGAAGACCCAACACAGCCAAAAATAAAGGAAGGGAGGGAGGGAGGAAGGAAGGCAGGAAGGAAGGAGAGAAGGGAGGAGGAAACTAAATGAACCAATCAGCCCCTCTCTCGGGAACTTTTTTTTTTTTTTTTTTTTTTTGGCAGCGCCATGCAGCTTACAGGATCTCAGTTCCTGACCAGGGACTGAACCCAGGCCAAGGTAGTGATAGCCCAGAATCCTAACCACTTGGCCACCAGGGAACTCCCTCTTGGGAACTTTAAAGGCTAGACTGAGAGAAGGACTTAGCAATGGGCAAAAGCCGATGATCCACAGAGACCCAGCAAGCAGAAACCACAATCAGGAGTCAGCATGAGCCATAAAGAAGACAGACGAGGTGGTTTTTTCTTCTCAAGTGATTAACCTGAGGCAGCAGAAGTAGCAGAGGCAGAGATAAAAGGAGCGAGGCTGTCACCAGGCATAGCACCTGGGTGGGACTAAGAATTCCCTAATTCTGGGGATGTGGCCAGATGCCTGGTTTCTGTGCTGTATCAACCCCTGCAGAACCTTAGAATGTTCCAACATCCATAAAGCCTGGCTGTATGGCTGCTGGGATTGCGTCTTACATTTTCCACTTGCCTGCTTGGACCAGGGTCTCCTACCACACAGTCTTCTCCAACACACACGTACGTACATACACACACACACACACACACACACACACGCACACACATGCATATCCCCCATCAGAGTAGGGAACCAAGATAGGCCTCTGTCACTTTCAGCTCCAGAGTCTTGTTAGCTTGAGATAAATTTCCCTGATCTGTTTTTTTCTAAAATGAAGGAGCTAGATTTCACTAGACAGTCTCTAAGGTCCCATCCGGATCTTGCCTTTAGAGTTGCATGAATCCAACAAAGATGTGATGAGATTAGGATTGAAACATGTTTTTATTATAGTACCTTCACCCACATTAAGGGAGATGGGGTCTAAGAATTTACCCCTTCCTTGCTGTGGAAATCCAGTGACTATCATGGCTTGCCATGACAAGAGTCAAGACAACAGGAGAGAGCCTGAGATGACTGAAGTGTGTGTGTGTGTGTGTGTGTGTGTGTGTGTGCGCGTGTGCGTGTGCGTGTGTGTGTGTGTGTGTGTGTTGGGGGAAAGGAGCTGACGAGTGGAGAGATGGAGAAGTAGAAATTAGTTTGGAAGACAGGCTGAGAAGCACAGTGGGTCAAAGCAGTCAGGAGTGAATTAAGAAAGCTTGAGGTTTGCTGCTTTCAAACTAGTCCTAATTACATTATTTGAGTGTATATAATGGGTCTGGTGCCTTTTCTCCAAATGATGTTGACACATGTCTGCTCAAATAAATCAGTGCTCCTATCTCTATGGACTCATTTGGTGGGAACGACAAGCACACATGCTGACTGGAATAGAGAGGAGGAGAGGGCACAGCAGCAGGAAAAAGACAGGGACGTTGTACAATTGATCAAACCTTCCCTTTGCCACAGGATAATATCCAAACTCCCAGCTATATGCGTGCCTGGCCCTGCCTCCATCTTTGCCTTCCCACTGCATATCCTATGAGCCAAGCATATTAAGTTTCCTAGCGCTTTAATTATATTTCAGTTTCTTTCTTGCCTTTATGGCTTTATGTATCCTGTTCTCTCTGCTGGAAAAGTCTTGACTCCCTTACCTCTGCAGTGAATGCTTCTTCTTCCTGCAAAACATGAATCAAAATTCATAGCCCCGTACTAGACTATAAACACTGATAAGGCAGAGCCCTTGCTGTCTTGTTCATGACTATATCTCCAATGGCTAGAGCAGTATCTGGCACTTAAGCTGG
Source organism: Kogia breviceps (assembly GCF_026419965.1). Classification (NCBI taxonomy): domain Eukaryota; kingdom Metazoa; phylum Chordata; class Mammalia; order Artiodactyla; family Physeteridae; genus Kogia; species Kogia breviceps. The sequence continues at coordinate 79,780,036 of NC_081319.1, forward strand.
CACTCAGTCGATGTTAGATGGATAGATGGATGGATGCATGCATGCATGGACTCTTCATAAAGCTTTCCCTTAATCCCCACAGGTCCCTTTGCATGCAAGTCTTTCCTTTCCTGATGTCCTTTCAGCACTTTGTACATATCTTTATTAGGTGTTACTCCTAAGAGACCAAAATCTCCTAAAGGGAAGATAACATGCAATAGTAGAGGCAGAGAGTAATGGGAGTGGGGGGAGGAGGAAACCTGCTATTTACAACCACAAATTTCCATTTACCAAGGCTTGATTCTGTTAAGTAGAGATCCCCTACTGTGCTGGTGAGCTCTCAAATACCCCATTAGCCTGGGACCTGGGACCTGGGTACCTTCTCAGTAAGCAAAGAGAAGAATTTTAAGAGGCATGAGGTAGAGAGCAGGAAGGTGGCGTCACTGGGTGTCTGTGCTGGGACCGTGGAAAGTCACTGTTAGTGATAAGGCTGGATGACAGTAGATTTGAAGATATTGCCTTACTGCATTGTAAACCCTCCCTCTGTCCCCTTAAGTCTTCAGGAAGTCCTATATCACATGCTTGGAGTGAAAGTTTCAGCAGGACGAAGGGGCAGCACCTAGAATTTTGCCAGGTAATTCATCAGCCTGTGAACTCAGGAAAAACCAGGAGCTCAGATCAGAACAAACTCTAAGCTTCCTGGGAACGTGGTTATCTCAGGGTGGGCTTTGCACTCCCATGGGGCATAGAATGGGGTTCAAAACAATCATGTCTAGATATCTGGGACCAGGAAAGGACCAGCTGATGGCTAACTCCTAGAAGGCCCTGAACAAATTTGTTGGGGAAAAAAAAAAAAAGCAGGGATGAGAGGAAATGAGTATAGAGGAAAGGGAAAGATGTGACTATGTATGCCTTGTATTAAGAACGGAATCCCTTTTTTAGAGTCAGATCTTTATTTTAAAATCTGATCTAAAAAATAATAATTAATTTTTAAAAAATCTGATCTGGCAATTTGACATTTTCCACCAACTCAGGGAGCAGAAACTTTCACGGGCTTCACAATATTTTTCTTAGGTGCTGCCTTTGAGGGAGGCTTAGCAGCAGCCTTTGCTGTATTTTTAGATGCTTTCTTAGCCCCCTTTTGCTTCCTTGGCAGCCCTGCTAGGTTGTTCTAGTTGAGCCTTTCTGATTCCTCTTAGGCCTTATATCAGCAAGGGCTATACCCATGATGGCCTCTGGAATTTGACTATACCGTGGGTTCTTTTTAAAATTTCTTCAGCTCTCCCTTTTTGTGCTTTCTTCTGGAGAGAACAGTCCAGTTTACCTGCCAAGGATTCCTCCTGGAAAGGAACACCAACTTGCAATTTGCATTATGAAGTTGGAAAACCTTCCAGTAGGTCCTGGTGTAGAGCCTCCAGTGTCCATGGTAGATTGTATACCCACCAAAACTGCAGAGCTCGACCCTCTTGTCTGCGGTTGCCAGCGAAGAAGAAACATGGCAAAGAGAAGAACTGGGTCTTGATTATTTAGTGCAAATATGGAAATGAAGATAGTACCCTTGTAATAATAAGAGCTACTCAAAATTGGAATTTTCTCTCACAAACTGTCAGCAGATTCTTTAGCAAAATTAAAAATGGGAGAGGGGCTTCCCTGGTGGCGCAGTAGTTGAGAGTCCGCCTGCCGATGCAGGGGACATGGGTTCGTGCCCCGGTCCGGGAAGATCCCACATGCCATGGAGTGGCTGGGCCCGTGAGCCATGGCCGCTGAGCCTGTGCGTCCGGAGCCTGTGCTCCGCAATGGGAGAGGTCACAACAGTGAGAGGCCCACGTACCGTGGGAAAAAAAAAAAAAAAAATGGGAGAAAATTTGTCTTAACCTCTCATCCATATCGTCTCAGATGCCAGGTGCTCTCCCCAAAGCATTTGCACTGCCAGAGGACAACTTTCTAACCCCAAAAGACCTCTAAAGGAAGGAATTGTGTGTGGGGGAAAAGGAAGGGAAGGTTTTATGCATGAGAACTTTAGGATTCTCTTCCTTTTCTCTGGGTCAACAAAATTCCCCACTGAATCAAGGAGTAATTAGAGGTTCCACCTTGAGCTCTCATGCCTCTTCCCTCTATAAGTCCTCCTGCCCAGTGTTGAACACATTGGTGGACTTAATAACTAACTGATCACTGATCATCTTTTTGGGCCTCCCCTCCAGAGGACCTTTTTCTGCACTGGAAGCCTCCACACCTACAGATCTTTGTGCCACATGGGAATTATTTTTTTTTTAAGAAAAATCTGTAGGTGAAAAATTACTAGTGAAACTGTGTGCATATCTGTGCATGCAACGTGAAAGTATAGCAGCACCTAAAGAGCTCAAATCTTGGTTCCTGTGAAACTGCAAATTGATGTGGTATTAATAAAAAAAGAACACGGTGGAATAAACAACTGTGTGTTTGCTGTGCCATCTGTCCCCACCTTCCCTCCTCTGTGTTCACGGCTCTAACTTAGGATCCCTAGTATCGCCCATCTTGTTCCTGACTGACCTAACAATTTATCTCCTCTCCATCAATTTCCATCCTCCATCACCTAGTCTTAAAATGCTATTCTGATTCTGCTCTCACGTGCGCCCTATTATGAAGAATTAAGAATAGACTCTCTCGGGCTTTCCTGGTGGCGCAGTGGTTGGGAGTCCGCCTGCCGATGCAGGGGACACGGGTTCGGGCCCCGGTCTGGGAGGATCCCACATGCCACGGAGCGGCTGGGCCCGTGAGCCACAATTACTGAGCCTGCGCGTCCGGAGCCTGTGCTCCGCAGCAGGAGGGGCCGCGGCGGTGAGAGGCCCACGCACCGCCATGAGGAGTGGCCCCCACTTGTTGCAACTGAAGAGAGCCCTCGCACAGAAACGAAGACCCAACACAGCCATAAATAAATAAATAGAATAGAATAGATTCTCTCATCAGCATGTCTCCTGGGCTGCTGCTTCAACTTTCTGCTTTCTTGGGTGGACTTTAGTCCTTCCTATTCTCCAAACAAAGTACTTTTTAGAGGTTCCTACTGTTCGAATTCATTGTTTTTTTTTTTTTTTTTTTTTTTTTTTGCGGTATGCGGGCCTCTCACTGTTGTGGCCTCTCCCGTTGCGGAGCACAGGCTCCGGACGCACAGGCTCAGCGGCCATGGCTCACGGGCTTAGTTGCTCCGCGGCATGTGGGATCTTCCCGGACCAGGGCACGAACCCGTGTCTCCTGCATCGGCAGGCGGATTCTCAACCACTGCGCCACCAGGGAAGCCCCGAATTCATTGTTTTTGTGTCTGTTTCCACACAAGATTGTGATCCCCCAGGATCCAACCATGCCTTAGTTCTCTGTAGCTCTGTGGCTCTGGCCCAATTCACTCACTCCATGACTGTTTGTTGAATGAGTAATGGGCACGAAAGAAACATTTTTTAAGTAATTGGGAAGCTACAATATTCAAAGCTCCTCACAATTTGGAGTGAGACCAATGTAATGTAGTGAAAAAGTAAAGATTTGGGAATAGACCAACTCAAAGTTTCCGTTTAATCCCTGTGACTGAGTAGCTGTGTTGTACAAGTTCTGTAGCTCCCTGAGCCTCAGGTACTTTCCATCTGGTTGTTATGAGGATGGGATGCAGATTATCAGCTTTCACACCCTGACTTGACCTCTTGCCAGCTATGAGATATTAGGCAAGTTACTTCACCTCTTTGTATTGTACTTCACTTTTATGGGTATGCAAAGTAAAGCTCAACAAAGCTGTTTTTATTTATTTTTTTAAATGTATTTATTTATTTATTGGCTGCTTTGGGTCTTCATTGCTGTGCATGGGCTTTCTCTAGTAAGCAGGGGCTACTCTTCGTTGCAGTGTGCGGGCTTCTCATTGCGGTGGCTTCTCTTGTTGCAGAGCATGGCCTCTAGGTGCATGGGCTTCAGTAGTCGTGGCCTGCAGTCTCTAGAGCGCAGGCTCAGTAGCTGTGGCGCAAGGGCCCAGCCGCTCCACAGCATGTGGGATCTTCCCGGACCAGGGCACGAACCCATGTCCCCTGCATCGGCAGGCGGACTCTCAACCACTGCGCCACCAGGGAAGCCCGAGAGAATCCTTTTTGACTGTGGGTGCTGCCTGGTTATCTAGAGAAAAGAGTGATTACCTACTTTAGATCTGTCATAGAAAAATAAAGTGTCCAGCTCCCTTTGTGACAGCAGAATAAGGAGCGATTGAGTCACTGCTGTATTTGTGGAGGGCGAAACAAAGGATCTGGTTTCCCCCTGCTGACACCCCGTTTAAAAACATAGAGATAAATGAGTGTAGCTTCTCTGTGGCTGAAAATATTGCATTCAATTTTGTTTTACCTAAAACACCATTTTCTGATGAGAATTTTCAGACTGTTTTTCCTATAACTGATGGCCAGTGGGGTATTTTAAGAGAAATGCAGGGGTCCCTCCATCCTTTATCTGTTCATGGTACTCGGTAATATTCAGCCAAGCTCCTGTTCTAATGAATGTTCTTTGGGGGGGAATGTCCGAAGAAGGAAAAGAATGTTCATGCTAAGCTCTTCCGGGTGAGATAAAAGTTACGCCAGGAAGTGAGATTACAAGCAAGATAGGAAGTCACCGAGTTGCCGCAGGTGTTGGGGAAGTTCCGAGAAAGGAGAGATCGACTGGGACAAGAGGAGTCGAAGGAATGAGAAGGAGAGAGAATGTGTAAATACTGATTTGAGTGTCTGCTCTAGTTTTTTCATTCTCACAACAACTTGAAAGTTAGGTATTGTTTTCCCCATTTTGTTCAGGAAATTGCAGCACAGTGAGATTTCACCTTCTTCCCAGGCTCATACAGCTAACAAGCAGTTGAGTTTAGATTGGAGCCCACGTTTGTCTGTATCCAAGGCCCTTATTCATGCCATTCTCTCTTGGACTTGATATGAGACTTGAAGAATGATTATGAATCGGATGGGCACTGGTAATAAAGTAGAGGCGCTCCAGAGTTAGCTAAGTAGAAGGCAGTATAATTTGGACTGGTGCTTTATAAGGGCAAATCCTCTTTTTTTTTTTTTTTTTTTTTTTTGTGGTACGCGGGCCTCTCACTGTTGTGGCCTCTCCCGTTGCGGGGCACAGGCTCCGGACGCGCAGGCTCAGCGGCCATGGCTCACGGGCCCAGCCGCTCCGCGGCACGTGGGATCCTCCCGGACCGGGACACGAACCCGTATCCCCTGCATCGGCAGGCGGACTCTCAACCACTGCGCCACCAGGGAAGCCCCCTCTTTTTTTTTTTTTAAACTTTGGGAACTGCTGAGCAGAAATAAGCCAAGGAGAGTGAAAGCATCCTAGTGACCTTCTTCCCTTGGAAACTCTCCTGATGCTCTGGTGCCTCAGATTTTTGCCTTGACAGCTTTGTGGAGACAATCCATTCCAGTGCTGGAAAGTTCCAGCAGCCTCTCCATGATTTTAGGAGCAGATGGCAGTGTTTGGACCGTATTTCAGGACTTACAGATTTTTTTTAAAAATTATTATTTATTTTTGCTGTGTTGAGTCTTCGTTTCTGTGCGAGGGCTTTCTCTAGTTGTGGCGAGCGGGGGCCACTCTTCATCGCGGTGCATGGCCCTCTCACTATCGCAGCCTCTCTTGTTGCGGAGCACAGGCTCCAGATGCGCAGGCTCAGTAGTTGTGGCTCACGAGCCTAGTTGCTCCGTGACATGTGGGATCCTCCCAGACCAAGGCTTGAACCCGTGTCCCCTGCATTGGCAGGCAGATTCTCAACCACTGCGCCACCAGGGAAGCCCCCAGGACTTACAGATTTTGTCCAGGAATTTTTAATCTTCATTTTCTCATATAATTCATATGATCCTTGACAGCTTGCCTTGCTGAAATATTTTCTTTTTAAATTCTACGCTCCCAGTTGGTCTCTACCTGACTGAGCCACTGGCCAATTTAAACAAATAAATAGTCATTTTTATAGTAGCAATTCATACCTAGTTTTTACAAAAGTAATTCAAACTATCCTTTCTGTGGAAATTTTCAAAGCCCGTCTCAAATGTTTATCTCCCTAATTCTGCTGCTATCTCTGTAAGGTAGTCAGAAATGAAAGGAGAATTAGCAAAGACGGTTGCACTGCTAGTCATTTACATATACGTTATCTTATTGTATCATCATCATTAATGGGTTCTTGGGAGCACAGAATAGGACTGATAAGAACAACTATACTCCTTAGTTTGTGGTGCATTATTGATGCCACCACCGGCATAGTCCCTTTTAAATTTAATTTTATGCTTTTTATTTTTGTCTTCTTCATCTTGCATCCTCAATGCCATTTGCCACCTCCTTGCCACCATTCACATCCACGCTCCTGTATTTAATGTATATCATTCCATCATCCATTCATTTATTCACAAATTTGTGTAACAGTGAACAACAGAAAGCATTACTTTATGTTTTACATCAATTGCATTGTGCTAAGCATTTCATTATGCTTTTTACTTTTTAAACTCAATACTAATATTTGTGAACCATCCTTACTGATATATATGGATCTAGTTCCTTCTTTCTGATTGATACTCTGTATTTGATAATATACATATACCACACCATGTTCATCCTTTCTCTGTTCAGTTTTTAGGTTGGTTCCAAATCTTTGCACTGACAAACATTAACAACAATGCTGTCATGAATCCTCCTCCCCTTGTTTCTTTGTGAAAGATTTTCTGGGCTTCCCTGGTGGCGCAGTGGTTGAGAGTCCGCCTGCCAATGCAGGGGACACGGGTTCGTGCCCCAGTCCGGGAAGATCCCACATGCCGTGGAGCGGCTGGGCCCGTGAGCCATGGCCGCTGAGCCCGCGCGTCCGGGGCCTGTGCTCCGCAGTGGGAGAGGCCACAACAGTGAGAGGCCCACGTACCGCAAAAAAAAAAAAAAAAGAAAGAAAAAGAAAGATTTTCTAAGGTACCCAAGCATGGAATTTATTTCCTGGGTCATAGGCTATATGTGCACTTAATTTTACTAAATAACACCAAATTGTTCTCCAAAAGCTTATAGTCTCACCAACAGTACATGAGACTTTCTGTCTCCCCACTTTCAGCAGCATTTGTTAGCTTATAACTCAATTTTTGCCTACTGTTGAGAGTAAAATGGAATCTTATTTTAATTGCATTGTTATGACTGTTAATGAGGTTAAGTCGCTCCTCATGAATTCAACCAGCTGTAAGAGTTTCTTCCTTCTGTGACCTGCTTAGTCATCCATTGCCCATTTTTCTATGAGGTTGCCCATCATTTTCTTGCAGATTTATAGAAATTCCTATATATTCTAGATGTATATCCATTAACAATATACAATATTTTATTATCAATCTACTTTGTAAATATTTTATTTCAGTTGCCCATCTGGAAGTCATCAGTTGACTTTCTACCTACCACCCATCCTTGAACGAAAACTTTTATTTTAATGTAGCAAAACCCCACAAATTTCCCACTTTATGATTTTGGAGTTTGGTTTAAAAAAATCACTACTACTTCTACTTTCAGAATGGCCGCATGAAGAGCTCTGTAGATCACGTCACAGGATACAACTATAAACGGTGGAAATTATATAAAACAACCATCTACGTGTCTGAAGAAAATGAAGACACTAATTTCAAAAAGATCCATACACCCCAATGTTCGTAGCAGCACTATGTTCACAGCAGTTTATCTATGTATAAAATAGATAAACTAAGGCTTTCCTGGTGGCGCAGTGGTTGAGAATCTGCCTGCCAATGCAGGGGACACGGGTTCGAGCCCTGGTCTGGGAAGATCCCACATGCCGCGGAGCAGGTAGGCCCGTGAGCCACAACTACTGAGCCTGCGCATCTGGAGCCTGTGCTCCGCAACGAGAGGCCGCGACAGCGAGAGGCCCACGCACCGCGATGAAGAGTGGCCCCCGCTTGCCGCAACTAGAGAAAGCCCTCGCACAGAAACGAAGACGCAACACAGCAAAAATAAATAATTTTTTTTTAAAAAAGATTAAAAAAAAGATAAACTACAAGGATATATTGTACAACACAGGGAATAGAGCCAATATTTTATAATAACTGTAAATGGAGTGTAATCTGTAAAAATTTTGAATTACTATGTTGTATACCTAAAACGAATGTAACATTATGAATCAAGTAACTTCAATAAATAAATAGGTATGAAAATTGTCCTAAGAGCAGAGAGCCATTGAAGAAATATTTACTCAAGAAAAGCTACTAGGGGGCTACCCTGGTGGCGCAGTGGTTGGGAGTCTGCCTGCCAATGCAGGGAACACAGGTTCGTGCCCCGGTCCGGGAAGATCCCACATGCCACGGAGCGGCTGGGCCCGTGAGCCATGGCCGCTGAGCCTGCGCGTCCGGAGCCCGATGAATACATTTTGAGAAGACCATCCAAGATCTAGCTAATACAATTCCATGTTCCATTTCATGGCAGAGAATACACTATGGACCCATGAAGGGGACTTTGGATATGTATTTTTTTTTGCAAAGAAACCTGAACTATGGCAGCAGACTGTGGCACTGGAAAACTTCTAAAGGTAAGTGAGGGAACCCTTCCTGGTGAAAGAAACATTCACAAAACACCCAGGGATCCATGGGGATGTACAGTGTAGTTTCAAAGATGTAGTGGTGACATGGCCTGTGATATAAAGAACGGTGTGAAATCAAATTATGGGCTGTTCTCTGATGCATATCACAGAGACCAAAGATGTATGCTTTTACCCATCTGTGGTGACTCTGAGCCACTTTGATTTCAGCATCCTTGGGAATACAAAATGGTGCATTATTCACTGATTCATTGATTCAACACATGTTTGTTGAGCACGTGCTATGTACAATGTACTGTATTACAATCAGAGGACAACAGAGGACAGGACAGATGGTCCATGCCTTTGTGGAGCTTACAGTCCAGGTGAGAAATGGGTATTATTCAAGTAATTACAGGAATACTAACTTTGTTCAAGATAGCCACACCGGATCTAATTGGGGGAGGGGGAGTTGTAATCATTTTAGAGATTGAAAACCAAGACTCTAGAATGTTGTCACAAATCTAGAAAATCTAACTGACCCAGACTTAATCCAGATTTTCAGACTCTTGCATTCAAATGTGGGAAAATAAGGTTTAATTTGTGTCATCTTAATTGACAGGCTGTACTAGGAACGTAGCTATCAAATAAATGGGGAATTCACTGGCGGTCCAGTGGTTAGGACTTGGAGCTCTTGCTGCTGGGGGCCTGGGTTCAATCCCTGGTCAGGGAACTAAGGCCCCACAAGCCCTGAGGTGTGGCAAAAAATAATAATAATAAAATAAAATAAAATAAAATAGCCGTGCTAGTCATTTGTTATGTTGGGTCGGGATTCCAGGGCCTGCTCTGAGCACAGCTGAGATCAGTAGGTAGAGAGGCCAGAACATGCCATGTAGGCTGACTGCAGGTCAAAACCGTGTTTGTCCTTCTCGCTTGTTGCCTAGTTAGGAAACCAAGTGGCCCTAACCTTCCCCCTCCCCATCAGCAGTATTCCTTCTTTCATTCCGTGATACATTCGAAACATTATAAACTGAATAAACTTCCATTTATTCAGTTAATTATTCAGTTAATAAACTTCAGCTATATACCAGACATTGTTCTACGTCCTGAAGATACAGAGGTGAGCAAGACAGAGAAGATCTCTACCCTCCTGGATTTATAGACTATAGTCTAGTAATCAATAATTACATTAGGGTAACCAGTAACCACTATTTTTCCAATATAGCATAAATAAACAATTCAGGGAGTTCATGTTCCCATCATCTGCTGTAAATCCCCTTACCACGTTCTATTAATGGTCTATCAGTGGTCTGTGGTTGCAATACTTACATAATGAATTAGCTGAGCCATGTTTGGAAGACTTCGAAGCCCAGCATACCTCCGTAGTCAAACTTCTAACTAGTCCTTTAAGCCAGGGCTAACAAATTGCTCAGATGGAAATAATAAAAGCTGATCAGACAAGGGTATCTATTAATTATCAAAAGGAAATTCAAAAAGGAAAACAAAAATGGAAGGCAAAGCTCTTGTCCCTGAAAAAGTACATCATTCAAATCACAAAGCAGGCAGAAGTAACCCATGAATGAGTATCAATCAGCCTGGAACTCTAGGTCTGATGACAAAGTTAAGAAAGAGTGAAATGCATTCAGTCAACAAATATTCACTGGGAGCTCATTAGATGCCAGTTTCTGTTCTAGGCATGGAGGATAAAGCAATGCAATAGGCAGTATCCCTGCCCTTGTGGGTCATATATTCCAGTGGGAGCCAGAGGCCATAAACAAATTATTGAATACAATTATAAAATGATGTCAATTGTTTGGATGAAAATAACGTAGGGTAAAGGAATATGAATGATTAGGGATGCTATTTTGTATAAGGAAGCCAGAAAGGGCGGGGGCATGAAGTATGAGACATGTGAACTTACGGGGGAAGAGAGTTCCTAGGGGAGACATAGGCCATGAAGTGTGGTTGCGTGGCATTTCAAGGACTAGGATAAAGACAATGAACATGGAGGGGAGTAGGTGGAGCTGCATTCTTCAGGCCTTGGTGCCCTTGCATTCCTCCTCCATTTCTTTCAAAGGATATTGCTTTGACATTCCATCTGAGAGCAGGAGAACAGAAGTTAAAACCATGGCTCACCGTCTACCATTAATGGAGTTAATTATAGGAGCACCTGGGAGAGTTTGGTTTTGGAGCATATGCATTACTCTCCTCCCCTGATTTCTTATCTCCAAACGCCTGCACTGGGAAGCAGTGGAACAGAGAAGGACTTCAGTCTTGGTGAGATTTACTTCTGTTCAGAGGGTTCCTACTTCTTGGTATCCAATGAGTGTTTAGGTATACTCATAATTTTTTTATTTGGGGATTTAGACTAGTTTTTAGATAACAGTGACTTGGTATATGACATTCCTATTTGAAAGAAAAGAAAATTAAGTTTCAGAGAGGCTGGTCACCACATCCATCCACCACCAAACAGGACTGTGGGAAAGAAGATCTCACTACACAGTATTCTGGTTCCCACCCCAGAAGCTCTAGACTATTCCACAAGACACAGCCATGAGCTACGGTAGATCTAAGTATGCATCACTCAGAGAGATTGGAATTACTTTAGGAAATTCTGATAAAATACTACCAACTAGAAAATTCACTTAAAGGAGATCTGTGAAAAACACCTTAGGAGGGGGACTTTTTTTCCTGTGAGTTTCCTCCCATCAGACTCAACAACCCCCTCTTGGGAATTCCCTGGTGGTCCAGGGGTTAGGACTCCATGCTTTCACTAGGTTCAATTCCTAGTTGGGGAACTAAGATCCTGCAAGCCGCATGGCATAGCAAAAAACAAAACAAAAACAAAACCAAAACCCTCTTATATTAAATATTTTGTAATATCCTTTTCCTTACTCTGAAATGCAATTCACAGATGATATAACCTCCTGGTTATTTGTCAAATGGAGATATGTCCTAGACCCAGATAATTATAAACAGGTTCCTCACCTACATCAACATTCAAGGGGACGTATGCAAGTGGGATAGGACTGAAAAGTTGTTATAGAACATGGGTCAGTTACTTATGTGGACGTGTCCCACACAATGAGCATTCCTGGTCCTTGCCCACTCTGCATCAGTCCTTATAACTCCCAAATTTCCAAAATTCTCTCTAGGTGGCATTACGTTTCACATCAATTTCCTTCCTTTTGAGCGCCAGCATATGTGACCTACAGAAGAAAGCTGGGACACTCACCTTTAACCATGTATAGTGGGTTGCGTGGTGGCCCCTGCAAAAGGTATGTCAATATCCTAACCCCTCAAACCTGTGTATGTGTGCTTATTTGGAAAAGGGGTCTCTGCTGAAGCAATTAAGTTAAGGGCCTCGAAATAGATCATTCTGGATTATCCAAGTGGGGCCCTAAATCCAATGACAAGCATCCTTATGAGAGACAGAAGAGAAGACACAGATAAGAAGTGAAGGCTACGTGATGACAGAGATTGGAGTTATGCTGCCACAAGTCAAGGAATGCCAAGAGACAACAAAATATTCCGTCTTAGAGATTTGGAAGGAAACACAGCCTTGCTGACACCTTGATTTTGAACTTCTACCTTGCAGAACTGTGAGAGAATTTTTGTTGTTTTAAACCACAGAACTCATGGTAATTTGTTAGAGCAGCTCTAGGAAATGAATATGCTATGGATACCTCTTCTTTGGAGATACGTCCTCAAAACATTTTAGGAAGTTGGATCCTGAGACTGGACACTGAATTCACATTCTACATTCTCAACAAAGAGCTCTTGTACCACTTTAGCCATGAGTCATTTCTCCTGTAGAATTACGTAGCAATGGGAAGGGTTGCAAAGTGCTCTTGTCTCAGTTCACAGGTGAGGAACCTGAGGCCCAGATGGCAAAGAGACTGGCCCAAGGTCATGCAGCTAGTTGGTGGCTAGGCAGTGAACAGAAACAAGGTCTTCTGATTTGCAGAACACGGCTCCATCCACAGCACCAGCACGCCTTCTCTGCTGACAGCTTGCTGCTGTCGATGTCAACTACTAGGCATTTAGCCCTGTTATCCCACAGCCTGTGCTCAGAAACCCTGCCCTGTAACTCTAATGCGATCTCACTGAGGGCAAGCATCCTTCTTTTGTGTCTCCTTTGCCATTACAATAGTCTGAAAGTGCTATCAGTAAGACCTATCACTTTGCCATCACATTAAGTCTGGAAGTGCTATCAGTAAAACTCCTCACTTTGACGGAAGGCTTTTTCTTCCCTTTGGTCCCATCTTTCCAGCCTCATCTTCCACCACTTCGTTTCTCACACCTTGTGCTCTAATAACACCAGCGTTCTCTTTATTCCTCTAATGTACCACCTTTATCCTTTCCTCTGAGCCTTCATGTGAACGGATGTATCATTTCCTTTCCCAAGTGGAGGCTTCAATAAGCAGCCCAGAAGAAATACAGCAGGAACCAGGGAAAGGAAAACAGAGAGGGGAGAAAACAGTAATTCCCAGAACTAATATCCTAGAGCCCTGGCTACTCAGGCTTCATTCGTATTAACTCAAGCTTATCCTCACATGGTCCAAGGATGTAGATACGTTATTCCCCCTGTTTTAAAGATAAGAAAACTGAGGCAGAAAGGTTAACTAACATGTGCACAGTCAATAGTTAGGAGGAGAAATTCTCAGTATTAAAATGCATGTGGCCCAGCCTGTTCTTAGTGTCCATTATAATTTACCCTCAGCTGACCTCTGCCATAAAAAGAACAACCTATCATATTTTGTATTTTAAATATTTTCCTTGCATTAGGGATTTTATATTCATAATCTCAAATTCTCAAAACCTGTGTAAAAATAAGTGTTATTCTCCTTCTACAGATAAGGAACCTGAGGAGTCAAAATGGCTTGCCTTAGACTACTTCACTGGTAAATGGTAGAATTAGCATTCCCAAGCCAGCCCCTTTTTGCTGCCATAATTTTGCTGGTCAAGCCAAGCATACTGATAAATCATTAAGGGGAGAACAGAGAATTTCTTCAGAGCAGTTTGGAAAGGCTGCCAGCAAGGGCTGTCCTCATACTGGTCCATGTATGGCACTCAGGTCCAGCAACCAGGAACACAGCATGCCATGTAGATGGTGTCGGGGCCCAGGGTGGGGGGTGGGCAAATAAAAACTCAGATATACTGTGACCTCCTTACAGAATCACCTGGATAACATAAGACAAAGTTTCATCCTCTCTAATTTATCCTTTAAAGTCTGAGTGTCCCTTTTATTAAAGCAAGAACCATGCAGGAGGCTGACGGCCTTAATGATGATGATAATGGTGGTGATGATGGTGATGATGATGGTGATGATGACGATGACAAGGACAACGATGCCAATAACTTTAAGAATCTCATTTGGAAACATCTTTCACACTAAGCCAGTTGGCACAAAGCTGTCTGGAATTGGCAGCTGCAAAAGTAAATTGGAAGAAATTAATCCAGAATGAATCCTACTGATTTTCTCCATCCACTTGAACTCCAAAAGGCACTTGATTGAATAAAAAGGAATTATTGTTGGGGGGGGAAACCTTAACAAAGAGTTTGAGAGTGAATTTTTTGTTCATATTTTTGAAGTATGCTGAAACAACCTTTTATCATTTAAAAACAATCTGAACTATCATTTAAAAATTATTGCACTTAAATGAACTCTAGAAAAATGAAAAGTTCTCCTTGTTTCTACTTCAAAAATGAATGCTGTAGAACAACTGACTCTGCAGAAATACAAAGGATCATGAGCGCTTACTACAAGCAACTATATGCCAATAAAATGGACAACCTGGAAGAAATGGACAAATTCTTAGAAAAGCACAGCCTTCTGAAACGGAACCGAGAAGAAATAGAAAATATAAACAGACCAATCACAAGCACTGAATTTGAAACTGTGTTTTAAAATCTTCCAACAAACAAAAGCCCAGGACCAGATGGCTTCACAGGCGAATTCTATCAAACATTTAGAGAAGAGCTAACACCTATCCTTCTCAAACTCTTCCAACATATAGCAGAGGGAGGAACACTCCCAAACTCATTCTATGAGGCCACCATCACCCTGATACCAAAACCAGACAAAGATACCACAAAAAAAGAAAACTACAGACCAATATCAGTGATGAACATAGATGCAAAATTCCTCAACAAAATACTAGCAAACAGAATCCAATAGCACATTAAAGGGATCATACACCATGATCAAGTGGGGTTTATCCCAGGAATGCAAAGGTTCTCCAATATACACAAATCAATCAATGTGATACACCATATTTACAAACTGAAGGATAAAAATCATATGATCATTTCAGTAGATGAAGAAAAAACATTTGACAAATTCAACACCCATTTATGATAAACACCCTCCAGAAAGTAGGCATAGAGGGAACTTACCTCAAAATAATAAAGGCCATATATGACAAACCCACAGCCAGCATCATTCTCAATGGTGAAAAACTGAAACCGTTTCCACTAAGATCAGGAACAGGACAAGGTTGCCTACTCTCACCACTATTATTCAACATAGTTTTGGAAGTTTTAGCCACAGCAATCAGAGAAGAAAAAGAAATGAAAGGAATCCAAATCAGAAAAGAAGTAAAACTGTCACTGTTTGCAGATGACATGATACTATACACAGAGAATCCTAAAGATGCTACCAGAAAACTACTAGAGCTAATCAATGAATTTGGTAAAGTAGCAGGATACAAAATTTATGCACAGAACTCTCTTGCATTCCTATACACTAATGATGAAAAATCCGAAAGAGAAATTAAGGAAACACTCCCATTTACTATTGCAACAAAAAGAATAAAATACCTAGGAATAAACCTACCTAAGGAGAAAAAAGACCTGTATGCAGAAAACTATAAGACACTGATGAAAGAAATTAAAGATGATACAAATAGATGGAGAGATATACCATGTTACTGGAGTGGAAGAATCAACATTGTGAAAATGACTATACTAACCAAAGCAATCTACAGATTCAATGCAATCCCTATCAAACTACCAATAGCATTTTACACAGAACCAGAACAAAAAAATTCACAGTTTGTATGGAAAGACAAAAGACTCCGAGTAACCAAAGCAATCTTGAGAAAGAAAAACGGAGCTGGAGGAATCAGGCTCCCAGACTTCAGACTATACTACAAAGGTACAGTAATCAAGACAGTATAGTACTGGCACAAAAACAGAAATATGGATCAATGGAACAGGGTAGAAAGCCCAGAGATAAACCCACACACATATGGTCACCTTATCTTTGATAAAGGAGGCAAGAATATACAGTGGAGAAAAGACAGCCTCTTCAATAAGTGGTGCTGGGAAAACTGGACAGCTACATGTAAAAGAATGAAATTAGAACACTCCCTAACACCATACACAAAAATAAACTCAAAATGGATTAAAGACCTACATGTAAGGCCAGACATTATAAAACTCTTAGAGGAAAACATAGGCAGAACACTCTATGACAGAAATCACAGCAAGATCCTTTTTGACCCACCTCCTAGAGAAATGGAAATAAAAACAAAAATAAACAAGTGGGACCTAATTAAACTTAAAAGCTTTTGCACTGCAAAGGAAACTATAAACAAAACGAAAAAACAACCCTCACAATGGGAGAAAATATTTGCAAACGAAGCAACTGACAAAGGATTAATCTCCAAAATTTACAAACAGCTCATGCAGCTCAATATCAAAAAAACAAACAACCCAAACCAAAAACGGGCAGAAGACTTAAACAGACATTTCCCCAAAGAAGATACACAGATTTCCAACAAACATTGGTACAGATTATCTTAGCTGCCCCTTTGGAAAAAGGGGAGCAGAGGCTGAGAAAGGTCACCAGAAGAGACAGGGTCAGGACTTCCTTGGCAGTCCAGTGGTTAAGACTCTATGCTTCCACTGCAGGGGACTTGAGTTTGATCCCTGGTTGGGGAACTAAGACCCTACATGCCACACAGCACAGCCAAAAATAAAAAGAGAGAGAGAGACAGGGTCGATTGTGGAAGGATGGAAGGATTGGAAGAGAGTGGTATAGAATTATCTGAAAATTAAACTCTTCACAGAAAAGATAGGCAATGATGAGGCAGCTCAGTAAGGGATGACTTTATTAGCCGAGTCTCTTTAGGTCTCAAGAAACAGACACCCAAATCAAAGTAGTTTAAGAGGGGAAATAAAAAGGTAATGTATTGGCTCACTTATCTGGGAAGGATACTGAGGCAATTCACATGACTGAGAAGGGAGCTACAGGAATCAGCTCTTCGAACAGAGAGACTCCCAGACACCAGGACTCATTATCTCTCCTTCCATCACCCATCACCCATCCCTGCTTGTTTCTCCTTGGTTTCATCTCACAGACAGGCTTGCTCCACTTAGTAGAGAAGCTGGCTTAGGGGACCCCTAACCTCGGGCCCAGACACAGAAAGGACTTCTTTTCCGTGCCCCTTATATGAATTTTAAATAGGACTCTGATTGGCCCTGTGTGGGTCACGTGACCATTACTGCATCTGGGGGAAGGGGAGCCCCACCAGAATAACAAGAAAAAAGGAGAACAATTACTCAAAGAAAAAGAGTGCTGTAACCTAAAGAAGAGGGATAAGAAAATATGATAAGCAGATGAAACAATCAATAGCTGTCACCAGCCTCCCAAGGGGCCCTAGATGGCCTGAGAGCAGGAGGTGCCCAGGAAGAGGGAGTGCTGACAGTGATACAGGGAAGGATGTACCCAAATCTACGTGCACAGCTCTCTTTGGCTACAAATAATACTAAACATTTCTGAGAACAGAAAGCAACCACTAAAAGCAGATGATATCAGGCAGAGAGCAACACAAGCTCTTAAGGAGAAGGATAAGCAGATTATGTAAACTAAAAGAGAGATGTCACTTAGACAAGAGGGATGTGGTCTCAGTTCATCTTGGAATCTTTCAACTGCCTCAATGAAGGCACTTAATAGACAATTTTTGAATACGTGAATGACATCATATTTAATATTTTCACATGTAGCTCTCAAAGATGGATTACCCCAACCACTTCTGCCATGAATGTGAACCAAGAGATATGACTTGGAAAAGCCAATCCTTGTCTCACTGCAGATTTGTGCCTCTGTATACCTACCCAACTAACAACAAAACTTCAAATACTAATACTATATTTTCTGAAGTTTTTAAAAATTACAAAACACTGGAAAAAATGATCTTTTAAAGCAGTCTAATTTTTCATTATTTTAATCATTCCATAGATGGATAGCTCTCTTTCTCTTTTATTTTTATGACTATTCTCAAGCCCCAAATCATTCCAAGCTAAAATTGCAGGAAAATGCACTGGCTCCAAGAAAACCTTGTGAAGAAGTCTCCTAGAAACTCACTGGGAACTTCCCTGGTGGCGCAGTGGTTAAGAATCCGCCTGTCAATGCAGGGGACCTGGGTTCAAGCCCTAGTCCGGGAGGATCCCACATGCCGCAGAGCAACTAAGCCTGTGTGCCACAACTACAGAGCCTGCGCTCTAGAGCCCGCGAGCCACAACGACTGAAGCCCGCAGGCCTACAGCCCGAGCTCTGCCACAAGAGAAGCCACCGCAATGAGAAGCTCGTGCACCGCAACGCGAGTAGTCACCGCTCGCCGCAACTAGAGAAAGCCCACGTGCAGCAACAAAGACCCAACACAGCCAAAAATAAAAATAAATCGATAAATAAATAAACTTATTAAAAAGAAAAAGAAACTCCTTGGTATGGAAAGGACAGATATTGAATGCCATGAAAGGAGTCGCTTTGTGGAGTCCCAGGGGATATGAATGCATAAACATAAGCCTTCTGATATGTTTGGGAACCACAACAGCCAGTATAAACAAATCATCTTTAAAACTGTAACTTGAAAAAAAATACAAAAGGAGATAGAAAAATGAAGAAATTACTTTTGCCAAAATGCCTCTCAAACAATAAGAGGGAGGACAAGGGGGTAAATAATAGATTAGATGGTTTTAAGAGGCCTTAGTAACCATTTAAGTACATTATGTGAAATTTCTGACTATTTACCACAGAAAGCCTGTGGTAAACACAATCCATGTTGATTATTTGCCTGCCATTAAAATTCACACACACACACACAATTTTTTCAGGCCAGGTCTTTTTTTTTTTTTTTTTGCGGTACGCGGGCCTCTCACTGCAGTGGCCTCTCCGGTTGCAGAGCACAGGCTCCGGACGTGCAGGCTCAGCGGCCATGGCTCACGGGCCCAGCCGCTCCGCGGCATGTGGGATCTTCCCGGACCGGGGCACGAACTCGTGTCCCCTGCTTCGGCAGGCGGACTCTCAAGCACTGCGCCACCAGGGAAGCCCCTCTTAACTAGATTTTTAATTACAAATGTGCTCTCATTTTAACAAGTAAAAGCATAGGGAAAGTATGCTATAAAAGTATAGTAAACGTTAATAAACTCTCCCCTCATCACCTCATCCCCACTCCCCAAACTACGCTCCCCACTTTCAAGTGAACGCTTTGAATGCCAATCAAGTCAAGGGCTCATGAGTACCTGCAAGCATCCTGTAGTGCAGGCTGCAACTCAGGGAAGAAAGGAAGCAATCACAGGGGTCCCTTCTCTTCTGTGGATGGAAAGATTGGGCTATAGATGCCACCAGACATACCATGGGGCTGTGCTCCAGAAGAAGGATTCC
Organism: Kogia breviceps; assembly: GCF_026419965.1. Taxonomy (NCBI): domain Eukaryota; kingdom Metazoa; phylum Chordata; class Mammalia; order Artiodactyla; family Physeteridae; genus Kogia; species Kogia breviceps. The sequence goes on from NC_081319.1 coordinate 79,799,205, forward strand.
ACCTCTCTGTGACTTCCTTTTTATGGGGCACGTATTGGGATGCGCTAGCAAGTAGGGGGAAAGAGCTTTGCGCTTGAGTACCAAAAGGGTGAGCATGGGTGCCAGCTGTTCCCAGGCTTCTAGGACCATTATCTGCTAGCACCTGAGAGCCTTGTGAGAAACTGAGTTGGAGTCTCACCGCCCCAACCCCAGGGAGGGGCAGTCCCTGACCCAGCCCACTTACTGCTACTGACACTCAATGAGACTCAGGGGCCAAATATCCAAGCATTCGACTTGTCTCTTTAGAATAACTTATGTTAAAAGCTTTCTTTGTGTTTATCCATGTGTGCATATCTATGTCTCTATGTAGATGTAGGCATATATATTGTATGTATCAATGTATGTATATACATGCATCCTCCATATATATCTATACAGTATATGTATGTTATGTATGTGACACATAACACATATATAAAGGGGGGTTTTTTGGTTGGTTTTTTGTTTGTTTGTTTGTTTTTTGGCCGTGTCATGCAGCTTGTGGGATCTTAGTTCCCTGACCAGGGATTGAACCCGGGCCACTGCAGTGAAAGCACTGATTCCTAACTACTGGACCACCAGGGCACTCCCGTAAAGGGTTTTTTAGTATCAGAACAAAAAAGGAAATGAAATCTTTCTAGACACATTATTCTGCAACTTGTTTTTTGTTTGTTGCTTTTTGTTTTTAATTCCGTGATTAAAGTTGAGGAAATTGAGGGCCAGAAAGGTTAAATGATTACAGTCCAGGACTAGGAACCATTTAGTGACTGAACAGAATTGAAATGTTTATGTCTTCATCCCTTACACTGCCTGGTCTTGAAGCTACCCTCAAAGCAACACAGACCTTGCCTGAGATGGGATTGGTAGATGGAAGACCCTTTGCTGCTGCAAAGCTGCACAATTTCTGCTCCTCGACATAAGTGCAATTCATTCCAGATCGTGCAGAGCTGAAGCATCTGACTAGGCGAGTCTTCCTTTTTGTTCCTGTGTAATAAAGAGACAACAAGTCCCAGGGAGGGTCAACTGGGCCTGAAAGTGGCAGATGCCCTAGAGGCAGAGTAAATAAGTGACACAGAGAGGTCAACTCTGAAAACTCTGTCCTCTCTAATCCTTGTCACAAAGTCTGTTTGTATCTAATATATATTTATCTTGGTGGAAGATGGCAGCTTTGTTTCATTATGAGGACAATAAATGTGTCTCTTCTTGGCACAATGCCGTTTCTCAGTTTAGGGGAGTGTTTTCTAAGTGTCTTTGTCTTGTTATTCTGTGTTATTTAGATGAAAATTTCCGGGGACAATTGTCAGATATTACATTGTATTTTTCAGGATTGCTTAAGAATAGAGAATGTGTATACCCATAACAGACTCCAGGTACATAACAGTAAATGGATAAATGATATTAATGTGTATACAAGCTCTTCTAAATGAACTGTCAGATATTATACTGTAACAATTGAGACGGTATTCATAGCACTACACCATTTGATATAAGAGACTTGAGCATCCTCGGATTTTGGTACCCACAGGGTCTCCAATCCCCCGGGGGATACTGAGGACATCTGTAGAATGCTGGTAACGTTAAGTACTTTGAAGAAAAACAAAACTAGGATGGGGATAAGAAAGCAGTGGGAGGTGGCATTTCAGGTAGAATCGTCAAAGAAGGCCTCGCTGGTAGATGACATTGGAACTAAGCCTGAATCAAGTGAGGGAGTGAGATGGTGGATATATTAGGGACAGAAGGAAAGGCAAGATTTGAATACATAGCAGATAAATATCACTACCTCAATGACCTACTTATAGAAATGGTCTTCTACGTAAATGAGCACAACGTATTTTCATTTCCTAGACATTTAGCTATACCACTGTACCCTTCCTATCTGCTCATCAAATTTTTTATTAAATAAAAATGCCTACATAACAGATGCCATTGACCCTCCATCTCCTTCAGAGTTAAGTGTCAAAGTATCATCAATGACCCCAAAGTTCTACCTACTCTGCCCTGCCTGTAACCTTCTCCCTCCCCTCTCCAATTCCCTTTCTGACCCTGTTTCCTACTACTGTGCCTCTTCCTCACTCAATTCATCCACTCTGGCCTCTTTCGTGGCCTTGGAACTTTCCAGTCATACTTCAGCTTCAGGACCTTGGTACTTGCTTTTTCATTTGGCCAGGATGCTCTCCACCCACATGGCTTTTCTGAATCACTCCCTCACCCCTCCCTGGTCCTGACCCACATGCTGCCTCCTAGTGCGTCCTTCCTGGACTAGCCTTTCTACAATTGCAGCCTCACCCCACAAACAAATTCCTTATTGCTCTTCCCTGCCTTATTTTCTCCTTAGGTTTTAACATCAGCTAACACACTATAGTCTAAGGTCTTATCTAATTTTCTTGTGTGTCCATGAGGTCAAGGATTTGCAGGGGGGGTCATTTGGGGGGAGGGGTTTTTTGGGGGTGTTGCTCACTGTTGTATTGACAGCACCCAGGACAGAGCCAAGCAACCTGGTAGGCACTCAATAAATACTTGTTGAATGAATGAATGATTGACAGCTTTCTTGACAAAACGATCAGCTATTTCACACCGTTCAGCATTTCAACAGGTCACATCAGAACCATAAAGACATAGTTAAACCTGGGCTTAATCTCGGACAGGTCAAACTCACTGCGCATTTCCTGTTTCAGGGATAGCCAGGATCCAGGATTGAGATATGAAGCAAGCCAAATACTACCAGAGGAGCCAAGGTCAGAATACACAAAGCCCTTGCACTGGGAGCTGTCTAGATGAAGGGCTGTTGTGATGCTGTGATTTATAAGAAGAAATATATATAATAAGAATATGTATATATATGCAAACTTCTTTCTGGCACAGAGCTCCTCAAACCCTTGGAATTTCCCAAGTGAAGAGAGCAACAAAGGTGTCTTGTTATGTTGATGGGTGACTTTTAGAAGGAACCTAAGGAGGCTAACTTGCCAGGAGAACCAACCATTTAATTAGAGGGTTGGAACATTCAGTCCCAATTCACACCCCCCTCCAACCTCTGGAAAGGGGAGAGGGGCTGGAAGTTTAATCAATGGCCAATGGCCAATGATTTAATCAGTCATGCCTGTGTAATGAAGCGTCCATAAAACCCTAAGAAGACAGGGTTTGGAGAACTTCCAGGCTGGTGAACATGTGGAGATGCAGGGAAAATGGTGTACTTGGGAACCATTGGTGCACATGGAAACTCTGTGCCCTTTCCCCATATCTTACCTTATGCATCTCTTCTACCTGGTTGTTCTTGAGTTATATCATTTTTTTTTTTTTTTTCAAAAAGTGGTAATCTAGTGAGTAAAACGTTCTGAGTTCTGTGAGCTGGCAAGTTAATCAACCCCCCAAGTAAGGGGTTGTGGGAATCTCTGATCTATAGCCTGTTGGTCAGAAGCCCAAGTGACTGCCTGGACTTGTAATTGGCGTCTGAAGTAGGAGGGGAGACAGTCTTGGAGGACTGAGTCCTTAGCCTGTGGGATCTGATGCTATCTCCAAGTCATCCCTCTGTATCTGCAGAGGGGGGATTGGTTCCAGGACCCCCTCGGATACCAAAATCTGAGGATATTCAAGTCCCCTGTATAGAATGGCATAGTATAGCAGGGCCTTTGCATCCACGGATGCAGAAACCGAAGACAGAAAGGACCAAGTGCAGCGTTAGAATTGGGTTGAATTGTAGGACACGCAACTGGAGTCAGAGAATTACTTGGATGTACGGGATCCCCCTGCGCCCATGAACACACACATATATGTTGGAAATTCACTCCAGAACTTGAAGCTGTGTGACTCTCAGGACGGAGAAGTTGCCTCCAGCTACTCAGTGGAGACTTGTTGGAGGAAGGACTGGACACTGTTTATGGGTTAGCTCCCCATGAGCATAGCTGGTCGTTAAGCTGCCCATCCAAGAACTCCCATACCCCCTCTTTTCCCTTCTCCTCCGTACCTGACAACCAGCATCCTCTCAACTCAGGGAACGTGCTGCTGTCCCTCCAGTGGAAGGGTAGGTAAGACCTATTTGTCTTCACTGAAATGTGAGCTAATCCTTATGGCTTCATCACTACTGGATGGGAAATTGACCCCACCAAGCCGCTGGGGGAATCCCTTGAGAAGTTCCATCACTTAGTTGCCATCAAGGGGCGTATCTAACACTCAGTAACGTTTAATGCGCTCAATAAATGCTGGCTCATGAATTAATTATCTATTATTTCTGTCTCTGGTCAATATAGAGCATTTACTCTAGAGTTCTCTACAAGACTGTGGGCATTGTGTACCTTGCTGGTAATTAGATTATGCCCTAGGGATTGGTAGATGAAAGTAAGCCTGTCCCAAATGTCGTATTTCAGAGTCCTAAGTATAAAAGTCCATAATCGGCTGCCTCTTTAAGAACAAAGAGAATGATGGCTTGTCTGCCCCGAGAAGGATATGCAAGATGGACACAAACAAAAAGTCGTTGCTGTAGGGACATGAGATTTTTAAATGACCTGGGAAAACCCGGTGGTATGGTACCCTGGAGTAAACCCTGTGAATATAAAAACCAAGCTGGGAACTAGGCTCTCAACACTTAACGCAAATGCTCTCGGGAGAGAATGATACGACCGATGTTAGATACCCCAGGATGCTGCGGAAGTTTGAAGATAATCACCTGTGACACTCAGGCTTTCCTTGGGACACAGTTTTAAACAACTGACCTTATTTCTGAGCTGAGTGGATGCCAAAATTGAATTTCTGCTCAGTTGGAACCGAATTCATTCCTAGCCATCTCTCAAGTGAGTTGGCAATACTTGCTTTGCATTCTCTGTCCTACTTATGCAGAATTAATTTGGGGTCATTTTGAAGCCTTTCTTCTTTGGGCTGGGAAGCGGGGAGGGAAGCAGCACGTGGCATTCCGGGCCCACGTGGCGTTCCGGACTCACGTTAACCTCTGGGTGTGGGTGGGTCTGCTTTGTTTTCCACTTCCTGCGAAGTCTTGTTCAAGTAATATGGTGAGCAAGTCTACAATTAGGGTTCACATCAATTTCACAAATATTTGTTGAGTAATCAGCATAAGGTTGGATACCCTGTTAAATGCTGGGGTGGCTGGCCTGGAGGAGGAGCACGGTTTACAGAGAAATTGATGGAGGAAAGAATACAGCTCTGGAGTCAGACTCTGGCTTCTAACCCTGGCTCCGCTACAGACCAGCAGGGAGAACTTGGGCAAGTCGTACACACACCACATCCCCTCCACTGCAAAATGGGGTCATAATCCCAAATTTGAGGAAATTGTATTTGCAAACAAATTCAAATCATATATCTCTCTAAAATAGCATAATACGTAAACACACACACATACATACAACATGTAATAATAAAATCACTTATTGTATTCTTTTCAGTGTATCATTAATCCCTAATCTCTAGAAGTGGGCAACTGAGAAAGGGAAATAGGCCTCACACACTCAAAACAAGTACAGAGAATCACAGACAGCAAGAGACCTGATTCACATCGCTGATACGGGGAACAGCCAAAGTAGGCACACGTTTCAAAATGTACATTAGAAGAAATAAGTGCTGTGAGCAATAAGAAAGCACATCACAATTCCTGCTTAGGGATTTTTTTCCCCCATCGTCTACCATCCAAGCCTCAGTGCTTATGTAATTAGAAAATGCAGGGTGTTTTGCTCTCACTGTGGTGAGTGTGCCTAATTTAAATTCCATTGCATTCCAGTCCAGATCAACATATAAATTAAAAGTTGTTTGACTCTCTGAGATGAGATGCAACTTTTGACTTTTCTGCTTGAAGGAACAGTTACCATTGCCACTCTACTAAATAACCGAAAAAAGAAAAGCTTTGTTTTCTCCCCTCACCCTCATGGCCTATAAAATCAAAAAGACACGGAAAATCATGCCCAAAGTTTGACTGAGGAAGAGTCTGATTTGTTAATAAAATTGTTCCCAGTAGTTATAATAATGTATATATGTGCACGTAATAATAAAACATATTGTAATAATGTGTATGCATGTATATGTAATAGTGATGTGTATATGTAATAAAGTGTACGTTCATGTAGGTATATGTAATAGTATAATTCATATATGTGTATGTGCTGTTATAATAACATAACAGCTATCATCAATGGCCAATCTATAACCTCTACAGAGGCTATAACTTTTTTTTTTTTTGAGCCTATAACTTTTTGCACATGTGAGATCTTTTAAGGTCAGTGACCCTCTAAGTATAAAAACAGAACATGTGAAACCCCACCTATGGGTGTTCAGAGCTTCAGGAAACAGGTGACATGTGAGTGAAACAGATATTTAAGGCATCGACTGTCCTCCAGAAGTGAGCATTTCTGGTTTTCTGACTTGAAGATGTAGATATTTTCAACCTCTTAATTCTAGGCTGCCTTATTCTCGTCTCCTATGATGGGGTACACACCCTGCGAATAAGGCCTGTTTCATCCAAGAAAAACAGCCTTTGACAGGACACTTCCTCATCTCTCACCTGATGCAAAGCAGTTGGCCTATCTTTGCGTGACATCAACACCTTGAAATATGCACAAATGGTCACTTTACCAAAACGTCTTAAAAGGTCCACTAAAAACTAATTCTATCTTAATTTAATAATGACAGTCTCTCTTTGAAAACCAGTTTCTGGTCATTGAGTCAAATGATTATGTGATCAAATTCTTCCCATATCCTGCTAACATAGCTTGATGATTTTAATTCATGATCATTTTTAACTATTTCATGCAGACAGGTTTTTTTTTTTTCCCCTAAAGCATTCGCGATGCCAAGATTTTAAATAGAAATGTATCCTTCCAGGCAGCTTTGGCAGACTACTCATTTTTTTTCCCTTCCAAGGTGAGCTTATGCTGTCTGGATTTCAGAGTATTACTGATACAGTGTTCCTTTTTTAAGGAGGTTCCCTAATTGGAGGTGGGGCAAAGTTGGTTGTGTAAAAGGAAAACATTCTCTTTTTATACAGTTATTGAGTAATTTGGAAGACATTGTAGAAATCATCTAAGTCTCCTCTGTAAAATGCGGGGGCCGAATCGAATTTCCTTTGTATCTCCTCCCGGTTTTAGCGTCCTGTGAGTCTGTCACCCACTCAGCTTTGAACTCCTGGGGAACAATCATCTCAGGATGTCCAAAGCCCCTCACAGGGCCTGGCCCACAGAAGGCCCCCATTACTGGTTTGTTAATAAATGAGTTAATCATCTTGCTTTTTTTATGCTTCATTCTGTCGACTGAAAAAACGCACAACGTAAAATTTGAGAATTACGTTTTATTCAGTGGGCTTGCAAGGACTTAAGCCCAGGAGACAGCCTCTCAGGTGGCTCTGGGGAACTGCTCCAAAGAGGTAGCAGGGGAGCCAGGATACAGAGGAGTTTTTTCGGGTAGTCAGAACCTCAAAAGATTACTGCTAATTAAAGAAAATCATACATCTCAAGTTAATGAATAATTTAGTGCTTTTCTCCATATGGAAAGATGAAAGAGTCTGGGTTCATTGAAATCATTCCTTTGATATGCACCTTAACTATCTAAGGCCAGTATCCTGTGTTTTTGTTTTTTGAGTTTGTTTTTTGTGGGTTTTTTTCCCATCCTGAATCCCCTCAGGGTGAACAGTCAGGAGGTAGCGTGGTGGCTGATGGCTTGATGGCCACAACATCCTGATATGGCAGGTGACATTTTTCATCCACAATTCCAATACCTTCTGAATATAGCAAGAATCATACTTTGCCATTAATGGCTCACAATTCTGTTCTTCAGGATCACAGAATCTTAAATTTTCCCATTTTATGTTTTCTTCTGTTGCTGTAGGGCACATACACATTCGCTAACTACTTCTCAGTGCTGATGATTTTTGCTTGAGGTCCTTAATTCATTCAGTAAATGTTTGCAGAGTGCCTCCTAGGCACTGGTAGGTATTACAGTGCTGAACCAGACACACTTCCCTCTAGCAAGGAACTTACAGTACATGAAGGAGACAGACAAGTTAATATAAAATAACATAGCTACTATGAAGGGTAAATACAAGGAGCTGTGAAAATGGAGGAGTAGCTGACCTGGTCTGAAGAATTCAGGGAAGGTTTCCCAAAGGAAATAATTTCAAAATTCAACCCTTAGAATTAAATAGGAGTTAGCCAAGTGAAAGTGAGGAGGAGGTAAACTGCATTGAAGGCAATGAGAACTAAGATTGCTGCATTGGTTTTTTTTTTTAAAGGGCAAAAGAAGATTCTAGAAAGAGTTTAAGCAGGGGAGTGATACGATCTAAATTGTGTTTTAGAAAGATCGTTCTAGTTGCAGTTGGAAAATTGGAAAAGGGCAAGATCAGAGGCCAGAAGTGTAGGCAGGCTTTTCGAGGGGCAGCTAGGATGAAGATAGTAGCAGCAGACATGAAGAGAATTAGATGGATTCTGGATACACGGAGGAAGAGACAATGAGTGTATATGTGTGCATGTTGGAGATGCTGGAGGAAAGAAGTGAAGTGTGATATTTGCTTGGAGAAGTTGGATGGATGGTGTGTCACTCACGGAGATAAGAATCACCCTCTAAAGCAGCAACACTTTGGGAGGGGAGGGAAGTGATGACGAATTCCATAGGGTAGCCAAGACACATCCAAGATGAGATGTCCGATAGCCAGATGATTATATGGATCTGGATCTCAGGAGAGAGTTTGGGGTTAAAATGATAGAATTGAGAGTCATCAACATATAAACAGAAACTGAAGTTATTAGAATGCATATCCTGGGGAGGAGAAGAGGATTGAGGAAACCTAGGAAATACCAGTCCTTAAAGGTCATTCAAGGGAATCCCCTGGCAGCCCAGTGGTTCTGACTCTGCGCTTTCACTGCTAAGCATCCAGGTTCGATCCCTGGTCAGGGAGCTACGATCCCACAAGCTACGCAGTGCGGCAAAAGAAACAAACAACAACAACAAAAAAACCCACGTCATTCAAAATACTCAGCTTCCTAAGAGGGAGGTTTGTGTTAGTAGATGTAAGCTATTATACACGGAGTGGATAAACAACAAGGTCCTACTGTACAGCAGAGGGAACTATATTCAGTGTCCTGTGATAAAGGATAATGGAAAAGAATCTATAAAAAAGAATGTACATGTATGTATAACTGAATCACTTTGCTCTACTGCAGGAATTAACACAACATTGTAAATCAACTATACTTCAATAAAAAAATACTTAGCTTCCTGATTGATGTCACCTGCCCAGTCTCCATTGCTAAGGACCAGATTCACTCTAGGTGGTAAAGAATCTGACGAGGTACTTTCTCGTCCCAACCGGGGAGCTCCCTGGAGGGCAGAGCCAGGCCCGAGGCACTTAAGGATGTCTCACATAAATTATTAATTACTCAGTCAAAAGGATTGGCAAATACTCCTTGGTCATATGGGTGTGGGGTAGAGGAAAATTATCGTCAAGTATGTGGGTGGGTGCAGAGGTATGCTCCTGAGATGAACGCGAGCATGTTTTCATAGATTGCACTGAGCACTACTGACATAAGATACAATATCATAAAAATCCATCTGGGGGGATGTGTCTTGTGTTTGTCTCTAAGCCGCTACTGGGGCCAGGGCAGGGGCAGCACAGTTCTCTGCTTTTGCCATCTTCCCAAATCACAGACACAGCCTGGAGAAGATGGCAGCCGTGAAGGTATCAGCAGAATGAAATCTGTAAAGAGCTACAACTACAGAGAACACTTTTACCCCTGATAACACACTGAAAGCAAGAGCTTTGGGCCTAAGACTTGAGTCACAGACATATGATATCTGGGCCATCACAGAGGCTGGTCTCAGAAATATTTCTGCAAACAGGGTTAGGAAGAAATCCGTAACTAAGCAAATCATGGTTTCTTTTATAATTTTATAAAGCCCTGGGAAGATTGTAGTGATTTTTTATTTTGTTTTGTTTTGTTTCACATAATCCAGAGCTATTTGAGATCCCATCTGTTGAAAGCTTCCAAGCTTGTTGTCAATCTTAGAACAAATGTTTTGATTTACTAAGGAGCTTAAATCAGATAAGAGATTCTGGAGGATGTGGAACCATCCAAAAATTGTTATCTTAAGAGATTTAGTTACTTCTTAATCATGCATCTCCTACAAACTTCATGTTTTAAAAAGCTGACTTTCTGCCGGTGTTCTAGTTCTAAGAGTATAATGAATCCCTAAGATTGGACCTCTTGGTAAAAATAGACTTGCAGATTAGTGGCAGATAATAGGGTACCCAAAATGGAATCATATAGACTGCTTAAAAGCCTCTCAAAGTTTTAAGCTATTTGAACTTTAACAGGAATCTGAATATACGTTGGCCCAAGATGATTTTGTAAAGAAAAATCCATCACTTTTAATTTCTTTTGTAGTGGAATATTCTAATTAAAATGAAGCTCTGTGTTTTCGTTAAGTTTTTTTTATTGAGATATAATTGACATATAACATTATACTAACTTCAAGTGTACAACATAAGGATTCATTATTTGTGTATACTGCAAATGATAACCACAGTTAACATCCATCACCACGCATAGTTACAAAAAATTTTAACAAGAACTTGTAAGACCTACACTCTTAGCAACTTTCAAATATGCAGTACAATATTATTAACTATAGTCACCATGCTGTACATTACATTCCCATGACGTATTTATTTTGTAACTGAGATTTTGTGCCTTTTGACCCCCTGATTCACACCCATTTTGCCCACCTCCAACCCCCGCCTCTGGCAACCAACAATCTGTTCTCTGTATTTATGAGTACTCAGTGTTTATTATATTTAAGGCACGTTGGTGGGATTTGCTGAGCTGTTAGTGAATATCTGAAAGAAAGCCCGGTTTAAGTTCACCCTGCAGTAAGTCTTGCTTTTGACAGTTTCTCATATCGGCCACGAGGTGGCAGCATCCACCCAAGACAATGCTGCTCTTGTAAGAAAGGAGAAAGGAAAGCAGGGGTATAGGTGGGTGTACATACACAATAGCTGAACATACAGTTCATTTTTAAAAATAGACTTTATTATTTTTTTACAGCAGTTTTAGCTTCACAGCGATTTTGAGCAGAAGGTACAGAGATTTCCCATATACTCTGTGGCTCCACACACGCGTCCCTCCTCTATCCCCAACATCTCCCACCAGCATGGTACGTTGGTTGCAACTGATGAACCTACATGGCCTCAACATTATCACCCAAAGTCCTAATTTTACATTAGGGTTCACTCTTGGTGTTGTACATTCTATGGGTTTAGACAAATGTATGATGACATGTACCCACCATTAGAGTACCAAACAGGGTAATTTTGCTGCCCTCAGAATTTTCTGTCCCTGGCAACCCGTAATATTTTTACCATCGCCATAATTTTTCCTTTTCCAGAATGTCATATAGTTGGAATCACGCAATTTGTAGCCTTTTCAGATTGGCTTTTTTTACTTAGTAATATGCATTTAAGTTTTCTCCATGTCTGTTCATGGCTCGATAGCTCACATAGTACACTTTTTGGAATTAAATTTTTATTTTGTATTAGGGTATAGTTGATTTACAAGGCTGCGTTAGTTTCAGGTGTACAGCAAAGTGATACAGTTTTACATATACATATATCCATTCTATATCAGATTCTTTTCCCATATAGGTCATTACAGAATACTGAGTAGAGTTCCTTGGGTTATACAGTAGGTCCTTGTCATATAGTACACTTTTAACTCAAATATCCCTATGTCAGCAGAAAGGGCATGTGTAAACCTATACGTGTAGAAATCTAAAAATACAAGCCAGGCAGGTAAGTGAAAGCAAAATCTCCTCAATGGTTAACATTAACTCTTCTTCTTACTAAATCTTCCACTTGGGGAATTTCCTGACATGAAAATGGGTTTGGTCCGAAAAGTGAGAAATGGTAAGTCATTATGTCTTAAAACCACAAAACTTATTTAAGGTATAATTTTTCTGTCAACACTTCAGAACCTAACCATCACATCTAAAAATATTTCCATGGGGAGTGTTTTGATTCAACTTAGTATGCCAGAAGACTGTCTTCTAGTCTTCTCACTCCGCCAGGTAGTGGGGATTTCTTCAGCTCCAAGCCAGAGCGTCAAGTGGTAGCGGAGGTCAAAGATAACAAGTTTGGTGGGCTCTTTTCTTCTTCCCACCTCATCAGGGTGGGGTCATCAGCTTCATTTTCAATGGTGTTTCTTTCCATGGGGACGTTAGCCCTACCGGTGCGCCATGCATCAAAAAATTCGATGTGACCCCGTGACTGCCTTGAAACCACAGAACCTTTTTAAGATTTTCCAAGGACTTTTTGTTTGGTTAGATTGGGTTTTACTGTTTAATTATAACAGGAAACCGAGAGGGGTCAAAACACCAAAGAGAAAGCTACAAAGTTTCAAACAATTCCACAATAAAGTCTCCCAATGAGAGTTCTCCCTGGTATTCATTGCAACGTACATGAAATTAAGCATGGATGGTGCTCACTACTCTACAGTTTAGCTTAGTTCTTTTTTTTCTTTTTTAAATTAATCATATTTTATTTGGGGCTGCGTTGGGTCTTCGTTGTTGCGCGCGGGCTTTCTCTAGTTGCAGCGAGCGGGGGACTACTCTTCGTTGTGGTGCGCGGGCTTCTCATGGCTGTGGCTTCTCTTGTTGCCGAGCATGGGCTCTAGGCACACAGGCTTCAGGAGTTGCAGCATGCGGGCTCAGTAGTTGTGGTACACGGGCTTAGTGGGTTTCGTTGCTCCGCGGCATGTGGGATCTTCCCAGACCAGGTCGTGAACCCTTGTCCCTTGCATAGGGATTCAGTGTTATTGCAGATTATGTCCCATTATAGACTATTACAAGATCTTGGGTATATTTGAAGAAAGCAGACGTTTTTGTCTAAGTTTTCCTTCTTTGGAAAAGAAGGCTGTTGTGTGTTTTTTCTTACTAGAGCAGGGGTTGAAGAGCGGATTGGAAGTGAAGACTTGGACCGAAGCTGAGGATGCTGAAGAGTACACAGTTCAAAGACAGACAGTCACAAGAAAGGGGTGAGGTGATGCCTAATGTATACTTCACATCCAGTAAGTCCTACAGTACTTTATTCAGGATCTGCCTAATCAAGAAATCTCTTTCAATTTTAAATAATGTCATCCAGTTTGCTGCCAGCATTAGGTCCCTTTGCCAAATGACTTTCTCTGGACACAGGAGTCCACTCTGCTGCACCTGGCTTAAAGGACTTAGACATCTGGGTAGTAGCCCTTAAAAAAACGACTGATGGAGAATTCCAAATAACATATGAGGATACTCTCCTCTCTAGGAGGTGGAGCTTAATTCCCTCTCCTTTGTTGTAGACTGGTCTTAGTGACTCAACTTCCAAAGAACATAGAAAGAACTTTCTTTCATAGGAAGAGTATAGAAAGGGGAGAAACGGAACTTTACGGTGTTCGAGAAGCCTGGCAGATACCACATGAACCAGGTCACTAAGGGCGACATCACTAGCATTGCCATGTTGCTATCATGCGCCCTGTGATGTGACGTGCTGTGATGTGATGTGATATGAAGGGCACTTCACCTCTTCTCCAAAACCCATAACCCCAGCCTAACCAGAGGAGACACCAGACAAATGCAAACTGAGGGACATTCTACAAAATAACTTACCAATACTGTTCAAATCTTTCAAGGTTATGAAAAACAAGGAAAGACTAAGGAACTGACACAGATTAGAAGAGATTAAGGAGACATGATGACTGAATGCAATGTGGGATCTTGGATTGAATTCTGGAACAGAAGGACATAAGTGAAACAAACTGGTTAAATGTGAATAAAGTTTATAGCTTGAGTGAAAAAAAAAAAAGACAGATGGGAACTAGTGGAGCAATATCCCATTTCCTTCATCTGCAGGGAGTTAGCTCTGAGGTCTGTGCTGCACTGGATCCCAGAGTTCCCAGCTGGATTAAGCCTCAGTTGTTCAGTGGTAACTGGCTTGATGACACACATCTTGGTTGCTTTCTCTTCCTTGCCTCTCTTCCCCACTCACCAATATTACTTGGGATCCTACAGAAACCACTTCCTCTTAAATCCTTGTCCCACGAGGTCTGTTTTTTTGGGAAATCCAAATTAAGAGTATATAAACAAATGGGCTTTTTAATTGTGGTAAAATATACATAACACAAAATTTACCACGTCAACCATTTTAAAGTATGCAGTTCCATGGCATTACATGTTTGTGCAACCATCACAAACCATCCATCGCCAGAACTTTTTCATCCTCCCAAACTGAAACTCTGTACCCATTAACAACTCCCCATCTCCTGCCCCTGCCACCGTCCCCGGACTTTCCAGCCCCTGGGAACCACTATTCTACTTTCTCTTCTATAAATCTGACTATTCGAGGTACCTTATATAAGTAGAATCATACACTATGTGATATTTTGTATCTGACTTATTTCACTTAACAGAATGTCTCCAAGGTTCATCCATGTTGTAGCGTGTATTAGAATTTCATCCCTTTCTAAAGCTGAATGATATTTCATTGTATGTATAGACCACGTTTTGTTTACGTACTCTTCCATTGATGGACATTCATTTCCATCTTTTGGCTATTGTGAAAAATGCTCTTATGAACACTGGTGTACAGGAGCCTCTTCCAATCTCTGCTATCAATTCTTTGGGGTATATACTCAGAAGTGAACTCACTGGATCGCATGGTAATTCCATGCTTAATTTTTGAGGAACCACCATACTGGTTTCCACGGTGATTGTACCATTTTACATTCCCACCAGCTATACACAGGGGTCCAAGTTTTCCACCTCCTTGTCAACACTTGTTATTTTCTATTGTTATTGTTGTTGTTTATAATAGCCATCCTAATGGACATGGGGTGGGATCTCATTGTGGGTTTAATTTGCATTTCTCTAATGATTAGTGATTTTGAGCATTTTTTCATGTGCTTACTGGCCATTTTTATGTCATTTTTGAAGAAATGTCACTTCAAATCCTTTGCCCATTTTTGTAGTCAGGTAATCAGTATTTTTGTTATTGAGTGGTTAGGAGCAAATTCTTTATATATTCTGGATATTAACCCCTTATCAGATATATGATTTGAAAATATTCTCTTCCATTCTCTGGGTTGCCATTTCACTCTCTTGATAATTTTATATTTTTATAAAGTCTAACTTATCTATTTTTCTTTTGTTCCCTGTGCTTTGGGTGTCTTATCCAAGAAATCATCATCAAATCTAATGCCAGAAAGCTTTTCCTCTATGTTTTCTTCTAAGAGTTTTATAGTGGTCTTATGTTTAGGTCTTTGATCCATTTTGTGTTAATTTTTGTTTATGGTGTAAGGTAAGTGTCCTACTTCATTCTTTTGGTAAATAATGTAGTAAATTAATTTTAAAAATAAAGCCTCGGGTATTATGAATTAATATGAGTTGTTTTGCTAAAGGCAAGGGGGAATAGTTTATTGTCTTTAATAGTCCTCCTAAATTCTTATGTACATTGTGGAGTTTTGGTCAATTATCCGTGCCTTCATAAGAGAGCTAATTCAATGGCAGGTAAAGAATGATAATTCTGAAATCTGTGGGATCTGAAAAATGAGGTCTGACTGGTACACAAATGAATGGTTTTAACTCAAGTATCTCTTTCCTGACTTTGGAGGGGCAAACTGACTTGTAATATTTAAGAGATAAGGATATCCTTCATAAAGAATATGAAGAAGCCACAAATTAGATGACATTCATTCCTAGTTCAAACATACATAACAATAGCTTGAGATCAATTAAAACATAATCATCCATGGACAGAACCTGTTTCATCCCATTACACACAAAAATTTATCCAACTTTACCCCCAATACAACTCTTGCTGGCTACCAACAAAATCATTTTCAAATACCGAAATGTCTTTACTATGTCAAAAATCAAAATATTGTTTAAAAATGTAATCAAAATAGGGGGAAATTTTTTAAAATCATGCTGGTCAAAGTCTTGCACTGAGGTCTGATTACCAATAAAACTCAAGGCATTTTATTATTTTTTGATTGATTTATTTTTTTATTGAAATATAGTTAATTCACAATGTTGTGTTAGTTTCAAGTGCACAGCAAAGTGATTCAGTTATATACATATATTCTTTTTCAGATTCTTTCCCATTATATTTTATTACAAAATATTGAGTATAGTTCCCTGTGCTCAAGATATTTTATTTTTAACCTCAAATCATTCTTAGGTTTTGTGAAAAACCTATAAAACACATTTAATTGTTTAGAACTTTGGAGCTGGAGCTTTAGAAAAACAGTTTGGTTTTTAAAACTCCTAAAGAAGGAAATGAAAAGAGCTTAGAAAACTCTGCCTTTCAGCTTTAATAGGAAACACTGAAATGCATTTTCTAAGCCTGAAGGTACCTTACGAAAAATTAGTATTGCAATGAGTCGATAGGAGACAGAGAACGTTAAAAAAAAAAAAAAAAAAAAGAATAGGATTAAACATTCCAGAGCCACACATTTCTAGTTTAACTAAAGCCGTCCCCACACTGGCTTTTCTCTCCTCTCTAAAGTTTAAAAACAGTAATGTTTCCTGAAAAGGAAATAAGCAAAGGGACAGGTACACAGAGGAAATTCACTTTTTAAATGTCTTTCCTACATTAAGTACTATTATGCCTTTCATCCAATTATCAGGCTCCTTGGTTCTATCTATTACTTCTTCTTGTCAAGAAATACTTTGGGTCTGAATAAGACTGGCAAACTCTCCTTGCCCATGGATAATCATTATCCAGCATGTCAAATCCCCATCATTTACAATTAGATCACATTGACTCTCCATTCCCAGAGCTACAGCAAGACAAAAGAAGGGCAGAGCAATTAAAACGCAAATTTAATTTCTTACAATTTTCTGTAACTGGGTAACTTGGGCTTTCTTTCCTCATTTCGCCCAAGAAATAGCCCAAATGATTGTACAATTAGTTATCATATTATTTTTAAACAGCAATAAGCTTCCCTTAGAGATCCTAAGTCCCCAATTAATAACAAATTGATGAAAGGCAGGAAAATGAAACAAAAAGTCAACAATAAACCAACACACATTTATTAGATGCAGTACATATTATATGTTTAGCAATGATGCCAAAATTTTATATTTTGTTAGCTGAATTTGACTCTAAGCTTCCTGCCATGGAGTTCAACTTCAATATCTCCTGCTTTTGATCTTGGCAAATATTTTATCAACATGCTGAGAAAACAAACAGCATCCTCTGCCTCCAGCCCCCCTCTTTCTCCTCTGTGTTTTGTTTGTTATTCTCTGTACGTGTTAAAAAGCAAGCAGGCCAGATTCTTGACCCACTCCTTCCCCAAACTCCACTGGCTCTATAGCTGGTGGGCAGTTAGGAAGCAGTATGTGTTCAGGTGTTGTATCAGATGCTAAATTAATTGTCACATCAGGATTAAAATATTTGGAATTGCCCAGAAAACAGCTGTGGATGACTGAAGCACCAACCTTCTGAAGACTGAGTCATCTCCTTGGAATGGAATACAGTGTAAATATGTTCACACCCACCCAATTTATCTCAACCTCTGGAAATTATCTTGAAGCAAGCAGGGATTTCACTGCATTGGCCCTCGGGCTTGCCCTCCTGGAAACAAACCTTTCTCTGTGGGAAGAATCAGACATATTTGCTAAGAACTCTGAACCACCAGGAAGCTTTGAAGAGAGGTTTGTGCTTCTGTAGACCATCCTTTCTATCCTAAGGAAGGTTGTGCTAAAGCGCTAACTTAGAGTCTTCAACCTGTTCATCTGTATTGCAAAATGTAAGACGTGTTTCTTTTTTTTTTTCTCTTTAATTTATATATTTTATTTATTTATTTATTTATTTTAGCTGCGTTGGATCTTTGTTGCTGTGCGCGGGCTTTCTCTAGTTGCGGCGAGCAGGGGCTGCTCTTCACTGGGGTGCGCAGGCTTCTTATTGCAGCGGCTTCTCTATTGCGGAGCACGGGCTCTAGGTACGTGGGCTTCAGTAGTTGTGGCATAAGGGCTCAGTAGCTGTGGTTCGCGGGCTCTAGAGCGTAAGCTCAGTAGTTGCGGTGCACGGTTTAGTTGCTCCACGGCATGTGGGATCTTCCTGGACCAGAGCTTGAACCCGTGTCCCCTGCACTGGCAGGCAGATTCTTAATGACTGCACCACCAGGGAAGCCCCAAGACGTGTTTCTTAATAAGGAACTTAAATACTGGCATCTGGTGCTGATAGCTAATACTACTCCATTATTTATGCACATAAATCAACTCTAAACTTTCCATAGCCATTTTACCCTTGTGGTACCATCCCTCTACCGTTATATTTCTGGACTGACTCCTTGTAACACAACTTAACTTGTGCTCAAGGAATAAAACGCATTACAATGTTAATATGAGTGAGTAAAATCACATAAATAGTAAAAATTATATTAAAAGTAAGATATTTGCATACATATCATTATTGTTAAATTGTTTCCTTCATTGAGTTTATTGCCTGTCAATGTAAATATATATATATACACTTACATACACATACTTAGCAAACATTTTTATTGGTTATTATCCTGAGTTTAGCATGACTATCTCAGTCCTAAGAGGTATTTGAAGGAACAAAAATGTGTGTGTGTGTGGAGTGGGGAGCGGTTGAACAGATCAATGACATTATATGGATAATCAATAGTAGAAACAGGACTGGAGTGCATTTTCTACCCTCAGTTTGCTCCTTGACACGCACTAATCAAAGTAACCCATTACCCAAAGTAAAATAAAACCAAACTCTCCATTCAAGGAGCATTTATTATTCACCACTGCTGATTTTTTTCCCCAGAATTCAACATCGTCCTCTGTCAATAATACAGCATTTCTTTGCACTTGAGAGCTGAGTCTAATTAGCTTTGCACAGGGCTGGTTTCCTTTTCATGTCTACACAGTGGCAGCCTGCTGAAAAATCTTCTTATTGTTATTGCTATTAAACTACACTCTAGCTTACCTCAAGGGGGATCTGAACCTGATGTTAAATCTGTCCATCTTGTGTTCTGTACAAAGTTCTCATTGTCAGAAATCTCATGACCCGTGACTCAGTTTCACCAATAACACTCTCCAACGTTTGCCTAAAGACAGTATGAAAGAGAGTTTCCCTGTGCTACCTATAAACTTATTTTGAAAGCTGAATATGAACTACCCCAAACCTCGTCTAACATCATCATGGAAAGGGAAGCAAAACTTTTCTAGGTTGAAGTTCCCTATTTGTCACATTAGGAAGCTGGGCTCAATGACCCAAGACAATTTTGGGCTCTGTGAATGCTGATTTTTACTTTCTGTAATGTTTTAAGAACTTACAGCCCCAGAGGTGGGACCCATCTTCAGAGATTTACTTCCACACTTGCTTCTAATGAGATTTCTCCCTTTCAGAAGAGGCTTCTAATGTTCCACATTCCTACCTTTTTACTCAGGGTAGTTACAGATGGCTTTATATATATATATATAAAATAATCCATGGAATAGCTCATTTCTTATAAAATAAAACAAGAACCCAGGTCCAGAAGTTAAATGTCTTTTGAGGGGGTTCTAAAAGAGTCAGAGCTACAGTCCAAATTTGCAATAAGTTTCCAAGTCCGATGTTAAATATTGTCTTTATTTGGAAATACACGGCTCAGGTGATCATTCTCCTTCCTTTACTTAGTGACTAAAGAACTAGATCTGCCTGCCTGTTTCTATGTCTTGTTAAATGAAAATGCAAGAATTGTGTCCCAGCATGAGTCAGTCTAATGATGTTTACTGAGTGAAAAATAGCTACACTTTCAAAAGGAGTATGAGGAAATACAATGGAAATTAAAAATGTATATCACCCAGAGAAAGACAAATATCATATGATATCACTTATATGTGGAATCTAAAAAAAAAAAAAAAAAAAAGGTACAAATGAACTTATTTACTTACTTACAAAACAGAAATAGAGTTACAGATGTAGAAAACAAACTTATGGTTACCAGGAGGGAAAGCTGTGGAAGGCGGGCCGGGTGGGCAGCTAAATCGGGAGATTGGGATTGACATGTACACACGACTGTATAAAAAAATAGATAATAAAGACCTACTGTATAGCACAGGGAACTCTTCTCAATCCTCTGTATTGACCTAAATGGGAAAGAATCTAAAAAAGAGTGGATATATGTATATCTTTAACTGATTCACTTTGCTGTACATCAGAAACTAACACAACATTGTAAATCAACTATACTTCAATAAAATTTTTTTTAAATGTGCATCCTTTCTGGGTAGCTTTCAATCTCATATAAAGAATGGAGATAAATACTTTTGTTTCCTCTAAACTGTTGAAATTCACAACTAAGCATAGTAGTTAGTGACACTGTACAAAGTTAATACTATGTGGCTGTGTGTCATTAGTGGGGTAACTACAGCTGCTTGGGGTGAGAAAGAGGAAATCTTTTTGAACAGAGTGAGTTTTAAAGGGAGGGAGGGACATGGTTAGGGGAGAGGAAGATGAGAGTTCTGGGGTAGAAGGATGGTGTGTACGGCTCTGAGATAGCAAAGAATAAATAGGTAATTCAATTCAGAAAAGATCATAGAATTGCCTTTCAATGTTTGATGTTTTTATTAACTCTCATTCATTTACTCATAGAGTAAATAGTGTCTACTATGTAGCGTTCTTTGGGCTTGATATTATGTAACTATCTGTAAATATCATTACTATGATGATGAATTCCAAATACATACCCTCTCTTTCTAACTCCATTCTTATCATCTCTTATCACCCATTGTTGTGCCACTTTATCATGGAAGGAAATTTTTAAGTTCAGTCTTCCGGAAATCAACATGTAGACTTCTTTCGTGGTGCAGCGGTTGAGAATCCGCCTGCCAATGGAGGGGACACGGGTTCGAGCCCTGGTCTGGGAAGATCCCACGTGCCACGGAGCAATTAAGCCCGTGTGCCACAGCTACTGAGCCGGTGCTCTAGAGCCCATGAGCCACAATTAATGAAGCCTGCGCACCTAGAGCCCGTGCTCCACATGAAAGAATAGCGTGAGGGACTTTTGTGAGGGGGCCATGGAATATTTTTGTATACTAATCTATACAGTAGGTCATACATACAATATAATATGTCAAAATTCATACAACTGTACCCCCCAAAAGTAAATTTTAATATATAATCATTTGAAAAGGAAAAAATGTATAATTAAAAAAACAAGTGCTCTTGGGACTTTCCTCGTGGTCCAGTCGTTAAGACTCTGTGCTCCCAATGCAGGGGGCCCAGGTTCGATCCCTGGTCAGGGAACTAGATCCCACATGCATACAACAACTAAAAGTTCGCACGCCACAACTAAGGAGCCCACCTGCTGCAACTAAGACCCGGCATAACAAAATAAATAAATAAATATTAAAGATGATCAAACCAAAAAAAACCCAAACAACAAACCAAGTGCTCTTAGTACAAGCAATTCAACAGATGGGAGTAGAAGAGAGCTAGAAAATATTGAACTAGCTATGAGCAATTTTCATAACAGCACGCCATGGGCATCTGCCAGAACGTTACAGAGAGAAGGGAGAGGACTGGATAATCTGGAGATTCGGTTAAATGGAGGTCTGTTAAGAGATCTTCTACTGTACTTTCAAAATTTTACTCTTTTTCAAAAAATTCATTCTGATTGTTTGCATTCTCTAGATTAAAAAAAAATCTCTGTATAAATGTCTTTCATCTTTGATTACTGAAGATCAGTAACACTTTCTCAGGGCACATGAACTCACAGATATACTTCCCACATGGGCTGTTTCCAACTCTTACCCAACTCAAAGTTCTCGATTCCTCCTCACTGCCCTCACTTAAAGGTGGTGACCTCTAGTACCCTCCTGTGGGGGGATGGGGTGGAGGAAAGCTTACGGAGTGCTAGGGTGGCTAAGCTCTCCATTGACTGGAAGCAAGCTGCCAGCTCTGACCTTTACTGTTTCAGGAGCTCACTGATTTCACAAAATGCACGACAGATGATGGAATGGATTAGGAGCCTCATGGGGCTATTTACTTGCACTGGGAAAATCATTTTGAATATGGGTTCTACTGAGGCCAGATCTTGAGAAAGTTCCTTTTGAGATCAAGAGACACCCACCATGGAAACTCTGGCTAACATTCCACCTTCCTATTTCCCTGTTTCCATCATCTTTTCTTTCTCCAAAAGTCTCAGAGAAGAGTGGACCCTTCTCAAAGGCTAACAGTCCTCCTGTGTTCTGAATTCTACCGACTTCTCAAAGTCAAAATCTCCTCTTGTCCAACGGAACCCATTTTCCTATGCTCCAATTTTCCTTTATCCTGGTGTAATCATTTCTATGAACCTTTAGATCATTTTCAAATGACAAAGAACTATGGGGACATATTTTCACACCTCATCGGTTTGTTAAAACATTCTTCAGCTACCTCTTTCAGAAGAAACAAATAATTTTATCTTTTCCAAAGAAATTTATTTCCTATCTCTTACTATTATTGCCTTACTCAGGAGCTTTTCTAATCAATATGTAGAAATTCCATCTAGGTATGATATGTTGTAAAGAGTATTTCTGTCTAGTTAAGTCAACGTACGGAATCTCATGCCATTTGAGGTATACAGAAGCAACACTTAAGAATGGAGTGTGCGGGCTTCCCTGGTGGCGCAGTGGTTGAGAGTCCGCCTGCCGATGCAGGGGACGCGGGTTCGTGCCCCGGTCCGGGAAGATCCCACATGCCCCGGAGCGACTGGGCCCGTGAGCCATGGCCGCTGAGCCTGCGCTTCCGGAGCCTGTGCTCCGCAACGGGAGAGGCCACGACAGTGAGAGGCCCGCGTACCGCAAAAATAATTAATTAATTAAGCATTTCACATGGAGATATCTAAAAGTCCACACTAGCTAATGGTGACAAAGTAGCTTTCTGAAAGAAATGGAGAAGTAACTTCACTTCTGAGTTGACACCTTGATAATTTATACATATACTTTGCCTAGCTTCCTTCAGGGGAAAAAAAAAAAAATCCTCTACATAATTCCCTTTTCCCCACTCTCCTTCCCCCTCCTTTAAAGGAATGGCTCCATGTGGAACATGGTCTGTCATTACCAAGGCAAATGAAGGGTTGATGCCTCAGAATATTTATTACACCCTTACTCTGTGCAAGACATTTCTAAACTTTGGGGTACAATCTACAAGGATTCTGCAGCTCCTGCCCTTCTGAAGCTCATCCCCTAGAATAGTCTTTCTCTAACCTTTTTCATGCTTGCTCCCTACCAAAGGAAATTTATTAGAAATTTTTTTTCTAACTGGCTCCACTATGAAATTTTAATGCTACAGATATACTGTATATCTGTTTATGTATTGTGTTTAATACTATAGATATATTGTATATCTATTTATGGATTGTGTATATCTGTGCTTTAAACATAGAAAGATTAAGATTTTTTTGTCCCTCAAAGAACCAACTTTTATCCTTTGGGGTGATATTATCCCTGTGAAAAATGCATACTGTAGGGGAAAGACAGAAATCAGAAAATAAATAAGAAAAATAATTGTGATGCATAAAATGAAAGAAACTAAAGGGACCAAAAATTGGGATGTGTTACTTTGCATAGAGATAACCAGTTGCTTACACTGACTAAAAGAGGGAAAGGAAACAAGCTGCAGCCTCTGCTTATCTTTCTTTCTTCTCTACCTCAGTTGTACCAGGAATATACGACTGTTTCATTACCCCTGTGTAAGCAGTGGGTAGGGATGCTTGTAACTTCCCGGTCCCATTTTCCCTGAAGCCCAGTGTTTAAATCCCCCATCAGAAACTTAAAAGGAAAAGAAAGACTGAATGTAATCCACAATGTACAAATAATTTCTCTCTTCCTTCTTCTTTTTCAAACAGACTCACTTTAAGTCATGCTGCCTCTCTTAAACAACCTATAAACCCCAAACAGCAAGGCTGCCAAAAGCCAGTCATTCAGGGAACCCAGTCTACCTGGTCATTGGTTTCTGTGCAGCTCTGAATGGGCCACTGTTCCTTAGTATGGGTGTGAGACTATCAAAGATAAATGTAACTTGATATGTTTGAGGTGGAACAAAGCATGTATATTTGCATAATGCTCTCCACATCGGTGTATTCCAGCAAAATAATGAAGTCAAGGTAGCTGAATGCTCCGGTACAGGTTCTAGAGTCCAGACCTCTGTTTGCAAATTGGCAGGTAATTTAACCACTCTAAAACTCAGTTTATCCATGTGTAAAATGAGAATCATGACACTACCATAATGGGTTGTTATAAGAAATAATGTAAGTTTTACATATATATATTTATATATATATTTATATATGTTATTTAGTATAATGGAGCATAGAAAGCCCTCTATAAATCCCCACTGCTATTACAACTGCTTCTGCAAGACAACCATGTTTTTTTTGTTTTGGTAATCCTACCTAGTTTTGCTATTTTTTAGCATAACAAGATTAAATTTTGTTTAACATCAAACCATGATCTCTAGTATCTAATCATGAGTGGCATTTTGCCTGATGTGCCCTTCAGTTACGTTTGTTGGTATTTTTCTAAACTTATCTCTTACTTTATTTTCTTTTGGCTGCTAAGTTACAGTTTATAACTGTAATTGTTACTACCTTTCATTCAGGGCTATGAGTGAGTGAGTTAATACTAGCCGATCTACTAACTTTAGTCTTTATGAAGACTTACACCCTCTGAGTCCTAGAATGTTCAAAAACAAACTCTGTCTTCCCAATTCCTCCCTGAACGTGAATAGCTCTGAGATCTCTATCCCGGCTATTGTCATCACCATCCTGACCACTATCGATGCTAATCCCAGGGTCCTCTGGTGTCATGCACGATCTAATGTCTCACCATGTCTATGTAATATTTCTGTTATGAGTTCCTGACTCTCCATTCCTTTTCCAAAACCTAGTTCCTCAAAAGAGGTGCTCTTCCCACACTCCAGACACATGCTCAAGCACAATGGAAAGGACATTCATCATGTTTAGGGCCACCTGGCATGTTTAAATATGCTGCCTGTGTCTGGGGAATTCCCCATAGTTTTCTTAACCTGCTTAGTTAGGGTTCAGGGACTCACGCAGGGGCAGATCTTGGTTTCATAGGGCTTGAAGCTAATGCAATTTAGGGGAAATTTCTTTCATATAAAAAGCAGGCAAATTTTGAACTTAAAATTAGGTTTAAAAATTAAGTACTTATTTAGAATGAGAAAAAAAATTAAAAATTAAATACACTGACCAGTACCATAAACATCACAAATCCAGAAAAAGAATGTAATTTTAAACTAATTGCCTAATGCACCTCTTTAATATTTTTCTTTCTTATTCTTTATTATATATTTATTATTATTTTAGCTGCGTAGTCTTTGATTGCCTCTTTACATGCAGTGGCTTTATAATATATTTTTAATAAAGAATAGAAAGATACTCGAGACTGTCCTTTAGTAAGGTTGGTCAAAGTATTTTTAATTATTGTTGTTAGTTTAGAGAAGTTTCTTTACACTTCACAACACATAGCTGATCATGTTGTGTAAATTTAGTAAGTGGGACCAGGAAGTCAGGGCTGCAGTTACAGTATCTTTCTTGTGTAAATTTTTCAAAAATGTACGACCATCCTAAGACTCTCCCAGGGCCTTGGAAGGGGTCTGTGCAGATGAGAGGTCCTGAGGCTGAAGTTTCATTAGCTCCGTGGTGCATCCAGCTCTGGAGACAGTTAGGTTTCACCCATCAGACATAATCATAAAGATTTCACTCCGGAAGTGAACAACCTTAGGAAGCAGGAGTCCTTGCAATCTACCATTTCACAAAAATGACAATAGAGACATCAGCTCTTCCAGAACATCCTTGGTGAAACTTGTTGTGTTGAGTCCCCAGAATCACTGGCTCCGTGGTCCCTGTGACTAGCAGCAGTGAAGCCCTCTCCCCTTCAGCAGCCCTCACAGCATGATGTGGCTATGGACCCTGGCTGCATGGCCTATGGGCCAGTACTCAGAAATTCCATGAGGGCTTCCCTGGTGGTGCAGTGGTTGAGAGTCCGCCTGCCGATGCAGGGGACACGGGTTCGTGCCCCGGTCTGGGAAGATCCCACATGCCGCGGAGCGGCTGGACCCGTGAGCCATGGCTGCTGGGCCTGTGCATCCGGATCCTGTGCTCCGCAACGGGAGAGACCACTGCGGTGAGAAGCCCAAGTACCGCAAAAAAAAAAAAAAGAAATTCCATGAGGTACCAAACATCCTTTATTAAATTAAAAAAAAAAACTTTTGCCCTAAACTCACTAGAGTAGTTTCCGTTTGCAGTTTCCTGACTCGTGTGCAAGGGAGGGCTAAGGCCAAGGTTGAGGCAGCATGAACCTGCCTGAGGTGATGGCGTGATCCAAGGACGGAAAAGTGAATCAAAGCATAGCGCATAGGTGAAAACTAGTGTCCAGATACCAGGAAAGTAAAGATGAAGATCAAACACATGGGACCCAAAGTTGAAGGCAGAAGTCAGGGAGCCAAGATTCTTGATTAGTGGAAGGAGGTGAAGGCAAAGGAGATTGAGAAAAGGCAAAGAAGCGTAGGTCAAGAGTCCATCTGATGGGACAGCAGTTGGGTGGTATGAATGAGGGTTGGGTAGGCTTAAAAAGAATGGAAGCAGACTCACAGATATAGAGAACAAACTAGTAGTTACCAGTGGGGAGTGAGGGGGACGGGGCAATATAGGGGGTGGGGGAATGGGAGATACAAACTATTGGGTATAAGATAGGTCAAGAATGAATTGTACAACAGGGGGAATATAGCCAATATTTTGTAATAACTGTAAATGGAAAGGAGCCTTTAAAAATTGTATAAAAATTTACTGCATAGCACAGGGAACTCTACTCAATACTCTGTAATGACCTATATGGGAAAATAGATCTAAAAAAGAGTGGATATATGTATATGGATAACTGATTCACTTTGCTATACAGCAGAAACTAACACAACATTGTAAATCAACTGTATGTCAATAAAAATTAATTAAAAATAAAAATTTTAAATTTCTAATAAAAATTGAATATCATAACTAAGTGAAAAAAATAAAATTTTGTCTTTAAGATATCATTAAAAAAAAAAACAAATGGAAGAAGCCTGCACAGTACGATCACTCAGGCAGGCTCTCATTAGCTTGCATTGGGAAATGAAAGCCTTCCAACCTCTTCCCACCTTCTTTTCTGCCCTGCAGTATGTTCTCTATGCAAAAAAAAACTGTTGAGGCCATTGTAATTGCCCTAATTAAAAAAAAAAAAATCAGTTGTGGCTCCCCATTGCCTACAGAACATTACGGAACTCATTAGCCTGGCATTTCTTACCCTCTCTCATCTAGGTCAATCCATCCCTCCAACTCATTCCTCGTTTATCTTCTCATACCTAATATTAGAGGCACACAAAACTACTTAATGTTTCCTAGACAGGCATTGCATTTTCCCATGGTCATGTTGTTCTTTCTGCCTGGGGTGCCCTCCCCACCATATCTCAGCACGTCCAAATCCTCTGTCTTCCAAAGCCCAGTTCAAATGCCATATCTCTTCTTCGGCAGCAATATTTCTTCCCCTGAAGCACATTGACTGCCTTGCTCATGTTACTTTTCCCACCTTCCATTATTGTTACTGAGGCAAGGATTTTCTTTCCTCTAAGAAGCCAGAAGCTCACTTTGGGCAGAATTCTTGGCACGATGCCTCATATACTCAGGGGCCCAAATGGTGTTGAACAAAGGGTTTGAATGAAGTAACTCTTGACCTGTAATTTTCTCCAGAATCTAAAGCCTAAGTGACGGTGATGGTGGCCCAAGAAAGGAAAAATGCAGGTTTTGATATCACAAAAGGAGCAGGTGGAGTCACAACTTTGTCACTGAATAATGAGGACTCTTGGGACAAGTTGCCTAATCACAAGAAGCCAGTGGGAAGATGGAGGTAACACGCCCTATGGCATAGGATTATTTTGAGAATTGAGCAAGGTGCTGGAAGGCACCTAATACAATTCCTGGCACAAAAGAGATGCTATTTGGATGTTAGTGGTTTTCTCCCCCTTAGCCTTCTCTTTTTCAGCCTCAGCACCTCTCATTCCATACACTGTTCCTCACACAACTCAGTTTTCTGGTCTGCTCATCCACTTCATTTCATCAGTATTTGCTCTTAAAAAAATGTGACTATTAAGATGTCCCAAGGGTTGGGACTTCCCTGGTGGCACAGTGGTTAAGAATGTGCCTTCCAGTGCAAGGGACAAGGGTTTGATCCCTGGTCTGGGAAGATCCCACCTGCCGCGGAGCAACTAAGCCTAAGTGCCCCAACTGCTGAGCCTGTGCCCTAGAGCCCGCGAGCCACAGCTACTGAGCCCACGTGCCACAACTACTGAAGCCCACGCGCCTAGAGCCCACGCTGCATAATGAGAGAAGCCACCGCAACGAGAAGCCCGCTCACTGCAACGAGTAGCCCCCACTCGCCGCAACTAGAGAAAACCTACCCGCAGCAACGAAAACCCAATGCAGCTAAAAATAAATAAATAAGAATTTATTTTTTTTTAAAAAAAGGATGCCCCAAGTGCAACCTGATTCATTCATAGAACAGTGGGGATATTACTTGTCATGATCTAACATTCTATTTTTGCAATACAAGATAGTCATACCATACTTTGATTAATTTTAAGCTTTTTTTTTCCTTGTTGTTTTTTTTCATATTTATTTATTTGGCTGTGCCGGATCTTTAGTTGCGGCATGCAGGCTCTTAGTTGCGGCATGTGGGATCTAGTTCCCTGACCAGGGATTGAATCCTGGCTCCCTGCATTGAGAGCTTGGAGTCTTAACCACTAGACCACCAGGGAAGTCCCTAATCTTAAACTTTAGATTAACTAAAATCTACAGATTTTTTGGGAACAACCTACCTTCAGGTCACATGTTCATTTCATACTTGAACCTAAATGCGAACGCTTACCCTTATTTCTGGTAAGTTTCAACTAATTTATATAAGCCCAGAATTTTACTTTACCAAAATCACATTCAGCCTTGATTTTAATCATCTTTAAAAAGGTGTGGGGGGAGGTTGGTGGGAGAGGCACTAAGCAATAACTTCAGAACATTCTTCTTACTCTTATTTAATTGCAGAATAAATACCTCCCACGGTGAGCTGTAATGCAGGCCAGCATTTGTGTGTGTGTGTGGAGGAAAGAGATGACTTTTGCACTTTGGCTCTGACAATAAGAGCCACATAAGCAATTAAACTTCAACAAACCTAGTAACTGAATAACAGAAATGCATTTTTTTAGAGATCACCTTAAGGAAAATGAAGAAGAAAAAGGTGGAATTCTTTAATTTCTCAAATAGAAAGGATTCTCCTGTGTTTTAATTAAACACTGTGTTGTTCTACCAACACCACAGCCCCAAAACTTTGATTAGCAATGCTCTATAGAAAAAAATCTCAGAAATTTTCTTCTCAAATAAAATTGTTTTTCTTTGAGAACATATAAAATAAACTGAGCAATCTAAATGTAAAATCTTTTACTGAGATTCTTCTGAATAACTTCTTCATAGAGGAGCCATAAGTGATGTTTTTTGTTTTTTTTTTTTTTTTTTGCGGTATGCGGGCCTCTCACTGCTGTGGCCTCTCCCGTTGCGGAGCACAGGCTCCGGACGCGCAGGCCTAGCGGCCATGGCTCACGGGCTTAGTTGCTCCGCGGCATGTGGGATCTTCCCGGACCAGGGCACGAACCCGTGTCTCCTGCATCGGCAGGCGGATTCTCAACCACTGCGCCACCAGGGAAGCCCGTGATGATTTTTTAATACTGGAAATTTATAGGAAATGTTTTGGGGAGCTTTCCAATTTTTCCTTATCTTTGTAAGTCCTGCATATATCAAACATCATTTTAAAGAGAGGGATATTAAATAACAAGGAGAAACTTCTTCAGCCTAAAATTTCTGTAAAAGAACTTTAGTAAAGAAGAAATATTCTTTCTACAAAATGTCTAACTATCTGCCCACACTTAGGGGAAAGAGAAGAAGAAATAAGGTCTAAACCAAAAAATAATATTATAATAAGTTAGTGGGATTTACCTAGTCTGGGACCAATCTTTCTTTTCCATTAAGGACTGTCAGAGATCCAAACAAAACAAATGAGCCATCAAATAAGTTGAGATTTCAGTGCCAATAACATTAGAAGAGAGGGACGGTGGAAGGTAAGGTTAGGGGCTGGAATCATTTTTCTACCATTTATATAGAACTCAGAAAATCATATTTTCCCAGTTACAGCTGGGGATTCAGTTACTTAATATAAACAAGGAAAGATATCTAAGATAACCAAGACTAAAAAATGCTACAATTTTTGTTAGTTGTTCAAATGTTTTTAGATGTATTCTATATTCCCTAGATATAGGAAACAGACCATGTGAAATATACTTATGCTTTTTCTCTATCAGATAAGATTGTCATTATCAACATTTTATATTGTTTGGTAAATGGAGTCTACCGGGGGGAGCTGTCACACTGAAAGGGAATTCATGCTCTGAAATACCTTTTCTTTCACAAATCCTTTATATTTGTTGATTTGTTTTAGAACACATATCTTTAAGGCCTACAGAAAAGGTCTTTATTAAGTTGAACCATGAAATTGTTGATATTTAATTGTTTTTAACCTATAAAACATCAGTTTCTCCTGCTTTAACCTAACATAATCAAAGATTGAGTCTAAAGCTGTAGAACTTTTCTGTCAACTGTCTTTATCAGCATCCTTTGATATTTACAGAACTCTTACCATATCCAGTTTGATGAAATATAGGCTATGCTGGGCCATCTCTTCCCCTCCCTGCTTTACAACCCCCGCAGTCGTGGTCTTGTTCTCCATTGCCACTATCCACAGACAAGAGAGCTCCATCTCTAAGAGAATGTCATCTTGCCCTGCTGGCTTCTCTGGCAAAATTTTTTTTTTTTTTTTTGCCGTATGCGGGCCTCTCACTGCTGTGGCCTCTCCCGTTGCGGAGCACAGGCTCCGGGCGCGCAGGCTCAGCGGCCATGGCTCACGGGCCCAGCCGCTCCGCGGCATGTGGGATCTTCCCGGACCGGGGCACGAACCCGTGTCCCCTGCATCGGCAGGCGGACTCTCAACCACTGCGCCACCAGGGAAGCCCGCAAAACAACTTTTGACCCTGTAGTTCTGGTCTGCTGTCATCAAATCTCCACCTATTGCTTTGTATTAGCTTTTAGTACATTGTGATGAAAAGTACTTAGAATTTTCAGTCATTGAGTTTTAGAGCTAGAAGAGATCTCAGCAATCACTTAGCCTAACCCTCCTCTAGTTAACACTGCTGGTTGCCAATTCCCTTTGTCAGCCCAGTTTTCACCTAGTTTTTCACCCTCCCTGATGCTGCCAATGTGTTTTGGCCACTGGCTTGACTTCCCAGTGGGGATGATCTCACTGGTTTGGAATCTCGGCCTAAGGCAATCTGCTCACCCAAGTCCCCAGCTATTAGGATGGGTGTTATGGGCTGAATTGTGTCCTAGCAAAATTTATACATTGAAGTCCTAACCCCCAGTAACTCAAAACGTGACTGTATTTGGAGATAGGGCCTTTAATGAGGTCATTAAGTTCAAATCAGGTCATTAGAGTTGGCCTTAATTCAGTATGACTGGTGTCTTTTCTTTTAATATATAAATTTATTTATTTTATTTTTGGTTGCATTGGGTCTTCATTGCTGCACGCAGGCTTTCTCCGGTTGTGGCGAGCAGGGGCAACTCTTCGTTGCGGTGCGCGGGCTTCTCATTGCGGTGGCTTCTCTTGTTGTGGAGCACGGGCTCTAGTCTCGCGGGCTTCAGTAGTTGCAGCATGCAAGCTCAGTAGTTGTGGCTTGCCAGCTCTAGAGCACAGGCTCAGTAGTTGTGGTGCACGGGCTTAGTTGTTCCGCGGCATGTGGTATCTTCCCGGACCAAGGATCGAACACTTGTCCCCTGCATTGGCAGGCAGATTCTTAACCACTGCGCCACCACGGAAGTCCATGACTGGTGTCTTAATAAGAGAAAATTTGGACACAAACATGTACAGAGGGAAGACAGTGTGAAGACACAGGGAGAAGATGACCGTTTGCAAACCGAGGAGAGAGCTCAGAAGAAACCAACCCTGCTGACACCTTGATCTCAGACTTCCAGTTTCCAGAACTGTGAGAAAATTAATTTCTGTTGTTTAAGTCACCCAGTCTGTGGTATTTTGTTATGGCAACCCTAGCAAAATAATACAACGGGATTGGGCTTTGGAATGGAACCAAATGTGAGCCAAAAAGGAGAGACCCTTTTTGGAAACCACTAGGAAACCACTCCCTTGTTTAAAAGGGAGATACTCTTTTTTATTCTCAACATTGTGTGATAGGGATGTGAAGCTTGTAAATTCTGCCATTGTTTTGTCATCAAAAGGGATGCTACCCTGAGAATGAGCCAATACTCAGAGATGATCATAGCTAGGGGAAATGAGGAAACAGGAGGTGTAGTTACTTAATTAAAGCAACCTCAAACCCTGATCAATCTCTGGATTTCCAGTTAAGAGAGCCAATAAACCTCAGTTGTTTAAGCCAGCTAAGGCCAAGTTTCCTGTTACTTACAGTCTCTACTGTATTTGGTATGTTACCAATTCATTCACTTCACACAGAGATGCTCAGCCCTCTTCAAATTTAAGTGACTTGTCTGATGTATCAAAACATAGATTAAATAACTCAAACCAATGCTCCTTCCTTAACACATCTAGGTTCAAGACTGAGGGTACACATAAGCCATAGGAATGTAATATACAGCATAAGAAATATGGTCAGTAATATTGTAATAACTGTATGGGGACAGATGGTTACTAGATGTATCATGGTGACCATTTTATAATGTATGCAAATGTCAAATCTCTATGCAGTACACCTGAAACTAACATAATGTTATATTCAACTATGTTTCAATTAAAAAAAAAATAGCAAAAACTTTAAAAAAAAAAAGAATATTAGTGGTATACCTAGGAAACAGAATCCATCCCTCTCCTTTGTTGGTGATAGGGTTGCCCACTGTACTCAATCAGCAATATTTTAAAATGTGAATAAATAAAAAAGAATTAGAACCATAAAAAAATGATTGACAGTGCATACATAGTTGGTAGGAATATTAAGAAAAGTACAAGTAAAGGGATTTATGAACACAATGAAGAAAATATTCACTCTTCTCTGAAAAATCCAGGAAGGCTAAAGAGAGAATTGGAAGTATTAGAAAAGAAGAAAAAGGAGGGACTTCCCTGGTGGTCCAGTGGTCAAGACGTTGCACTCCCAGTGCAGGGGACGTGGTTTCCATCCCTGGCAGGGGAAATAAGATCCCACATGCTGTGCCATGCGGACAAAATAAAGAAGGATCCAAACCTAGCTTTTTATGTCAATACGTCAATTTCTTTTGTCCTTCCCTGTAGCCTCATCTTTAGTCTCTTTAGAAGGGACTCTCCCCTCCAGAACATTCTTCCCCTTTATTTCTTTCATTGCCTTCCTGCTTATGAATCTCAAGTTTCCTGTGCTGCTCCAAACATCCTTCCACCTGGGAGTAGCCCGCTTGCACCTCTGCCCAGTTTTGAATACCTGAGCTCTGTTAGGTATGCTCTCTCCCATGATCTGCAAAGCCTGATTACATTTTCAAAACAGAGTCCATATTTGTTAAGTGGTTAAGACACGTGTTTTTTTTTTTTTTTTTTTTTTTAAGACACGTGTTTTATGAGAATGTTGTTGATCCCCTACATAGAAAAATCAGATTAACCCTTTGGAGAAGTGGGAATTTTACCACATTTGGCCAATTTAAAACTTCTTGACAGCTTCAAACCACTCTATCTCATTTACATTAACATTTTTGTTCCAGAAAGCGGAAAATGTCACGCTGAGTTATTCTCATCTAGGCCATACTTTTGTAATGAATTCCTTCTTTTAAATCTTGGCGAGCTCAGCTATGACTAGAGATTATCAATCAAATTTACATTTTGTTTATTAAAAAATGCTATAACTATAACGAAACCAGGAAAATCTCCTCAGAGCTTAGTACTGTGCCTGGCATATAGTACATGATAAATAAATATTCGTTAAATAAATACTTTAATGAATAATTCTGTTGTGTTTTTTGGGGTTTTGTTTTGCCCTTTTCCCACAGGTGAATGCTTTCTGACACAACTCTGTGATATATTTGTGCATTGCAAGTTGTTGAATTATTTTATTTTTTAAAGAATGAGTCTCTGGGCTTCCCCAGTGGCGCAGTGGTTGAGAGTCCGCCTGCCGATGCAGGGGACACAGGTTCGTGCCCCAGACTGGGAGGATCCCACATGCTGCGGAGCGGCTGGGCCCGTGAGCCATGGCCTCTGAGCCTGCACGTCCGGAGCCTGTGCTCCACAACAGGAGAGGCCACAACAGTGAGAGGCCCGCGTACGGCAAAAAAAAAAAAACAAAAAAAACCCTCTCGGGTCAGTTTAATATCAAATCTTCAAACTTTCAAAATAATATATATGCTAGAAAATAATAAGCTGTGCTATCAAGTTGATGGGGCTGTACATGGGATACTGTTATTTGAACCTACCAATTATTGCCAGAGTTGGACAAATATCAGGCAAAGCCTTAACTTTTGGGGGATACCATTATGCAAGGAATCCACAGAAGGTATCCTTTTCTTCCCGGGGGTAGGAGAAGCAATTAGAGTTACAATTGACCTAAATTGCTACACTGTCCTCTTTCCACATGGACACATCACTTTTCTGGTCTCCCTTTTGTATGCTGTGGCTCAAATCAATAAAACCAATCTGGGTTTTTACAGTTGGCATGGATAGAGTACCACACCTGTGTCTTCTGAATGTGTCCAAGTTTGCTGGGGGAGCCACACTAAGGAGTTAAGCAAAACAGAAGTTGAAAGACCTGTACAGTCTTTGCTACAAAATTCTAAGCAAGTTTTTTTTTTAATAAATTAGGCATAGTCAAAATACTGCTGCTGTTTTTGTTTTGATAGCTCATAATCTTCTCACGGTTAGCTCTCTTTTTTGTCATTGTCCTTGTTTTCATGATTTCAAACTTTGAATCGTTTGGAGGTTTAAGTTGCTTATTACCTTAAAGTACAGTTAGTATTACATCAAAATGTATGACCATCCCCTCATTATAGTCAGGAGCTTGAAATGGAAAAATTATCATGTTATTAGTGTCAGTCTACTTGACCACTCATATTTTTCTAGAAACCGTAGTCTAGAAATTGGATATGAATATTCTAGAAACTGCAGTCCAGAATGTCTGCATTCTTGACTTAAAATCTTCAATATCCAGAACACCAACCTTTGAAGTTAGCCAAGAGCACTCGCTGATGCCCAAGTTGATTTTGTATGTTAATATACTCTATGTCTCCTTTTTTCTTGCCAGAAACAAAACAATTCTTTTTGCGGGCCTCTCACTGTTGTGGCCTCTCCCGTTGCGGAGCACAGGCTCCGGACGCGCAGGCCTAGCGGCCATGGCTCACGGGCTCAGTTGCTCCGCGGCATGTGGGATCTTCCCGGACCGGGGCACGAACCCGTGTCTCCTGCATCGGCAGGCGGATTCTCAACCACTGCGCCACCAGGGAAGCCCAAAACAATTCTTTTAAAAAATGTTGCCTACTTGCTCAAAGACTGAATAAGAAAATGCATTTAAGTTTCATTAACAACATTCATGCTTCACTGCCCCTAGTTCAGCTTTCTTTCCCTCATTTTGTGTATCTAGTGCCACTTTTTCACACAGTTTTGAAGACAAGACTGAGTAAAAAGAATGTGTCCCATTTTTTGTGTCTCCAGCAAAGACTAAAAAGTGTGCCACTTGGCGGCCAGTCAACCATAATTTTTTTTTTCCCTTAGCTCTCAGTGTTCACGTAACAACAAGGTGAATTTGATCCTCTAACCAAGTTTTGCCAACTGTTACTCTGTCAGGAGAAGGCTCTCTCTGATCTCTGCGATCCTAAGAACTATTGTCATTGAATAATTGCCATATTAAGTTACATGGTAAACAGATTATTTTTAGTTTTAGGCTCTCAAGGAGACTTTGACAATGTGCTATGCATTTCCATTTGTTTTCCTGGGACCAGTGTTTTCTGCTCAAACCACCTCTGTCATTTCCAATCACTGAGCTCTAAGAACTTAACTGAGACGGGAACAGTTTCAATGTCATTTTCGCATCCAACAAGAAGCCATTAGAAATCCCTGAAAGTGCATAAACCTGTCCACAGATTCTAAGAAATAGAACATCAAATAAAACCTCTATCCAGGATCATTAAAAAAACAAACAACACAATAACAACAAAAATGAAAACAAATCAAAAAAAAAAAAAACCACTACAGCTCTTCATTTGACCTCCTTATTGGCAGCAGATTTGAGATTCAGTTGAACATGCCAGAAGCAGCCAGCCAGGTCTTATGACTCACAGACACATGATGCTTCTGCTGGGAGCACGGACAGGTGGATACAGACCTGATCTTTTCACCAACTTTGTTCTGGGATTTCAAATATATCACCCACGAGTTGGTGAGAAATGATGCCATTGCATTATTTCAACAAATGGTTATAGATTCAAGATCACTTTGAAAAAGGAAAGAAAATGAACATTCAAATCAAATAAGTTGTGTGGCAGCAGCTTCAGTGTGAAGGATTTGCTTTTAGGGGTGATCTAGGTGAGAGTTCTCACCCTCTTTGTGCCTCCAAATCACCGGGAAGTTCCCTACAACATCCTAGTGCCTGGGCTCCATCCCTAGAGATTCTGAATCATTGACTGAACAATTCCATTTCCAGAAGGGAAGCAGAAGATATTTTATTTTTATCTTGTAAAATGTATATCCTGTTTGAATTTTCCATGTTTTATATATCTTTTATTTTTAAAAATTAACTTGACAGGAATAAAGATGTAGAGATTGGAGTTAAGGACACAGGGAGGGGGAAGGGTAAGCTGGGATGAAGTGAGAGAGTGGCATGGGCATATATACACTACCAAATGTAAAATAGATAGCTAGTGGGAAGCAGCTGCATAGCACAGGGAGATCAGCTCGGTGTTTTGTGACCACCTAGAGGGGTGAGATAGGGAAAGTGAGAGGGAGATGCAAGAGGGAGGAGATATGGGGATATATGTATATGTATAGCTGATTCACTTTGTTATACAGCAGAAACTAACACAACAATGGAAAGCAATTATACTCCAATAAAGATGTTAAAAAAATAAATTCACTTGAAGAGCATATGCCCTTAATATGGCCTTTCCTAAGTGCACCCCACTTGCTAGTGATTATAGTTCTTCTAGGTATTCAAAATACCAACCCCAAATCAAAACAGAAATCTATGTATAGATTTTAGTGTATTGGACCAATATTATGAAATTTTATGATAAAAAATGGATTGGAAACTCTGGTTCTGCCAATGCATAAATTTAGGCAAGGTCTATTACCTCTCTGAGTCTCAGATTCTTCAACTGTGAAAAGGGTATGTTAACCCTATACTTGTTTCTTGAGGTTGAGTGGAAATTAAATGATATCCACATAAAGCAATTTTTTTATAGCAGGTGTTCAATAATGGTTTGTATCCATTATCTACCCTAACCTCCATTCCTGCCCTGACATAAGGGGTAGTTTACAGTATGTTTAATTCATTTATTCATATCATCTTTTCATGCAAATATGTGAGTCATTCATTTACAAACGTAGAAAATATATGATCACTTCCTGAGCTGAACCCAAAGGCAAACAGTAGTTATTATACAGAAATTTTTTTGTTTAGCAGATGTTCTCTGATTCTTTTCTGCAAGCTTTTCTTTATCACCTGCCATTTGTATACCCATCTTTCTTCATTGGTGTTTGTTTATGTATAACCACAACTTTCACAGCTTCACAAAACTCAAATGACGTTTCAGAGAGAGGTGTGTTTTTAGATAGGAGACAGATGGATTGGGGGTAGGCATGAGTCTTTATTGTTGTTGATGATGGCATTTCATGCTTGCCAGGTAGATACACAGTCTGGGGACTGAAATGAGACAAGGACAAGGGATTAATCTCCAGCATATATAAACAGCTCATTCAGCTCAATATTAAAAAAACAAACAACCCAGTCCAAAAATGGGCAGAAGACCTAAACAGACATTACTCCAAAGAAGACATACAGATGGCCAAGAAGCACATGAAAAGC
Source organism: Kogia breviceps (assembly GCF_026419965.1). Lineage (NCBI taxonomy): Eukaryota > Metazoa > Chordata > Mammalia > Artiodactyla > Physeteridae > Kogia > Kogia breviceps. The sequence continues at coordinate 79,837,363 of NC_081319.1, forward strand.
TGCTCAACATCACTAATTATTAGAGGAATGCAAATCAAAACTCCAATGAGGTATCACCTCACACCAGTTAGAATGGGCATCATCAGAAAATCTACAAGCAACAAATGCTGGAGAGGGTGTGGAGAAAAGAGAACCCTTTTCCACTGTTAGTGGGAATGTAAATTGATACAGCCACTATGGAGAACAGTATGGAGGTTCCTTAAAAAACTAAAAATAGAATTACCATATGACCCAGTAATCCCACTACCGGGCATATACCCAGAGAAAACCATAATTCAAAAAAACGCATGCACCCCAATGTTCATTGCAGCACTGTTTACAATAGCCAGGTCATGGAAGCAACCTAAATGCCCATTGACAGATGACTGTATAAAGAAGATGTGGTACATATATACAATGGAATATTACTCAGCCATAAAAAGGAATGAAATTGGATCATTTGTAGAGACATGGATGGATCTGGAGACTGTCATATAGAGTGAAGTAAGTCAGAAAGAGAAAAACAAATATCGTATATTAATGCATATATGTGGAACCTAGAAAATGGTACAGATGAACCAGTTTGCAGGGCAGAAATTGAGACACAGATGTAGAAAGCAAACCTATGGACACCAAGGGAGGAAAGCGGTGGGGGTGGGCGTGGGGGTGTGATGAATTGGGCGATTGGGTTTGACATGTATACACTGATGTGTATAAAATTGATGACTAATAAGAACCTGCTATATAAAAAAATAAATAAAATTCAAAAAAATAAATAAATAAAGCCCCAGGGGAGGCTGCCCCCAATGCCCACCTCCATGGTAGGGCTCTGGGCTGTTGCCCCCACGGCTGACCTGCAAATAAAATAATCAGAAGTAGGGAGTTTGCACAGCATCTCTGAATCTTAGGTCACTTTCCCAATCACTGGCACAATACTCTGAAGTTTATTTGTAAAGTCATTTTCTATTTCCAGAACATCTGACTTAAAGTTTTGCTTCATTTGGCAACTAGATACACTTGATCGTTCTTTGCACTAGGATACTTTTTTTTTGGGTGGGGGGATGTTAATTCCCAGACCAGGGATCAAGCCCAGCCTGGCAGTGAAAGCCTTGAGTCCTAACCACTGGACCACCAGGGAAGTCCCAGGATTTTTCTATTTGATACCTAGTCCCAATAGCCACATTCCCTGTGTCTTGGCTTCAAAGATTGTTGACAAAGCAAAACTTTTATGCTGGGCATTACCAGAACAGGAAAGTCACCAGCCACGTCTGTGCCTAATCCCACAGCAGCTTTCCTCCGGTTCCCCTTAGCAAAGGCCTCAGACCTCTGGGGGCCTGGACACCTCTCTCAGCCCCAGGCAAGGTGGCCTTTCATCCTCCCGCAGTTCTTGCTGCTAAATGGCTAAGATTGCATCTGACTGAGTGTCTGCAGCGTTGTCCTTTGATGAAGTCAGATTTCTAGTCACGGGTCAGATCACTGCTTGAAGCAGTTTCTTCCTCCCCACCCAGTGAATTCTCCAGGGAATCATGCAGGTTTATGCAGATTTCTGCAGGCACTTGTTGGTAGTATTGGGAACAGCGGAGAATGGTCCTCCTTGTTCTAGTTAGCGATTAACTTTGGAAGGCAATTCTTCTACAGCTAGTTTGATTGTGTGTGTGTGGGTGGGGGGGGTGACACAGAGGTCCTGTTTTGAGTGATTCTACACAAAGTTTCACGCTGCATTTCCTGATCAAGCAACAGCCCAATTCCTAAGGGTTGTGACCTTAATTGAGTCTGTTGGAATGAGCATGAGTAAGTTCCAGAGATCTGCTGTATAACACAGTGCCAATAGCTAACAGTAAGGTATAATGTACTTAAAAATTTGTTGAGAAGGTAGATCTCATGTGACCACAAGAAAAAAAGGTGGGGAGGGGCCACGTAAGGAAGCTGTTGGAGGTGATGTATATGTTTATTATACATATATAGTGACTATAGTGACGGTAACAAGAATATAATCGTATGTCCAAAATCACCAAATAGTGTACATGAGTTAAGTCCAGTTTTTTTTTTTTTTTTTTTTTTTTAGTACGCGGGCCTCTCACTGTTGTGGCCTCTCTCGTTGCAGAGCTCAGGCTCCAGACACGCAGGCTCAGCGGCCATGGCTCACGGGCCCAGCCGCTCCGTGACATGTGGGATCTTCCCGGACCGGGGCACGAACCCATGTCCCCTGCATCGGCAGGCGGACTCTCAACCACTGCGCCACCAGGGAAGCCCCATAAGTCCAGTTTTTTGCATACCGTTTATACCTCCATAAAGCTGGGGGGGAAAAAAAGAATAAAGTCCTATTCTCTTAGAAGTCTCTCAGATACCATAGAAGGAAAATCAGCATGCTTTCTCTCAGATGCTGCTCTGTGGTCACCTACAGGCTGACTAAACTCTTTTCCATTTAAGTCCTTTAGTGTCTGGGACTCCACAGGCCAATTCAGTGCCATGCCCGGAGGAATCAACAACCTGATTGCTGTGAGAGCTGTATACACATTCCTCAGAGAGAGAGCCTCAGGTTACCGCTTCTACTCAATCCCTACTGATTGATAGGTTTCATTTTATATTACTAAGAGTGAGACTCATTCATTATGTACAGTGGAAGCATCATGGTTTTAGCCTGAGGTAAAGCGGATTTTGCCAAGACCTATATTTATAATCAAGGTTTTATATGTGTTTGATGATTATTAAATGCGTATATCCAGCAGACTCGCCTTCTCTTAAATGTCAACTGACTGCTCAGACTCTGCTATTTGAAAGGACTTGTCCAACTAGTAACCGAATGCTATGTAGATCAACTTATTATCTTCCCCAGCCAAATACCACTTCCTCTGGATTCCCCATTTCTGTCCCCACTTCTTTAAACAAATCTTTTTTCTAGTCTCTTGAGCTCAGCATTATATTTAATTTATTCATCAAAATATTTTCATGGGTTTGATTTTTGCAAGACTATCTTACAGAACTGTTCCCTTTTTGGAATCATGCCTATAATTTGCAGGTGCCAACAGTGGAATTGTGGCTCCTGGATATGGAATTCAGTCCAAATGGTTAGCCTGACCCAAGTAATGGATAACTGAAAGTCAGTCTTTTGTGTATATACTTGTTAACTAGTCACACCAGGAAATGGGAAAGTAGTAAATGAGAGCAAAATGCAAGATTAAGACAATATCTAAGTAATAGTTAATATTATTTTTTACACATAAATGATGTCAAAAATAGTAAAAGTAATATGAAACTAAATTCCAACAATTATCAATTAAGTTTCACCGAACTATGCTTTTCCTCACCTAGACCAAATAGAAAACACATTTATTTCAACGAGTATTAATTGACAAGTTTACCTTAGTCTGTGGACCAGCTATATAAGAATCATTGGAGATCTTTTTATATTGATTTTAGTTTACTTGGGGGTTTTTTGCCCTATTCTATTTAAAAAATTATTTAGTTGTGAATAACCAATACGTGTGCAAAGTACCAATTTAAATAGTTACAGAGGATAGTGCATTGAAAATAAACTGTCCTTCCCATCCCATCCTCCAACCATTCAGGTCCCTTACCCAGCTGCCTCCACTGTACCAGTATCTCGTATTTCCTTCCAGAACCATACCATGTGTGTTTCTAGCAGACATCTTGCTTAATTTGTTTAATATCCATTCTCAACCTCCTGCTAGTAATCCTTCCTGTATTGCAGAGGCTAGAAAGCTAAAAATAAAATCTCCCAGCCTCCATTATAACCAGAGTTCTTGATGTGATTTATGTTCCTCTAATCAGATGCACTTGTATGACACTTGATTTTGAAACTGAGCTAAGTGAGGAGAAAGACAGGGCAGGGCATTTATTTTGCTGTGTGGAACCAGGCAGAGGCTGCATGATTCAGCAGTGTAGTACTGGTTTCCCAATTTAGCAGAGGCAGCTTTCTGATTGTAGTGGAGGTGAGGTAGCTTTACAGACAACAGCCCTACCCACGGCTTCCAGATTCCATAGGCACATACCTGATTATATCAGAATTGTCAGCTCTCTGGTGGCCTCAGTCTGCACTGTATGCTTTGTAAATGACTCCTAGAAGCTTAGTTGAAGTCTAGTTAGTTAATCAGCCAACTGTTCTGAGGCTATTGAAAAAGATTCTGCTTAAACTAGCTGGAGTAGATTATATTTTCTGCAACTGAATCTTGATTTATAAAATGTATGTTAGTACATACATGGCAGTAGGCAGAATAATGGCCCTCCAAAATGTCCATGTCTGAATCTTTGGAACCTATGAATAGGCTTAATTCCAAAGGAAATTAAGATGGAATTAATGTTGCTAATCAACTGTTTTTAAAATAGGGAGAGTATCTTAGATTATTCAATGTAATTATAAGGCTCTTTAAAAGTGGAAGAGAGGAAGAAAAGAGTCAGTCAGAGGAAGCTGTCACTTCTGATCAGAGAGATGCAAAGTGGCTGGCTTTGAGGGGAGAAAAAAGAGCCAGGAGGCAAGGAATGTGAGTAGCTTCTAGAAGCTGGAAAATGAATGAACTACATTGAGTGTAAAAGTAAACATTGAGAAAGAGTTTGGGAAGGACATTGTATCATTTTTGTGCCGTAAATGTTTATAAAATTTAAAATAATACAGCAAAGAAAAATAGAAATTTTCTCTCATTGCAATTTTTGTATCGATAGTACCCTTGGTAATGTTGGCATTCATTGCATTAAAGAAAATGTTGTTTATGAAGTTTATTTCATTTTTAGTTATTTCTTTCCAGTTAAACAATTGATCTTCCAGAAAAAACATCTTAGGGACTTCCCTGGTGGCACAGTGGTTAAGAATCCACCTCCCAATGCAGGGGACGTGGGTTTGATCCCTGGTCAGGGAACTAGATCCCAGATGTATGCCACAGCTACGAGTTTGCATGCCACAACTAAGGAGCCTGCTGGCTGCAACTAAGGAGCACACATACTGCAACTAATGGAGCTGGTGAGCTGCAACTAAGACCCAGTACAACGAAAAATAAATTTAAAAAAAGAAAAGAAAAAACATCTCGTATGGGAATTCTTTCCATTGTGTGATGAGAAATTAAAGGCAGGATGTCAATTCCATTTCAATATTTCATAGAGAGGAAAAACTTCAAAATCACGCACAATGATATCCATATTAAATCACCTTCATTCAGACAGAGTAAAGACTTTGAAGAAATGAAAAACAGAAAAGAGAAAAAAATGAGAAACAACAACCAATTTTCTCACCAAAGAACAAAGCAGGATTTAAAAAGAATGCTGTGATAATTCCATATAATTGTGAATCCACAGAGACATTTCTCTAGTCAATTACCATTGGAGAATTAGGGAGGAGTGAAAATTTGGTGGCCATATTACAGCAGCATCCTATGTGGACAAGGCCAGTCTAAAAGTATATTGCTCACCTACTATCTACTGTTTAAGATTTACAAAATATGCATAACAATGACCATAGGAGCAACTGAACAGACAAGAGTACTAAGAAATTTTTGTTCATGCTCTGTAATACCAAACAAAAATTCAACTTCTAAAATTTTAAATAAAATTGGAATAATACTTTTTAATGAAAAGTTCAGATTTATTCTGGTATGCCAGAATTTCAACCTACAATGGCGATATCTAACTCTGATCATGAGTTCTTTTTTTGTTGTTTGTTTGTTTTTTAATGAATTTATTATTTATTTATTTATTTTGGATGTGTTGGGTCTTTGTTGCTGTGCGTGGGCTTTCTCTAGCTGTGGCGAGCAGTGGTTACTCTTCCTTGCTGTGCACGGGCTTCTCATTGTGGTGGCTTCTCTCATTGTGGAGCACAGGCTGTAAGCACGTGGGCTTCAGTAGTTGTGGCACACGGGTTTAGTTGTCCTTCGGCACATGGGATCTTCCTGGACCAGGGATCGAACCTGTGTCCCCTGAATTGGCAGCCTGATTCTTAACCACGGCACCACCAGGGAAGTCCCTGATCATGAGTTCTGATGGAGATTAATTTTTAATACTCAATCAGTTGGAATTTAGTCAAAATGTGTGCTTGACATACTTTTAATGCTCAGTCAGGAACCACTTATTTACTGAATATTACATGTGCCAGTTCCTGGCTAACCTGGAAGCAGAAAGATAAATATCTACTCACGCTTACACAGGACAATTTATTGACTAAGTTTTCTGGCCTAGAGGTTTTTTTAAAATTATTTTTTAAAATTTTTGGCTGCATTGGGTCTTCGTTGCTGTGCACGGGCTTTCTCTAGTTGCTGCAAGCAGGGGTTACTCTTCGTTGTGGTGAGCAAGCTTCTCATTGCAGTGACTTCTTTTGTTGCAGAGCACAGGCTCTAGGCGCGTGGACTTCAGTAGTTGTGGCAGGATGGCTCAGTAGTTGTGGCTTGCGAGCTCTAGAGTGCAGGCTCAGTAGTTGCGGCACATGGGCTTAGTTGCTCCGCGGCATGCGGGATCTTCCCAGACCAGGGCTCGAACCCATGTCTCCTGCATTGGCAGGCGGATTCTTAACTACTGCGCCACCAGGAAAGCCCCTAGAGCTTATTTTTGATATTGAATCACTCTTTCTTGCAGAGTCAGGGTCCTTTTGTAATTCTAAACATTTAGAAGAGTTTATATTTTGAGGATGCATAATTAGGATAAGGGGGAGTGTTTTGCACAATTATATATTAAAACATTAAGAAATAATGAAATAAAAACATGGGAATAGATCAGACTCCAAATACTGATCAGGTACATACAGGATTAAGCATATGATAAAGTTGGCATTTCAAATCTGTAGAAGTACGGATTACTGCTCTCAAACATTACAATAACTACTCACTGAAGGAAAAACAAACCTGAATTCCAATCTTACTCCATCAACCCTAAATCAAATCCAAATATATCACTTTAAATGCGAAAAGTGAAATTATAATATGACCAGAAGTTCTTAGTTTGTGAAAATTTAGCAAGCTGTACTCTTATGATACATATACTTTGCAATTATATATTATCGACAAACATTTCAAAACTAGATAAAGTGATAGGTTATTTTTATATATATGTAAATTTATTTAGTTTATTTATTTATTTTTGGCTGTATGGGGTCTTCATTGCTGTGCGCGGGCTTTCTCTAGTTGCAGCGAGTGCGGGCTACTCTTAGTTGCAGTGCACATGCTTCTCATTGCAGTGACTTCTCTTGTTGCAGAGCACAGGCTCTAGGTGCATGGACTTCAGTAGTTGTGGTGCACAGGCTTAGGTGCTTTGTAGCATGTGGGATCTTCCTGGACCAGGGATGGAACCTGTGTCCCCTGTATTGGCAGGCGGATTCTTAACCACTGCACCACCAGGGAAGTCCCAGATAGGGTATTTATTTTTATAATTTTGGAGGAGAAAAGGCCTTTCAATGGTAACATAAAACTGAAATGTCATTACAAAAAATTGATGTTTAACTGCATGCAAGTTTAAACACTATTAAAACATTATCAGACATGAGATAAACACTATCAAAAGTAAAAAACAAACATCAGATTGGGAAAACATATTTGCAACACTTTGGACAGACTCCATCAGGCAGGGTCCACCCAGGAAAAGATATCCCTAAGCATTGTAAACAGAAGCTAATACAGGACTTGTCTTCATTGGTGATGGAAGGGGTGAAAAACCAAAAAGAGGTTGGCAAGCACAAAAGCTGGAGAAGATGTGGAGAAAAGGGAACCCTCCTACACTGTTAGTAGGAATGTAAAGTGGTGCAGTCACTATGGAAAACAGTGTGGAAGTTCCTCAGAAAACTAAAAATAGAATTACCATACGATCCAGCAATCCCAGTCCTGGGCACATATCCAGACAAAACTTTAATTCAAAAAGATACATGCACCCCTGTGTTCATAGCAGCACTATTCACAATAGCCAAGGCATGGAAACACCTAAATGTCCATGAAACAGATGAATGGGTAAAGAAGATGTGATACATATATACAATGGAATACTACTCAGCCATAAAAAAGAATGAAAAATGTCATTTGTAGCAACATGGATGCAACTAGAGATTATCATACTAAGTGAAGTGAATCAGAAAGAGAAAGACAAATACCATATGATATCACTTACAGGTGGAATCTAAAATATGACACAAATGAAACTATCTACAAAACAGAAACAGACTCACAGACATAGAGAACAGATTTGTGGTTTCCAAGGGAGAGAGGTTGGGGGAGGAATGGAGTGAGAGGTTGGGATTAACAGATGTAAGTTTTTATATATAGAATGTGCATATATATACAATAAGGTCCTACTATATAGCACAGAGAACTATATTCAATATCCTATAATAAACCATAGTGGAAAAGAATATTAAAAATGTATATAGGGACTTCTCTGGTGGCGCAGTGGTTAAGAATCCGCCTGCCAATGCAGGGGACACGGGTTCGAGCCCTGGTCCAGGAAGATCCCACATACCGCAGGGCAACTAAGCCCGTGTGCCACAACTACGGAGCCTGCTATCTAGAGCCTGCAAGCCACAACTACTGAGCCGTCGTGCCACAACTACTAAAGCCCACACACCTAGAGCCCATGCTCTACAACAAGAGAAGCCACTGCAATGAGAAGCCCGCCCACCACAATGAAGAGTAGCCCCCTCTCACCATAACTAGAGAAAGCCCTCACGCAGCAAAGAAGACACAATGCAGCCCCAAAATGTATAAATAAATAATTTTTATAAAATGTATATATATGTATAACTGAATCACTTTTCTGTACAGCAGAAATTAACAAAACACTGTAAATCAACTATACTTCTATATTAAAAAGTTAAAGGAAAAAAAAGAGGATGGTAATCACCTTGGAAGTTATCAACAGCAGGTAGCCTTCTAGCTCCTAAACTGGAGAGGGAAAGGGAAGATGCGGTGTTCCCAGAGCTCAGGGGCCAAGATCAACTAGCTGAAGCCAAAACCATGTCAGTGGACAGTAGTGCGTGCTGGAGATGCCGCTTGAAGTAGGTGGTGGGGGTGGGTTATCCCTTTCTCTGGCCTTCTGTATCAGTTTCCCATTGCTGCTATAACAAATCACTGCAAATTATATGGCTTAAAACAGCACAAACTTATAAGTTTACAGTTCTGGTGTTCAGAAGTCTGAAACGGGCCTCAGTGGGCTAAAAACAACTGTCAGCAGGGCTGTATTTCTTTCTGGAGGCTCTAGAAGAGAATCTGTTTCCTTGGCTTTTCTAGCTTCTAGAGGCTAGAAGCCTTGGGTATGGCCCCTTCCTCATCTTCAGAGCCAGCAATGACTCTTCAAGTCCTTATGCTACCGTCTCTCTGGCTCTCCTGCTGTGGCTCCCTCTTGCACTTTTAAGGATCCTTATGACTACATTGAACCCACCTGGATAACGCAGGATGCTCGCCTTATTTTAGGGTCAGCTGATTTTGCAAACATAATGCTATCTGCAACTCAATTCCCTTTTGCCATGTAACATCACATGTTCGTAGGTTCCAGGGATTAGGACCTAGGCATCTTCAAAGGGCCATTATTCTGCCTTCCACACCATCCAACCACCCATCAGTGCCTCTCATTGTCCAGACTCAGCTGGAAGACAGTTGACTGGGAAAGCAGTATGCAGGGATCAGCACTCTATACCTTTGCTTACCCCACACACACACCTAGGGGGAAAAGAGAAGTAGATCTAAGAGCAAATGGATACCCAGAAAAATGACAAACATCTCTAGAATAAAGAGCTTTTATAAAGCACTGAGAAAATAATAAATAAAAACAGGAAGATGAGCCAAGAATATGGGCGGGAGGGCTGGCTATTTTATTTTATTTATTTAGCTTTGGCTGTGCTGTGCAGCTTGAGGGATCTTAGTTCCCTGACCAGGGATCAAACCCATGGCCGCTGCAGTGGAAGCCTGGAGTCCTAACCACTGGACCACCAGGGAAGTCCCCGGGCTAGCAATTTTAGACAAAGAAGTAAAAGTAGTCAATCTATAAAGATTCTCAGCCTCCCAAATATAAGTTGAAACAACGAGCTATAATATTTCTCCTACCATATAGACTAAATTCAAAAGATCGTTAAATACTCAGTTTTGGTGATAGTGTAAACTGCTGAAAATGAGTCATTGGCAAACATTTTTGGATGACTTTTGATCTAGCAATTGCACTTCTATGAAAAATTTCACACTAGTGTACAAAGTTTTATATACAAAGATGTTCACTGAGGCAGATTTATGGTACCAAAAACTACAAAAACCTGGAAGTAATTCAAATACTCATTAATATAAAATTGGTCATGAATCAGTAAAACAATGGAATGCACCATTTGAAGCAATTACTTGATATGGAAATAAATGCATTGGCATGAAGATGCGTCTATTGATTAGATAGGAAAAGCACAGTTGCAGAGCAATATGTATAGCGTAATTATAAGCAATTTACATGAAAGAACATGAATAAAAGTACTGGTTAATATAAACCGGACTGTTAATAGAGGTTGTTCTGAGACATGGGCTTCTTTGGGACTTCCCCCTTTTACTTTACACATTTCTGTATTGTTTGAATTTTGTACAGCAAGCATTTTTTTACATAATCAGAAGCAAAGCATAAAAATGTGCATGTGATTAATATATGGATTTAAGAACAGGCCAAGTTTTTATTTGTACTGGATAAATTTGATTTCAATTTATCACTTCATTAAAAAAATGCTCATCCTGAGTCATGATTAAAATATTCTCCTCCAAAAATGAATGGATGAAGGAATGAAGGAATGAATAATTAAGAGAGATTTTCTCTCAGGCCTTTCGTCGTCTGATATTTCTGTCTCTGTCTCTCAAGAAATTTGTTTAAAGAGTTCCTCTTTCTCAGGCTCCTTCCCCTACAAATGCAGCTGTCCTCACTGGCTTTTAATTCCTGTCTCTACAAGGTGTCTGCCACGAAGATCCTTTCCCTTTCATTATGGTTTAAGTAATATTCAAATAGACCCACTAACTAACACTTTCACTTGGGGAAGAGAGATCCTTAAGTGAACTTAACCAGAAATGGAAATTCCTCTGAGGCTGTTTCTCTTGGCATATCATTTCCCTGGGCCTTGGAAAACTGATGGTCTTTTAACAAAACTCCGCTGTGTGGTGATCGCAACATCTTTCTGCTTTGTAAATGTTTTATTGAATTGTTTAATCGGATTCTGAAACATTGAGCACGTCTCCCAACCCCGGGTTCTCAGTTCCACCTGATGTGTGAGGTGACATCGTACACGGGGTGGTGACTAATTTCTTAATCAGCAGGGCATGACTCTTTAACATGTTTCGAGCACAACCTTGTAGTGTCGTAATAGCTCGGATCTCTTCATCCTTTGTATACATATTAGGGGTGAGAGGTAAGGTTTGAAGAAGAAGGTGATGATTCCACATGGGAAGGGGAATATACCTCATGCGTGTAAACACAAATATACGTTTGCACAGAGGCGGGGCTGATGAAACCCAGACTTCACCTGCAAGGAGTGGCTGCGCTGATGCAGGCCACAGGGTAGATAAGATTTTTCCAGCATTTCTCTCACATTACCAGCATTTATTTCACTCCTTCCTCCCTCCCCATAATTCTTAGAAAAAACTATGACCTCGTAATAAATAGAATGCATTTATTCTGAATATACATCTTCAGCTTTTTTAAAATAATATTTCTACCAAAATTCTGGTATGTAAAAATTAACTGAAAATTATGACAAGTGTTTAACAGAAGCTGTCTTCACCACAAAAGATAAGGGACCACTTAGTCAAACATATACCTAAGTAATCACATCTTGACTAATCATCTCCAGGAAAAGTTTGCCACAGAACGGCAAATAATCCATTTATAAGACAGTATTCATAAGAACAATCTGACCAAATCAGTGAAGTCATAACTCCTTGATTTGAAATCTTCAGGACGTAGAGACATAATTGTATGGCGTCTTTCTACTGTTGAGTTTAGTACACAATTATTGAGAGCCTCCTTTGTGTTAGTGGTTCGCAAGAATGAAAAGATAGGGAGGACAGAGTCCCAGTCTCAAGGCCATCACCATCATAACAGGAAATTCACGTTGTACGATAATAGCTGTACTACGAAAGAAAATATACCAAACGTTCCAGAAGAGGCATAAGCACAGTGTTTCTGAGGAAGGAGAGAACACATTTAAGAAAGAAAGGGTCGTGTGGGAGGTGGCATGTGAGAAATAATATAGATGATTTACATTGTGTACTTGGGAAATGCAACTTCTTCCCTTAGACCACAAGTTCCATGAGGGTAAGGCCCACGTCTCCTTTATCACTTCTCTACACCCATCTACACAAGCACCTTGTATACCTCCTGGCACAGAGTAGGTCCTCAATGAATGCATAAAGATGGGAAAAGAGATTAGCATCAAGTGCCTACTCTGTCCCAGGCCCTTTCCTGGTTGATCTTTATAACAAACCATGGAAGAAGGATTCCTTTGTATCCTCCTCCTACCCCTTTCTCTCTTTCCTCCTCTTTCTTTTATTTCTTTTTTTTTTTCTCCTCTCTTTAAGCAAAAAAAAGAAATCATGGCTTAAGGAGCAAATTGACTTGAGATAAACTGAAACATTAGCTGTGGAGTAGCTCTGCATTCAAGCACAGGCTCTGCCATTTAATAAGTTATGTGATCTTAGGCAAGGTAATTATTGGTCTCAGTTTCCTGCTCTTTAAAATGGGGATAATACTATGATTCATAGTATTGTAGTGAGGACCGTACGAGGTGAGGGATATGAAGTGTGTAGGTCAGTGCCCGAGACTTAAAAATGGTCAGATGCTGTTAGCTGTTACTAATACTACTTTTTTTTTCTTTTTCTTTTTTTTTTTTACGGTACGCTGGCCTCTCTCACTGTTGTGGCCTCTCCCTTTGCAGAGCACAGGCTCCGGACGCGCAGGCTCAGCGGCCATGGCTCACGGGCCCAGCCGCTCCGTGGTATGTGGGATCTTCCCGGACCGGGGCACGAACCCGTGTCCCCTGCATCGGCAGGCGGACTCCCAACCGCTGCGCCACTAGGGAAGCCCACTAATACTACTTTTATTGCTAATATTGCAAAACAAGAAATAGCATCACCTAGTTCACTGATTTATTTTAAGTAATACGTTGAGATTACGTGCTATTAATGTGTAAAAACTTTGTTACCTTGAAACTGTAACAAGGTCTCAATAAGTTCTAAGATTATTCTGTGAAAAGATATTTTGTGGCCAGGGAGGGTTAGGAGATCAGAAAGGCTATGTATGTAGAGTTTACTAGACCGGACGAACTGGATTGGCAATAAAAGGTCAGTGTTAAGAGAGATATGGTATAAGATAGAAAGGACGGGGAAGGAAGAGTGAAAAAAGAGGGGAATTTCGTCTACGAAATTACAGGTAAAGAAAAGGTAGCTCAAATGTAAAATTATGAGAGACCACATCAGAGATATGACTGTTGAGAGCAAAAAAGGGGACAGAGTGCTGTTAAAGCATCAATTCTAGAATGAAGAAGGTAGGCATGGTGTGCAGGAGATCATTTAGAAAGACTCGGGTTCCCTGCTTATAAACTGGAGGTATTGATATAAGCCTCAGGAGTAAGGAGGTTGAGGTGTAGTATGTGTCACTGGAATTCACCCTCAGATATTTAAGCAGATGTGAGAAAAGGCAAATGCTGGGTGAGGAGGAGTGGTATGAGCAGGAGATGGAGGAGATCTGCTTAGGAGCCACATACAGCATGTGGTGCAGTTGTGGGAATGAGCTTCTTTTGCTTTGGCAGGTATTTAATCCTGGGTTTCAAAAGAATGTCAGAGCAGGCAGTTTAAACACTCCAGTCTCAGATGGGACATAACCCTCGTTGTCATCTGTGCCCTTAAGGAAGTTAAGTAGGGATTTGAAATAAAGTTTCCACTTCTTGTTTCAGAAACAATTCATGGTTAGATAAGCAGAAGCATAGACATATAACAGTTTGATGAGTGTCTTTTAGTGTCACATTAGGCAGACACAGAAATGGTATTGCCCAAGGGATAATGATTATAGATGGAGTCTTCTTCTGGATGTTCCTTTGGGTTATTTAAAAAAATAATAATAATTCATTCTTTGTCATTTATAAAAACTCACAAGTGAAGAAAACAGATCATTAATATTTTTTTTCAAAAATCTACTCTGTTTTGAAATTTGTGGTACAGTAACTTGTGATACGTATAAGTATCTTCTGATTTGGGGGAAACAAGTTATTTGCATTTACTGCTTAGAATTTGCAAAGAGATCTAAATAAGAATACTAATTCATCACTAAATTCATATTAAAAGAAGAACGTGCCCAGTTTATTGGTTTGTGCCATGTCTGCAAAAACAGGCAAATTTTATTTAAATAAGTAAGTTCAAAACAGTTAAGTATATCTTAGCTGGAAATCACAGTCCTTAAAGGCAGAACTGCTGTTTGCACAGAGCCCAGCATACATAGTGTCTTGTCTCTTATGTTAGTTTAAATGTTTTTTTTAATATTAGCGAAAAACATATTTATTAATTGGTTGAGGGTAGTGGGGCTTAATCAATGTTTATAGAACCAAATTTTTTGTACCTAATTTTTTGAGACGTGAATTTTTTTCTGTGGCTGAAAGAGCAAAGCAATTGCCTACTTAAAAGCCTTCATTAACTACCTATAACTTCTAGGATAAGACCTCAAATCATTTCCACAGCACGTGAACTCTCTGTGTTTGACTATGGTTCTCCCAGCCTGCCCCCCCGCCAAAGGTATCCCAGGCTTTCAATAGTATACCTGCCTGTTGTTCTGGCTGTCTAAATACACTTCCTTGTCCTTATTGGGCAACTCCAATGTACCCCTCAAAGCTCCCCAATACTTGCTCTTTTAAGAGCAGGGACTATTGTGGGATGGGGGTGTGGGATGAATTGGGAGATTGGGATTGACATATATACACTACTATGTATAAAATAGATAACTAATAAGAACCTGCTGTATAAAAAATAAAATTAAATTTAAAAACAGATATGGAAGCAAACTAAGTGTACAAAAAAAGCAGGGACTATATTTTCTTTTTCTTTTTTAAAAGTATTTATTTATTTAGGCTGCTCTGGGTCTTAGTTGCTGCATGTGGGATCTTCACTGCGGCATGTTTTCTTTAATTAAAAAAATTTTTTTTTAGTTGCAGTATGCAAGCTCTTAGTTGCAGCATGCATGTGGGATCTAGTTTCCCCACCAGGGATCGAACCTGGGCCCCCTGCATTGGGAGCATAGATTCTTACCCACTGGCCCACCAGGGAAGTCCCTATATTTTCTATCTCTATATTTATGACAGAGCGGGTGCTGATCTATAATGGGTGGTCAGTAAATGTCCATTGAGTTGAATGAATGTGTACTCACGGCCACAAATTCTTCACATGATATTGTGTGTATAATTGAATTGACTGATATTTGAAAAATGCAATGTATTTGTCATTTGGAATTGCTTAAAATATTTGACCCTTCAAAGGAGACTACCTTTAACATTTTGAAAAAGTAATGCTTCTTGAAAGAGACTCTCTTTGATGACTTAGAACAAGGCTCTATGACTTACCTACCAACCACCAGCTCTGTAATGACACTACCACCCAAATAAAGTACAAATAACATTATTAAAAAAGTCCTTACAGTTTGCAAAGTAGTGACTCATTTGGATGGGCTCATCATGTTTTTATTATTTATTTATTTATTTAATGGTAATAGTGCCTATTTTTAAAATTAATTAATTAATTACTTTTGGGTCTTTGTTGCTGTGCGCGGGCTTTTTCTAGTTGCAGTGAGCAGGGACTACTCTTCGTTGTGGAGCGCGGGCTTCTCATTGCGATGGCTTCTCTTGTTGCGGAGCACAAGCTGTAGGCACGTGGGCTTCAGTAGTTGTGGCAGACGGGCTCAGTAGTTGTGGCTCACGGGCTCTAGAGTGCGGGCTCAGTAGTTGTGGTGCATGGGCTTAGTTGCTCCGCAGCTTGTGAGATCTTCCTGGACCAGGGCTTGAACCCGTGTCCCCTGCACTGGCAGGCGGATTCTTAACCACTGCCACCAGGGAAGTCCCTCATCATGTTTTTAACTAAATTTTTTCTTAATGTGCAATAATGAAATGTGCTTAGAGAGGCCATGTTTGAGCATATGACCCAAACTGCTAACAGGGTAGCAGGATTTTGTTAGAAGCTGATGGGTCCAGTTTGAGCAGGGACATTTTCTAGCTTCACTAACCTCACAGTACAGGCATTGTGTTTGAGAGTATTATTTCCTTCAATTATTTTTCTAAAGAATGATTTTTAAAAATTCAGGTTATACACTGATGTAATTTGTGCTTAAGTATACAGTAAACTAGCCAAGGCAAAACAAAATAACGATAAGAATGCTGGCTAGCAAATCTAGCTCTGTGGAACTGAGAATAAAGAAAAGAATTAGTTGCCTCTAAGATTTGAGCTAAATCAGTGTTTTAAAAATAACACAATCAAGTTAATATTTAATTTTCTTTAGAATAATCTTCCTGGTTAGAATAGTTTTCACCAGAAGGAAAGAAGGTAGATGGTTTTTTCAATATAGATATCTTCTGATAAATTCATAAGAAAACATTAGGAAGACATGATGGCAGTTTAGAATGAATTAGATTGGTGGAAATTATGTCATTCTCACAGAAATTGTATTCTCTTTCATACCAGATCAATATTCAGCAGAAAAAAAAGTGAGTGATTAGAATGGTATTAGTTCAGGACTTCCCTGGAGGTCCAGTGGTTAGGACTCAGCTCTCTCACTGCCAAGGGCCTGGGTTCGATCCCTGGTCAGGGAACTAAGATCCCACAAGCTGTGTGGCGTGGCCAAAAAATAATAAAAGAAAAAAAGAATGGTATTAGTTCATTTGTCTTAGAATACAAAGAAGGGTGAGGATAGATGGATAAATAAAACCTAATTCATTATAAGATAAAGGAAATAAAGACTAAAAGAAAAGGTAATTTGTTCTTAGCTGAAAGGAATTTGAGGTTAAATCTAAATCTAAATACATGATGAGACTATCATCTCACCATATTTTTTATCATCCAACTAATAGTTACTACTGAGGAAAGCAGTGTTTTGAGCTAAGCAATGTGCTAGTTACATAAAAATGTATAAAACATAGTGCCACACTTTGAAGGCCTCATTGAGGGGGTAAGTCTTATAAGATGAAATGAGCTCCATGGAGTAATTAATAGCTAACATTTGCTCAGTACTCACAAATTTAGAACATAGTTTCACATACCATTTTGTAGGTTTAAAAAATACATTTCTAGATTTCATTCTTCCATTGGGATGTCCTTTGTCTTCACCTCTGGAAGACAGCATTAACTCCGGGATTGTGATTACTTCCTAGATTTAGTGCAGTTTTCTCAACCTTTCTTATTGTCCTATTCCCTGATCTTTCCAATTTCTTTTATGATCCAATATGTCAACGTCACCTCAATGAAGTATTTACCTCTGAATTTGCAAAGTGATTTTGCTTAATTTTCAAACTTCTAAAATACATGGTTTATGGTGGAAATAATACAGATCTTGAGATTTCTAGGCTATAACTGATTGTACTGATAGATACTTTATCTTGTCAGATTATGTGACCTGACTTCTGGTTAAAATAATATGTTCACCTTATATACTTGTGGCCTCACTTCTTTATTGCTCATTTAGTCACTGAAACCTTTAACTAACTTTTAACTTTTCTATTCTATATATACTGAATATATGCAGCTATACACATTCTGTCATGTATATTCTGAAATTATACTTTCAAAAGTAACCTTATTGTCAAATCCAGAGTTCTTTTTTCCCTCCTTCTGTTTGTTTTCCTTACCCTCTCTTCATTTCTATTCATTGGCCTTTCTTCTTAAAATATCTAGGATCCTAGAGACCAAGGTATTTAGTTCTCTTCCAATATCTTATATTTTTCTTTATCTCCTTCCATGAATCCTCTTTTGCGTCCCATCAGCCTCATTTCTTTCAAAGTTTAAATCGTTTGCTTTCTTATGGGTTGCAGGAGCCAGACAGATTTCAGGGATATTCCGTTTGCATTTCCACTTTCACTCCTTACTTCTAGGACTCCTCCAGGTTGAAATTATTGCCTTCCTCCATGCTTTAGTTCAATTTATACCTTCCCCCTGAAGCTTGCCTTGCCCATAGTAATTTTCCTTTAAATTTTCAGGAATTTGACTCTCTCTACCTCATACTGTTAATAAATTATCTGTTCATGTCTCACTTCCTGGTTAGAATTTAAAATCTTTGAGGGTAAGGGCTGGACTTCAGCTCTTTTGGTTTGTTTATTTGTTTGCTTGGAAGGGGACAATTAACATAATAATAAATATTTGTTGACTGAAAAAAGTCACAATATGTTTCATGGTTTCACTACAACACAGCCAGTATGTACATCTTTTTGGGTGTGCATACTAAATTTTTTTCCTTTTTGGTTTCTGATTGTAACTGACAATTCTTGTTAAAAAGGTACCCTATGTAATCTTTTTAGAAATAAAAGATTAAAGGATGGCAAATGCAGGCCTATAGGAGATAGTGGAAATGGATATTTACAAAGTTGCTACTATGTGCCAGACACTGTGCTTTGCACTATAAAGATTTCTTTCGACAGACTCAAGAAACTGAAATCCAGAGAGGTTAATATATCCAAAGTCCCACAAAAAATAAATGGCTGTGCTGAGTTTCAGAAACCCGGGTTTGCCTGGATGATTGTGAGAATTAGATGACAAAATTGCTTTAAAAAGCACCAACAAATGTTGCTCTCACACGCATCTGTCCGGGAACTGGGTTTGCTTCAACTGTAGAGGAAAAAAGTTGGCTGAACTTTTTTTTTTTTCTTTTTGAGCTGTTTGGCATGTGGGTTATTAGTTCTCCTACCGGGGATGGAACCCATGCCCCCTGCAGTGGAAGCACAGAGTCTTAACCACTGGACCGCCAGGGAAGTCCCTGGCTGAATTAATTATATATATTTCTAACTCTAAGAAAGTGTAATGTCTGATTACAATAATCCTATGCTCTTTTTCATATTCAGGCTAGAAAAAAGTGCCAGGCAATCTCTCAAATCATGACTATCCCGACCTGCTCACCTCCCAATCAGGTAACAATTTAAACCATACTTTCGAAAGAGAAAAGGGATTTAGAAAGTGGTCTTCAGCGGACAGAGACTAAAGGAACCCAATAATTTAATCCTGTAAAATAGAATTTACTCTGTGCCTAGGATTTTTTTCCGACTAAGAAATGCTTCTGATTCATGCGGAACTTTGCAAGGTAAACCGCGGGTTCTGATTGCAGCTGGACCTCTAAAGTTCGAAAGCAAGTGGTTTTTCTCTCTATTTCTGTCCTCTTGCATCTCTCGCTCGCGGCCTCTTTTCCTTTAGGTCCCCCAAAGCCTGCTGCAGCAACAATGCAAAGTGGGGCAACCCAGGCTCAATTTGCCTATCAGCAAAAACTCTTTGTATCTATCTGAAGCGACAAACCACACAACAAGCCTGTCCCAGCAGCTTCGAACTTCAGGGCGGAAGACTGGTCGCAGCTGTGCCGCACGACTCCCCCATCCACTCCGCGCACCTGGACGCGGACGGCGAGCGACCCCAGGCCATGACGTCACCGCACCTGGCAGCCGCCGGGGGCAGGCGGTGAGCCGTAACGCGGCGGGGGCGGGGCAGGGAGGACCGAGGATTCTCGCGAGATTTTCCTCCTCCCGGCACCTTCCCGGCCTCTGTCCCGGTCTCCACCTCAATCTTTGGCGTCGCGTTAGAAGACTGCAGGCGCCGAGGGAGCGGCGGGGGGCGGGCTTCGGGGCTGGGCTGGCGCTCCGGGTTGGAGCCGGCGGCCACGAAGAACCGGCAGGTCCCACCCCGTGGCGGGAGCGACCGGGGGTGGGGAAGCCGCCGGCTGGGCGGGCGGGGGAGGGCGCTCCAGCCGCCGCGAGTGAGGAGCGGCCGCCGCCTATTCCTCACGGGCGGCGCGGACGGGACTGGCCGGGGAACGCCGCGGGCGGATGGAGGCGCCCTCTTGCCCCTCCTGAGCTCAGCTGGGCTAGAGCCGAGCGGAGGGCCCGCCTCCTGCCGCCGGAGCGGCCGCGCGAGCAGCCGGAGGAGGAGCGGCGGGCGCCGGGCTGCTCCCCGCGGGAGCCCCCAGCATGGGTAAGGGACTCGAGGACGCTCCCGATTCGGGGAGGCGGTTCCCCTTCTCGGTCTCGGCGGGGAGGGGGCAGGGGTCGGTCCCTGCGCGGCCACACGGCTCGCTCCCCGCCGCCCCTCCTCGTCCTTCCTTCCACCTTGCTCTTCTGGCGGAGAAGTGCTCCATCTCGTGCTTTCCTCTCTGCCTCTTTTCCTGGTCCCGGGAAAGGTGAGGGGATGGGGCGGGGGGCGCCCGATCACCTCGACCCGCGCCTAGCTCCGCTCAGCCCCGAACCTCCCTTCTTCCCTAGCCCCTTCTTTCCTCCCAGATCCTTGTGGGATGGGGGAGGGTGATCGAAAAACTTGACAAACTAGCATTTTAACTTCTTTATCTTCTGTGAACCTTTGTATAGATTGGCCTTTTAAAGCATTTTGTAGTTTGTTCGTTAGAAAAGGCAATTTTTTTTTTCCCCTGCTAAAACTTCCAAGGGTTGCCTCAAGGGCAGGGAAGTTTGAGTATTTACCCCGTTTCTACCTGGGCAAGTGTGTTGGCACTTAAATATTAAATCTCTTCCTGAGAACTGGATTGGCGTTTGGTAGGATTTCTGCGTTGAATCCTTTGAGAAGCAGTTTCCTGTTTGGAGTTAGACTTCCTCGCTAGAAGGGGAGAAAAGTACAAGGCCTTATATGTTATTTACTATGTGCTTTAAAGTTTTTGTTTGAGCTAGAGGAAAGAATGTGTTGCAGCCTGGTTTGAAAGGGAGTTTTGTTGAGTAGTGTAACAAATTTCTGATAACGAAGTTCAGTGTGGGCTAGGCACTATCTCTCTGAATCCTTTAAAAATGAAAAGCAGTTTAAAAGAGAACTTTTTTTAAAAATCAAATGTGTGCCACCGTGAGGCATATGCATGCTGTGTAAGAGTAATCCCAGTGTTGGTTTTGTAGAGCAATCAGAAGGACGCTATCACTTCTTGCAGTTGAGGAAAGAGTTGGTACTGCTTCATCTCAACAAACTATTAACTGAAATTAATAATTCATGAAACTAACAAATGATTTAGGAGCAGGACAAATACCGAGTACTGCTGATGTGGCACCTACTGCCCACACATTGTTTTGTGGGAAATGCCTTAAGGATAGCGCGTTTATAGACAGTCGCCTAGCTCTTCTTTGTTTTCTTAGACTTTCTACTTCTGTGCTCTCCTGTCTCCCTTTTGCTTTCAGGTAACTTTTGTACACATAGTGCTCTTAAACTTAGAAACAGTGAAACCTTTGCTACTTGGAACTTTCCAAGGAATTTCTTTCTAATTTATTAGTTGAGCTTACTGGGTAATTGAGGGTTTATCCTCTAAGCTTCAAATTATAAAACGACTTTGAGTGAAAATCATACTAAAATTAAATATGGTATTCTTTTATGTTTTAAGTAGGATGCAGAATATAATTAAATCTTTTGATGACCTAGGGTCATCATTTGTGACCATCAGTTACTGTGGTGCCGTGAGGATCTGTTGGATTGTATATAGGACTGTAGATCAGATTTCTTTGCATTTTGAAGTTATTAAGTAAGCATTTTTCTGCTTCTCTATTGGATGTGCTTGTCACTGTGATCAGTGTCCCCCTTCACCTTCCCACTGGTCATTTTTCAACGCCATTTTTTCCTCCAGAAGTCAAATTTGTAATTCTGCATAAGGGTAAAAATGAGTTGACCCTTATTTAGTTGTGAGATCCTTTTTTGAGAAAAGTGAGTATCAATACTTGGACATTGGAGTATTTATTTTGATTGTTCGGAGGCCTTTTCTCAGTGACTTTGCTGTGTTCTAGTTAGGTGAGTTGCCAGATTATCTTGGTCAAGTGTGATGTTTGTACACTCTCAGCTTGACTACCCAGAATGTGTTTTAAAGGTTGATTACTTGGGTGCATTTGCAGTTAATTTTTGAAAGGTATTTGTCAGATATTGTCATATGAATATGTACTTTAAATTTATTGGTCATGTATTCATAATAAAATTATCAAAATCATTTAAAGGGGGTTTTTTCTTTAATATTAATCTAACGTACTTGGTTTTGCTGTCAGAAGTCTTTATTTCTTATGGCTTAAGACGATAGCTTAAAATATTTACATGGTATTTTATCTGGTTCATCACAAAATGAAAAATCTTTAATTTCTTCGTTTCAAAATAACTTGGATACCTATTAAGTGATGATTCTTAACATTTAGGTGGTATAGCTAGAGAGTTAGAGCGTGCTTGGGCTCTGAACTGGGACAGTTTAAGGTCAAATCCTGGCTCTTCTACCTACTAGCTGCTGTGACTGAGCTTCAGTTTCTTAATCTATAAATGGGATAAAACTATCAACCTTATAGGTTGTTAGGAGGATTGAATGAGTTAATACTTGTAAAGTGCTTAGAACAGTGCCAGTGTTGGTTGCTGTTATTTTCATTTTCAAATAAATTTTCCTAAATCTTGCATCAACTTGAAAAAACAATTCTCAATGTTTGACCTTTGTTAGAAGCATGATATTGTCTTTGAGGGACCAGCGGGATGAGATGATTTTGTATCAATGCAGAAACAGGAAGATAACATTCAAAGTTTGATATGCTGTGAGAAAGTTCATTATTTGTAGTAAGTTTAGTAGTTTAGGAAAAACTAAGTGGAATGAGTATTAGTAGAGATGTATTTGAATTTTATCTTAAACTAGAGCACTGTTTTTAGTTTGTGCATTTATTAAATGTAGAAGAATGCTTATCATAAGGAAATTTGAGGCCTTCTGTGTGGAAGAATTGGGGAGAGCTTGAAAAAGATGGAAAGTCAATACTTATATTTCTTATTCCAAAAGTACAGATCTACATTTTGGAGTGGAATAAGACAAAGCAAATGGCATGAAGTGTTACGATATATACATTTTTATTTCTGAAAAAGTAAGCAGATTTTAAGGATTGAATTTCTCTTAATTTTAGATAAGGTTATGAACTTTTTAGTTTAAATTATTTTTCACCACCTCACATATAATAAGTCAACATGTTTAAATTATGAGGCAGTTAATGGGCAGAAATATATACTTGGTTTAGAGATAATATGTGTACTTCTGTAATACAGTGATTTATTTCTTTTCTTTGATTCACTCTTTGGATAAAATCTTGATTCATACGAATAAGTAGTGGCAACTGGAAATTGCCTCCTGGCGGCTCACCTTTCATTTCAGGATTTACTTCAATTAAACTAATCCTGAGCATGAAAGAGGAATATTAGGAAATTTTTGTTTCAAAGTTGGATTAGACTTCCCTGGTGGCGCAGTGGTTAAGAATCCATCTGCCAATGCAGGGGACGGGTTTGAGCCCTGGTCCAGGAAGATCCCACATGCCGCGGAGCAACTAAGCCCGTGCGCCACAACTACTGAGCCTGCGTGCCACGACTTCCGAAGCCCACGAGCCTAGAGTCCGTGTCTTCGCAACAAGAGAAGACACCGCAATGAGAAGCCCCTGCTCGCTGCAACTAGAGAAAGTCCATGCAACGAAGATCCAATGCAGCCCCAAAATTAATTAATTAATTTTAAAAAGAAAGAAAGTTGGATCACTAGCAAATCTAATAATCAGTTGTGTTCCTTAATTAGTAAGTACTCGTGATCAGATTTTCTAAGGGTTCAAATTTTGAGTAGTTATAATTCCATAAAATCACATTTAGGGTGAAAATTCACATTCATAATATTTTATATTTTCCTATAGAAATTAGCCTGAAGTTTGCCATATATCTCTTATAAATGAGGGGTTAGCAAAGTAAAATGATGTCTTATTCACTTAATAAGATGATCTAAATTTTAAGGCATTTAAGATAAGAAAGTTAAAAAAAGCATGAAGTGTCTTCGGTTCATTCCATATTGCCAATTGAAAATACCTTCAAATTTTTATTTATAAGTAATCCAATCTGCGATTTTTTTTCCCTCCTCTCCTGTGTCATGGAATATTTTCCTCCATTAAGTGTATTTTACGTATGATACCATTTTCTAATGTATTTAAAAAGTGGTGTCATGTCAAGAGGTTGAAGATAGGCAAAGAAAGCTGTAATGATTCTTGATTTGTGTGAGAATAGGACAGCTGCAGAAGCAGTTCCTAGGTAAACTGGTGCAAGTTGTGAAAGATCTGAAAGTTTTCAGAGTTTCTGTTTGGAAAAGAAAGAGGGAATTAAACCTAATATAATGTGATTGAAATTTAGGTAAATTGGTAATCATCATGATGGATCTGTGACTTGGTAGAATTTGATATCCAACTACTAGGCATGTTTACCTCAAGCAGGATTAGTTCTTTCTAGATGGAGAGGCCAGAACACTGGCCTGGGAAATCTGGATGGAGGTACTATAGTTAGCCTCTTAGCATGAGGGATAAGAGTAGCAAAAGACAGTGTGCACACAGATGGAGTTGGCCAGGTTGGTGTTGGAGTGGGATGGTGGTGGGAGCAGGTACTAGGTAGAGGTTCAGCCTGGCATCTTGGAAGAGGGAGGAAATGGGTTTTAGCAGTAGGCCTTGAAGACCTAGGAACCGGGAAGCAGAACCAGACAGGGTCCAGATTTCTTATGAGAGATACAAGGTAGCTCTTTGTTCCCAGGAGCAAAAGTGAGCTTGGTTATTGGAATTGTTTAGGATGTGGCAAGCAGTAATATTGACAAGATACTGAGCTCCTAAGCTGTAGATCTTATATATTTTCTGCTTGGTACTGCATCAGTAGCTGGATCTATATGTGTTACAAGTGGTCCTGGGTAACTGGAGTGAAAGGAGATTCTGTATCTCAATGCTTGAGGATGTTTCTTGCTCACAGTCTAGCGCTCTCTCTGTTTATTTGGTCTCAGGGATTTGATACATCTGCTCTTTGCAGCTATTTCTTTTTCACCTGTTCTTCTCCTTTCACACCCAAGGCAAAGCAGATTACAAAGTTTCAGCATACCCTTCTGTTTCAGAAACAAGCGCACAATCCTTAACAGTGTTAAATAGTCATAACTGCCAATATAATAATAAATGGGCAAGTAAGGCATAAGAAACTTGAAAGTACTACTAATTGTTGATCCCTGAACAATTTCACTGAAGTGGTGATTAGGCTAGTTATTAGGCTGGTTATTAGAAAGAGCTTTCTTAGTTGTTTTTTTGTTTGTTTGTTTATACCTGCCCTTTTCAGTCCTCCTGCATACTCGCCCCACACCATACTACCCACAGCTTTCTTGTAGCTTTATGTTAGATAGATGTTCAGACTAGTTCACAGCGTCATTTATTGCTACTATTAAGCAGGTAGAATTCCCTTCATAATCTTACTAGGGCTCTTTTGACCCAAGACTCCCTCCCTCCCTCCCTCCCTCCCTCCCTCCCTCCCTCCCTCCCTCCCTCCCTCCCTCCCTCCCTCCCTCGGGTCTTCATTGCTGCGTTCTTTGTTGCAGTGTGCAGGCTTCTCATTGCGGTGGCTTCTCTTGTTTCGGAGCAGGGGCTCTAGAGTGCACGGGCTTCAATAGCTGTGGTGCATGGGTGCACGGGCTTAGTTGCTCTGCGGCATGTGGAATCTTCCCAGACCAGAGCTCGAACCCGTGTCCCCTGCATTGGCAGGTGGATTCTTAACCACTGTGCCATCAGGGAAGTCCCTGTGTTGTACTTTCAATTTTCAGTTCTAACCTTGATTTTAGCCCCAAGTGAGTTAGGTATTTTCCTTCTGGGCTTCTAAATGTTTACTCCTTTGGACTAAATTTAACTTCACCTCTTTTTTGTTTTTTGTTTTTTGTTTGATAGTTTCTGAAGACCTCAGTTGCCTGGATGTTGTATCCTCATACTTACTCTTTTCTTTCAACTGAAAGTGTATTTATTGGTTGTTTGTACTTAAAGGAGCTTTTATTCTAATAAGAAACTCTGCTTTTTAAAAATTCATTATTCTAAATTGATATCTAGCCTAAAATGTTGATCTGTGTCAGATATAGCCATGTTATGGACTCTTTTTTTCCTAGAACCTCTTTATACCACGTCATTCCTTTCCAGTGCCTCCAGTAGAGTTGCATTTTTTTTTTTTTTTTTTTCGGTACGCGGGCCTCTCACTGTTGTGGCCTCTCCCGTTGTGGAGCACAGGCTCCGGACGCGCAGGCCCAGCGGCCATGGCTCACGGGCTCAGTCGCTCCGCGGCACGTGGGATCCTCCCGGACCGGGGCACGAACCCGTGTCTCCTGCATCGGCAGGCGGATTCTCAACCACTGCGCCACCAGGGAAGCCCGCATTTTTAATCTTTAAAATTTTGTGTACTTTATTCAGTTTTCCATCATGATCACATACTGTTTCTCCACTAATTTGCAAACCAGAGATGACTAACATGGGATCCTGAATTCCCGTATCTATTTTAGTGCCACATAGCTCAGGTTCTTTTTAATTTTATTTATTTTTGGCTGCGTTGGGTCTTTGTTGCTGCACGCGGGCTTTCTCTAGTTATGGCGAGCAGGGGCTACTCTTTGTTGCTGTGCGCGGGCTTCTCATTGTGGTGGCTTCTTTTACACAGAGCACAGGCTCTAGGCGTGCGGGCTTCAGTAGTTGTGGCACGTGGGCTTAGTAGTTGTGGTGCACGGGCTTAGTTGCTCTGTGGCATGTGGGATCTTCCCGGACCAGGGCTCAAACCCGTGTCCCCTGCATTGGCAGGTGTATTCTTAACCACTGCGCCACCAGGGAAGTCCCTCAGGTTGTTTTTAATGATTCAGTGTCCAGGTAATTCTCAGAGGGTGACTGTGGCATCTAATCACTAGGAGTTTCTAGGAGAAAAATACTTTAAGTATGGTAACAATAACAGTCACCACCAATGTTAAGAGAAAGGTTCTATCACAAGGTCACATTGTCAAGGAAAGGAGCTTCAGATGAGAGATTAATCAAGAAGTATTTGCCTTAATGTGAGGAATGTGATTAATGCCATGCTAGGTGCTAGGAGAATTAGGACAAATATAAGTTTTGGTGCCTCAGGTAGTTTACAACAGTGTTGCGGGTTGGGCATATTATTAGAATCATCTGGATTTTTAAAAATTTCACACAGGAGATTGTGATGTAAATGCTCCCATGTGTCCTTGCCTACAGTTGTTGATGAGTGTCATCAGAGTGTTGGGATGGCCGAGAGTGTTGTGATAGGAATAAGAATTAACATGGTAGGAATAAAACTTAACATGTGAATCATCAGAAATCCAAATAAGAAAAGGGAACACAGTACATTAAGAAAAGATATTCCAGTGTCAGAAATGTTAAAATGTAATAAGAGAAGTATAAGGAAGATCAGGATATAGATTCCTGCATTGGAAGGCAGATAGGATTTGTTCATCTCTAAGTTTGACCAGTGACATAGTGAGTACTTGGCAGTAGCCAAGATATTTTTTTCTCTACTCCTGGTACTGTCTTTAGAGTGAAGCACACCTTCATTTGAACTGGTATCTTCAAGATCCTTTTACCTGAAATATTCAAAGTGTCCTTACCTTCTTAGTGTCTATCAGTGCCCCAGTACTGAGGAGGCCAGAACTTTACCTAACATCTAGACTGACTTTATTAACTGTAAGAGTGCCATTCCTAGAGTATTTGTATTTATCATGATTATCGTAATAATCAAGTGCCAAATTGTCTGTTTTGGATTATAAGTACAGAAGTTCATATATTTGTAAAATTGAGACCATACAGTCTTGGCTAAAGTAGCATGTAATGTTTTTTGGAAACATTTAAAGTTGGTCTTTCAAATGTATATTCTTCTGCGTGTTTTTTTTTTCTAATTCTTTGTTACACTTTTAATTAGTTAGAAATGTGTTTTACTATCAAAGTTTTTTTATTAGACTTTAATTAAAACTCCTGCTGCAGCAGAATGTACACTGATGAGTATTTTGACTTGCTCTTTTGGGGTGTGTGTATGTGTGTGCATATGTGCGTGTGTGCAAGCTATTTAAGATGAAGACTCTATTTTTACTTACGAATTAGACCATTCTTGTCAAACACATATTATGAAGCAGTTAAAAAAATTACCTTAGTACAGCAGAAACTAACACAACTTTGTAAATCAACTATACTCCAATAAAATTTTTTAAAATTACCTTAAATGATGAAAATAAATCTGTTGAGAGTTCAGAATTTTCAGAATGAATGTCAAATGGAAACGTAAAGGCTCTACTTTTAATTTCAAGGTAAACTCTTTCCCACAAAAATTTCTTGTATTCTTTATATTCTATACAGCCCAACTGAACTTATGATTAAATCTCACAGTTTAAAGCCTAAATAAAAATTTCTTTGTTATCCTTTTTTTTCATATGTAATAACCTTACTTGCCCTGAGCTTATGGATGCCAGAGACCCCATTACTTATTTTATTCTAAAAAATTTAACACTTAGTAACTAGCAGAAAATTGGGAGCTTGCTCTGTGTCCCCCAAGTCTGTGATTCAATAATGTTTTAATTTGGAGTAATTGGGGTGGATGAGGTCTAACTTTCTTTTTTTTTTCTTTCTTTTTTTTTTTTTTTTTTTTTTTGTGGTACACGGGTCTCTCTCACTGTTGTGGCCTCTCCGGACGCGCAGGCTCAGTGGCCATGGCTCACGGGCCCAGCCGCTCCGCGGCATGTGGGGTCTTCCCAGACCAGGACACGAACCCATGTCCCCTGCATCGGCAAGCGGACTCCCAACCACTGCGCCACCAGGGAAGCCCTAACTTTCTTTATACAAGTACAGTTGACCATTGGATAACACAGGTTTGAACTTCGCAGGTCCACCTATATGTGGATTTTTTTCAGTAGTAAATACCATAGTACTATAGGATCTGTGGTTGGTTGAATTTGTGAATGCAGAACCGCCCGTCTGAAGGGCCGACTGTAAATTATATTTGAATTTTCAACTGTTAGGAGGGTTGGCATCCCTAACCCCCACGTTGTTCAAGGGTCAACTGTGAACTCTTTAACCCTTTCTGTATGACTCATTGAGACTCTTAAGTCCCTTTAGTACAGAATCAGTAATCTGGGATATTAAACACCTTGTCAGGGCTTCCTTGGTGGTGCGGTGGTTGAGAATCCACCTGCCGATGCAAGGGACACGGGTTCGTGCCCCGGTCCGGGAAGATCCCACATGCCGCGGAGCGGCTGGGCCCGTGAGCCATGGCCGCTGAGCCTGCGCGTCCGGAGCCTGTGCTCCGCAACGGGAGAGGCCACAACAGTGAGAGGCCCGCGTACCACAAAAAGAAAAAGAAGAAAAACCCATCTTGTCAGGTGGATCTGCAGATTGCCTACTCCATGTATGTTACATACTTCTAATAAATAAAGGGGAAATTACTTATTTTGCATATGTGACAGTTCTTTATGATTCTCCAATTTATTCTGTTAAATAAATTTAGGCATAAAGGCTTAATTTGCTCCGGAAAGTTTGTTTAAAATAACTTGAACAATGTTGTTGAACTGTAAAATTCTATGATATTAAATGGGTATCATGAAGCAAGTATACATATGGTCTTTGAGGCATACTAAATTGATAAATTACATATATACTTAAAATTTTTCTACAGCCATGTTAAAAAATACAGCAAAGGTGAAATTAATTTGAATACTATGGGTATGTTGTTTTAAAGAAAATACATTATTTCAACATGTTCAGTATAAAAACTTAATTAGTATACATTTTTTTCTGTTTTTGGAATCTGGTGTGTATTTTACATATATATAAAAACATCTTAGTTTGGACTAGCCGTAATTCACATGCTCTGTAGTCACCTGTGGCTGGCTGGTGGTTACCAGCTGGGAAATGTAATTTTAGAAAGTAAATCTTAAGGGTTTTTGTGACACTGGCAGTTTTGTGTTGACATTTTGGGCCAGAAATTACTTGTTGTTGAGGGGCTGTCCTGTGTTTTCATCGGTGCTTAGCAGCATCCCTAGCCTCTACCCAGTAGATGCCAGTAGAATTCCCTGAGTTGTAACAACCAAAAATGTCTCCAGACATTCCAAAGTGTCTCTTATGGGGCAGAATTATCTTGGTTGAGAACCATTACCCTAATATAAATTAGTTCTGAATTTACATGTTCTAAATCTAGTTATCCTGAGAGAAACTGAATTGCTATTTTAGCCTCAAAGCTTATGTTTTCTAGGGCAAAGCTTGAGGTTAAGACCTCATGCTATAGGCTTTTTACTGTGACGAGAGGGATCAGGTTCACACAGACACACACACAAAGGCTAATTTTTATTGAATGCTTAGTTTAGAATCTGTGGATCATGTGGTTTTTCATATTACATCTATTTATATGATAAATTAGATTTTCCAAGATTAAACCTATCCCATGATTGACCTTGCTTAGTTGTGGTAGCTAATTATCTAACTATGCATTTGAATTCCATTTGTTGACATTTTATTTAGAACCTTATCTATTTGAGAGTATGTTTCTGGGTGCAATCTTTGGTCTTGATAACATTCAAATTGTTTCAAATGATGATTTTTTAAAATAGTGAAGCTTAGTGGGCTTTTTGTTCTATAGTAGTTTTGAAAGAATTGACCTTTAAAACAAACTATTTTTGGTAACTTTTTTTGAGGTCATTTTTTTTAGACCACTATCTGATTTTATTCCTGGGTTATTGATCTGTTGATTTTTAAAAATCTCTTGAGTAATTAGTTTTTCTTTAAAATAGAAATTTATCCATTTCATTGAGATTTTTAGGCTTGGAACTTAATAGCCTCTCCAAGAACCAGCCTAGTTTCATAAGTTCTCACATGCCTCTGGGCTGCTGAGTCTGACCCAACTCTGCAGCATCTCTTTTTAGAATGTTGAATTGGCAGATCTCTTTGTGTATTCTGTAATCTCTTGTGGCTCCAGTTGATTTTTCATTGCTTATCCTGATGAGGCTTCTTTGAAGTATTAAATCTTTTGAGATGCTTTGGAAATGGATTGCTGGATGAGTTAACCATGCAAGTGCTAGTGCCATTTGAGATCACTTAGTAGAACTGATCAGTTAAATATATATAATTTCAGTCTTTGGTATTAGGACAGTTATTCATATATTGGCAAAAATAGCCCCAGATATCTAGGATGAATTTATTTTGAAGTTTACTGACTTCAGAAGGATCTGGTTCATTTAGCTCTGATAAATAAGATGTTAGTGTTTTTTTAATATAGTTTGATTATCTGAGAAAAATTAAAAATAGAATGCTACTCTAACATGTATATAAAATTAGCTCTTAAAACAAACTGATTTTTATTGAATAAGTTAATTTTACTGGAAAAAACATGGACTGTGTTGAAATGAAAGTTGGACTTTCGAATAAAGGTTTTGTTAAAGTGGATAAAATATATGAAAGTTAACTGTATAATTCTGCAAGATGAGCAAAATAAAGAGTAATTTAATGTTACTTAAGGATGAATTCATTGTATTGAACTGACATTTACTGCTGGAACATATTTTTTGCCAAAACCTTTATAACTGACTAATATTTTGAGGAACATTTTGTATAATTTATGTAGTATATATTGTGTATATTGTATATATGCATATTGTATGTGAAGATATTATAAAATACACTGAAGTATTTAACAATTCTTACATCTGAATATAGACATTATAATTAGATGGCTAGGGGCAGATAGCACTTCTAAATTGAGCAAATAGTCAGGAACTTGAAAAACAGTGCATTTGTAAGTCAGGATTTCTTGTTCCATATGACTTATTTTATGGAATCCGTGGTTTCTAAGATAATAAGGTGGTATTGGAAAATTGGTGTTAATTTTTTTGTATTGAGTTTGGTTTGGTAACAGAATTATAGAATTCTATCAGAGAGTAGGGCGGATGGGATTTATGACTTTTAATGATTCCTTTATGGTTGAAACATATCCCACATGGCTCTAACTGACTCTACAACTAGGTGAAATGTTTTGGTGTATATTGTGGGACAAAACATCAGATACCCTCCTGTAACACCTTGGAATGAAACCCTCACTGGGAAAGAGTGACATTACAATAAGGAACACTGTTTTGTATATTTGGGGTTCTGCCACAGTAACATTCTATATATACAGTCCACTGTGGGATACTAACATTAGTGACATCTTTCCGATTATAAAACTGTTCATTTTAGGAAGTTTAGAAAATACAGGGAGGATAAAGAATGACAAAAATGATCCATAAACTTCTACAGTGAACAGTTATTTTGATGTGTTTTAGGTCTTAAAAAAATATATATTTTACAGATTTGTTTCATACTTCACATATACAGTTGACTCTTGAACAGTGCGGGGATTAGGGGCACCGACCCCCTGCAAAGTTGAAAATCTGCATATAACTTTTGACTCCCCCCACCACTTTACTAATAGCTTGCTGTTGATTGGGAGCTCTACAAATAACAAAGTTTATTTTCACATATTTTGTATGTTATATGTACTACATACTGCATTTTTATAATAAAGTAAGCTAGGGAAAATAAAATGTTATTAAGAAAATCATAAAGAGGAGAAAATACATTTATTAGTACTGTACTGTATTTATTGATATAAATTTATATCATTGGCTTACAAGATGAATTGTCTTATCAGTAGCTACGTCAATATTGTCTTATATGATACAAAACACTGTAGATGTTATATGTATTACTAACACTAGACATCAAAGATGAAAAGATAATGTGAAAAACGAATTCGTATTTATAGGTATAATGATTCATATATTGATAATAAAGAAGCAGCAATATTAATGCTTTATGGTAGCCTAGTATAATTGATATGGTTGCTTCATGGTAGCCTAGCCTTTACACTAGTGAATAAATTGTTATAAAATTATGGCAGTAATTTGGCAATACAATATTGCAGCCATATTCACAATATTTACAATATTTACAGTATGTAAATATTGTTACATTAAAAAAAAAAAACACCTGTGATGATAGGCTAATATACAGTTCCTCCAATTATGAGAGAGATAGGTGTACTGTCTGGTAATGTAATTCTTTGAAAGCCAAGTTATAAAACAGTAAGAAAACTAAGATATTAACTTTATATTAAATATCACCCATGCCTATGTAAGGACTGGCTCTCTACTTCAATACAAGTCTTGCACACGATGTTCTACATGATGAATACTTAGGTGATGATGATGATGACACAGAAACGTCTCATACATTTCTTGCTGTACAGTTACGAGATTTTTCACATGAAGACACACACAACAGGTAAGTTTATTAAATGTAAGGCATGATGATTATTTACTGTTCATTAAGTGGAAGTGGATAATCATAAAGGTCCTTATCCTTTTCACGTTGGGTAGGCTGTGAGGAGGTGGAGGAAGAAGAGCAGTTGGTCTTGCTGTCTTGGGTGGCAGAGATGGAAGAGTTGGAAGGGGATGCAGGAGAGGCAGGAATGCTTGGTATAACATTACGGAAATATAATTTTTGTGTGACATTTTTTTGCTTTTTCATTTTTCTAAAAATGTTTCTGTAGGTACCAATCCTTCTTCCACAGTTTGCTTTAGTTTCAGTGCCTGTATCATAGAAGGATCCATCTTGTAAAAGAAGTCAAAAGCAGTCTTGAATGATCAGAACCCTTCTGCCAGATTATCAATAAACAAATTTGTCGGTTTGTTTTCTGGCACTGCTCTTTTTATGTCATCTTTCTCATTGTTTCGTTTGGAAGCATTCATCTCCTTCAAGTCGTCTTCTGTTAATTCCTCTGGTGTGGTGTCTGTTAGCTCTTGAATTTCTCCAAGATCCATACCTTGAAACCCTTCACCCTCCACCTTTTTTGCCATATCTATACTCTTTCATGATTTCCTTGACTGGCTCTGTTGTAAATGCTGTGAAGTCATGTATAACAACTGGACAGTTTCCTCCAGTGGGAATTTATTGTTTCGGGCTTGATGGCTTTCACAGGTTTTTTTTGTTTTGTTTTGTTTTTTGTTTTTTGTTTTTATTTTTTTAATAACAACAATGACATCTTCATTGATGCCATTACAGACTTTCATGATATCTCTATGGAGGTCCTCTTCCATAAGTATTGACAATCTTTTCTGTAGAGTACTATGTGCGATGAGCCTTAAAGGTCCTTTGACCCCCTGATCTAGAGGCTGAATTGGAGCCATTGTGTTCAGGGACAAGTAGGTAACTCTGATGCCTTCGTTGTTGAACTCATGGGGTTCTGTGTGGCCAGGGGACATTGTCCAATATCAAAAGAACTTTTAAAAGTAGTCCTTGCTTGGCACAGGTAGATCAGCTAGCTCAGTGCTTTGCCACCACCTAGAGGGGTGGGATAAGGAGGGTGGGAGGGGGACGCATGAAGGGGAGGGGATATGGGGATATTCATATGCATATATACGTATGTTAGTATATACCTTAATAACTAACACAACACTGTAAAGCAATTATACTCCAATAAAGATGTTTAAAAAAAAAGTAGTCCTTTACTGGCAAGATTTCTTGCTTCCTCCCTCCCTCCCTCCCTCCCTCCCTCCCTTCCTCCCTCCCTCCCTCCCTCCCTCCCCCCCTCCCCCCTCCCCCCTCCCCCCTCCCCCCCTCCCCCCCTCCCCCCCTCCCCCCCTCCCCCCCTCCCCTCCCCTCCCCTCCCCTCCTCCCCCCCTCCCCCCCTCCCTCCCCTCCCCTCCCCTCCCCTCCTCCCCCCCTCCCCCCCTCCCCTCCCCTCCCCTCCCCTCCCCTCCCCTCCCCTCCCCTCCCCTCCCCTCTCCCCTCCCCTCCCCTCCCCTCCCCTCTCCCCTCCCCTCCCCTCCCCTCCCCCCTCCCCTCCCCTCCCCTCCCCCCTCCCCTCCCCTCCCCCCTCCCCTCCCCTCCCCTCCCCTCCCCTCCCCCCCCCTCCCCTCCCCTCCCCCCTCCCCTCCCCTCCCCCCTCCCCTCCCCCCTCCCCTCCCCCCTCCCCTCCCCCCTCCCCTCCCCCCTCCCCTCCCCTCCCCTCTCCCCTCCCCTCCCCTCTCCCCTCCCCTCCCCTCCCCTCCCCTCCCCCTCCCCTCCCCCCCTCCCCCCTCCCTCCCCCCTCCCCTCCCTCCCTCCCTCCCCTCCCCCCTCCCTCCCTCCCTCCCCTCCCCCCTCCCTCCCTCCCTCCCCTCCCCCCTCCCTCCCTCCCTCCCCTCCCCCCTCCCTCCCTCCCTCCCCTCCCCCCTCCCTCCCTCCTCTCCCCCCTCCCTCCCTCCTCCCTCCCTCCCTCCCTCCCTCCCCCCTCCCTCCCTCCCTCCCTCCTCCCTCCTCCCTCCCTCCTCCCTCCCCCCTCCCTCCCCCCCTCCATCCCTCCCTACCTTCCTTACTTTCTTTCCTCTTTGTTGCTGTGCAGGCTTTCTCTAGTTGCAGCGAGCAGGTGGGGGGTGGGGTGGGGGTGTGGTACTCTTAATTGCTGAGCAGGCTTCTCATTGCGGAGCATGGACTCTAGGCACACACAGGCTTCAGTAGGTGTGGCTTGCGGGCTCTAGAGTGCAGGCTCAGTAGTTGTGGCTTACGGACTTAGTTGCTCCGTGGCATGTGGGATCTTCCCGGATTAGGGCTCGAACCCATGTTCTCTGCATTGGTAGGCGTATTCCTAACCACTGCACCACCAGGGAAGTCCCCAGTCCTTTTTCTAGATTGCATTCTTGTCCAGGCCTTCTTGTTTTATAACCAAAAGATTGGCAGCTTGTGTTTAATCTTTTTCCTTAAGGCTCGGGAGTTAGCAGCTTTATAGATGAGAGCAATCCTGACCATAAACCCGACTGCATTTGCATAAAACAGTAGTGTTAGCCTGTCCCTTCCTGCCTTAAATCTTGGTGGTCGCTTCTCTCTCTCTCTCTCTTTTTTTTTCACTAATAAATGTACTTTGTGACTTTTTTTTCCCCTCCAGAATAGGGCACCTTTGCATTAAAAACCTTTTCAGACAGATATCCTTTCTCCTAAATTATTTTCTTAATGGCATTTGGGAACTCTTCTGCTGTCTCTTGGTCAGCAGAAGCTGTTTCTCCTGTTATCTTGGCATTTTAAAAGCCAAACCTCTTTCTAAAATTAACAAACCATCCTTTGCTGGCATTAAATTCTCGAGCTTTGGATCCTTCACCTTCCTCTTGCTTTAAGTTGTCATGTAATGACTTTGCTTTTTTTCTTGAATCTTATTAGAGTCTTTAGGTATGACTTTCTTATAGCAATCCTGAATTAAAACTTGTATTTTCAGTATGAAATAAAAAGTTCATGGTTTCTGCTATGCTGGCACAGCTGCAGTAACAGCTTCACAAATTTCCCGTTTTTCTTTCTTTCTTTTTTTTTTTTTAAATTTAACAATAGTTCTTACCCTGGATTCAATTATCTTGAAATGGCAGTCAACTGCAGCTGCAGACCTCAATCGGTAGTATTGATACCTATCAAGAAATTCAGCCTTTTCTCTGTTTCTTGGGAGCATTTCCAGCATTACCAGAGGCACTTCGTATGGGTAGTATTGTATGACTGTACCAGTTTTTTTTTTTTTTTCAGTCCGTTTGTCCATTGAAGGGCATTTGGATTTTTCTAGTTTGTGGCATTTAAGAACAGAGCTGCTGTAAACATTTGTGCATAGGTTTTTATGTCAGCATAAGTTTTACTTCTCCAGAGTATGTGTAGCTAGGAGTCATATGGTAAGTGTATGTTTAACTTTATGTGAAACTGCCAAACTCTTTTCCTGAGTGTCTATACCTTTTTTTAAAAAAATTGTCACTAGCAATATATTAGAGTGTCAGGTGCTTCACATCTTCATGGTATTTTAGTCATTCTAATAGGTGTATAGTAGTATCTCACCGTGTAGAATTGGCAGATTTCTTCTTTAAATGTTTGGTAGAATTTGCCAGGGAAAACATCTGGGCCTTGGGATTTCTTTTTTTGGAAGGTTTTTTAACTACAAACTCAATTTAAAAAATAGTTATTCAGATTATATCAAACTACCAAAACTTTGAGGTTTTCTTCATGTGTATATTTTTAAAAAAAATATTTATTTATTTGGTTGCACCAGGTCTTAGTTGTGCCAGGTCTTAGTTGTGGCACGTGGGCTCCTTAGTTGTGGCATGTGAACTCTTAGTCGCATGATGCATGTGGGATCTAGTTCCCTGACCAGGGATTGAACCCAGGCCCCCGGCATTGGGAGCGTGGAGTCTTATCCACTGTGCCACCAGGGAAGTCCCCTTCATGTATATCTTGTTTATAGTTTTCTCTTATTATTTTTAAAATTAATGTGAAGTCCCTGGTGATATTCCTTTTTTTATTCTTCATATTGGTAATCTGGGTCTTTTTTTTTTTTTCCTTCTTGATCAGTCTTCCTAGAGATTTATAAATTTTATTGATCTTTTCAAATAACCAATTTTGATTTCATTGTTTTTTCCCTATTTTTCTGTTTTCTCTGGTTTCAGATGAACATTTTATATAATTCCATTTTATGTCCTCTCTTTTTATACTTAAAAATTTTTTTTAGTAGTTGCCCTAGAGTTTGCTATATACATTTATTACTAATCTATGTTCACCTTTAAATAACACTGTCCCACTTTATGTGTAAGGCAGGTACCATAGAGTATTCCCAACTCCCCCTTTGTCCTTTATGATATTGCTGTCATTCATTCACTTATCTATATGCTAAAAATCACCCAATACATTGTTACTATTAATATTTTAAACAGTGATCTTATTGATCAATTAGGAATAAGAAAAGTGAAAGATTTTGTTCTATCTTCATTTATTCCTTTGCCTTCACTCTTTACATAGGGTCGAGTTTTTGACCTGTATAATTTTCCTTCTATTTGAAGAACTTCTCTTATCATTTCTTTCGTGGCAGGTCCGTTGGCAATGAATTTTTGTTTTTTGTTTATATGAGAAAGTCTTTATCCTTTACTTTTGAAGGATAATTTCACTGAATATAGAACTTAAAGTTGGTAGTTTTTTTCTTTCAATACTTTAAGTAGTTTACTCTATTTCCTTCTTGCTTGATTGTTTCTGAAGAGAAGCCTGCTGTAATGCTTATCCCTGTTCTTCTATTGGTAAGGTGTTTTTTTCTTATGGCTTCTTTCAAGATTTTTCTCTATCTTTGGTTTGAATATGGTATGCATAGGTGTAGACTTCCCCACATTCTTTGTGTTTGAGCTTCCTGGATGTGTGGTTTGGTATATGTTACTAATTTTGGAAAATTCTCCACCATTATTACTTCATTTATTTCTTCTGTCTTGTTTCTTTCTTCTTCCTTATCTGATATTCTAATTATGCATATGTTATATCTTTAAAAAAATATCTTTATTTATCTGGTTGCACTGGGTCTTAGTTGTGGCTCGCTGGCTGCTTAGTTGCAGCATGTGGGCTCCTTAGTTGTGGCAGGCGGGCTCCTTAGTTGCAACTTGTGGGATCCTTAGTTGTGGCTTGCCAGCTCCTTAGTTGTGGCACACAATCTCCTTAGTTGTGGCATGTGAACTCTTAGTTGTGGCATGCATGTGGGATCTAGTTACCTGACCAGGGATTGAACCCGGGCCCCCTGCATTGAGAGTGCAGAGTCTTTTCCACTGCGCCACCAGGGGAGTCCCTATATCTTCTGAAATTGTTCTACAGTTCTTGGATGTTCTGTTTTGTTTTTTCAAAAATTATTATTTTTTGTATTGTAGTTCGAGAAGTTTCGGTTGACCTATCTTCAAGCTTCTTGAATCTGTCTTTGGTGGTGTCTAGTTGGTAGTTGAGCCCACCAATGGCATCCTTTATTTCTGTTACAGTGTTTTTTGATTTTTAGCATTTCCTGTTGATTGTTTATCTTAGAGTCTCTATCTGCTCACCTTATACATCTGTTCTTGCATGTTATCTGTTTTTTTCCATTATCACCCTAACATATATTATAGTTATTTACAATTCCCTGTTTGATTTGAAAATGCATGTATACTTGAGTCTAGCTCTGTGTTTTTCTTGCCTTCTAAAAGCATGACGTGTAATTTTTTGTTGAAAATTGGACATGATGTATTAGGTAAAAGGAGCTGAGATCAATAGGTCTTTAGTGTGAGGTGTTGTTTTTTTAAAATTTATTTATTTGGCTGCATTGGGTCTTAGTTGCAGCATGGGGAATCTCTGTGTGGCATGCGGGCTTCTATCTAGTTGTGGTGCGTGGGCTCAGTAGTTGTGGCGCACAGGCCCTCTAGTTGTGGCACACGGGCTCTAGAGCCTGTGGGCTTTGTTACCCTGCAGAATGTGAGATCTTAGTTCCCTGACCAGGGATAGAACCTGCATCCCCTGCATTGGAAGGCAGATTCTTAACCACTGGACTGCCAGAGAGGTCCCTAGTTTGAGGTTTTATACTAATCTGGCTAGGAGTGTACTGTTTTTAATATTTGTTCTAGCTGTAGGTGCCAGAGGCATCAAATTCCTTTAGTGTCCTTGTTTTTGTCTCCCCTGCTGTCTTTGGGTTTACCTAAGAACTCCTTCTCAAATAGAATCTGCATCATGTAACTCAGTGGTAATTAACTTATTATAATGGAGCCCCATGGGTATGGTTGTAAGGTGCTGGGAAGAGGAAGCATCCTATAATCTTAACAATTAAATCTCAAACTACTGGTGGGTCTGTGTCCTGGGACTGTGACATCTTTCTTATTTCCCCACCGCCCACCTCTCCATGTGAGACAGGTAAGAGGGGACTGGAATCAGAGAAATGCCCTTATACCCTTTCCACAGGTGGGATCAGGACCTGGTAAAGTCTTTTTCCTGGAGAGTAGGTCTGTGTTTTGGGTACTGGTTATTTCACAATAATTACTTTCCCTTTCCTCTCTGCCAGAACCACAAGGAGATCTTTATAGGCTCTTCACTGTGAGAACCTGGTGGGGTTCCTGGAAGTAAAACCCACAAAAGGGTGGGGCTCCCCTGAGACTGTGGTCCCCAGAAGTTTTCTACTCTCATCCTATTCCATACTTAGCCTCCAGCAATTCATCAAAGGTTTTGTTTTCAATTTTTGTAGTAGATTGACTTTTTGCCCCCCAAATGTTATGTCTAAATCCTAAGTCATGGTACGTATGAATGTGATGTTATTTGGAAATAGAGTCTTTGCAGATGTAGCTAAGGATCTTAAGATGATATCCTAGATTTAGGATTGGCCATAAATCCAGTGACTGGTGTATTTATGAAGAGTAAGGAGAAGGAGGTTTGAGACAGAGACACAGAAGGGGAGGGCCATGGAGGCAGAGGTTGGAATTATGCAAGCCAAGGAATGCCAGAGGTTGCTGGCAACCCCTAGAAGCCAAGATAGAGGTGTGGAGCAATTCGATGTCAGTCTTTAGAAAGATCCAACCCTGATGATACCTTGATTTTGTACTGTGGCCACCAAAGCTATAACTATGAGAGAATAAAATAGTTTTATTGTTTTAAGTCACCTAGTTTGTGATAGTTTGTTATGACAGCCCTGGGAAACTAGTACAGTGTTCTTATCAGTTTATGACTCCAGTGGTTTCTACTTGAGATGATCTAGTAGATCTTAGCTGTGACTCTCTGGATATGCCTGTCTCTCCGTATCTTGAGGTGGTGGTTTGCCCTATGTCCTCAATACTCTGATGCGTCCAAGGAAAGTCACTGATTTTCCATTTGTTTAACTTTCTTCTTGTAAGGGTAGGAATGACAGTTTCCAAGCTTCTTCCATGTTGGAGCTGAAACTGCAAGTCAGGTTTGTTTGTTTGTTTGTTTGTTTGTGTCTAGCATTTTTATACTGTATTATTTTAGTGAGTACCACATGCCTTTTTCACTTTTAAAAATCTAATATTAATTGCTGCCTTTACTCTCCTTCTGTACCATGCAGGGATCTTAGAATACGTTAACTCCTGATTTATATAGCTGTTGTTATTTTAATCTTCCTAATATTTTAAATTTCCACATCCTCCCCCTCCCTCTTCCTCCTCCTCCTTTTTCATCTTCTTATTTATGTTTTTTTTGTTTTTGTTGGGGTATAACTGTGATATAACAGTATATTAGTTTCAGGTGTACAACATAATGATTTGATATTTATATGTTTTGAGAAATGATCACCACAGTAAGTCTAGTTAGTATCCATCACCATACATAGTTACAATTTTTTTTTTCTTGTGATGAGAACTTTTAAAAGATTTACTCTCTTAGCAACTTTGCAGTATGCAATATAGTTTTATTTAACTATAGTCGCCATGCTGTACATTACATCCCCAGGACTTATTTATTTTATAGCTGGAAGTTTTGATTTTCATTTCCCTGATGATTAGTGATGTTAAGTATTTTTTCATGTACCAGTTGACTATCCGTATGGCTTCTCTGGAAAAATGTTTATTCTGATTCTCTGTCCATTTTTAAATCAGACTGTTTTTTTTCCTTTTTTTTCTTTTGCTGTTAAGTTGTATGAGTTCTTATTAACCCCTTATAAGATATATGATTCGCAAATATATTCTCCCATTCTGTAGGTCGTCTTTTCACTTTGTTGATGGGTTCCTTTCTGTGCAGAAGTTTTTAGTTTGATGTAGTTCCACTTGTTTATTTTTCCTTTTGTTGCCTTTCCTTTTGATGTCAAATCCAAAAAATCATCCCCAGAACCAATGACAAGGAGCTTACTGCCTATGTTTTCTTCTAGGAGTTTTGTGGTTTCAAGTTTTAAGTTTAAGTCTTTAATCCAGTTTGAGTTAATTTTTTCTTATTTTACTCAGTGTTTATATACCTATATATTTTCCACTCTTTTGCTTTTCTTTCCTTTGTGCATCTCTTTCTGGATATTGGATGTGTTCCCCTTTTCCTGCTGTGCTCAGAAAACACCTTCAGAGTTTCTTTCAGTGTGGCAAACTCCGCTTTTTGCTTGTCTTTTTTTGAATTTTTGAATTTTATTTTATCTAGTTATTTTTTATACAGCAGGTTCTTATTAGTTGTCTGTTTTATACATGTCAATCCCAATCTCTCAGTCCATCTCACCACCACCCCCGTCACTTTCCCCACTTGGTGTCCATATGTTTGTTCTACATCTGTGTCTCTATTTCTGCCTTGCAAACTGGTTCATCTGTACCATTTTTCTAGATTCCACATATATACGTTAATATATGATATTTGTTTTTCTTTTTCTGACTTACTTCACTCTGTATGACAGTCTCTAGATCCATCCATGTCTCTACAAATGACCCAATTTCATTCCTTTTTATGGCTGAGTAATATTCCATTGTAGATATGTACCACATCTTCTTTATCCAATTGTCTGTCAGTGGGCATTTAGGTTGCTTCCATGACCTGGCTATTGTAAATAGTGCTTCAATGAACATTGTGGTGCATGTGTCTTTTTGAATTATGGTTTTCTCTGGGTATATGCCCAGTAGTGGGATATCTGGGCCATATGGTAATTCTATTTGTAGTTTTTTAAGGAACTTCCATACTGTTCTCCATAGTGGCTGTATCAATTTACATTCCCATCAACAGTGCAAGAGGGTTCCCTTTTCTCCACACCCTCTCCAGCATTTGTTGTTTGTAGATTTTCTGATGATGCCCATGCTTATCTTTTTGCTTTTGTTTTGAAGGATATTTTCTCTGGTACAGACTTTATGATTTGCAGTTATTTTTTTTCTGCATTTTGAAAATACAAAACTGCTGCTTTCTGGCTCCTGCTGTTGCTGCTGAGAAGCCCATTTAAGTGTTGCTTCTTTGGTAACCTTTTAAAAATTTGTCCCTTTTAAGATTTTTTTTTTACTCTTTGATATTTTGCAATTTTACTATGTTGAGTTGCAGATTTCTTTGTATTTATTCCATTTGGAATTGCTTAGACTTATTGACTCCATGGATTGATGTCTTTTATCAGTTGGTGAGTTCATAGCTATTAACTTTTCAGATAGTTTTTATTTTCTCCTTCTGGGACTCCACTTAGACATGGTAGACTGCTTTAGTATATCTTCTATGTCTGTTACATTCTCATCTGTATTTTCTATATTTTTGTCCCTCTTGACTGCATTTTGGTTAGTTTCTGTTGATATTTACCTGTCTGCCCTTTAGCTAGTTTTCTGAAGCTGTATGTAATATACTTTTAAACTCATCCATTGAGTTTCTATTTTTGGTTATTGTCTTTCTCAGTTCTAGAATACCTATGTGGTTCAAGTTTGTTTTCTCACTATCTGCAGTACTGAGCTTTGTGTCAGTTTTTCAATCTGTAATTTATATCTTTGAACATGGTAAATATTGTTTTAAAGTCTGTGTCTGATAAGTTCAGTATATGGAGTTCATTGAAATGTTTCTGTTGTTTCTTGTTTCTCTAGGTACTTATTTATGATGTTTTTGCATTTTACATGCCTGGTTATGTTTCCTTGTCTCTGGATGTTGTAGACTGGATATATTTCTTGACATAATTTTATGTCTAGGTTATCTTCTCCCAGAGAGGATTCTGGTTACTTCTCTTTTGTCTTGAACCACTTGAATGGTATGAGGTTTTCTGAGTCATCCACATAACATTAAACTGGGCTACGGTGCTTGGGTACAGTTATTTAGGGTCCTTTCCCAAAGTGTGCATGTAGATTCTCAGAGTTACCACCCTCGATAGTTCCTGAACTCCATTCTCAAATCCTAGAATGGCAAAGCTGCTGAAAGTGCTGCTTAGCCTCTGTCATGTCTTTAGAATTCGCAGATACTTTCCAGGGCAAAAGTAGACCCAGTATCATATGTACTTCTCTGGGTTCCAGTTCTCACTTCAGTTTCACCTGATAACATATATTTTTAGTAATTTAGTCTGTCTGAGAAGGTGATTTTTATATTTCGTCTAGCTTTTTTAGTTGTCTTCCTGTGAGGGTTGGTCCAAATTATCTAGTGTTCTTTTATTTTGAGTCTTTTTTCATGCCATATTTTAAAATCTTTATTACCCTGCAGA
This sequence comes from Kogia breviceps, assembly GCF_026419965.1. Lineage (NCBI taxonomy): Eukaryota > Metazoa > Chordata > Mammalia > Artiodactyla > Physeteridae > Kogia > Kogia breviceps. The sequence goes on from NC_081319.1 coordinate 79,881,219, forward strand.
TCACATAAATCCTAAAATGGGATATGTGATTAATTTGGGTTGCTTTCTTCACACTATAAAAATAAACTGTTAAGTAGCTAAAGTAATTTAAATTGTACTTTCATTGGTAGTCACATTTGAAATGAAAGATGAATAATCCACAAACAAAATGTGTGATCTTAAATGATCGGTTTCATAGAGAGTAGGTCAGGTAGAAAGAGCCATTAGCAATAGACAAGGGTCTGTATACCTTATACATCCTAGAGTGTTTTTCAGGATGTACACATTATCTTCTTTTTTTTTTTTCTCCCAAATGTTTTTTGTCAACATTTATTTCTTCACTTTAAGCAAGCACTTAAAGTGAAGAAAATTAGTCAGTCAAACACAATTGTTTTAAATGGTGGAAGAGTTTTGTTTAGTTTGAAATATAAAAGTTTAATTTGCTTTGCAATGTACCAGTTTTCAATGAAAGAATGAGTTTTTTGAGTTTGCACAATATGGAGGGTGCTGATTCTTGGAATGATGGCCTGCATGCTAATTTGTATAGCAAATTCATGAATTAAATGAGTTTTTATTTAAACAGTTTTAACTTTTCTGTAAATACAATTGTTACATACTGTCTAGTGAGCATCAGTGTTTTTAGTAACTTATTTTTACCCAATTATTATATGTTTATTGTAGAAAAATGCCAAGGTGTGGGTTATTGTTTATAAGAATGCCCTCACTTCTGACAACTGCAGATTTGGGGGGTTCCCACGACTGCCCTTATGTTAGACAATTTGCTGGTAGGGCTTGCAGAACTCATTGAAAGCTGTTATACTCTTGGGTATGGTTTATTACAGTAAAAAGATACAGATTAAAATTGGCCAAGGGAGAGAAGCATGAGACAGAATCCAGGAAGGTTCCAGGTGTGATGTCGTTCTTTCTCTCTGAAGCCTTGAACAGCATTAACTCCTGGTGATGATGTATGACAACATGCAGAGTATTGCCAACCAGAGAAGCTCACTTGAGTCTTGGTGTCCAGAGTTTTATAGAGAAGATGTAGTTGACTGCCCATGTGACTGACCTTTAGTGTCTAGCCCTTCCAGAGGTAGAACAGATGCTGCATGGTGTGAAGCCCCCAAGATAATGACCTTGTTTGGTAAAGTCCTCAGGTAAACAGAGGTGCCTAAGGAACTCCAGAGTCCTTAAATAAACAAAAACACTCTTCCTAGAGATCAGGATGAGGCCAATTCCTAACCTCTCTTTTGGCTGAGATTAATTCTTTTTTTTTTTTTAATATTGGAGTATAGTTCATTAACAGTGTTGTGTTAGTTTCAGGTATACTGCAAAGTGATTCAGTATCTGTTCTTTTTCAAATACTTATCTCATTTAGGTTATTAACAGAATACCAAGCAGAGTTCCCTGCCTCTGTGCAGTAGGTCCTGTTGGTTATCTATGTTAAATATAGCAGTGTATACGAGTCAATCCCTAACTCCCAATCTACCCACCCCTTTTAATTCTTTGCTAAAGATGAAAGAAAAGGAGATAACAAACAGCATCTTAGATCCCTTCAGGCATCCATTAACATTTTGGAATGTAACTCTTTATATTTTTCTGTGCATATTTTTGTTTCTTCATTTTTTACAAAAATATGTTGTTACTATACCTATGTTTTTTTTTTTTTTTTTTTTTTTTTGCGGTATGCGGGCCTCTCACTGTTGTGGCCTCTCCCGTTGCGGAGCACAGGCTCCGGACGCACAGGCTCAGTGGCCATGGCTCACAGGCTTAGTTGCTCCGCGGCATGTGGGATCTTCCCGGACCAGGGCACGAACCCGTGTCTCCTGCATCGGCAGGCGGATTCTCAACCACTGCGCCACCAGGGAAGCCCCTATACCTATGTTTTATAACCTTTCTTATTTAACATTGTATTGCAAGCCTAATTATGAATGTTTAAAAGGGCAAGAATTTAACCTTATTTACCATATGGTGTTTTCTTTAGGAGAAATAAATTATCTTTGACTCAGTAAATTTTTAAATTATAACACATAGAATCATGAGTTATAAACATATTTGCAATAATATTGGACAAGCCACTTTAATACTTAGTGCTTTTTTAAAAAATAAAATCTTATCCAAATAATATCTGCATATGCTATAAAAATACAAAAGTATTAAAAGGCTTATAATGAAAAAACAGCATTTCCTTGCCTCACTGTTCTCTACTTCTATTCCCATTCTTTAGAGGGAAACAACTTTGAACTATCTTATCTTTCAGTTTTAATTTTTTTGGCTTTTGTATTTCTAAATAACAAGTTTCCCAAGTTTCTATAGCTGTTTTTTGATTTGATACTTTCATTTTTTAACTTTCTGATATGATAGGTAACGATTTAGCTTATTGTAATCTCACATCTGTTTTCCATTTATCTCAATATGGTTTTATTTCTCTCTTGGTTACCTTTCTAAATTCTGAGTATATAGTTATACTCTTATTTTTCTTTTCAGCAAGTAAGATAGTATTTCTGGACTTAGCACTTTGTATGGTGAAGATATTAGTACCTCTGTCCTTCTCTTTATCAACCTCCCTAATCTTTACTTTATACTATAATGTGAAGGCTTGTTAACATTTATATTTTCTTCTGTAACCATAATTTAGTCTTTTTGTTTTGTTAGAGATTGATTTTCAATGTTAACACAGAAACTAGTTATTATTTTTATTATGACCATGTAAATATTTTTTACTGTGCAGCCAAGTAGTATATATGATGATTATATTTTCAACATTGTAGAGCTCTTTGCGTGTATATATGATGATTATATTTTCAACATTGTATAGCTCTTTGCCTTTCCAGGAGTTTGTAATCATCTTTAGTTTTTTCTCTCCTTATCTAGCTGTATTGTCTCTTTGAGTTCCAGATTCTTCAGGATAGTATAAAATTTCAGTCTGTCTCTCACTTCTTTTTGCCACCAAATACCTCCTAGAACTTTCTGTCTCTTGCTTAATCTAGACTGTTTGTTCCTTAGATTTGTTGCACAATTGCTATCTTAGAACTTTTCTCACTCTAAGCCTGGCTCCACTATTTCTTGAATTTTATATCCTCCTCTGTTTTGGTTCTTACTGGATAACATCATGTAATTGCATATGTAGGAGTTAATTTTCTTTGTCCTTGTCTGTGTGAAAATGTTATAACCTATACTTGTCTGTTGATTTGACTGAGTATGGAATTCATTTTCCTTCAGTACTTAAGTGGCTTTGCCTTTTTATTTTTCTTCTTCTAGAATCTGGTATTGCCAATGAGAAATCTCCTAATATGATTCTCATTCTTTTGTAGATGGAACTCTTTATTTCTTCTCAGAGAGCTTTCTAGGATATGTTTATCTTTGTTGTGAAATTTCACCTAGATGTGAGTACTTACTTTTTTACTTGTTCATTGTACTGGACCCTCACAGACCTCTTTCTATTTGAAGATATGTTTCATATAGCTTTGGAATATTTTCTTGTATTATTTCATTGTCTATTCTCAATTTTTCTCTTTTTTCCCCCCCTAGAACTGTTACTTGGATGATGGATTGTCTGGATTGATCATCTTGTCATATTTGCTTTCCTATTTTATGTCTCTTTCCTTTACCTTTTTTTGTAAAGGGTTTTGGATTTGTCTCCACCTCTGCAAAAAAAAAGAAATTTTGGAAGATGCATTTCCAAATGCTTTTTATTTTCTCATTTCTTCTTTCATAGCATTCTGTTCTGATTTTATGAACTTTATTACATCTCTTGAAGATAAAAATTTGTATGTTTAAATCCTTTTTAATTTTTAAACATTAAGGTGTAGAAATGTTTAAAGTATAGTACAAAGAATTTTTTCCTGACTTATGCCTTTCTTCTGAATATTTTAGTATTTTCTACAAATCAGGATCTTCTCCTACTTAATCACAATTCAGCTATAAAATTTAAGAAGTTAACATTTATTTATGGTTTCTTTATTCAGTGGGGTGTATTCTATTACAGTCATTATTTACTTTGATGCTCAGATTGTCCTGATTTGATGAGTAGGAGCCATTCTGATATCACTTCTCTGTGTCCTTTGGCATCACCTTATCTTTTTTTGAGAACTTCCCTGCTTTCTGCCACAACACCATGTTTCAGGCTTATTTTGTACTTTTCCTGCCTTAGCCCTGGAATTACGTATCTTCCCAAGGATTCCTGGTTCCTTTCAGTAGAAAATGGTTTTTAGAACATCTCAGCATTAGGTTTGCTCATTGCCACTGGAATGTTGCAGTTTCAGGCCCTTTCAGTGAACAGAGCTTGTGTGTGTGGTGTGTGTGTGTGTTTTATATATATGTGAATGTCTATGTATTGAAAACCATGAGTTCATGATGATACTTCTCATTCCCGTTTAATATCACAGGATCAGATGAAGCCTTTTCCCTTTATATTTGTAACTCCCTTTTATAGAGAAACTTGGCTTCCATTATCCGTAATACATTTACTTATTTGATTAATTCCCCTGGATGTAACCAGTCTTCCATTTCTTCTGTCACCCCACCCTTGTATGGACACTCTCTTCTCCTGTGTGGGCTGTTAGTCCCCACTCTAGGTTGCCTCCACCTTCCCACATCTCTGCATGGAAATCTGGCCCTACCCCCAACACCATTTGGCCTCTGATATTTTTCATTAAGCTGCCCATCAGCTTGGATGCCCTCACCACTGTGATTGGGTGCTGGCACACCATATCATGTTGCCTCTGCATGAATGCCTTCCTCACCCTGCCTTAGAGTTCTGATAGGCTACACTAAGGGAGCCTCCATAGATGGACACCCTTCTCACCCTACTTTGGCTCTGATAGCATCACTACCACCCCTCCCCCAGCTTTGGATACCTTCTTTACTCTTTTTGGTCCCTGTCTTCTCACACCTTCTCAGACTCCTTCCCAACCTTGGCCTCCTCTCCCTGCACTATGCTTTTCTACACCTAATAACTTTAAGACTGAATAATTCTGGAAGGGGAGAGGTGGGTGTATATTTCATCCAGGAGTAATTTTTCAATTTATCATGGTCTTTCATGATTCACTATTGTGTACTATTCATATTTATGAAAAAACAATAAATAAAAAGCCAGTTGGGAACTCTGTTTATGTGGGTAGGACTTAAGTTTTATTTTAGAATTAGTAGGTTGGGAGCTGCCCATTGCTCTGGAGACCTCTAAATTCTGGAAATCAGTAGTCATTTTTCTAAGAAACCATCACTCATCTGTAGTAGCTATACTAGTTTCCCGAAACTGCTGTGTGTGTGTGTGTGTGTGTGTGTGTGTGTGTGTGTGTGTGTGTGTGTGTCTGAGATGAACCCTTTAGTTTTTTACCTTCGAAAAAAATACCTGCCTATATAGCATTATTGTCTCAGAGTTATTGTGGTTGATGATGGGTGTCAGCTCTTCCATACAGATATTAATTTCCCTGTTTTCAGTTCTGCATTTCCTATGAGCACTCCTTTTCTGAATTTCTAGCCTTTCTGGGTTTCTGGAGAGCAGTTTGATGTCTCAGTTATAGTTTCCTTAAGTTCTCTGGGCTTCTGGCTTTATCAGTTATGGATCCATTTTCACAAATTTAAAAAATTTTTCACTAGTTCCCTTCTCAGGTTGGGATGTTTTCAGCTGCAAATACAATCCGGTCTAGAATTTATTTAAAAGTTAAGAAAAAACTACTTCTATAACAAGAAATCTAAAGGTATTGGAGATATAGGGTTGGTTAACTTAGCAGTTTAATGAATCTAGCAAAGATCCAGGCCATTTTCATCTTTCTTCTCTTCTAATCAGATCTGCTGTTTTTCTTGTCTCAACTGGTTGTAGCAGTTTTGTCCATTACATTCTCACTGAAGAACATCCAGAGTCTGCAGGAGTACATTCCTTCCTTGTGTTTTGTTTATAAGGTCAAGTGAAACCTTCCCAGAACCCCTGCTTACATTGTATTGGTCAGTCGATCCATCACATGTGTACTTGAAAACCAGTCTGTGTGTGTGTGTGTGTGAGAGAGAGAGAGACAGAGGGGGAGAGAGAGAGAGAGAGAATATGAATGGAATTAACTATAAATCAACTATCTTTAGACCTTTGCCTCTTTGACCAGCAGCATTAGGTATCCTGGGACCTACTCAGTCAGTCTGCATTTAAGCAAGATTCCCAAGTCAACAGGGTGACTTGATTGTACATTAGTGTTTGAGAAGTGCTGGTCTAGAATAGTTAAGATTTAACCCCCTAAGACTGAGAGAGAAGCCTCATTTGTAAAAGTACAGGGTCTCCATATACCTGAACAAAATCAAGGTTCAGTGAGAAAGGAAGAAGGAAGAGGAGTCAGTGTGGGAATGGCTGTTGGTTTGGCAGCCAGCAGTGCCTGCCCATACTCTCTTTGCTTTTTTTGGTTGTAGAGTGTGTGTGTGTGTGTGTGTGTGTGTGAGTGTTCTTTTTTCTTATCATTTTTATAGGAGGAAGAAAAGATGAATGGAGGTATGACTAGTTAAAATGTTAATGCTATGTGTATATGATGTCCTATAACCTAAAATCTTATACTTAAAAGAGCTGAAATGGATCCTTAAGAGCCTTCATTTCAGGGTGTATTCATTTTCTACTGTTCTGTGAAAAATATTGCCACAAACTTAGCAACTTAAAACAATATACATTTATTATCTCACAGTTTTTGTGATTCACCAGTCTGGGCATGGCTCAGTCCTTTGCAAGGCTGCAGTCAGTGTATCAGTGTATTGATCAGGGCTGGGTTCTCTTCTGGGGAAGGATCTGCTTCGAAGCTCACGTGGTTGTTGGCGTCATTCAGTTCCCTGTGGGCTGTTGGAATGAGGGCCTCAGTTTTTTGCTGGCTGTCAGCCAGAGACCTCCTCAGTTGCTTGCATGCAGCCCTCTCCATAGGTCAACTCAATAAAGCATCTTGCATCTTCAGAGCCAGCAAGTGACAGAGTTTCCTAGCAAGGTGGATGTTACAGTCTTATGTAATCACATACAAATCCATCATCTTTGTCATATTCTGTTGGTTAGAAGTCAGTCATAGGTCATGTCCACACTTAAGGAGAGAGAATTACATAAGGACATGAATGTCAAGAGATGGGGATCATGGGAACCACCTTAGAGTTTGTCACAAAGGATCTCTAGCTGGCTGGAAAAATAAGTGACGATGTAAATTGCACGTTGTGTTGAGGTTTCTGCTTAAAACTGGTACTGTGCATTATACTCAGGCAGTCAAGAAATTTGCTGATGTAGCCAAATATTTAAAACTGAGGTAAGCTTTGATGGTAACCTTTGCAATGTTAATTATCATTGCTAAACAGTTTCCTTAGTTTTAAGTTTATTAACATGGTTAATAGTATTTCATGAATTAAGCTTCAGATGTTTCTTTTTTTTTAGTTGACTATATTGTGGAGTATGACTATGATGCTGTACATGATGATGAGTTAACTATTCGAGTTGGGGAAATCATCAGGAACGTGAGAAAACTACAGGAGGAAGGATGGCTAGAAGGAGAACTAAATGGGAGAAGAGGAATGTTTCCTGATAATTTTGTTAAGGTAAGCATTCTCAGTTAAATTCCTAGCTATTGCTTCACAGGATTCAATCATTCATTCATTTATCTATCTATCTATCTATCTGTCTATCTATTTATTTATTTATGGCTGTGTTGGGTCGTTGGGTCTTCGTTGCTGCGCACAGCTTTCTCTAGTTGCGGCAAGTGGAGGCTACTCTGTTGCGGTGCGTGGGCTTCTCATTGCGATGGCTTCTCTTGTTGGGGAGCACGGGCTCTAGGTGCATGGGCTTCAGTAGTTGTAGCATGTGGGCTCAGTAGTTGTGGCTCGTGGGCTCCAGAGTGCAGGCTCAGTAGTTGTGGCACACGGGCTTAATTGCTCCGCGGCATGTGGGATCTTCCTGGACCAGGGCTCGAACCCACGTCCCCTGCATTGGCAGGCAGATTCTTAACCACTGCACCACCAGGGAAGTCCCAGGATTCAGTCTTAAAGAAGTATATAATATATGTTTTTTAAACTAAAATGTTTTAGATAAATTTCTAGTCTGCAGAATTTTAAAAAAACTAGAGTCCCAAGTACCACTGTAATGAATGTCATTGTTACTTGGTGTCCTGGTGGATACTAAAACTATGTGCGTGCGTGTGTGTGTGTGTGTGTTTGTGTATCCGACTACCTGTCTACCTATCGTTTGGGTAGCACTTTATAATTTACAAAGAGTTCTGCTGCTTACATTCTCATTTAAGCCTACAAATCTTGTGAAGTAAGTGGGGCAGATGATAACCCCATTTTAAATCAGGTGTGACTTGTAGATTGAGAGGTTAAATGTTTTAGCCAGTGTTGGATAGCTAATAAAACAGAATCTGAACTGATATTTGAGAGAGTTGCCTCTTTACTCAAGTCTTATTGTAGTAAGCCCCTTTGAGAATCTTAGATCCTATTTTTAAGTTTGAACATTGCAGCAGTTATCTTTCAAAGTAACAGATACTCTTCATCTACCACCAAACATTCCTTTTTTAGTAAATATTCTAGTCACCTCTGCCAGAAAACAATCAAGATTCTTAAATCTATTACAGACTAATAAAGTTCTCAGTAGTTTAGAAGAGAAAAAAAAAAAGTAAAGGATATCTGTGTGTTTACACTTCATTTGTGATTGTCTTATTTTCTATATTAGTTTTTGTCACTCAGCCACATCCCTTTTCTCATTAATTGTGACTGGGAGTTCTTCTGGGAAGGCTACAGTGTATCTCTCATTTGTTGTCCAGCTTGCAGTGGTTGTTAGAATATCTGTACAATGTGGGTGTTTAGTAAATATTTGTTCCCTCAGTACTTTTGTGTTTATTTCAGTTGTGGTTTTACCACAACTGAAATAAAGTATGAACACACATACTTTATTCTGTTAATTGGATTTAAAGAAGGTGAACTAACTACATTTTATCTAATTCCATTTTACTTCTTGAAACAACTGAGAAAAGCTGTAGTAGGGAATTGAACTCTTGTTTATTTTTTATTTTATAAATTGACTTCTTTCTTATAATCTAAAATGGTGTATAATGCGGATGCCATTGAAGTTGGAGTAGAATAACTGCATTTAAACACAGTCAAGTTCAGTTTTGCCTTCGCTGGTGGAATGATGTAGAGCAAATCACTTAATTTCTCTGTTTTCTTCCCTTTAAAATGGTCTGTTGTTGGTCTGTATATAGTAAACCGTAACATTGGCCTCTCATCTCTCTCTCTCTCTCTCTCTCTCTCTCTTTTTTAAAGGAAGGTGAATTTTCAAAGAAAATATATTGAAGTAATAGAACAGTGGTTAAGAAAATAATTTTAAAAGTTCAGTAAAAGTATTAATATAGTTCTCTTAATTGTGTGCTGATGCAGTCCCTCTGCTGATATGTAGTCCCAGTAGTGGAGATGACCTATCATGGGACTCCATTTTAAAATATATTTTACTTCCCTGTTACAGCACAGCTAATACTAGAACTTGAGTTTAATGAACTGCCTGCTAGTAGAGGATGCTGTTTGAGTATACTGGGAAATGGAGGGAAACTTAATCTGGGATTAAAATTAACCACAGGGTGGATTAGAGTTGAAGACATCGATATGAACTCATTTAGTTTAAAATATAAACAGATACATACAGAAATAATTTCATATGTGTGTGTTTATACTTTCGTTAGTACACACACACACATATATATATCTCAGTTCTTTCACTGAGGGCCTAGAAGCAGTGACACACCAGTACCAGTGAGTATACCCAGTGCCCAGATCTTGGTTTCAAAATATCATTCTCCAATAAAAGGAAGGAAACAAGGCTCCTGGGAGGAGTGGCTGATTCTATGGAGGGAACAAGGTATTCACAAGATGAGCCTGGAGCATCTAGTAGTGTCAGAAGTAAGGAAGAGCTCAAAAAAACAAAATGATGGGCCCATGTCACCGCAGCATAGGAGCCAACCTGAATGAACTTCCAGTGTCCAGAGCGGGAACAGTTTGAGCGACAAAATAACCTAGTATTTGAAGAATAAATACACATGAGCTTAAATAAATAAATGCTGATATAAATAGATTGTTGAGTAAATAAATAAATGGGAGAGAAAGGATAAATCTTACAGAATTATTCCGAGTAATATTTGTAGATACTTCCCCACCCCCAAGCATCCTTCAGGTGTGGGCTGGACTAAAGAATAGATGGAAGAGAAAAACAGTAACTTTACAATGGCAAATATTGGCAAATATTGCCTTAACCAGTCTATTTTCAGTGTCCCTTTGCAATGTTAGTTCATCTTTATTTGATTTAGAAAATATTTTATAAAGAATGTAGAACAAGGATCCATGAACTTAGTGTAAGAATGTTATCATTTTGTTATTTTTGCTTGAGTGTTACTTTATAATGAAGAGATAGAACATTACAGGTAAAATTGAGTTCTTTGTTTTACCCCCTTCTCATTTTCCTCTCTCCCAACCACCTGTATTCTGAAGTTGTATGTATCCTTCTAATACATAGTTTTATATATATTTATCTGTGTGTAAACAAATAATGTTTTGTGTGATTTAGACATTTACATAATTACTAAGTCAGATTGCAACTTTTTAAATACTTAACATGAGATTATGATGTGGATACATAACATAGTCACTTCTTCTAAAATGTGTTTTATAATGCTAGTTAGCTCATAAGTGGTTGGTAAATAGAGGAAAAATGTCAGGACAATGGGAAAGTTGTATTTGTTTATTTTCTAGACAAGGTGAGTTGTGATAAAGAGTGTAGAGTTTTAATTTCAGCAAGAAAGGGATAGGCGCTCAACTTGGCTACTTGCTTATTTGCATAGACAGGAATTCTTTTGGCTCTTAAAACCTTTTTTTTTTTAAAATTGATCATCTGTACCTGGATATTTTCCTCAAAGTTACACAGTCCTAGCATGATAGTACTTTTAACTTCTGGTACTCACCTCTGCTTCTATCTGCATTATCTTAGTATCCACAAACCAGCATTTCTATTTTATTGTTTTTAAGCATTTTAAATAACTCCTGAGGAATCCATTCATCAGAACTCCTTGGGTAATCTTAAGTTATTGCTTGTCTTCTGAGATTCCAATTATTATTATTTATTCATTTATTTTCATTTTTAGTGTTCGGTTCCCAAAGTTGCATAGGTTTAGAGTAGTCTATCCCCAATTCTACTTTTTGCATAGTTATTTGTATTTTTAGTATTTGATTTAGAAGTTTTCACATAATCAGTGGTATTTGTGTGTGTGTGTGTGTGTGTGTGTGTGTGTGTGTGTGTGTGTTTTCCAAAACTTCAGGTGTTTAGGAATAGACATACAGTGCACATATAGTAGAAATTCCTTTAGTACTAGTTAGTTTTTTTAATAGCCATAGAGTATTCCATTCTATTTTTTACCATATTTTATGGTATATTTAGCTATTTTCTAATTTTTAGTTATTAAAAACAGTGCTGCAGTGAACATAACTTTTGTAGGTTATGTGCATAGCTGAGAATTGGCTGCATCCTTGTGTATGCCCATATTCAGCTGTACTAGATACTGTCAGGTTTCTCACTAAATAAATATGCCAGCTTAAACTACCAGTAAAGAGTATCTTTCTTTAATGTTCTCGTTTGATACCATCAAATTTTCTTTTTTATTCCTTATTCTGTATCTATATAATGTCCAGAATTTAAACAGTGCTTAGTGGGAGAAGTAGGGAAAAGTATATCTATTCCCTCTTTCCACAAGATAATCTAGGTGGTGATGCATTTTAATAGATTGCATTGCACTTTTTTTTTTTGTTTTTTTTTTTTGTGGTATGCAGGCCTCTCACTGTCGTGGCCTCTCCCGTTGCGGAGCACAGGCTCCGGATGCGCAGGCGCAGCGGCCATGGCTCACGAGCTTAGTTGCTCCGCGGCATGTGGGATCTTCCCGGACCGGGGCACGAACCCGTGTCTCCTGCATCGGCAGGTGGATTCTCAACCACTGCGCCACCAGGGAAGCCCATAAATTTATTTATTTTAGGCTGTTTGGGTCTTCATTGCTGCACGCAGGCTTTCTCTAGTTGTGGTGAGCAGGGGCTTTCTTCTTGCGGTGCGCAGGCTTCTCACTGCAGTGCTTCTCTTGTTGTGGAGCATGGGTTCTAGGCATGTGGGCTTCAGTAGTTGTGGCTTGCAGGCTCTAGAGAGCAGGGTCAGTACTTGTGGTGTATGGGCTTAGTTGCTCCACGGCATGTGGGATCTTCCCAGACCAGGGCTCGAACCCACATCCCCTGCATTGGCAGGTGGGTTCTTATCCACTGCGCCACCAGGGAAGCCCGTAAATGCACGTTTTTAACAGTCTAAAAACTCACAGTAAAGAAGTTTCTCCTTTTAGAAGTGGTGTAGGAATAGCTGTTTTTTCTTAAGCTGTGGTTATAAAGCTGCTGTTCAGAAAAATGTAATATTAGTTACCTTTAACACAAGAATAGCTCAGTGTTCAGTAAAAAGGTAATACACATATTTGATACCCTTTATTTTCTTTTAAGTTATGCCTTGCTTCTGAAGATTAAATAACCATGAAAGTAGCTGACAGTGCAGTTGACTAGTTGTAGGCATTTAATAAATGTTAGTGGAATCTTCACTGATGAGTGTCGTATGTGGTAAAAGACATAGTCTGATCCACCAGAGAGTGAGTCAGAGGAGTTTGGGGAGGAGAATGGGAGGAACGTTAACTATTGAAGGTACATTGACAGTTTTACAACTATTGAAGCACAGGGAGTATGGAGAAAGCAAGAGAAATACCAGATAAAATAGGTTATTAAAAGAAATATTTTTATTGTACTTGAAGACTATTAGCAGGACAGTATTTGTGGTAAGGGGATGCTAATGTTCGAGCTTTGTGTTTATTTATTTTTTATTTATTTATTTACTGAGCATGTGGGCTCAGTAGTTGTGGCTTGCAGGTTGTAGAGTACAGGCTCAGTAGTTGTGGTGCATGGGCTTAGTTATTCCGCAGCATGTGGGATCTTCCTGGACCAGGGCTCGAACCTGTGTCCTCCATATTGGCAGGCAGATTCTTAACCACTGTGCCACCAGGGAAGCCCAATGTTTGAGCTTTGAAGCAGCTTTTTTATGAGTTTTAAACTGATTCTGGAGGTGCTACAGGTTATTATATGATCTGTTATTGTTACAGTGTTTTTACTTTAGTGCTTTAAAAAATAAGTATGTTTACAGAAGATGTCTCAGGTGCTGGTAAGTGAATTGCTGTTCCTTATATTTTTAAATATAAAGTGGAATTTTGGTCCCTTTTGAAGAGTTCTCAGAGCTTGATAATGTGTTTTAGGCTTTTTGATATAATAAGGAACAAGGAAACAAGTTATTCACACTTAATCTGATAAGTGAATAAAAATCATTTGGTTGTTTTTGACTTACATTTCTGGCAATTTTTTTACTCGTTTAGAAAAAAAAGGTTTAAATCATTGCACCTTCTTTTTTCTTAAATATTATACAGTTTGACAACTTATCTTGCATTCAAAAATGTTTTCATTTTATTTCTAGATTTCATAGGTTAAATGGTTAAGTAGACATTAAATCTTTAAATTTATTTAACATCTTTTTAAAAAGTACTTTTAAAGAAAACTTAAGTAGTAATATGGGGAATAAGATGATGATGAGATGGCTACTTTGGAAGGGTCTCAGTGATTCTTTTTTGCTTGTTTTTTAAATATCACATTCTGATTAGTTTTAAAATCTTATTCCACTATCTCCATAGAAAGACTATTATTTGAATGAAGGAAATGACAATTTGATTTTATGTGACCTTTATTTTTAAAAATTCCTTACTTTATGAAAACTGTTAGTTTGCTTAGGTAAACCTCAGTGATGTTTTCAAGTATTAGGAGATGTATTGGTGACTCTAGTAGAACAGTTCAGGAAGCTAGCTTTATATCAGAAGAATGTTTGGTGCTTGATTTACTTTCATTAATTGGAAACACATTAGAGGAGAAACAACTCTTGTTGATATCAGAATACTAAACGGAAGATAACTTATTGGGAATTACAACAAAAACAATATATGAAACGTCAAAGTTGTCTATAGTTATTTGTGATACATCTTAGTACCTTTTTTGTTACATACTGTCAGACATTAATTGTAGACACTGATTAACAGCAATTCATTCTGAGGTTTGGGTTATTTTTGATAATATTTTGAATCCCATGTAGACTATATTGATTGAGTTAGAGAAATAGTTCAATACAGGTAATTCTAGAAAAGACATGTAAGGATTTAGATTTAGTGTGTACTCACACAACTAACACCTTTCTCTAAATGCCCTAGGACAATTTGTGGGTGCATCAAATTCTTCATTAAAAAAAAAAAATCAGTGAAGTAATACAGGTTGAAACAAAATTCCAACAGTATATAAAGTATCTATTGTGAAAAGTACATTTCTTTCCTATAACTCTTTCCTAACTGCCTTCCACTTTTAGTGATTTGGTAGATATTTTAAAGACTTTTCTATAGAAAATGTTTTAAAGTGAATTATTTGTACCCCCTCCTCCCTTTACATCCTGTTTTTCATACCACAAATTTAAATTAGAGGCATTATTATTATACATCATGTTAATGTTTACCTTGGACTTAACTGGAAAGTTAAATTTTAATTTTTGCCCTTAAAGAGTTAATAAATTTCTTCCTGCTAAGATATTTTATGTTGTAGAAATAATTTAAACCGGGAGAGCTTGAGTGTCAGAAACTAGACTTCTGGGATATCTCCTGGTTTTGCTTTGTGGATCAGTACTCATTACCTACTTGTTAGTGTCATCTGTGACCTCATGGAGTCTAGCAGCTTTGAGAGAAGGGTCTCCATGTAGGCCTGATGTCTTTTGAGTCATAGATACTCTAGCCCTCATTCCCTGCAGTTCTTATCCTAAAACTCTTTCATCCTAGGGCTGAAAGCTCAAATAACATTCTTGAATTACCAAAACTAGTATGAAAAGTATGACCATCATAAACTTTGGGGGCATTTTCAGTCCACTTCAGTAAGTGTAGTGTGTCTGAAAGAATATGGTTAAGAGAAGGGTTCTTTATTTAGTGTTTTCCCCACTCTACTTCACTTGGCTCTCATTAACATTCTTGTGACAGAAAAAGGAAAGGAGTAGGATGCCATTGACAATGAATGTGCATAACTCCCCCCCTCCTTTTCTATTTTTGCCTTTTCCAAATTGGGGGGGGGCTGCTGAAATAGGGAGGCCCTTTGTTAAAATTAGAGAGACAGCAATTATGTGGAGAATAGCGTATTTGAGGGAGAGAATTAAGTTGAGAAACTTGCAAAATAGCCCTGGTATATCTGTCATTGTTTTCCTTGCTAATTTTGATGTGTTGGCACTCAGAAGGTACATATTGATTTCATATTATGTAGATTTTCTCCTGTTGGTCATTTTTCTTTAGACTTAAGGGGTTTTTGTGGATATCTATTTAATTTAATTGTAATAAAAATGAAAATCTAATGACTCAAGGTAGTTCCTCTGGATCATACCTTATATACTATCACTTATATTCCGAAAAACAAAATGAAAATTTTAGGAACGAGGTAAACCACTTTGTTATGTTGGAAACCTAATTTTTCAATTGTGGGTCTAATATTGACTCAGTCAAAGCTAAAACAGTGGACATGTATCAAATAAATTTTTAATCCTGCTTATTTTTCTTTTCTTTAGTAATATCACTCTTCCATATCTTCTGATTTATGCTTCTGTAAAGTGGAAGCACTAGTTTTATATAACACTTCTGGAAATCCTGAATGTTAAATTAAAAATAAGTGTAGCACCCCGCCCCCCGCCATCTATGGTTTTGCTTTCCAAAGCCTCAGTTACCCACAGTCAACTGTGGCCCAAAAATATTAAAACAGAAAATTCCGGAAATAAACAATTCATAAGTTTTAAATTGTGTGCCCTTCTGCCTAGGATGTGAATCATCCCTTTGTCCAGCATATCCTACCCATCACTTAGTAGTAGCCCTCTTGATTATCAGATCAACTGTCACAGTATTGCAGTGCTTACATTCAGGTAACCCTTATTTTACTTAATAATGGCCCCAAAGCATAAGAGTAGTGATGCTGACCTTTCAGATATGTGAACGGAAGCCGTAAAGTGCTTCCTTTAAGTGAAAAGATGAAAGCTTAATAAGGGAAGAAAAAAAAAATCATGTGCTGAGGTTGCTAAGATCTATGGTAAGAATGAATCTTCTATCTGTGAAATTGTGAAGAAGAAAAAAGGAATTCATACTAGTTTTGCTGTCTCACCTCAAACTGGAAAAGTTATAGTCACAGTGTGTGATAGATGCTTAGTTAAGATGGAAAAAGCATTATATTTGTAAGATGTTTCGAAAGAGAGACGGAAATGACATTCACATAACTTTTATTAGAGTATATTGTTATAATTGTTCTATTTTATTATCAGTTGTTAATCTCTTACTGTGTCTAATTTATAAATTAAACTTTATCTTAGGTATGTGTATATAGGAAAAACCATAGTATATGTAAGACTCAGTACTGTCTGCATTTCCAGGCATCCACTGGGGGTCTTGGGACCCTGTGGATAAGGAGGGACTACTGTATTCCTCAGATTTTAACTAGCATAAGCAGGACTGTACCTCTCTTTAGGGATTTGGTGATTAAGATATCTGTCTATTCCATTTGAGAAGTAAAAGGAAGCTCTTGCCATCTAATCTGGTTTTTATTATTCTTTGTGACCTTTGCTTCTATGTTGTAGAGAGTAATTGCATTCTATTTTCAGATCATGGTTATGTACTGGCCATGATCAGATAACCAAATTGTAAAATAGATATATTTCAGCATGAAGGAGTGGTTTGTGAATCTTGTTTATTAATCTTTTATCTGTTTTTGGTTAGTGTAATCAGAATTAAGTATATTTGATTACCTTAGTAGATGGAGAGTAACTATATCTTCTCCAACCTTTTTAAAGCTACCCCTCATTTGCTTATATTTCTCGTCTTTTCCTTTAATTTGCTACTTCATACTCCTTATCCTACTTTCTTATCCTTGTGAAACCAAGCAAATCAATATAGTACATTCCTATCTATATGGAGATTATCCACATTGTATTATTTTCTTGGCCAATTTTGCATTGACATTACCTGATGTGTAGGAGGCTTCCCTCATTTGTAGAATGAGATTTAGTTTTTTTGAGTTTGCTTTCTCAATACATGATACTTTCTCAAGTGAAGACACCTCTTTTACTGCATCTCCTGGAGTCACTTTCAAAGTCAGTAAAGGAAGCAAAGTTTGTAGGAAAGAGATGCTATAATGTTAATATGTATTTTATTTACTGGCTGATTTGGTAAAAGGAAACAAAGGGCAGAAGAAGGAAGAAACACTGGAAGCCTTACTAACACTTTATAGGTACTCAATATAATTGCTATTTAAGATGATAGCCAAAGAGTAATTTGGAGGTACTATGTATTCAGGAACGAGGGAAGAGAATAGGTTGATGAGACAGAGAGAGAGAGAGACAGAGAGACAGAAAGAGAAAGAGAGGGAGTTCGTGTGTGTCTGTGTGTCTGTGTCTGTGTGTGCGTGTGCGTGTGTGTGTATCTGGTGGCAGTAGATTGTAGCAGGGAGAGGTTCCAGAGGCGGAGGGGGTGGAGCCTAAAGCAGACTTTACCTTATTTGTAATTTTGCTTAGAGCTGAAAGTCGCTTGATACTTTTGATAACATCTTAGTTGGCACTATGTATTTGGAAGGCTGTAAACCTGAGTTTTCCCTATTCAGTGTAGACTGTAAATATTTTTATTTTGTTTTCCTTCCCTTTTTGTGTTTCTTGTCCTCAGAAGATTTATTATACCTAATATTCATGGATTTGATTTTGTCTCAGTGAGTATTGAAGGTCCTCAAAATGTTTCTAGATCTTGAGCAATATGTTGTAAATTAATATTTTTAGAAGCAGGAGACATTGTCATTGTCTTACTGTATCATACTTGTTTAGGTGGTTAATTTTTCTTAAAAAATAACACAAATATCTAGTTATTTAGCTAGCGAACAGGATAGAACCAAGATTTATATCCAGGTCATCTAGTCTCCTGAACCTGTCTGCTATCTCACATTTGGGCAGATTGGAATTCTTTTCCTAGAGGAATAAGATTTGAATATCAAGCCAAGTTCTTGGTCTCCTGTACCAACAATAGCTTTCAGCTTTTTTAGTTTTTGTTTTATCTTTTTAAAATGTAGGTAGCCCAATAGTGGGATTGCTGGGCCGTATGGTAGTTCTATTTTTAGTTTTTTAAGGAACCTCCATACTGTTGTGCATGGTGGCTGTATCACTTTACATTCCCACCAACAGTGCAAGAGGGCATATACCCTGAGAAAACCGTAATTCAAAAAGAGTCAAGTACCACAATGTTCATTGCAGCTCTATTTACAATAGCCAGGACATGGAAGCAACCTAAGTGTCCATCGACAGATGAATGGATAAAGATGTGACACATATATACAATGGAATATTACTCAGCCATAAAAAGAAACGGAATTGAGTCATTTGTAGTGAGGTGGATAGACCTAGAGTCTGTCATCAGAGTGAAGTAAGTCAGAAAGAGAAAAACAAATACTGTATGCTAACACATATATATGGAATCTAAAAAAAAAAAAAATAGACAGCTAGTGGAAAGCAGCCACATAGCACAGGGAGATCAGCTCCATGCTTTGTGACCACTTAGAGGGGTAGGATAGGGAGGGTGGGAGACACAAGAGGGAAGGGATTTGGGGATATATGTGTACATATAGCTGATTCACTTTGCCATACGGCAGAAACTAACACAACATTGTAAAGCAATTATACTCCAATAAAGATGTTAAAAATAAATAAATAAATAAAATGTAGGTGGCTCATGAGATATTCAGGAGAATCCAAAATGAATACTCCTTGGCATGTTGAGGTTGTAACTACCAGTTTTTACATAGATTTCATATTTTCATTAGATTGAAACATATTTAGTGCAGTCTAAAAACCATGAGGTTTTCATGTGGTGTGTCATGTATTAATAGCAAATTGAAGTGTTTTTCCTTAAGTACATTACCAATAAAAATGAAGCAGTCACTATAGTGTGAAATGTTTCGTGTGTCTTCTATGATTTGTACTTTAATAACTTTCAGAATTTTTCACCAACTTAACAGTTTTCCCAAAATGGAAAACTTTTTTTCTGTTTGCAAAATGATTTGCCTTGTTAAAAAACACAAACAAAGCAAGCATCAAACACTTCTGAACAGTATAAAGAAGTCAAAGTAATCTGAAATCCTACCAGCTAGAGAGTAACAACTAGTTAACATTGCAGTAGACATAAACACCTGGAGATACAGATTCTTTGTTAACTTTATATGTGAAAAATACCTCCTGGTTAGTGATTTGCTTTATTTTCAATGGTTACTTTTAATGAACAGAAACTGTTAATTTGAATATCAAATGTGTAAAGTAGGAATCCAGTTTCATTCCCTACTCCCTAAATGTGGAGCATTATGAGCACCATGTGTTTTAAGATTCAGTTTTTTCCCCTCACTTTTTTCCTGTTTTAAATCAAGTTTGTCTGTTTATGGACTCTTTATTTTGTTTCATTATCATTATGTCTGTTTTATGCCAGTACACACTAATTTATAGTATCATATAGTTTTTCTTTATATCTTGGTTAAAAAAAAGTCCCCTCACTTTCTTTTCACTGAAGTATTTTGGCTATTCTTGGTCTTTTGTTCTTCTCTACAAATTTAGAACCAGTTTATTTAATTGCTTTCCCAAATCTGTGATATATTTATTCAGTTGCATTGCATCAGTTTTAGGGGAAAATGCTATCTTTATGATAATGAATTTTCAATCACTGAACATGGCATGACTTCTCTTTCATATGTCTTCTTTTATGTCTTCCAATAAAACTTCATACTTCTTTTCATGAAGATTCACCTATCTTCTGTTAGACCTATGACTTTGGGTTTATCAAACTACAGCCCATGGGCCAAATCTAAACACCACCTGTTTTTATAGTGTCCATGAGCTGAGAATGCTAGCTAAGAATTATACAAATAGTTGGAAAAATTCGAATGAAGAACAGTATTTAATGACATGTGAAAAATTATATGAAATTGAAATTTTAGTGTTCATAATAAATTTCTGTTGGAGCATAGCTCTGTTCTTTCATTTAAGTATATGACTGCTTTTGCACTACAAATGGCAGAGTTCATTGTTGAAACAGGGATTGTATGGCTTGCAAATCCTCAAATATTTTACTATCTAGCCCATTATAGAACAAGTTTGCCCACCCTGACTTAGAATTATTGTTTGTCTTATTGTTTGTTTATGATTGCAGGGTTTCTTTGTGTGTTGGGATAGAGGTGGTGTTTCAGCCTCACTTTCTTTACCTCTATCTCTAGTTCTGATAAGACTTAAACTCCTAATACGTCATTGTTACCAAAGTGTGTTACATTCTTTAGATATGTGTGGGCAGAGAAAAAGGTTGAAAACTGTTGATATTATGTTTTATATAATAATCACTGTACCTGGTTTTGGTATTTTACATTTGAGAATTTAATAAAATACAACTTAATTTGCCTATTTGCTGATTTCCCCTTTTGTAGGAAATTAAGAGAGAGACAGAATCCAAGGATGACAATTTGCCCATCAAACGGGAAAGGCAAGGGAATGTAGCAAGTCTTGTACAACGAATAAGCACCTATGGACTTCTAGCCGGAGGAATTCAGCCACATCCACAAACCAAAAACATTAAGAAGAGTATGTAAATAATATTTTTTCCTGTTTATTTAAATCAAAATAGAATGTTGTTTTATAACAGTCCATAAGTTATAGTAAGAAAAATTAGCTCAACCTTTTGTAACCGTCTACAAAAACTTCCTGCTTATTCTCATGTTACTAGTTATTGGCCCATGTATTCAGTCTTCATCTGGCAATCCAGCATGAGCTGCTGACAGCTGTCTGTAGGGATTGTAAATTAAGATATAAGGCATTGTTTTCTTATTAGTCTTACACACTCTATTAAATAGTTAACACTTTGCCTTGCCTTAAATTTACTTTAATACCATTTATTTAATGGGATGCTAAAATGTCTGCTCATCCTTAAGCAGTATAGATGCAATCATTTGATAAAACGTTTTCTTTAGTGGTTAGCAATCTGAACATGTACATTCAGTTTTCCAAGGTGGCTGGCCCAGCAGAGTGCTTTTTAAGTATTCAGTGTAAATATGTTAAGAGAACAGTTTAACATAGAGCACCATGTTTAAAATCAGACATGAGTTTGAGTCTGTCTTACAACCGTAGATCACTTAAACTCTTGAGTTTTATTTTACTGCTGGTGGGAAAGTTGTAAAAAAAAGACTGGTAATATTGCTGTTCTCAAAAACTTAGTCTTGGAAAAACTGTTACTCAAAAAAGCATTAAATATATACAAAGAAGTACTACATTTATGGGAGCAGATAGTGTTTTAACATAGTAAACCTGAAGCCCCTTAAGAGACAGAATACTGACTACTATGTTCAATTTGATTTAATAGGTTATAAATGAGTATTTAACTACATTTATCTTCGATCAGTGTCTTTGATGTTGTGGTCCCTTGTGCTTGATGTTGGTACTAAAATGCCTTATGTACCAAGTAGTCTATAATATAAAGAAGCTTTGTTCACATACATTTCACAAATGTAAGACTATTTATGATTTTTATAGTCTCCTCATATCTCAACCTGTTACTTTCTATGCTGCTGCCTATGAATTTGGGGAAACGTCCACTTTCTGGGTTATATCACCCTTTGATTATTTTCATAAAATGAAAACAGATTTTCATAAAAAACAGGTTTCATGACACTGAGACAGACCAATAAAGGGTTATACGTGTTCTTTGCTTCCCAGTAAATGCAATGTACAAACAATAATTTAGATATTACCCATACTGTTTTCAGCCTACTGCCTGAAGGTGGACAGTTTACTAGTTCTAGTTGTCCTCGACTCTTTAACTCTGTTTGGAGATTGGGGGATAGATAACAGAGTATTTCCACATCCTACAAGTGAATCTCTATATAGAATTTCTATGCACAAGGAGAATTTTAGACCCACAAAAGGGTTATTTATGACCTTTGTTGTAAAACTTATTTACTACTTTCTTTAGCTTTACTGAGCTATAAAGGGGCAAATTTCATCTTAAGTAGAGGCTGGACAAAGGACGTCAAGGTTATTTTGTCTCCTAATGGGAAAGGACTCTAAATTTTACCTTCCTTGAGAACTCTGGTCATAATTCATTTTCCTGTAAGAAGGAGAAACCATTATATAGTTGGTGCCAGGAGGCTTAGGCTTTTTCCTAAGGATCCTCCATAATTTGTTTTTAAGTACATGTGCTGCAAAGACTAAATTGGTCATTTGGTGCTAGCTAACATTTAAAACAGGATGCAGGTTGTTTTTGCTTTCAGATTACTTTTCCAGGAAAAGCAGCTAATGTTTTGTTTATTTTAATCAGAGTTTTTTTTTTTGTTACTGTTAGTTTGAATCATATCCTTAATTTATGGAATAGATCAGTTATTCAAAAGCCATTCATTGTAATGTTAAATAGTAGTATATACCCTTTTAATCAATACCATTAATATTAAAAAAAAAACCAAACCATTTTAAAGGTTGATAATGATAAAGCCTGCATTGTGAAGGTTCACTTCAAATCTTTGTGTGCCAAGACAGGTGAATCTGCATGTGTGTTGAATTTTGTCTAAGCAACTAAAAGGAGAAGTTCAAATAGATAGTATGATAGATATCTGGAAACTGGAATTGTTAGCTATTTTTCTCTAGTCTCCAAAGCCAAAAAGTGTTGGCCTTTTTGCAAAGTCTAGTCACAAAACCATTGAAACTTTTGCTATTGCATGTAAGTAAGTTAAGCATGATATCTTCTTTAGTAAGACAGGTATTTTCTAGAGTGAGCACAGAAAATTTTCCAGGATAAAGTTGATTGCAATAAGTTGCTAAAGTTACAGAAAAGAACCAATTTACACTTCTCATAGCAAAAACATGTACAGATGACATTACTGCTGAGACCCTTATAAAATCAGGCACAAAGATAATGGTGTAGTTTACTTGCACTAAAGAAATGACATCTTTCAGCATCACAATTCTATGTAACATACAGTGTGGAATATTAGTAGATATTTCACTTTACATTTGGAAAATAATTGATGCCAGATATGAATCTACTCAAGGCATGTGTGAGGGAAGACATCAGTGCTTGTAACTTTGTATTCCTTATTAGTGGGAACTCATGCTACAGAAGTGATTTTTCATCTAGTTAATAATTATTTTGAATGTAAAAGATACATTTAGATTGATACTGATAGATCACTAGTAGTTATACAGAAATAAATGATACATGAAAAATTAGTTGACTAAAATGCTAATCTACACAGTGTTTCGTTCTCAGAGAATGATTGGCAGCATGCCTCCCAATTTTGAGTCATTTTTGAAGAAGATAATGAAAGTTCTGAATATCATCAAAATATGGTCACTGACTATACATCTTTACAGCATACATTAAAAAAAGGAGGGGCATGGGCTTCCCTGGTGGCGCAGTGGTTGAGAATCCGCCTGCCGATGCAGGAGACACGGGTTCGTGCCCTGGTCCGGGAAGATCCCACATGCCGCGGAGCAACTAAGCCCGTGAGCCATGGCCGCTGAGCCTGCGCGTCCGGAGCCTGTGCTCCGCAACGGGAGAGGCCACAACAGTGAGAGGCCCGCATACCGCAAAAAAAAAAAAAAAAAAAAAAAAAGGAGGGGCATATTATTTCAGGCTCTGCTCTTTGGCATTAAAATATTCTGACTTATAAGGGGAAATGACTCACTCAAATGACTCCTCCCCAGCTGTGGCCTCTCAAATGAATGGGGTAGGGTGTTTTGATTTTGTATTTTATTTTGAAAAACTTAAAATCTTATAGAAAAGTTGAAATAATAATTGTACACTAAACATGGTATATTCTTCACCTAAGCTTGCTGTTAACATTTCGTTATATTGGCTTTATCTCTATATACATGTACAAATACATTTTTAAACTAAATCAGTTGAAAGTATGTTGTAGACATGATACTTCATCCCTAAGCACATGAGTTTTTTTTATTC
Source organism: Kogia breviceps (assembly GCF_026419965.1). Taxonomy (NCBI): domain Eukaryota; kingdom Metazoa; phylum Chordata; class Mammalia; order Artiodactyla; family Physeteridae; genus Kogia; species Kogia breviceps. The sequence goes on from NC_081319.1 coordinate 79,905,317, forward strand.
ATGATGGTGATGATAATGTTTTCTAAGATTTTGATTATCTTAAGTGGTATATCTCAGCAGTATAGCTAGAATCTTGAATAGCTTGAATTTTTCACTTAATGGCCTAAGTAATATGATTTTTTTATTGCTGAGGATAAGAAAAAAATTTTAAAGAAGATTCAACCATGTAGCACATGGCTCAGTCTTAATGTGTCTTAACTCTTGATGATTATCTTTGCTTACTGGAGAACAAAATTGATAAAAAAATTTTTTTTATATTAGAAAATTTTAAATGCTATAATAAAATCTGAAGATACACTTTCCAGAACCAAATGGAACCAAAAATGGATCAGAAATCTTTTTGTTGCTATCTCTGAAATTTTAGCATTCAACCTCCCAGCTTCTGAGTGTGGTATGCCTTTTATTTTAGCATTTGCTGGAAAAATTAAAACAATATTCTTCAATAAGGAATAGTTCCACAATTTAAGAACTCTGTTTGATCTGAATATTTAGATCTGTTTTTTAGAAGCATGAAATACTTGCCATTTTTGATGACCTACATTTGAAAATACAGGATTTTCTGTTTCAGGAGAAACAAGGAAGGTCACTTCAGTGTGTAATTTCACACAATTTGGTTTTGTTTTTCAAAAAATATAAAGTATTTCTAAAAGGTTTTTCTGAAGTTATTGGACATTTATGTGTTGAATACCATAATACCTGTGGGTATGAAGACCATAAGAGCAATGTTAGTGTGGACAGTCAAATCTGCCAAACAAAGCTGTGTATGGATAATGATTCAAAACTCACAGTTTAACAGGAAAACATCAGGTTACTGTAACACAGGGGTAATAGTAATGATTATACCTCATAGGGTTTTAAAGGTATTAATTAACACGTTAAGTAAATATTTTAAGAAGTGCTCAATAAATGTTTGTAATTATTATTACAGTTTTTATACTATTAAGAACCATACTAGATATATATATATAATGTGCAGTTAAGATTCGAATGAAAGGGCAGTTCTATACTAGAGTCATTGAACAAGATGTATTTAAGCTCTTCTTTAGGTAGGACATATCATTTATGTAAAGACTGGGAAGTATGGCATTCTATTCTAGTTAGAATTACAGCCCTTGGAAGACCCATGGAGATAAGTAAGTCCATGGTATTTTCAGGGAGTAAGGATCCATCGTGACTCTAGTGCATGAGCTTTGTTAAAGCACTCTAATCTGTAAAGGAGACAGCCTGATACAGTGGGAAGATAAAAGGCTTAGGAGTCAGAAGTGGCTGTCTTCTAGTTTTGCCTCTTTCTTGCAGTCTTGAACAATTACTGCTGAGTTCCTGTTTCTCATTGGTAAAATGATAATGTATAACAAGTTTCTATGACCTTTTGTGTGGGAGATGTTTGTGAAGGACTTAAAGTGGTACTGGTACATAAAAGATGAAAATATGTCCCTGTCTTTGTTGTGCTTTCTTTATCCTCTTCCTTGTTAATGGCTTTTTAAAATAAAATACTGATTAAAAAAAAAACTTTTTCATTAATTTCTTTGTAGATCCGAAAAGCTATACGGAGGTTACTTAAGAAAATACTCGTTATAGTTATTTAAAAAAATTGAATTTCGTGTATCCTTTTATTGACAGTTCTACTCTTACATGCATTTTCTTGTCTGCTTAGTAAAGGTTCTGATACATTTTAGAAATTCAGTAAATATTAATTGACCAATATGTATGGGTAGACATTGTATGTGCCATTTCAAACGTGAAGAATCTCCAAATTCCTTTAATTGTGCTGCCAATTAATAGATAAGTTTAATATAGGCACTCACCTTAACTTATGAGTGAACCATATAAATTCCATATAAATATATGGAATCATATGAAAACTTTTTTTTTTAAATAAATGACTCATATTTTGTAGCAAAAGTAGGGGCTGTTTAGATGTTTTTATCCAATGTGGATTTTCCTTTGAACAATGAAAAATTCCTTTGCAGATAATTTTGCACACTATTTTGGAAGAAGACACTCTGGAGAATTATGCTAGTGTGAAAGGAAAAACAACAAAAACAAAGCTTTTGATGAAACTATAACTAGGTTTTAAATGGAAAAGAGCATTGATAGGACACGACTGTTGGGACTGCCCCCAAGATCTTTATTCTTTTTATACATCAGAAAGCACAGGTGCCCAAGTTTGTGTATGTCCCAGGTATAAACTGCCACCTAAATGAGAGGTAAACTCTGTTGTCAACTGTTGTGTCCCGTGAGCAGGCGTGGATCACCCTCTGGCTCTCAGTTTCCTCATCTGTAAAATAAGACATTCGGCTCCTTGTGGGGCCTCACCTGGCCTCAGGGGCCCAGAGCGCTGCTGGGCAGGGTCAGGCCGCTGTCCTCTGGTGGGAGGACACGGCATCCAGCCTGGACAGCTGCCAGGAGCGCATCCTTGCTGCTGCTGTGACTCCTGTGGGTTAACTGGCAGGTGTCCGATTGGCACATGAAGTGTACAAGGAGTGATTTTCCTTTTTCTTGGCTAAATAGGGCAGGCTCTTTGGGAAGTGTGAAGTTCTGGTGTCTTTGCTGGCAAAGGTTCTGATTCTGCAAAGCTCTTTTAATGTCCTCATCCGGGGTCCATTTCTGTAGATACAGCTTTTGCTTTCACTGGGTGGGGGCGGGGGGGGGGTTGGCTTTGGCTCGGTGGCCAGGCCTCCTGAGCTGCATTGGCTTTCCCTGAGATTGTTGGCCACCTGCAGTGTGTGCTCAATTGTATTGTCTCTTTCCTAAAACATAGCACATAATAATAGCAAGCAAAAGAGCTGCACAAATGTATGTTGCCCACGTACAAATGGTGGGGGACCTGCTCTCAGAGAAGATATAATATTGATTCTCTCGTGGGGTTCACTAACAGCTTAAATGAAAGAATTGGGCAGAGGAGGGTACATGTTTAAATTTCAATTTCTTTTTTCAGACATTTACATTTACTGTTATTTGAAGTTCTGAATAGCATTTTGTAAGATATAGGACACTGGCTTGTGAAATGTAAACAATTACGAATTACTTTTTTGTTCTGTACTATTAATATGTACTGATTCCACGTTTTGGGGAAATTTCTGAAATGCATGGTAAAAGTACTTTCGTCTCTATGCTTCTAAAATTGCTCACATACTTAGTAAGTTTTGGTGTGAATGTCTTTTGCAGCATATCAATAAAATTTCAGTGTTTTCACAGAAAAAAAATATAATTAGGTTGCTCCAAGCTAATTGATATATATGCTTGGGGGTGGGAGGGCTAATTAATATTCTTTCTTCACTTTAAATCATTTAAAAAGATACTCATACTCATTAAAAAGAATCGTTACATTTTTTAAAGGCCTAAATTTCCTAAACATTTCTTGTCTGAATAAATAAGGCTTGTCGGAAAAGCTAAAGTAAAATTATTTTTACCTTCACCTGAGTTTGATTTTTATGTCAGAAAATAGAGCTTAAAGAAGATAAAATACATTTTAGATTTGTGCATTTTGTCTTTTTTTTTTTTTTTTTTTGACACAGTTACTCTTAAATTAGTGCATTTAAAGTATCCGTAACTTTGATCAGGAAGTAATCTGAAAATCACTGGCTTGGAGGACTTGACTGTGATAAATTTGTTGTGCCAACAGTGTCTTTTATTGTCTCTGTTTCCAGTCTCAAAATTAGCAGTGGATATTTTACTTTTGTATAATCAGTGGGATCAGATACATAAATAGATTTCACTGCTCCGAGCCCACCTTATTTGTAGTTGGTGTGAATTTATTTTAGGATGAAGAGATGGTAGCATGGGGACAAGGTGGAAAGCCAGCCAGAGTAGATTGTGGTTAGCTGTTGAGAGTGCTTCCATGTACTGTTTTTATTCATACATGCAAATCCTATGACGATAAGCATAGTATGTAAATAAAGGTGCTACTGTTTGTTTTCATGATTTTTCTTAATTTTTTTATGTTACCTCCTTTAGAGACCAAGAAGCGTCAGTGTAAAGTTCTCTTTGAATACATTCCACAAAATGAGGATGAACTGGAGCTGAAAGTGGGAGATACTATTGATATTAGCGAAGAGGTAAGGCAAAAATGTGTTTTAGAGATAAAGCAGCAATTGGAATTGATGCCCTGGGGATTAGAAAAATGCTTTGTAAGAATATTAATTTGTTAAATTTATTTTTCCAGTTTCATTTTTTTTAAATTTTAAGATACAGACTTTAAAATGGATCTTTAATGACTTAAAGTAAGGCTGTCTTATCTGTAGAAATAAATCTTTATTCATCCTTGCTATGCCTGTATTTGTGTACTGAATTTGTATCTGTTGACTTTAAGAATAAAATAAGATTTTTTTTAGCTAAAATTAATATAATCTAAGTAGCTAAGAATATAAACCTTTTCTTTGATTCTTAATTCACTTTAGGTACAAGCCATAAAAATAGAAGGATTTTTACCTTTTGCATACCAAAGGTATACGAAAGCAGAATGTTTTAAAAAGCTTTGTCTTGGGCTTCCCTGGTGGCACAGTGGTTGAGAGTCTGCCTGCCAATGCAGGGGACACGGGTTCGTGCCCCGGTCCGGGAAGATCCCACATGCTGCGGAGCGGCTGGGCCTGTGAGCCGTGGCCGCTGAGCCTGCGCGTCTGGAGCCTCTGCTCTGCAACAGGAGAGGCCGCAACAGTGAGAGGCCCACGTACCAAAAAAAGGAAAAAAAAAATTTGTCTTGTTTGAATTATCACATCCAAATATTAACCCCAGGACTTCCCTGGTGGTGCAGTGGTAGAGAATCTGACTGCTAATGCAGGGGACACGGGTTCGAGCCCTGGTCTGGGAGGATCCCACATGCCTCGGAGCAATTAGGCCCATGATCCACAACTACTGTCTGCGCATCTGGCCTGTGCTCCGCAACAGGAGAGGCCGCGATAGTGAGAGGCCCGCGCACCGCGATGAAGAGTGGCCCCCGCTTGCCACAACTAGAGAAAGCCCTTGCACAGAAATGAAGACCCAATACAGCCAAAAATAAATAAATAAATTTAAAGACAGAAATCTATAAACAAAATTTTAAAATATATATATTAACCGAAAAGCACTTTCTCTTATCTTAATATATTAGAATGAGATTTTAAAATATTTTTAGGCCTAGCCGCTCCGAGGCATGTGGGATCCTCCCAGACCAGGGCACGAACTCGTGTCCCCTGCATCGGCAGGCAGATTCTCAACCACTGCATCACCAGGGGAGCCCCAAAGTATACGATTTGATATCATGTATTGCCACGAGATTGATCTTGTGTGCTAATATGTAATTTATCACTTGTTATGTTAAACTCCAATGTGTTTAGACAAAAGGCAGTTCTGGTTTATTTCTACCAGGTGGCAATAATAATAGTGTTTATCGAGCCTATATTATGTCTGAAGCACCATTCTAAATGCTTCACACTTATTATTTCCTTTAAGTTTCTAAACAACCTAAGGAGTTAGGAATTTTTACCCCTGTTTTACAAACAAGAGATTGAATCACAGAGATAAGTGATTGGTTTATCTACTGTTGCTGCATGACACGCCATTCCAAATTTTGTGGCAAAGAACAACTGTTTCATTAGGTTTGTTAGTTGTGTGGGTCCAGAATTCAGATAGGGCACAGAGGGATGGCTTGTCTCTGTTCTGTGATGTCTGGGGGCCTCAACTGGAAAGGTTCAAAGTTGGGTACTAGTAGAATCATAGGAAGGCTCCTTCACTGACATATCTAGTGTCTAGAAGCCTCAAAGACCAGGACTCCCTATGGAAAGCCATTATGTACCCTCTCCATTTGGCTTGGCTTTCTCACTGTATTGGGCTCTCAGGTGTCTCAGGATAGTAGGACTTATTACATGGCAGTTCAGGGCTCTAAGTGTAAGCATTTCAGTGAACACAGTGATAGCCTTTTATAATCCAACCTTGGAAGTGATAGTATCACTTTCACCACATTCTGTTGGTTACAAGAAAGTCATAAGCCAGCAAGATTGAAGGGGGTGGGGACAAAGCCTGCCACTTAATCGGTGGAAGGATTGTCAAGATTATGTGTAGATGAGCATGTGGGTTAGGTGATCTTGTTTCAGGTATTTTTGCACAAGTTCATATGCCTGGTGTGCAGAGCACCAGAATTGAACCCACACAATTTGTTTTTGAGTCAGTGCTCTTTACCACTATACTACCCTGCCTTTTAAGAATTCCTTAATTAATAGGAATTTCATAGAGTTATTTACCCTGACTACCCAATTGCTGTCAATTTGGGATTCCAGGTGTAGTTAACATTTGATTATGTTCTCTTTGTTGTACCTGTTCCAGTTTGGTCTACGTATTTCCATCACACCTGGTTTGAAGAACTCTCAATCCTTTGGTGCCTCCTTAAGTCTGCTAAAAATTCTAAACTCTTCGTATTTACAGCCTTATATGTCTCTCTTAAATAGCATGTATTCTAGGCACCTCATATTTCATCTATATATTCCATTAATAAGTCCTTTATTTTTATGATACCACATTTTTCACATGCTTTGTGTCTGGTAAACTCTCATTTAGCCTTAACTGTCCAGCTCTTTTATCATTTCCTTTTAGGGGAGCATTTTTTGATTCGTATATGCCTTTCCTTTGTGCTCCTACAGCATTTTGTTCACACTTTTGTTATAACACCTCTCACATTGTATGTTTGTTTTCTTCTTTAGATTGTTTTATTCAAGGACAGAGATTTCTCATGTGCAAATTTGAATATTTTCCTATCAGTTAACACCATGACTTGTACATAGTACCTGTTGGATGAATAACTTATTAATGTTTCCTTTGTAACTGTGATGAGATGAAAAAAATTTTTTTAATATTTTAAACATTAAAAAGCTTTTTCTAGCTATGATATTGCATGTACTGCTGTCAAGTGAGTTTTGATAGTAAACAGTTTACTCTTTAAAATATTATTTTTACTTATTAAGACCTCTTAGCATCCTTAGAAGAAATTATACATTTTTAAACAGTTATTATTAATATTATTAAATAACTTCATAACTTATTATTATTAAATAATAATAAGCCTCATTATTTGTGAATGTAAACATTTTTCTAAGGAGTTTGGTTCCTGAGAATATTTCTGGTTGGGGTTGGGAGGGAGTCTTCAGTAGAGCCTGGCATCTGGACTTTTAAAAATAAGTGATTCTTTTTCATACTTGGGTTAAGACTCACTATTCAAGTAAAATAGATAAATTACTTATTAATTTTTTGTGCCATTTAGGAAGTTATATTCTTATATTCATAAAACTTTTTCCAAATAAGAAATTTCCAAATGCTTAAATAATGTATGTCATAACTATAGACAGAGGCTCCATAGTGTTTAAAACAGTGACATTCCAGAAGAGAGCTATCTCCTTGTTGCTGTTAATGCATTATTCTTGGTTATCTGATAACTTTCATGAAAATTACTTGTTTCATAGATTACAGTTGATCATAAATTCTTGTTGTTAAGTGTTGCAAAGTGCTATTGATATATGACTAATCCCATATATGATTAATCCAATCCACACAGATTTAATCTACTCAAAATATATTTTTCCCCTTTGTGTTTTCTTGTAGATTTAAAGGGATTATTTTGCATCACTAACTTGGTGCTCATTCACTTGTATAGCTCAGTTTTTCTGTGGGGGAAGTGAAAACTTAAGAGAAATTTTATTATCTTTGAGTTGTGAACTCTTTCAGGTAGAAGAAGGCTGGTGGAGTGGAACCCTGAACAACAAGTTGGGACTGTTTCCCTCAAATTTTGTGAAAGAATTAGAGGTAACAGATGATGGTGAAACTCATGAAGCCCAGGATGATTCAGGTAGACTATTTTAAAAACTTGAATAGATTTAAATAAACTTTATATTTGATCTAGTGTTTATTTTGTATTTTTTAAAACTCTAGTCTTACTTTTGAACTAAGAGTATAATAAATTTTAGAGAAAAAAATTAAATAATTTTACATTTAATAGATGATAATATTAAACATAATTTATAAAAGGTATCTAGAAATTATTGTTGAGATAATTCCTAAAGTTTTTGTGATGCATTTTTAGTTCTACCATTTTAAACCTTATTAAGAAAGTTCTCTGAAATTTTTATCCTCATCCATAATTATGGTTTGTTTGCACATGAAAGACTTATGCAGTTTTTTTCTCCTTCTCAAAAAGAGTGTTGAACTTTGATAAAAGTCAAGTAATGAAATGGTAGAATAGGGCATGAAATGATAGAGCAAGCTCACAGACATCTAGGTTTAGCGCTACGAAGTCCTAGTACCACCCCCTCACTCTGTAACAGAGAAACCTAAAACTTTTAGAAATTACCACTTAATATTATTCTACATACATATTCTTAGAAGACTCAAGACTTCTAAGAATTTTCTGTTTCTGATCTCATTCCTGTGTACTTTTGCTTACTACCTCTCACTTTATGGGTCCATCCTTTAAACTGCAGTACAGTGATTTTTTTTTTTTTTTTTAACTTGGAGCAACATTGCAAAAATAGAGAGGTCCCATATATCCTTTATCCAGATTCACCACCAATTGTTAACATTTTGCCTCATTTGCTAATTTATTACTCAATTTCTATTTAGAAATCTTGGGGTCTTTTTTTCCTTTACCTTTAAGTACTTGAGTGTGTATTTCCTAAGAACAAGGGCAGTCTCTTATAACTACAGTACAGTTATCAAAATCAAGATATTTAATATTACCAATATTGTTTAATTCACAGTCCATATACAGAATTCTTAATTGTTCTAGCATACTTTACATAGCTATTTTTTTCTCCTAGACAAGACCATGCAGAGAATTTATTTAAGTTTCTTTTGTTTAGAATAGATACCCAACCTTTCTCTGTTTTTCTTGACCTTGACATTTTTAAAGAGTTTAGGCTGGTTATTTTGTATAATGGATCCCAGTTTGGATTTTTCTTCTGATTCTTCATGATTAGTTTCAGGTTATATTTTACTGTTAGGGCTACAGAATGATGATGTCTCATTGTATTGTATGGAGGACACATGTGCTTTGTGTCTTTTATTATTGGTGATGTTAAATTTGATTACTTGATTAAAGCTGTGCTGCTACTGTAAGTTTACTGTTTTTTCCTTCTAATTGATAAGTGTCTTGTGGGGAGGTACTTTGAGACTATGTAAATATCTTATTCCTCATCAGACTTTCACTCAGCAGTTAAAGCATCCACAGATAAATTTTGCCTGAATCAATCATTACTGTGATAGTTGCAAAATGATGGTTTTCTAATTCCATCATCCCATCTGTTTATTATTTGACATTCTTATATAGGGAAGAATTTTGCTTTCTCCCCAGTTTCTTTTTTTTTTTAAATCAGCGTGGACTCATCAGTTGTTTTTTTTTATTCACTAGGTATTAATCTATTATTGCCATTATTATTTATTTTGATACTGCCAGATTTGGCCAGTGAGAGAGCCTTCAAACTAGTTTCTGTGACATTTTAAAAAATTAACCTTATTGGAAATATAATTTACATACAGTAAACTGTGTATATGTAAAATATACAATTTGATGATTTTGACAACTGTATACATCCATAAAAACCACTACCACAATAAATGTACAGGACATTTCTATCATCTTTATGATGCCTTGTAAACTGAGCCCTTAAAATAGTACAAAATTTAAAGTCCATATGGAACCACTAGCAAAAGACAAATTTAAATTTAGATGTAGTTCATTACTTTCATAATTATAAATACTTTGGGCATTCCTTGCAGTATTCAGCCTTCTTTGAATTTTAGTAACCTTGCAGAATCATATCTGTTAAAAATGTACTTCCTTGCTTGCTTAACCCCTTTCCAATAGCAGTGCATTCTAAATGTGGAGCTTTGTGATTATGGGGTGGGAAGTCAGTGGTTGAAGTACACTGTAATTCCTTTTTTTTTTTAACTCTAATTTTTAGGCAGAAAGTTTTTGCATATTGATGTAAATGCCAGGAAGTGAGTGCTTTATAAGGTCTTTATAACTTTAGTGATAAAGGCATAGAGTCCTTTAAGTTTTAATTTAAGAGTTTGATATCTTATACATTATGACTTAGAGAATTCATGTCCACTATTCCTGTGTCCTAACAAAATAATAACATCTTCTGTGTATAACTGATGTTTTGATAGTCTTTTCTAGTCAGTAAAATGGTGTATGTTTCTGGTAACTGTTATATAAGAATTACCAACTATACATAATAAATTTTTTAATTTGTTTTTTGCTTACAGTATTAGAATGCCATATCCACTGCATTTGTTTATTTTACATAGTTTCTTCTTACATGCCTTTACATTTAGTAGAGCTCTTCTCTTCTTTTAATAAACTGAAGTATATGGGATGATGTTCATGCTTTGACCAGTTAAATTCTAGCTATTACTGCTAAGAAGAAAATTCTGACTCTAGACAGTAGGTAGACAGTATTACCTGAGCCTTAGGGTAATTTATTTTTATGCCCTCAGTTTTCTTTGAAGAACGGTGGTATAAAAGCTATTAAAAAGCCCCTATGATATTTAGGAATATGGTAAACTTATAATCTATTCTGTTACTCAGTGGTTTCTATATAAAATCTCAAGATTAGTATCTTTTTAGTAGTCAATTTCAGGAAAAGCTTTGCTTCTCTAGGGACGTGTAATGTTTCAGTTTTTATAATGAAATGACTGCCCTTTCATTTTGTCAAATATTCTTAGCCTTTCTTGTTTAGAGTGTCTTTTTGTCACCCCTCAGATTCCACTTATTTCCTAAGTAGGACTTGCTTTCAATTTTCCTTCTTTTTAATAAAACCAGTGACTATATCTACTGGTATTTTAATCCCTTGTTAAGTCTTCTCCCCACATTAAGCCTATAAAAATCTCCATTTGGGGACTTCCCTGGTGGTGCAGTGGTTAAGAATCTGCCTGCCAATGCAGGGGACATGGGTTCAAGCCCTGGTCCAGGAAGATCCCACATGCCATGGAGCAACTAAGCCGGTGTGCCACAACTACTGAGCCCACGTGCCACAACTACTAAAGCCTGTGCGCCTAGAGCCCGTGCTCCACAACAAAGAGAAGCCACCACAGTGAGAAGCCCGCGCAACACATCAAAGAGTAGGCCCTGCTCACCGCAAACAGAGAAACCTGCTCGCAGCAACGAAGACCCAATGCGGCCAAAAATAAATAAATAAATTTATTATTTTTTTTTAATTTCCATTTTGATGTCTATATAGGCATCTTGAGCTAAGATGGTCAAAACTGATCTTCGGGCTTCCCTGGTGGTGCAGTGGTTGAGAATCCACCTGCCAATGCGGGGGACACGGGTTCGAGCCCTGGTCTGGGAGGATCCCACATGCCGCGGAGCAACTAGGCCCGTGAGCCACAACTACTGAGCGTGCGTGTCTGGAGCCTGTGCTCCGCAACAAGAGAGGCCGCGATAGTGAGAGGCCCGCAATAGTGAGAGGCCCGCGTGCTGCAATGAGGAGTGGCCCCTCCTCGCCGCAACTAGAGAAAGCCCTCGCACAGAAACGAAGACCCAACACAGCTAAAAATAAATAAATAAATTAATTAATAAATTAAAACAACAATAACAACAAAAAATTGATCTTCTTTTCTCTATACCCAAATTTTCTCTGTACAGTCTAATTCATCTGAGCTAATGGCAACTCCATCCTTCTTTTACTTAGACCAAAGAATTGGATTCACCTTTACTCTTCTTTATAATACCACACTCTATACTTGATTCAGTAACAGACTTTGTCACCTACTAAATAAATGTACAGAATCTGTTTTCTTTTACCACCTGAACACCTGCTACCCTGGTGTAGGTTGTCTTTTCCTGTATAACTGGAATAGTCTGTTATTTGCCATTACCTCCCTACTGAATGTTAAAGTGCTTACCCTCCAGTAGCTGTCCATTTTACTTAGAGTAAAAGCCAAAGTCTTCTTAAATTGGCTATAGAACCCTCCAAGATCTGGCACCACCAAATGTCTCCCCCCGCCTCTCTGACTTTATCTCCTACTTAACCATCCCCTTTGTTCTCATTAGTCTTCTTACTGTTTTTAAAGATGTCAGGAACATTTCTTTCTCACAGCTTTTGTACTTGCTGTATACATTTGCCCCGAATGTTCTTTGAGATATCCTTAATGGCTTTCAGTTTGATTTCAGGATTCTCCTCAGAAATCACCTTTTCAGTGAGGCCTTTCCTAATAGCTCTGTATAAAACACGAAAAGCTTCTATCTTCCATTCTTTAATTCCCTTATCTTCTTTGATACATTTGTTATTATTTCTTATTTATTTTCTTATTGTCTGTCTACCCCCACATTAGAGTATATATATTGTTTTGTTCACTGCTGCATACCTAGTTTCTAAAACAGTGTCACAGTGTTGCTCAGTGGATGAATGAATGCATAGTGGTTTTTGTTGTACAGAGAACTTTTCAAATACTTGGTCATGTTAAATCCTCATAATTTTTGAAGTTAGTGTCACCTCTGCTTTAAAGGTGAAGAAATTATAACTCAGATTATTTAACCACCGAGTGGTAAAATCACAACTGGAATTCTCTTCTTCTGATCTTTTTACTTTACTATTTTATTTAACATAGGGGGGTGAGGCTGTTAGGTAATTCTCACTGTTTTAGCTCATTTGTTTGCATGTCAGTCATGGCTACTGAACTGCCTTTTCATGTACTTTCACCCCTCTGAGAAATATGAGCAGTAATATGTGGGTTTGATGGCATTTCCCATGGACTCAGTGCATTCCCAGATCTGAAATTTAAAAGTTGAAGTGAGTGAAGGGAAATTCTAAATATAAGTACTGTTATTTAGTTAATTCAACATTCATATGTTTGTTCATTCAGTATATTGAGTGCTTATTGTTGAGCATATTGTGCATGTTTATGGGAATACAGTGATGAGCAACATAGTCATGATTATTCCCCATATTTGAAGCTTTTGGTCCATGGAGAAAGAAAAGAATATTAGACAAGTGATTATAATTCAGCATGAGACACATCTGTGGCAGGAAGATTCCAGGTGCTATAGATGTGTAAAGAGCTAACTCAGACTGAGAAGGATGTAAGGGAATGCACCCCATAGGAAGTTAAAGATTGAGATCTCAGAATGGGTAGGAGATCCCTACGTAGGTTTGTGGCAGAGGGTAAAGAATGAGCAGAGCAATTTCAAGATCCTGAAAGAGATTCAATTCAGAGGGATTATAGAGTGTATAGTTGGATGTGGTAAGTTTTGAGGCTAGAGAAATTGTTGGGTCAGGCTTAAGAAGGCATTACAGAACTGGTAGTCAAGTCACAGAGAAGCCTTAGAGGGGAGAGAAATGATCAGATTACTTTATTTATTTATTTATATAAATTTATTTTATTTATTTATTTTTGGCTGCTTTGGGTCTTTGTTGCTGCGTGTGGGCTTTTCTCTAGTTGTGGCAAGCGGGGGCTGCTCTTCGTTGCAGTGCGCAGGCTTCTCATTGCGGTGGCTTCTCTTTTTGTGGAGCATGGGCTCTAGGCATGTGGGCTCAGTAGTTGTGGCTCATGGGCTCTGGAGCGCAGGCTCAGTAATTGTGGCACACAGGCTTAGTTGCTCTGCGGCATGTGGCATCTTCCCGGACCAGGGCTCAAACCCATGTCCCCTGCATTGGCAGGTGGATTCTCAACCACTGTGCCACCAGGGAAGCCCCAGATTACCTTAGACTGGTTTGGTTACAGTGTCAAGAGTGGATTGGAAGAGAATAAGATTGGGGTAGTGAGACCAGTTGAGAATATTTTGATAATTTAGGTAGAAATAGTATTAACCTAAACTAGAGGGGTGATCATGGGAATGGAGAAACATGGGTAGCATTCCTGTGCTAAATATGCGGTATAAAGAACTGCACCTTGTGTTGATGGGATGATGGGGAATGACTGAGAAAGAAGAGTCCATTGCTACCAGATTTTTGGTCAGTAAGCTGGGTAGATGATGTCATTTGCAGAGAAAGGATAAATTTTGGGAGAAGATGATGAATTCACTTTTGGAGATGTTGACTTTGAGTCCTGTGGGGGTGTGAGGGCATCCAAGTGAAGATATTTGGTAGTCAGTTGTATGTGTGTGTCTGAAACCTAGAAAAGAAATTTGGGGTGGATGTCCAAAATTAAGGCTTGAAAGTATGTTAGGTGGTACAAGAAACCATGGAGTTGGATGAGATTACCTAGGGAGAATGTCTAGGGTGAAAAAGGAATACAGCCTAAGATAGAATCCTATGTAGCAACATTTATGGTCTAGGCCAAGACAGAGTAACTAAAAAGAAGACCAAGAAAGCACAGAGAGAGAGCCAGGAGGCAACCTGTGAGTGGTCATCATGGGAAGGGAGTGTTTCAGGGAGGATATGGACAGTAGTGTCAGATGCTGCTGCAAGGTTAAATAAGATAAGTAAGGTAAGAAATAAAATGTAATCCTGATTTAGGGTTGAAGAAATCATTAATGACCTGGACAAAAGCAGTGAAGAGAGGTGATTGGTAAGTGTAAAGCAGTGTAGCAACATATACTCCAGAATGTTTTCCTTCTTTTCTTAAGAAGGAAAAGTCTTGATCATTTTCAAATGCTAATGGCAGAGGACAGGTAGAGAGGGAGAAGCTGAAGATGCAAATTCAGAAGAATGGGATTTATCAGCAGAACAGGATTTACCCAGGAGGTGGGAGGAAATGAGATTTATATTATAGGTATTATGATTAGTTTCAATTTATTGGAGGTACTTCAGAGTTTGTACCCAGAAGCTGAGGGTGAGATAATCTGACTTTTAATTTCTTCTATAAGAAAGGAGAGAAGTGAAGAGTGAGATGCAGAGTGAAGAGGTCAGAATTTTGAGGAGACTAAAAAGGTCCCAACAGGGATTGTTAAATGTTTTGAGCCATGTATCCCTGTGGACTTTACAGGGCTACTAGAGAGATGCATTGCACAAAATGTTTAAGAAACTCTGATAGATTGTTCTTCAGGAGTTCTTGTGTCTTACGTTCATTCTCTTCGGAGGAGTCAATCTGAGGTTTCATTTCATTATTCAAGCTCTGAAAAGGAAGGTGATGCTTATTGCTAGTGGGGCACAGGACCTTGTAGAATGGTGATGCACCCGGGCTGTGCCAAAGGTGGTGGATAGAAATTTGGTGATCTGCAACCTAGTCTCCAGGAGTTAAGATGGTGCACAATTTACTTTGGTGTCTAATCTCACATTAGCTTTCACCTTGAACTCCGTCTCCTGGTGAGCAGCTTTGTAAGGAAGAATGTTCTGGGGCTTCAGTGCTTTTACTGGTAATATGTTATATGAGTCTTTACAAGTTGTTGTTACAGCCAGATGCTCTTTCTAAATGATTCTTTTTAGGAACTAAGGAATACAGATTTTAAGTCCATAACACAAACAACATTTTCTTAGGAAATATAGGAGTATCATAAAAATCTTTGAATGATGGTGAAAGATATTCTTCTCTGGAGTAAAAAGAGAGGGAATTTATGCCAGCAACTAAAGTAGATTCCAAGTTCTACTTGGTTTACATGTTTTACCTTAATGTAAGACCCATTCACTTTAATAGTGAACTTGGATTGCTTCCATTAAGTGCTTTGTATTTTCATCAGGTTTCTTACTTTATATTATTTTCCTTTAGCACTCAGTGCAGTTCACATAATGATTCTTGTTTGTTTGCGTTTTCAAAAAGTAGTTGTATTTTGGGACTCTTGGTGGTTTTAAGTCATTTTATATGGAGGTGCAAGTCATCAAGTAGTTTTTGCTGTAGAGATTTCATGAGAAAGGGAGGAAGGGAGAGTTTCAGGTTTAATAGGAAGATTTGCTGTTAGGTTTTATGACTGACAGTGCCATACATAAAATGCAAATATAATTTTTTTTAAAGCTTAACAATGCATGGACAATCTCTGATGGATAAAACATGGACATAAAAATATTAAAAATACCATATAGGGTAAGATTTCAGTTTTGTCTGATTATGAGACCTTCTGTTTACCCTTTCTCTCCATTCTTTTGTTCTTTTCTCCTCCTTTGTCCCCACCTTCTCCCCCGACCCACTGCTTTTTTCCTTCTAGTGTCTACGTTGCCCTTTTATTTTTTGCTCCTTCTATGTGATCATGCTCTTTCCTACTTGAATAATTTTCAATAATACATCTTTAAACTTGTTAAAAGTAATAGGTCCTGAACCAGGCACTGTTTTAAGTGCTTTACAGGAATCAACTGACTTAATTCTCATAACAATCCTATGAAGTATCCCATTTTGCAGGTGAAGAAACTGGGCATATACAGTGGAAGAGGTGAGATATGGATCGAGAAGGTTTAACTCTAGAGTTCACAAGCAATTAGCCTATCCATTAATACTAGATAATTGAAATATCTATGCATTTATTTTAATGCTATATGCTTTAATGACTGTAGTAAAGTTTAGAATCACTAAATCTAAAAGAAACTGTTCATTTTATGTCTATAATCAAATACGCAAACTGATAATTGTACCTTAGAATCATCTGCTGATACATAATTGAATTCATTATCAAAAATCTTCACACAGGAGGTGTAGTCAAGATGGCATACTAGGAGGACGCAGAATTGGCGTCTCCTCACAACTAGGGCACCTACCAGGCACCCGTGGGAGACCACAGACACCTAAGGGAATGGGAGGAAACCCCAGCGACTGGCGATCTCTCCTTTTGGCTTGTTCTCCCCCCCACCCCCATTTTTTTCTTTTTTCTGCTGTGGTTTTATTTTACCTGTTGCAGTTGTTTCAATTACAGTTTTATTTTTCCTAATATATTTTTTATCTTTCTAATTTTATCTTGTTTTTTATTCTTTGATATAGTACTGCTCCTTTTTTTCTTTCTTCCTTTTTTTTTTTTTTTTTTTTTTTTTTAACGGCACAACGAAGCTTGCAGGATCATGGTTCCCAGGCCAGAGGTTGGGCCCAAGCTCCTGTGGTGGGAGCTCTGAGTCCAAACCACTGGACTAACAGAGAACCTCAGATCCCAGAGAATACCAATTGGAGTGAGGTCTCCCGGAGGTCCTCATCTCAGCACCAAGACCCAGCTCTATCTAACTGCCTACAAACTCCAGTGCTGGACGTCTCAGGCCAAACAACCAGTAAGACAGGAATACAGCACCACCCATTTACAAAAAAAAAGAAACAACAAAAAAATATGTTACCGACAAAGGAGCAAGGTAAAAACCTCTATAAGACCAAATAAATGAAGACGAAATAGGCAACCTACCTGAAAAAGAATTCAGAATAATGATAGTAAAGATGATCCAAAATCTCAGGAAGAGAATGGAGGAAATACAAGAAACATTTAACAAGGATCTAGAAGAACTAAAGAGCAAACAAACAATGGTGAACAACACAGTTACTGAAATTAAAAATACTCTAGAAGGAATCAATAACAGAATAACTGAAGCAGGCAGAAGAAAGGATAAGTGAGCTGGAAGATAAAATGGTAGAAATAACTGCCAGGGAGCAGAATAAAGAAAAAAAGAATGAAAAGAATTGAGACAGTTTCAGAGACCTCTGGGAAAACATTAAACGCACCAACATTCGAATTATAGGGGTCCCAGAAGAATAAGAGAAAAAAAAGGGTCTGAGAAAATATTTAAAGAGATTATAGTCAAAAACTTCCCTAATATGGGAAGGGAAATAATCAAGTCCAGGAAGCACAGAGAGTACCATACAGGATAAACCCAAAGAGAAACATGCCGAGACACAGTAATCAAACTATCAAAAATTAAATATAAAGAAAAAATATTAAAAGCAGCAACGGAAAAGCAACAAATAGTATACAAGGGAATCCCCATAAGGTTAACAGCTGATTTTTCAGCAGAAACTCTGCAAGCCAGAAGGGAGTGGCAGGACATATTTAAAGTGATGAAAGGGAAAAACCTACAACCAAGATTACTCAACCCAGCAAGGATCTCATTCAGATTCAATGGAGAAATTTACAGATAAGCAAATACAGTACCACCAAACCAGCTTTACAACAAATGATAAAGGAACTTCTCTAGGCAGGAAACACAAGAGAAGGAAAAGACCTACAAAAACAAACCCAAAACAATTAAGAAAATGGTCATAGGAACGTACATATTGATAATTACCTTAAATGTAAATGGCTCAAATGTTCCAATCAAGAAACATAGACTGGCTGAATGGATACAAAAACAAGACCTGTACAAATGCTGTCTACAAGAGACCCACTTCAGACCTAGGGACACATACAGACTGAAAGTGAGGGGATGGAAAAAGATATTCCATGCAAATGGAAATCAAAAGAAAGATGGAGTAGCAATTCTTATATCAGACGAAATAGACTTTAAAATAAAGAATATTACAAGAGACAAAGAAGGACACTACATAATGATCAAGGGGTCAATCCAAGAAGAAGATATAACAACTGTAAATACTTATGCACCCAACACAGGAGCACCTTCATACATAAGGCAAATGCTAACAGCCATAAAAGTGGAAATTGACAGTAACACGTACTAAGGGACTTTAACACCCCACTTTCACCAATGGACAGATCAGCCAAAATGAAAATAAATAAGGAAACACAAGCTTTAAAAGACACATTAAACAAATGGACTTAATTGATATTTATAGGACATTCCATCCCAAAACAACAGAATACACTTTTTTCTCAAGTGCTCATGGAACATTCTCCAGGATAAATCATATCTTGGATCACAAATCAAGCCTTGGTGAATTTAAGAAAATTGAAGTCATGTCGAGTATCTTTTCCGACCAAAAGGCTATGAGACTAGACATCAATTATAGGAAAAAAATCTGTAAAAAGTACAAACACATGGAGGCTAAACAATACACTACTAAATAACCAAGAGATCACTGAAGAAATCAAAGAAGAAATTAAAAAATACCTAGAGGACTTCCCTGGTGGCGCAGTGGTTGAGAGTCCGCCTGCCAATGCAGGGGAAACGGATTCGTTCCCTGGTCCGGGATGATCCCACATGCTGCAGAGCTGCTGGGCCCGTGAGCCATGGCCGCTGAGCCTACGAATCCGGAGCCTGTGATCCGCAACGGGAGAGGCCACAACAGTGAGAGGCCCGCGTACCGCAAATTAAAAAAATACCTAGAAACAAATGACAATGAAAACACGACGACCCAAAACCTGTGGGATGCAGCAAAAGCAGTTCTAAGAGGAAAGTTCACAGCAATACAATCCTACCTCAAGAAACATCTCAAATAAATAACCTAACCTTACACTTAAAGCAATTAGAGAAAGAAGAACAAAAAAACCCCCAAAGTTAGCAGAAGGAAAGAAATCATAGATATCAGGTCAGAAATAAATGAAAAATAAATGAAGGAAACAGTAGCAAAGATCAGTAAAACTAAAAGCTGGTTCTTTGAGAAGATAAACAAAATTGATAAACCATTAGCCAGACTCACAAAGAAAAAAAGCGAGAAGAGTCAAATCAATAGAATTAGAAATGAGAAAGAAGTAACAACTGATACTGCAGAAATACAAAGGACAATGAGAGATTACTACAGTCAATTATATGCTAATAAAATGGACAACCTGGAATAAATAGACAAATTCTTTAAAAAGCACAACCTTCCAAGACTGAACCAGAAGAAATAGAAAATATAAACAGACCAATCACAAGCACTGAAATTGAAACTGTGATTAAAAATCTTCCAACGAACAAAAGCTCAGGACCAGATGGCTTCACAGGCGAATTCTATCAAACATTTAGAGAAGAACTAACACCTATCCTTCTCAAACTCTTCCAAAATATAGCAGAGGGAGGAACACTCCCAAACTCATTCTACAAGTCCACCATCACCCTGATACCAAAACCAAACAAAGATGTCACAAAAAAAAGAAAACTACAGGCCAATATCTCTGATGAACATAGATGCGAAAATCCTCAACAAAATACTAGCAAACAGAATCCAGCAGCACATTAAAAGGATCATACACCATGATCAAGTAGGGGTTATCTCAGGAATGCAAGGATTCTTCAATATAGGCAAATCAATCGATGTGATACACCCTATAAACAAATTGAAGGAGAAAAATCATATGATAATCTCAATAGATGCAGTAAAAGCTTTTGACGAAATTCAATACCCATTTATTATAAAAACTCTCGAGAAAGTAGGCATAGAGGGAACTTACCTTAACATAATAAAGGCCATATATGACAAACCCACAGCCAGCATCATTCTCAGTGGTG
Source organism: Kogia breviceps (assembly GCF_026419965.1). NCBI lineage: Eukaryota > Metazoa > Chordata > Mammalia > Artiodactyla > Physeteridae > Kogia > Kogia breviceps. The sequence continues at coordinate 79,925,506 of NC_081319.1, forward strand.
AAAAACTGAAACAATTTCCTCTAAGATCAGGAAGAAAACAAGGTTGCCCACTCTCACCACTGTTATTGAAGATAGTTTTGGAAGTTTTAGCCACAGCAATCAGAGAAGAAAAAGAAATAAATGGGATCCAAATCGGAAAAGAAGAAATAAAACTGTCACTGTTTGCAGATGACATGATACTATACATAGAGAATCCTGACGATGCCACCAAAAAACTACTAGAGCTAATCAATGAATTTGGTAGAGTAGCAGGATACAAAATTAATGCACAGAAATCTCTTGCATTCCTATACACTAATGATGAAAAATCTGAAAGAGAAATGAAGGAAACTCTCCCATTTACCATTGCAACAAAAAGAATAAAATACCTAGGAATAAACCTACCTAAGGAGACAAAAGACCTGTATGCAGGAAACTATAAGACACTGATGAAAGAAATTGAAGATGATACAAACAGATGGAGAGATATGCAATGTTCTTGGATTGGAAAAATCAACATTGTAAAAATGACTATACTAACCAAAGCAATCTACAGATTCAGTACAACCCTATCAAACTACCACTGGCATTTTCCACAGAACTAGAACAAAAAAGTTCACAATTTGTATGGAAACACAAAAGACACCTAATAGCCAAAACAATCTTGAGAAAGAAAAACAGAATTGGAGGAATCAGGCTCCTGGACTTCAGACTACAGTAATCCAGACACAGAAACAGAAATATAGGTCAGTGGAACAGGATAGAAAGCCCAGAGATAACCCCATGCACATATGGTCACCTTATTTTTGATAAAGGAGGCAAGAATATACAATGCAGAAAGTTCTGGGAAAGTGGTGCTGGGAAAACTGGACAGCTACATGTAAAAGAATGAAATTACAACACTCCCTAACACCATACACAAAAGTAAACTCAAAATGGATTAAAGACCTGAATGTAAGGCCAGACACTATAAATCTCTTAGAGGAAAGCATAGGCAGAACACTCTATGACATAAATCACAGCAAGATCCTTTTTGACCCACCTCATAGAGAAATGGAAATAAAAACAAAAATAAGCAAATGGGACCTAATGAAACTTAAAAGCTTTTGCACAGCAAAGGGCACCATAAAAAGACCAAAAAACCCTCAGCATGGGAGAAAATATTTGCAAATGAAGAAACTGACAAAGGATTAAGCTCCAAAATATACAGGCAGCTCATGCAGCTCAATGTCAAAAAAACAAACAATACAATGCAAAAATGGGCAGAACACCTAAATAGACATTTCTCTAAAGAAGATATACAGATTGCCAATAAATACATGGAAAGATGCTCAGTATCACTAATCATTAGAGAAATGCAAATCAAAACTACAATGCGGTATCACCTCACAGTGGTCAGAATGGCCATCATCAAAAAATCTACAAACAATAAATGTTGGAGAGGGTGTGGAGAAAAGGAACCCTCTTGCACTGTTCTTGGGAATGTAAATTGATAAAGCCACTATGAAGAATAGTATGGAGGTTCTTTAAAAAACTAAAAATAGAACTACCGTATGACCCGGCAATCCCACTACTTGGCATATATGCTGAGAAAACCGTAATTCAAGAAGAGTCATGTACCACAATGTTCTTTGCAGCACCATTTACAATAGCCAGCACATGGAAGCAACCTGTCTATCAACAGATAAATGGATAAAGAAGATGTGGTACATATATATACAATGGAATATTACTCAGCCATAATAAGAAACAAAATTTAGTTATTTGTAGGGAGGTGGATGGACCTAGAGTCTGTCATATAGAGTGAAGTAAGTCCAGAAAGAGAAAAACAAATACCATATGCTAACATATGTATGGAATCTAAAAAAAAAAAAAAAATGGTTCTAATGAATCTAGGGGCAGGATAAGATTTAAGACACAGACGTAGAGAATGAACTTGAGGACACGGAGGCGCAAGGGTAAGCTGGGACGAAGTGAGAGAATAGCACTGACACATATACACTACCAAATGTAAAATAGATAGCTAGTGGGAAGCAGCTGCATGGCACAGGGAGATTAGCTCAATGCTTTGTGACCACCTAGAAGGGTGGGATAGGGAGGATTTGAGGGAGGGGATATGGGGATATATGTATGCATATGGCTGATTCACTTTGTTATACAGCAGAAACTAACACAACACTGTAAAGCAATTATACTCCAATAAAGATGTTAAAAAGAGAAAAAAAATCTTCACACAGAAAATTCCCTATGTGGTTTCACTCGTGAATTCTGTCACGCATTTAATCTTCCACAGATTCTTTCTGATTTCTTAGGTCTGTATGACTTTAGGACTTATAACACTTTATCTCATGAAGATAAACACAGAAATCCTCGACAAAATATTAGCACATCAAATCTAGCAAAATATGTAAATGTTAATACATTATGAGTAATACGGTTTATTCTGTGCATTCAGAAGTTGATATAATCTAACATTAAAAAGTTTAAAGGAGAAAAACCATATGGTCATCTCAGTAGATGCAGAAAGATTTTTACGTATTCAACACTTATGATAAAAACTCTTCATAATAGCAACAGAAGGGAACTTTCTAAACTGGATAAAGTGCGTCTATGAAGAACCAGCTAACGTTCTTAATGGTAGGTAAATAGTGATATACCTGTCTGATGGAATACTTATTAGTTATAAAAAGGAATGAGGTGTGGATGCGTGGAACACATATTATACTTAGCAAAAGAAGGAGACACAAAAGACTTACGTGCTGTATGTTTAATTTATATGAAACTTTTAAAAAGGACATATCTGTACTGACAGAATGAAGATCAGAACTTTCTTGAGACTTGAGGGTAGGAAGAATTGACTGGGATCCTGTGTAAGTGTCCTTTTCAGGGTGACAGGGATATTCTGTATCTGGATTATTGTGGTTACATGGTGCATACATTTGTCAAATTATTGTAATATCCATTTAAAATGGGTTCATTTTACTGTGTGTAAACTTTCTTTGAGTAAAATTTATTTAAAAATATATCAGCAAAAATATATGTGGCTTGGGCTCACGTTGCAAGTGGTTAGGGTAGATCACTGTACTTGTTAGCATTACATTTCTTAAGTTCATAAAAGTTGTTTCTGTTAACTTCTCAGATAGTTTCAAATGTGTGATTAGAGGCTTTTGTTGTCTGAGTCATTATGTTAAAATATTTAGGACTGGTTTTGGGGTCATCTGGAATTCAGTTCAAATGTTGGCTTTGTTACTACTTGTATGGCCTTGGGAAAGTTCTGAATAACTGCCCATTTTACTTATTTTGCAAATGAGGAATAATAGTGCTTAATGTTAAGCCTGTATGTGATTATGTAAATTAGATATAATTCATGTATAGTGCTCAACAAATAGCTGGCACAGATTCAGCCCTGAATAAATGGTAACTACCATTTTTATTATTACCTCTGTTGTTCTTAACCATTAAACTTCAACAGACTGCTTAATTAAATGAACTGAAATCATGTATTTTTCCCTACCCCTCAGCCCTCATTCTGAAATATTTCTAGAATCTTCTTGGATGATTACTCTAGAACTTTTTTCATAGATTATTAATTACTTCATCCCTGAGTTAAAATGACAGGCCTTGAACTGTGGCCTTTTTAAAATAAAAACTTGCTAATATTACCAGTTTTTATATTCAGAAAATCACCCTAATTTTGATCAGTTTGGGTCATGTAACTTTAAAATGATTAACTTTCTCTCTTTAATGTTTCTGTCTTACATTATTTCATCTTTGTGCCAGAGCTGTAAATTTTGATATGCTCTTCTTAAGGACCTGGTATACTGTGCTTTCCTGGATTTCCGATCAGCATTTTACTAATTAGAAATACCTAAAATTGTTTTAAACAACATTAAAAAAACAGTATAAAGTGCATCTTATTCCTTGGGATATTTTAATACTCAGTCATTTTATTATTTTTATACCATATTATTTTATACCATTTTTTATTAGGAGGTATAGAATATAAATACTGTGGAAGGGGAATGTCAAGGTTTTTGTGATTTTAGGTGTCATTCTTTACAAATTATCCTTTCAGAAACTGTTTTGACTGGGTCTACCTCACCTTTACCTTCTCTGGGAAATGGGAATGAAACTGCACCTGGATCAGTTATGCAGCCAAAGAAAATCCGAGGAGTTGGATTTGGAGATATATTTAAAGAAGGCTCTGTGAAACTTAGGACAAGAACATCCAGTAATGAAACAGAAGAGAAAAAACCAGAGAAGGTAGTAATGAGCTTTCCTTAGATTAACCCCATTCATTCTCTCATTAAGCTTTTTTTTAAATGTAAAAGTTAGTTTGCAACTCTGTTACCTTTTCTTTTTTGAGATTGCCAATAATAGATTATGAATGAGAAGATTGTGAGAAACTGTTTAAAGGTTTAAGTGTCTTACTTTAATGTTTATGTTTGATTCTTATAAAATTGGATTTTGGGGGGTAAATTTAACACAAACTTTTCTTAGTGGAAACTTTAGAGTTTTTAGTTATCATAGTGTAAAAATAGTTAAAAGGCAAGTTTTTGTTTTCCTTTTAAAGCTAAAATTATATGTTTTTCTTTCAATATGAATTAGGCTTAAAACGGACCACTTTAAAGTGAATTCTCAGTGAGATATTAATTAGGCACTGCTTAACTTTACTCTGGATTGTCAGCAATGGTGAAAGCTAATTGCTAGCCCTAGACGTATGGAAAACTTTATTTTGTATTAGCGTTTCACTGGCATTGTGAAGTAAATCAAAGTGAACGTACCATACTAATAAGAGACTTTAAAATAAACTGTTAAGTTTCTATTTTGTGGGGGAAATAGCTACAATCTTTAGAATATAGTCTTCCTGGTGTTAACACCTTGGAGATTAGATGGAGTACTTCACATAGGCGGCTTGTCCCTTGACTTTTAAAGCATTGTTTCCCTTTTAGTGCTCATTTGTATGTCTTATTTAACTCGTAAGATTTTAAAATATTTTAGTATTTACTTGCCTTTTTTAGTTACATTTCACTTAGAAGACTGTTTTGGTTGGTGAAATATATTCTGATGTTTTCTCCTAAAATGGTTAGTTTCAACATTTTTTTTTTCCTTTCCCAGCTTGTTACATATTTTCTCATGTAATAATAATTTGGGTTCAGGAAAGAGAACTTGTACTTTCTGTCCTGCCCTCTCCTAGTTCCGTGACTGTCTGGCATTAAGATTAATAATTAATTCTTGGTTTTAAAGGTAAAGATTAGAGTTCTTGTTGTTGGAGTAGTGCTGTATAGTCATGTAATAGCTAGGAATGTCTAGAAGCGATGTCTGCATTATGAGGGACATTAATCTAGATGATCTGGGGTCACTTTCTAACTCTGAAGCTTATGATTATATTGAATAACTTTATTTGATTAATGATTACACCGGTAATCTTTCATTTGCCATCTTTAATGTCCACTAGAGAGTTGTTGTTAATGAGAGTAGTCTCAGGGTTACCGTATAGGATGGCCTTGGAAGGCTTTCTTTGATCACTGATCTAAGAATTGATAAAGTAGGAAGCACATTTGCTATGTTTGTAGGACCAGATTGGAAGATATGATGGTTAAAATTAGGAGAAATTAAAGTGAGCATCTTAAAAGATAACTAGAACACACAATGATAGGTAAATTAGCAGTATGTTCAAATTTTTAACTAATGAAATCCAGGGTCAAATGTAGTGTTACTTCTGAGGACAGAAGTCAAGGAAACACTAGTACAGGATGAAGGACTTACAGTAGTCAGTTACAATGGAAAATTGCCTACTAGACTATATATTGTTACAAAGGGTTGTAACATTACCTAAATGTTTTCATTCTGATAGCAGTAAGTATAAAGACTTTATTTTATACTCTGTTTCATTGTAAGGAAGTTTGATGCAGTTGTTTTAAGAGCCCACTTTCTGGAGTCAGACTTTCTAGGTTCAAATCTGGGCTCCACTACTAAATTATTTTTATTGTGGGCAAGTTACGTAACTGCCTCCTAACCCATGAAAGGAGTGGATGATAGTGCCTACTTTATGCAGATTGTTCTAAGGATTAAGTTACAATGTATGTAAAGTGCTTATTAGCTCAGAGATTGGTACATGGTAAATTTTCAAATGCTATTTTTATTTATTTTAGAGGTTCTAAAATAAATCACAGTATGGGTGTCAGTATGTTTATTATCCTTAAGATAGGGAGTTTTAAAAACTAGACGTTCTGGGCTATCATTTAAGTAGCTTTTCAGATATTTATCTTTTTCATGGCAGTTTTCAGTCACATTACTAACCTGGCTATAAGTACCATTAGGGAGAGCTAGATAACTGTTAATGGAAATTTTGTTTAACATTATTAGCTTTGTTCTAACTTAAAATAATTGGCACCATCCTTTCTATTCTAGCCCTTAATCACACAGTCACTAGGATCCAAAACTCAGAGTGTGGAGATAACAAAAATAGACACTGAAAGTAAAATTAAAGGTAAGTGTTTGAATGAAATTTTCATATTAGGAATGAAGCATGCTCAAATATATTATTAGATTTGTTGAAGACATTTGTTATATTGTACTACTTCATCGGAGTGTTAAATCCTTCTAGATGTAAGCACCATGAGGTCAAGGATTTTTGTATGCTTTGTACACTGATGTATCTGATACAGTTAGAACTGTGCCTAGAACATAGTAGGCATGTAGTAACTATTTGAATGAATGATTCATGAAATTGTTACTTAATTCAACATGCAGTATTGGCCAAAATTATTGAAATCATCTCTAGAAGCTTCTAGTGTACATTTCTTTAGACCAAATAGAGGCTTAATAAGTATTTGTTGAAAGAACCAATTTATAGAAGCTTCATTATTTACATTTTTCATTTTAGCTAAAGAATATTGTAGAACGTTGTTTGCCTATGAAGGTACTAATGAAGATGAACTTACTTTTAAAGAAGGGGAGATCATACAGTTGATCAGTAAGGTAAGACTTTTCTCAGTTTTCAGTGAATCACTTAATTTATTCATAGAAATATTTTTCAGTAGTCTTGCATTCCCACTAGAATGTAAGCCTAGAAGGGCTGTGACTTTGTCTTGTTTATTTCTGTGACCTGAGAACCTGGCACATAGTAAGTGATCAGGAAGGTTTTTTAAGCAAATGTTTATTGTCTGTCTTTGTTATAATTGATGTCTTGGGAATTATTTTTACCATCAAATTGTGTTTTTTCTGTAACCACACCAGCCCCCGCACCCCCAGGATTCTGTTCTCGTTTCCTATTTTACCTCATTGCATTTTTTGCCCCATCTAATGTTTGTTGGAAAAAGAAGAAAAATAGGGAAACACCTTAAATGTCCATCAATATATAAATGGTTATGAAATGTCATATTATGGAAAATGATGCAGCTATTTCAAAGAATGAGATAGTTTTTTATAACTTGGAATGAATTAAAGAAAAAGAAAACCCTACAGTATCGGGGTGTGGGCAGAGTCCTGTAATAACTGTAATAGAGAAATATTAAAGTTTTTGTTTTTGTTATATCCCTTTAAAGTAATTTTGGAAATTTCTCCCATTGTTTTAAATTGACTTAACAGATTGTTTAGTGTATGTAATTAAAAGAAGTTTTTTTCATTGAAGTATAATTGACCTACCACACTATGTTAGTTCCAAGTGTACAACATAGTGGTTTGATATTTCTATATATCTGTTATTTCTAGTTACCATCTGTCACCAAAGTTATTGCAATATTATTGACTGTGCTCCCAATGTTGTACATTTCATCCCTGTGACTCATTTATTTTGTAACTGGAAATTTGTACCTCTTAAGCTCCTTCACCTCTTTTACTCATCCCTCCCAACCTCTTCCCCTCTACCAACCACCAGTATGTTTTCTGTATCTGTGAGCCTGTTTCTGTTTTATTGTTTGTTCATTCCTTTGGTTTTATAGATTCCACCTATAAGTGAGATGGTATTTGTCTTTCTGTCTTATTTCACTTAGCATAATACCCTTGAGGTCCATGCATGTTGTCACAAATGGCCACATTTTATTCTTTTTTGTGGCAGAGTCATGTTACATTCTAATATACTATATATATATAAAACATATGCATATATACATATATATACATGGTAATGTACATTATATATATATATATATATATGAAACACATCTTTATTTAAGATGTTTACTGATATATATTTAAGTTGCTTACATATCTGGGCTATTGTAAAGAATGCTGCTGTGAACATAAAGGTGCATATCTTTTCGAATTAGTGTTTTTGTTTTTGGAAAAATACCAAGAATTAGAGTTGCTGGATCATATGATAGTTCTGTTCTTAATTTTTGAGAGGTCTCCATTCTGTTTTACATAGCAGCTGCACAAATTTACATTCCTACCAAAAGTGCACGAGGGTTCTCTTTTCTCCACATCTTCCGCAACACTTGTTATGTGTTGCAGTTGTGGTTATCCTGACCTTTGTGCGTGACCTCCCCAGGGGTGTGGGTCTTGATTATACTGTGTCTCTGCCCCTCCAGCCTGTTTCATTGTGGTTCCTTCTTTATATCTTTAATTGTGAAAATTCTTTTCTGCTAGTCATTCACATTGATAGTTGCTCTTCTGTAAATAGTTTTAATTTTGGAGAGCGTGAGCTCCAGGGTCTGCTTACTCTGTCATCTTGACCAGTCCCCCCCAGTGCATATAATTTTTAATACATATGGAGATTGGATTGATAACAACTAATTTCTCATAGAAGGGTATTTGGAAGGAATTGTAGAAGATTCTGTTAATTTCTAAAGCAACTGAATAATGTGATTAATTTTTGGTGTATAAAGTGTTGAAAAGAATGTTAAGATACAGTTTGGAAATTTATATTCTCTCACCAACCTCCTCTTCTACTTCCTTTCCTTTTTCCTTTCTCCTCCCTCTCTTTTTTATCCTTTTAAAATGAATTTTTAAAAAAATTATTTGTTTGTTTGTTTATTTATTTCTTTATTTATGGCTGCCCCGGGTCTTAGTTGTGGCACACGGGATCTTCATTGCAGCATGCAGTATCTTCATTGCAGCACATGGGATCTTTAGTTGTGGCATGCAGGATTCTTAGTTGCAACATGAGGATTTCTTAGTTGAGGCATGCAGACTCTTAGTTGCAGCATGCTTGCGGGATCTAGTTCCCTGACCAGGGATCAAACCCAGACCCCCTGCATTGGGAGCGTGGAGTCTTACCGACTGAACCACTGGGAAAGCCCCCTGAATTTTTAAATTATTTGACTAATTAAGAAATTAAACTTAATTTTATAACTGCTGCTTGAAGTAATGTGTGGGCAATATATTTTTTTAGGAGGACCTCAAAGTCTGTTAGGTCTTTATTTTTCCTTGTAGAAACAATGGAATTCAGTATTTTCCTATTTTGTTGCTAACATTTTTCTTATTTAGAGATAACCCCTATTATCTTTATTCTTCATTTTGCGGTTTAGGAGACTGGAGAAGCTGGCTGGTGGAAGGGTGAACTTAATGGTAAAGAAGGAGTATTTCCAGACAATTTTGCTGTTCAGATAAATGAACTGGATAAGGACTTTCCTGTAAGCTTTTCTTTTTCAGTGATGATAATAATTTAAAAAACCTTTTGCCAATATTTCTTAAAAAACAAGTTTTTTACATGGTAACTGAATAATTTTCTGAGGGGATTTCAGATTTATATAATCAGGTAAAAGTTATTTGAATTATGGTAAAACAAAACAGTGTATCAGTTCTGTGCTTTATTCCTGTTTTCCTTTCCCCCTAACTAAAAATTAACTTAGACTTTATTACTTTATTGTAATTAAAAGAAATAAGGCTGCCCATACTATTTAGACAAATTAGCACTTGATGGTAAGAAAAATTATATTTTTATTTAATTTTGTTGAAAATTTTTATTTTAAGGTACTATTGATTACTATTACTCTGTCACTGCATTTTTGGGAGAGTGAGAAGAAGGCTTTGCCTCCTTACAGGATTTAATGTATCTGTCTTACGTCTCACAGTGAATAAAATGAGACTGAGTCATTCATCAGTGATCTTTTGCCTTTCTACAGCTTGGTTGCCTATGGAGGGATGAATCTAATTGAGCTTTTAAATTAGAGGGAAAGAGTTATACAGAGAACAGACACACCCCAGCAAGACAGTCTCCCGTATTTGATTTAAGTCAATGCAGAAATCTCTAACCTTTGCAGTCTTTCATTTAAAGTAAATTACAAGAGGATAATGTATGAAGGCCTTACACTGTCCGAGATTCTTCTTTTGCTAGATTTCATTCAGTATTAATTCAACAGCCTTCGGGTGTGCTTTATTTTTATACTCTTGTTAATGAACAGATTTTCTTTTTTTTTGGCTTTTATTAGGTGTTTATGCAATATTGATTATCAGTTATTTTTTAATTTGGAGAAACCAAATTCACATACTTAGAAATGTGTCTCAAGTTTTTTAAGGCAAAAATGAGTGAATGTTTATAAACCCAAGAGAATTTTAATAAACTGAAAAACAGACCTTTGCCTTTAATCTTCTTTTTGAGAGTTCTGAATAACCAAGAGTGAAAGCTAAATATATTTATTAGCTACTCCTACTCTTTTTAAACAAAGTCTCTTTCTCTCTCCCTTTCTCTGCCACCCCTCCTTCCCCCACACACAAAATACTCAGCTGTTAAAGAGTGGTAAAATGGTGCATAGGAATCTTAAAATAGGGGAGGCAGGAAAGAATATTTTTGCTCATCATTAAGATTTTTTAAAATTTATCTAACTCAGTGATATTTTTGAAATATTTGAATTTTGATCAAAGAGACATTTGTTCTAATAGGATATATTTTTCATCTGTGACCTTTTGTGGAGTTGTTTGACTCTTATGATTTTATAATTTTTGACAGGGATGGGATGAGGAGAGATGTTTATGTAACTTAAATCATTTATGATCAGAGTTTACTTTAACTATAAATATTTAATATGTAAGTGTTTTACTGTTTTCACAATTATTATTTTAATAGAAACCAAAGAAACCACCACCACCTGCAAAGGGTCCAGGTAAGTATGAAACAGATAATTCAGATGGCTATTTTTCATATTTTTAAGTTCTAAAATAGTGAAATTGGGTCTCCTGTAAATCATTTATTTTCTTTTAACAAAAATTAAATATTATGGTGCTATATATAATTTTTAAAAATATATAAAAATTGAATGTTCACATGTATTAATATCTGTCAGTATTTTTTAAGTACAAACTGTATAAAATAGGAATCTTGAAAATAGTTTGTATATTTTTGTTATGGCATTTTGAGTTAAGAAAATTGACTGAGCTTAAATCTGTAGAAAACAATATATTGAAAAAGGAGACAATATTATTTACCTAGTTAATAAGTTATTCTACCTTTTCAGATGCAATCCATTTTTTAATGCTGCAAACAAATACTGATTTTTTATATACTCTTCCTTCAGAGAGTGTGGTAAGACTTAAGCAAACTAGAAGAGTTTAGTTTTTCCTTTTTAAACAGTGGAATAAATGATGGACTACCTAGAAGAATTTTCCAGAGTTAGAGTTTTGTAATCTGACTCTATTTCTATAAGTTCTAGCCCCTAATTTCTGATTTTTAAATATGCTGTCCAGTTTTTTTTTCCTTGAAAGATCTGCTCTTTTTTTAGAATAACGCAAGTCCTTCCCTCCTCCATAGTTTCAGCTTTGTGTTTGCTAACTTTATCTGAGAGCAAGGATAAGTTAAAAGTAATTTTTATGGAAGTTGGTACTGGAGCCTTTTTAGCTACTAGTCATACTGGGCTTTTAAAATTAGTTAAAATTAAATAAAATTAAAAAGTTAATTCTGTAGTTGCAGTAGCAGCATTTCAAGTCTCAATGGACAGTATTGAACCACACAAAAAACAGCATATTTCCATCATCACAGAAAGTTCTACTGGACAGCGGTATTGTAGAGGATGTGAACTCCTTCATTTGATAAGGAAGGAACTGAGACCACAGAGCTATCACTTACTAAGGTGATCATGGCAGGTGCAGGATTATATATTGAGCTCAGTGATTCTGGTATATTGTTCATTCTTTTAAACCATATTTTCATCTGATGTTATTTTTTAAACCTTTGCTTTTTAGGAGTATAATTATCTTTGTGCTCTAAAACTTTTTTTTTTTAATGTATTAACTTTTTTTTCCCCTCAGCTCCAAAGCCTGAGCTGACAGGTGCAGAGAAGAAGTATTTTCCTACAAAGCCTGAAGAAAAAGGTGAGGCAAATTCTTCTACTTTCAGAAAAATAATTCATTTCATTGTCAGTGTAAAGAAAAACATATCTCCACACTGAGTCATTCACACTGATTTTTAACAAGTGTTCATTATTTACTGTATAATGCTTGGGGATTTCGAAGAGGGAGTTTGTCAAGATCAATAGGAAATTAAGATTTCTCCTCAAACTGATACCAGTTTACATTCATGGAAAAGTTACACCGTCACCTCGGTAAGGATGTAGTATTTAATGTTATTTCAAATAATGTGTAAGAAAACTAAGCATTAAACAGTTATACTCTTATTATTTTCATAGTGTCCCAGTTGAAATACATTTAAAATGTTTTTCTTAGGTATAAGAGTGAGTTCTTACTTAAAACATGTAAGTGATTTATTATGTATTATTTAATTTTCACTGCGTATAAACTGCATATATTTGTCATATAAACTTGGAAAGGTATTCCAACATACCATATGTATTTTGTTTAAAAACCTTACTTGTTATTGTTAACACCTCCTTCTCTTTGTACACAAAGATCTTCATTGGTTGTATCTAGCAGATTAGGTTGTATATTCTTGCAAAAACTTGAATACTGTTGCAGAATACTTTTGTTTCTACTGCCTGTATTGTTTCTACTTCCTATCCTTGTCTCTTGCTTAAAGTGTTACTGTATTCTCTTAACTGATTTCTCTCATTTTAGTTCCTTGTCTGGCTTCTATTTCAGATTCATTTTTTTAAAGACTGTTTTTCAGAAGTTTCAGATTCACAGGAAAACTGAGCAGAAAGTACAGAGTTCCCATATTCTTGCTGCCCCACACATGCACAGCCTCCCCCACCGTCAGCGTCCTGCACGATAATGGTGCACTTGTAACAGTCGGCGCACCTCCATTGACACATGATTACCATTGAGTCCATAGTGTACATTAGGGGTCACTTCTGGGGTTGTACATTTCATGAGTTTGGACAAATGTATAATTGTAATATTATACAGAATAGTCTCATCTCTTTAAAATTCCTCTGTGTTCTGTGCTTTTATCCCTCTCTTCCCCCAACCCCTGACAGCCACTGATCTTTTTATTTTCTCCATAGTTTTGCTTTTTCAGAATGTCATAGAGTTGGAGTCATACACTATGTAGCTTTTACACATTGTCTTCTTTCACTTTGTAATACACATTTAAGGTTTATCCATGTATTTTCATGGCTTAATAGCTCATTTCTTTTCAGTGTTGATTAATATTCCAGTGTCCAGATGTATCACAGTTTATCCGTTCGCTTACTGAAGGACATCCTGGTTGCTTTCAGGCTTTGGCAGTTATGAATAATGCTGCTATAAACCTTGCATACTTTTTGTGTGTACATAAGTTTTCAGTTCACTTGGGTAAATACCAAGGAATGTAATTGTTTCTTCATATGGTAAGAGTATGTTTAGTTTTGTAAGAAGTTGCTAAATTGTCTTCCAAAGTGTCTGCACCATTTTGCATTCCCACCAGCAATGAATGAGAGTTGCTGTTGCTCCACGTCCTGGTCAGCATTTGGTGTTGTCAGGAACTGATCCCAAATTATTCAGTACGTTTTTGGTATCATCTTCTACTCTTTTCATTCACTACATGTAGCAACCACACTCTTGACTCTGAATATCATACACCTTCATAGCTTTATCTCTCTCATGATCTGTGCTCAGCATGGGAAGTTTTTATATCCCCAACTCCCCTTGTTTTTGTATTTGAGATTTTTAAATTTAGAGGCAAAAACAATTTATATTTAATAAAGGTATTTCTTAATCTCAGATTAGTCCTTTGTGATATAGCTGTTGTTAGGTCCAAGTCTTGGATCAGTTTATCTTGGTACTTGGTTATAATATCTCCTAAATGAAAAACTCATCATACAAAGATACATAGAACCAAATGTAAGAAGTATGTTACTGGCTTTATTATCTTCATTATGATATTTCTTTTATAGTCCCCTTTATCAAGTAGGTAAGGGTTTTGTTAAAATTAAGAATATGGCTTTTTATATTCCCTGAAATCAGTCAGTTGATCTTATAAATAAAATGAAAGGTAATGCATTTGTATTACATTTATTTGCTCAAAATCCTGGCCATGATGAAGTGTCAGGGACTGAATTTGTCCTCCTGAGTTAGACAACTAGAAAACTGGACAAAATACATACAACAATGGTTTTAGACGTCGGACAACAGGTAGCATAGGACTGTTATCACTGAAACCAATGAGGCATACCCTAAAATTACCCCTAGCTTATTGTCTAGAAGCAGTTTTGAGGCAGCAGAAAGGAGAAAGCCAAACAGAGCCCAGTATTCATAGAGAATTGAGGTAATAGGAGTTTAAGGAGGCCAAGGCAGCTATAGTTTGTGGGACAAGAGTGCCAGAATGGAAGGAACTACATAGAGTACTGAGAGAGCTCTGTAGGGCTTACCATGAGGCTTTGGCCAAGTACTGAATTACATACATGTGAAAGGAAAATTTCCATAGCTGGAGAAATAACTGCTGGAAGACATTTGATGAAACAGTTTCTGGAACTCACAAATAGTTCATGTTCCCATGAGCCACAAGACCTCATAATGCATTGAAGTCCATAAAAGGGTATATCAGCTTAGACTAAAGGCCTACCTTGGAAACAGATCAATCTAATTCCAGAATGCTTTACATTATAATATAACAAAATCTAGCACCCAAGAGGATAGAATTCACAATGCCCATTATCTGATCAAAAATTATCAGACATGGAAAGAAGCAAGAAAATAACAACCAGAAGAGAAGTCAATCAATTTAAACAGACCCAGAAATATCAAGAGATGATGGAAATAGCAGAAAGAACACTCAAATAGCTATTATAAATGTAGCCCAGTATGTGTTCAGTAAAGTAGAAGAAAACACAAACATGATGGTGAGAGAAACGGAAAATATAAAAAAGACCCAAATTGAAATTTTGCAGACGAAGAGTACAGCATCTGAAAGGAAAGACACTGGATGGAATTACCAGCAGTTTGGAGACTACAGAAGGAAATATTAGTGAACTGGAAGACATAGCAGTAGAAGCTATCTAAAATATATAGAAAAAAGACTAGAAAAAAATGAACAACACATCAGTGACCTCAGTGACAGTATCAAGTGGTTTTACTTATGTGTAAATAGAGTCCCTGAGGAAATGAAGAGAGGGGACAGAAAAAATATGTGAAGAAATAATGGTTGAAAAATCTTTAGATTTGGTGCAAATATTAAGCCCACAGATCCAAGGAGCTCAGTGAACTCCAAGCAGAAAATACATAAAGGAAATCACCTTAAGGCACATTATCATAAATTCTATGAAAAGCAGTGATAAAGAGAAAAACATAAAGTCTGCAAGAAAATAATTGTCAACCTTGAATTCTCTACCTGGCAAAAATACTTTTCAGGCAATGGAGGCAAAACTAAAACTTTCAAAAAAAAATCTGAGAGAATTCTTTGCTAGTAGACCTGTATGTACTACACAGGGAATGTTAACAGAGGTGCTTTTTGGCAGAAGGAAAATGATGCTGTTTTGGCATTTGGATGTACAAAAAGTAATGAAGAATGCCAGAAGTGGTAAATATGTGAGTAAATAGAAAAGACCTTTTTCCCCTTATTTCTAAATCTTAACACCACCACCAAAACTCTTCACTGGAAAGATTTTAAAACTTACTATAAAGTGTTGATTTCAAAGTTTAGGTGTGCAAATGTAAGCACTTTTTAAATAAGTGAAACAAGACAAATATAACAAGGGAAGCAATTCTTAATGTTGTCAAAATGTTCTCATTAACGTGACATGGCTTTAATAGATCTGGTGCAAGAAATACGAAAAGTGTCAGGCATTGCCTATTAACGGGCACTGGGGGAGAGAGCCACTGTCAGTTCAGAGGGTCTGAATATTATTGACATAGATTATTTCTTTAAAAATAAACATAAGTTTATCTCTCTCTTGTTCCAGAGTCAACAGAGAGAGCTTTTTCAAACCATGGCTAGGGCCACTTTGAGGAGCCTTAAGCCTTCTTACAGGAGAAGCGGTGTATGCCACCAGTGTGTGCGTTCATTACTTTTATCTCTCTTTGGATCTCAGTTTCACAGAGTATGTCCTTTGAAAAGTCCTGCCATATTGAGGAGGATTAAAAAGAGCTAGCAGAAAACATGAAACGAATCACCCTAATTGCCCTTGATTCTTAGGTGATGCCCCATTATTTCATGGGATACTTCCCAAATCGTAAGAATGGAGTTTAAATCCTCACTGTCTACTCGCTGCCCAAGCCACCACATGGGTTTTCTCAAATCTGCTTAGCAGTGTCATTCTCACTGTTTCCTCAGAGGGACCTCGAATGCTTGCCTTGCATGTTGCCCCCCAAGAGAGTTATGATAGCAACAGTTTGGGGCACAAGTTTTTCTCCTGCTTTTGGGGAAGACTTTCTTGGACATACCTTTCAGTAGCCTGCTTCATTCTTATCAATGTGTGAAAAAGTTATTCAAATTCATTACTCAGCAAGGGAATATAATTTTAAACCAAAGTAAGATTCTCACCAAAATGGGTGAAACTTTTAAAAAGACTGACAATACGAAATGTTGGTGAGGATACAGGTTCTCAGAGCTCTCATACATTATACACTGTAGGTGGGAATGTAAACTGTTATATCTACTCTTGACAACTAAAGTTGGATAAATCTATATACCCTGTTACCCAGCACTTTTACTCCTAATTATATACTCACAAGAAATGTGTGTTCCGTATGTACACCAAAAGACTCAAATAAGAAAGTTTATCATAGCAGTATTTACACTGACCATCAATTGGAAACAACACAAACGTCCATCAGTAGTTGAATGGATAAAAAAATTGAAGTATATCCCTATGCCAGGATACTATATATATAGCATAGCAACAAATTAATGAGGTGGAGTTTTTCACACAGCAGCTTATTATGATTTCAGTGGTGTAAAATTAAAATATTCAAAAGTGATCTGTGGTGTTAGAAGATACCTTTGGATGGGAGCATTGAGGTAGTGATCGGGGAGAGGCATGAGGGGAAGGAACTTAATGTGGCTAAGGTTCAGTTCTTGGCCGGAGTGGTGGTTACTCAGGTGTGTTCCTGTGATGTTAACTTCTTGAACTTTGTACTTAGGCTTTTGAAAATACATTATATTCCAGTTTAAGTCACTTCAGTGAGATAAATATGGGTAGATTTTTTTTTTTGTCCTGAATTTTTCTAAAATATTAGGAAAATAGATTCAGTTAAGAACATACTTGCTACTTTTTGCATAGTACTGTGTTTTTCTCTAATGCATCTCCAAACGACCAGTGATAAATAATGGAATATTTGACTTTTTAGTCAGAATTTATGGACTTGTAATCATTCATGCTTTAGTACCAGTATTATTACTTATTTTTAAATTCTTATTCATGCATCAGGGAACTAACCCTAATCTGAATTAATGAATAGATTAACCTAGTATGATGTATAGTGTTAGTAATGTATTGCTATATTCTGTAGTAAATAAGATAGGGCATATTTGTTATTTTGCTGTATTTTGTTAACTGTCATATATTTTAGTTGTTTTAATAAAAAATTTCTTTATATGCTTATAATTTTCTGTATGTCAAGTTATAATAACATCTGTATCTTACATATATCTTCTTTTGGGCATTTGGATAGCTAACATAAGAATTTTTTCCTTAAATCCAAATTTCCTTTTGTTTTTTTTGACCAATCTCTAGCTAAACTTAAATTCTATGCACAGTTGGATATCCACATGCAAAAGAAAAAAGTTGAACCCCTGCCTCATACCATATACAAAATTTGACTAAAAATGGATCATTCACCTAAATATAAGAGGTATAAAACTAAAACTTTTAGGAGAAAATATAGGGGTAGTTCTTCATGGTCTTGGGTTTGGCAGTGGATTCTTAGCTATGACACCAAAAGCACAGAAACAAAAGAAAAAATAGTTAAATTGGGTTTTATTAAAAATTAAAAACTTTTGTGTAAAGGATATTATCAAGGAAGTAAAAAGACAAACTACAGAATGGGAGAAAATATTTACAAACCCTATATCCAATATCTGAAGTATGAAAAGGATCCAGTATCTGGAATATATAAAGAACTATTATAGCTCACCAACAGAAAGATAATCCAATAAAAAAATGTGCAAAGAACTGAAATAGAAATTTTCTAAATGAGATATACAAATGGCTAACAAGCCTATGGCAAGATGTTCATCATTAGTCATTAGAAATGCAAACCAGGACCACATTGAGCTACCACTTCACACCCACTAGGATGTCTGTAATAATAATAAAAACTGAAAATAACAAGTATTGGCAAGGATGTGGAGAAATTGGACCCCTTGTGGCCCTAGTAGAGGAGGGAATGGGGAGTAGCTGATTAATGGGAACAGAATTTTCTTTCGGGGTGATGAAAAGGTTTTGGAACTAGATAGAGGTGGTGGTTGCATAACATTGTGAATGTACTAACTGGCACTGAGTTGTTCACTTTAAAATGGTTAATTTTATGTTAGGTAAATGTAACCTCAATAAAAATAAAAAAATCTAGTACTCAAACGCATTGCCATCATATATTAGTTATATAATAAATCAACATATAGTAGTAGTTGGTTTAGTTATGGATATACCTGGAATGGTGAATCTTATTTTTGTCACCTTTGATTTCCAGCAATATTGAATGTGTTCTTTTTTTGTTTGTTTGTTTGCGGTATGCGGGCCTCTCTCTGTTGTGGCCTCTCCCGTTGCGGAGCACAGGCTCCGGACGCGCAGGCTCAGCGGCCATGGCTCACGGGCTCAGCCGCTCCGCGGCACGTGGGATCCTCCCGGATCGAGGCACGAACCTGCGTCCCCTGCATCAGCAGGCGGACTCTCAACCACTGCGCCACCAGGGAAGCCCCTTGAATGCGTTCTTTTGTTTTAGACTAACCTATAGGAATTGAATTGATTTCAAGCTGTTATTTATTTATTTATTTGGCTGCGACTCACAGTATGCTGGATCTTAGTTCCTAGACCAGGGATCGAACCCTTGTCCTCTGCAGTGGCAAACAGAGTCCTAACCATTGGCCCACCAGGAAATTCCACAAGCTGTTATTTACATATTTGTTAAAAGAAGTATATTCATTTAACCCGTGAACTTCTATTTAATTTATCATTTAACATTTTCCCTGATGTTTTATCTAAAATATCTTTCTTTTAATATTTTCTAGAAATAAGTTTGGCTGACTGTTATAACTCTGATAATGATGGCTCTATTGGCTTATAGTTAGAATTGGGGAGTTGGCTTTCACTTCTGGTGGTGTAATTACATGACGTGCTTGTGCAGTTTGAAGCCATATAGAGATGGATTTTTGTACCAAATGATGATGAGGGTTTAAAAGACTAAGCTAGGGGCTTCCCTGGTGGCGCAGTGGTTGAGAATCCGCCTGCCGATGCAGGAGACACGGGTTCGTGCCCTGGTCCGGGAAGATCCCACGTGCCGCAGAGCAACTAAGCCCGTGAGCCATGGCCGCTAGGCCTGCGCGTCCGGAGCCTGTGCTCCGCAACGGGAGAGGCCACAACAGTGAGAGGCCCGCATACTGAAAAAAAAATAAAAAATTTAAAAAATAAAAAAAATTAAATAAAAGACTAAGCTATATTTTCAAACGATCCAAGGAAGCTGTACATAAATGATAAAACTGAAACAACAGCATTTTGTACTTTCATTGTTGTTAGATGAAATCAGATATTTTTAACAAGGGGTTTACCCCTGGCCTTCAGTGTTTTTTGTTTTTGTTATTGTTTTGTAATTTGGCCTTTTATCAGTTTTGACTGCTGTTTGGTTTTGGCCAAGTACTTTCTTTTTTAAAATTTATTTATTTATTTATTTTATTTGGCTGCTGTTGGGTTTTGGTTGCTGCACGCGGGCTTTCTCTAGTTGCAGCAAGTAGGGGCTACTCTGTTGCGGTGCTCAAGCTTCTCATTGTGGTGGCTTCTCTTGTTGTGGAGCCACGGGCTCTAGACGCGTGGGCTTCATTAGTTGCACGCAGGCTCAGTTAGTTGTGGCTCACGGGCCCTAGAGCACAGGATTAGTAGTTGTGGTGCACGGGCTTAGTTGCTCCGTGGCATGTGAGATCTTCCCAGACCAGGGCTCAAACCCGTGTCCCCTGCATTGGCAGGCGGGTTCTTAACCACTGTGCCACCAGGGAAGCCCTCAACCTTCAGTGTTTGTTCAAGATTCATAATTACTGGTTTCTGATTGATAAGAAATCTCATGAAATTATTTGTGGTCCTGTGATAGACACTCTTTTCAAAGACCTAGTAAATCTTGAAAAGTACTCAGTATTGCTCTTGGGAACTTTCTTATTTTTGCATATATGCCTTACAATATATTTTTGCTGACTGCTGTATCATGAATATCTCATATGTGTGCACACGTGTCAGATTTAATACCCATTCTTAGTACCTCAAAGATCAGGAACTAAGTATGTCATTATGTATAGAGCTATGCCTTTTTGGTGATAAAATTGTTTTTATTAACATGGCATGATATTGTCCTTAATGTTTTTTTTCCCAGCATATTTTCTTATGTTTCATAGAATTATTAAATGAAATGGTACTAATAAAATTCCTAATACAATGATGAGTTATAAGTATAAGCCTGTAATTTTTTCATCTGTGACTAATCAATCTAGCCTCAGTTTGTCTTAAAATTATTTTTTGTCATCATGATTATTTTTAAATAAGTACATTAAATGGCACTAGAGTTCCTACTCATTTTTAGTTCTCTGTACTTCAGTTTCAGAAAGTGATCTAGATATAAGTCTAGATAATACTGTTCTCTGCCTAGAGTAAAATCATACATGATTATATTTGAGTAGAATACCAGCCCTAAAAGCAAAGGGTGGTGGGAAGACAGTAAAAAGCAGGCATTATTTGTTGATCAGAAGCTTATTAGTGGTCCTCCTTCCCACCAAAGTAGAGTTTTTTTTAAAGGATAGTTAGGATTATTAAATTATAATTTTAAAACGGATAAAACAGTGCACACATACACTAATAGTGTCTCTTTCTGTTTCACACCTTTCCAGCTTGACATTAGCTTTAAGAAATAGGAAAACCTAAACAGTTCTGATTGTTAGTAACCTACTAAATATTTTTAAATAATCAGATGAAAAGTCAGTGCTGGAACAGAAACCTTCTAAACCAGCTGCTCCACAAGTCCCACCCAAGAAGCCTACTCCACCCGCCAAAGCCAATAATTTACTGCGATCTCCTGGAACAGTGTACCCAAAGCGGCCTGAAAAACCGGTTCCTCCACCACCTCCTGTAGCCAAGTAAGTTTTATCTAATTTGAAGTTAGTTTATTGATTTACTTGCTTTTGACATAATTGGCCTTACTGCCTTTCTAAATGTCAAAGTAATTTTTAAAGTATTTGCTTTTCTTATTTTTTGTAGAGACTGTAATCTGTGTTAAATGTTAATCTTAGATTCATACTAGGTGAATATACTCATGTTAAGCTGTTTTACATTTCTTATTTTATTATGTTTGGTCTTAGGGTAGAGGTTTATGTTTATGGAAATAATTTTATAGACAAGAAAGAAAATCAGTATTATGGTATAACATCTTTAGTGTCATTATTATTATTTTTAAAAATTATTTAATTATTTGGCCGTGCCAGGTCTTAGTTGCGGCATGTGGGATCTTTTAGTGGCGGCATGTGGGCTCTTAGTTGCAGCGTGCAGGATATAGCTCCCTGACCAGGGATCGAACCCGGGCCCCCTGCATTGGGAGTGTGAAGTCTTAACCACTGGACCACCAGGGAAGTCCCTCTTTAGTGTCATTAAATCACAGTGCTAAAAGATGGTCATGCTTTACATACAAATGATTTTTGCATGTGTTTGATTTTTCTCATTTTAGGATTAATGGAGACGTTTCTACCATTTTATCAAAATTTGAAACTGAGCCAGTATCAAAACCAAAGCTAGATTCTGAACAGTTACCACTTAGACCAAAATCAGTAGACCTAGATACATTTACAGTTAGAAGCTCTAAAGAAACAGGTAAGTTAACATGTGGAAAGGTGGTGCATAAAAAGAAGTTGCAAATATAGTTTTCAGAAACTATTTAAAGTAAGAAATTTGTGTATGTAATTTGTGTGTGGATACATACAGTGGAAGTTTATTAAAATTTTAAAAAAATCTCTGAAGTTGAAATAGAAAAATAAAACTGAAAGAATATAAATGGGCAAGGTATTTATGGTTCACATAAGCTTTCTCACTGGTCAGAGAACTGAGATGGATATTAAAAGATCAGTCATTTATCATTCTATCCCTTTATAATGGAATGACCATACCATCTAACTTAAGCAGATGTGAGTGACATAGACTTTCAGTGCCCACACTAGATTATATTTAAGAAGACTATTTTTATTTTTCCACTTAAATCTCAAGATACTTTTGTTTCCAATTCTGGAAAATAGGCTTTCTTATGACTCTCTCTCTCTCTCTCTCCCTCTCTCTCTCTATTTTATCTGTCTATCTCAGCAGGCTTTACTTCTTTAGCTAAATATTATTCCTTAAGCTTTAGGACTGATTTTTCAGCCCATTAATCATCTTTGTCTCCTGGCTTTTTATACTTCTCAGTTGTAAAATGGAATACTTGAAACTGAAAAAGTCTTTCTTTTTTTTTTTTTTACTTCAGAGAAGTCTTGATACAAGATCTCACTGTTAAAGGAATTGCACCATCATTACTTTGTGGTAATGGTTATTTTATAGCACTTTGCTTTCGTTTTTAGTTTTGTAACTTTTTTTTTTTTTTTTTTTTTTTTTTTTGCGGTACACTGGCCTCTCACTGTTGTGGCCTCTCCCATTGCGGAGCACAGGCTCCAGACGCTCAGGCTTAGCGGCCATGGCTTACGGGTCCAGCCGCTCCGCAGCATGTGGGATCTTCCTGGACTGGGGCACGAACCCATGTCCCCTGCATCGGCAGGCAGACTCTCAACCCCTGCGCCACCAGAGAAGCCCTAGTTTTTTAACATTTTTAAAGCATTTTCTCATATATATTCTTATTTTATCTTAACACTGACTCTAATAAGAGGTAGATGCCATTTCCCCTATTTTGCATCTAAACAAAGTAACCTAAAGACACAGCAAGTGTTCAAGATCATGTAAACCAGAGGAGAACTCTTTAAATCCCCTTTATATAAAGTTCACTGTGACTTTCTTTAAAAAAAAATTAATGTCAACGTATTTTTTAGCTTCAAGTTAACAGTTCTTTACATTTAAACTTGAAGGCCAGTTACACTAGGATTTTTTTTGTCACTCTATTGTAAAATGTGCTACGTATTACCATTCAAATTTTTTAGGTGATTTTATTTTTCTTCGTTCTCTTTAGTTTGTCAGTGCAAAAACTCTAACCTAAGCAGTCTCCTTCAGTTTTTTAATTGGAATGTCTTATAGATCTTTCATCATGTATTTGGAGCCTACTTGATCTGGATGAAGCCATAGTCATCAATCATTTCTGGAAATTGAGATGTTGATTGTATTTTAGAGACAGTCACTCAAATATATTCAGTATGTTTTTGGTGAAAATTGTTCTAATTTACTGTTAGTTAAATAAAAAACAAAAAAACCTTCGTGTTTTTTTAAAAATATCCTTTAATTTTTAAAAAATTGAGGTTAGTGGTAAAAAATGTAATTCTGTTAGTTCTTACTGTTTTCTCTTTGATTTAAAATGTAGCTAGAAATGTGTTTTCAAAAGTAATAGAGAAAAAAAATTTAAGCACACGCTTTTAACTCTGGATATCAAAAATGCATAGGTATTATCTTTTGAATTTCCACAATTTTCTGCAATCTTTCTTTATCAGAAGTCTTAAATTTTGATGAGTATCTTTGGGAGCTGAAAGTAATATTTAGAGCTTATTATTTTTTTTCTGTATTTTTTGTTACTTTGTATCATTCTTCAACATTTGCTTTATTTAGTTTTCTCAAAGTCGTGGAAATTACCAAAAAACTTTAAGTCAGTTAAAACAAATTTTCACTTTTTTTCCAAACTTTATATATGATTACCAGCAAGCTTTGTTTCCTTTGGTACATTTCTAAATAACATGTAACAATGTCAGACTATTGGTGGTTGAAAAGTTCTGTTTTTCCCTTTGTATTTTAGTCCCATTTCTTGTCGTATATCCATAGCTATTATTTATTCTTCATTAAAAATGAGAGGCTGTGTGGAACAGAGTTTGAAAATTTCTAACTTCTAGTTTGCTTTTTTGTTGAAATAAATAAGGAAGTAATTTAGAGGTGCTGAGACACATATACGGTCAAAAAACTAACAGCTGATTTCCAAGTTGCAGTCTTTATATCTTCAACTACCACACTGCCTTTGGTGTACTGCACTTATACCCTATAAAGTTCAGAAAATATAAATTTTGGAAATTGAGTTCATATTAAGTAGCAAATATTTACTGAGCATCTGTGTATTTGCAGTAGTGTTTTGGGCACAAATAGTATGCTAAGATAAAAGGCATAGCTGCTGACAGCAAGTAGCTTATGTCTCCAACCTCAACTCAGACTATTCCTTATTTCTGTTTTTTAAAATTAGAATATCATGTCCCTAGTACTTGTAGTATAAAAGTGTTCTACCTCTTCTTTGAGTTGTTGGCACCTTATTAAAAAAACTGTGTTCTGTATTAGATACAGCCTCAAATTTGGCATTAGATCGAGGCATGTTTTGATTTACATATATGGCTCAGTTTGAGGTTTTAAATTTTTTAAATGACATATGAAACTAGCCCTTTAACATAAGTTTCAGAACATTTAAAACATACATGAAAATCTCCTTAGAGTTTAATTATTTTGTAAAAGAATAATTTGAGGCAAAACGATATAGTAGAATTTGCTGTTAAAAAAATGTGAGTTTTAAATTATTAGCTAATTGGTCATTGGCATGTTTCTTCTCTTATTTTCTCACTTAACTAACAATTGACTGATCCATTATATCTATGATACCTATTAGAAAACCTGACATGGAAGTTGTTATAAAATGTAATTTCCCTTCTTCTTCCCCTCCTCCACTGTTAATCACTTCTTATTCTGTTTCTGCTTTTATCTATTAAGGATGTAAATTCCTTTGGTTGCTCTCTGATATGATTGTATATAAACCCATATATAAACATATATATTCATGTATATAAATATAGTCTTTTTGTTCATATAAGAAAAAAATTCCTAGAATACTCAAATTTGTTTCATTTTTTTAAAGATTTTTCATAAATATTCTCATATATGATACAAGTAGTACTACAAATTGCAGAGCTATCAGACCATGTTTTAATTGTTTTCTCTTTTTCCAACACTTCATCAAAAATTGGTTTAGGATAGTCTCATTGCTACTACAGGTTAATTGTAAAGTTCACATAGTCTAAGTATTTCTAAAATAGTAAATTTTCCAGGACGTAAAATTGGTTTACAATTAGTTTTAAACTACAAGATAGAAAACTTAGTGGAAACATAACTATTTCATTAAGGAAGCACAGTTGATGAAGTATTCTTAGAGTGTAGTGTCTTATCCTTTTTCATTATCTTTTGTGATAAATCCTTCTTGGATTAAAGGAAATTTTAGAGATACATACATTATTTGATCTGAAAACCTTCATTGTTATATAGGGCAACATTCTTTCTTTTCAGTTCTATTTAATAATTGATCTGTTTTGTTTGAATTAATTTCCCAATATTTATTCATTTATTTCTTCCAGAAAGAGTTTATGGTGAGATTTTTTGAATACAATGTTTACCTGTTGAGTGGTAGACACTATAAAAAGTGAGCCTGTATCTAAACTAGTATTAAAACAAAACACCATACCCCAAAATGTAGAACTTACCTGGGAAATAAGAGCAGTAATTAAAATTTTTATTTTCTAATAACAGTTTCCTTGATAATATCATTAGAGTATCACTTAAGGCACTACTGTATTTTTATAGTGGGATATTTAAAAATAATATTGGCATATGTTTTTCCTATTATACCATGCCAGAATTAAAATTGCCTCTTTTATTGTAACTACTATCATGTGCTGAGGATCAAAACTTTGACTAAAAGGTGGTTTAATTTCAGTTATAACTGTATCAATGAGCTGTTAATATGTTGATTTATTACTCTGACCTCTAATTTTAATACTAAAACGTTCTTTTAGAAGTTGTCGTGGTGTTCAGTGAGTAATTTAAAAAAGACTTCTTTCTGGTTTAATGTATGTTGAAATCAAGTCTAATCATAATTTTTCCTTTTGAAAGACAAAAGAATAAATCTAAAATCTAATACACATCTTAATGTAAGTTTAGATAAACTGCGATATCTGCTAAACATTAAAATGGTTCTATTCATTCTGCAACTGTTCCTTTTTCCTGCTTTGTAAAATAATTTTTTTGGTTTAGTCTTTTTTCTAGACATTCCTATCCTTGACTTTTCTTTCCAGATTTTGTTTCCTAGCCTGTTTGCCATGTTTCCCTTCTTACGTGTCAGGAAATTATCCTACCTTTCTCCATTTTGGTAAGATGACAATTTATAAAAGAAATAAAAATAATATAGTCAATATGAATAGGTGGTGCACATTGATTTTTCTTTGTAATTTTACTAAAGTGTACGTGTTTGTCTGTCTATTCTAACCCTTTTGGTTTTCCATTTTAAAATAAAATGAAATTCACATTGGAAATTTTTTCTTGATAGTTTAAAATATTCTTTTGATAACAGGTTTTTTTAGTTGACAACCCTAAAAGTCAGTGTTTTTCCCCAAAATTTTATATTTATTTTGATATTTTAAAATTCCATGTCTTAGGCAATGTGTAGACATGTAAATGGCTGGCAGAGTGACAATGTGATGGCAAGAGCTAAGTGATTGTCATGCCTTTTATGCTGTGTGTAAAATATAAATCCACTGATACCACTCTTAGGTAAATTTAAAAGCATTCAAGTATATCATGAGTCAGAAATGTGCACTATTTCATTTTACTAACCTAATGACTTAAATGGAGGACCTGAGAGAGTTTTAGATTTGTAAAATTACTTGTCTTGGTGTTGTGGCCCAAAACTGGACATATAGAAGACATTTTTACATGAGCATGGTGTATAATTTTGTAAATCTTCCTTTTATTTACCCTTTTAATTTAATTTATCTTCATCTCTTCCTTTGTTTTTGTTTGTTTCTTTTTCTTTTTAAAAGTTGCTTAAATATGCATTTGAAAATAATCTTCACAGGCCAAAATGGATTGTACTTTTCAAGGTTTTTTTGGTAGGTTGTCAATACATATTTATCGATGTAAAAACAATTTTTAACCCTTCAAACTACAGCATATTTTTAACATCTTTTAAAATATTGTTTTCTCTGTGAAGTTAACAAATGAGATATTTAAATATATGTTTAAGCTCAAGGTCTTTCACATTATATAATGCATTCTCCATTAAAGCCACCATGTTTCTTATTGTGGTTTGTTGTATATTATAATTATTTATAGACAATTATTCAACAACTCAACACAAAAATTAATCCAAGCCCATTAGATTGCCTGTTGTGATATATTAGCCTAGTGACTAGATCCCATATAGAACATACAAAGTAATCCCAAAATGTGAAGGTGGAAAAGAATTAACAGAGGTCAACAAATACTTACAGTTGTTACAAAATGTATATTGCCAATTAGTGGTAACCTCTTCCTGTTTTACCTTTGTGTCCTCCATCCCTTTAAAAAAATTCTCTAAATAAATTACTTTGAATATGAAATTTGATGAGTAAGCTTTAAGGGCAGTAATGATAAGTATCTTTAGATTTCTTTTAAGAAATAACAATTCTCTGAGTTTGGACATCTAAATATTTGACAGAAAGCATTATAAACTTCCAGGCAATAGCAACATGAAGAATGATTCCATACCTGGAAGACAAGGCAAAAGATACCTGCTGCCATGATGAGTGATGGCATATTGACTGTGATTAATATTCTTAGTTTGGAATCTGGGCCAAAGGAAAATTATAATGATAGTAGAAGTGCCAGGAATTAACCTTAGGGTTCTTATTATCACTTATAGATATCTGGGCTTCAAAATTAAAGATCAACTCCTTCAGCAAGGTTTTCTGGACCATCTAGAAAAAGGGAAGGTATTATATACCATTGTTTCAGAGATACAAATTACCTAGATTTGTCCTTAGACTCAAGTTATTGGATCAAAGGTCAACCAGCCTTTGATGGTAGGGAAGCAAATGGATGATATATGTAGCATTTTCCCCTGGTATCTGATTTGCCTTGGATGTATAACTATCGTCTGATTCCTACACATGATAATGTCTAAGCAGAAGTACAGTGAACTATAAACAGGTCGAGTCCCAGCTACAGTATACTATGCACATACATATATGAAGACACATTAAATTACACTTTCACTTTACATTAAGAAATGCAATTGGAAAGCAGCAGGGTCCCAGATAAAATTGAGTTTAAAAAGTTTTAATATTAGGATATTACTTGAACTTTAAAACACATTTCATAAGTTAGTTTTTTGATATGTTGTAATTAATTCTGAGTTGAAGAAGTATATCATGTTTTTTTTTATAAGCAAGAACTTAAGATGACTGCTTTTTCATACTACTACAACTTGTGGTACAGATTTATAGCTTTCAGTAAGAACTTCTGTTGAGGTCTAAGTCTCTATTAAAAACATGAACTTTATATTGTTAATATATAAAATGTATCAGGTAAACAGGATGTTAGTTTTTGAGGGTGAGTGTTGTTTTCCAAATGCATATGAAAAGCACAGGTCAACTTGTGAGTCTTGGTGGTATTCTTTTTAATTTTATAGTTTGTTAAAAATCCAGAGACGTTCTTTTTTGCCTTTTAAAATGTGCAGTTATCTCTTAATAGATATGTTTACTTTTATTCTCCAGATCTTGTAAATTTTGATGACATAGCTTCCTCAGAAAACTTGCTACATCTTACTGCAAATAGACCGAAGATGCCTGGAAGAAGATTGCCTGGCCGCTTCAATGGTGGACATTCTGTGAGTTACATTTAGTATTATAAAACACAGAGAATTTAGTAAATCCAGAGTCCTTCTGAAGATAAGAATGAGGGAGGATTTATAGCTCCACTGAAGTTTAAAAATCAGGAAGATAGCTATACTCAAGTGGCCAAGGGTTGTATTTAAGAGATATGGGGGAAGAGACCTGTTCATTTCCACAGGACGTGGAATGGAAGGTTACAGAATCAGAAGCAGAGTTGTCCTAAGACCATAACCACAGAGCACAGTGTCGAGAGGGGACAGGGGACCTGTGCAATATACTTGTCCAAAAACAGTAATTAGAATTGAGTGGTACATATTCACTTCAGGAAAGAATGAGAACATTTTTTTTTCCCCCTGAAATAGTCAGTGTTTTTTGTAGTACTAATTCTGGTCTCTAAATGTGTAACTTCTTTTTATGCTCTCAGTATATTGCCTGGGATGCTGGTGGTACTTTAGTGTTAATACATTAGCTCTTAAGTACTATTGTGCTTTTCAATACCTAAGTAGGGAAAATTTTTGTTGCTAATAGGCAAGCTGTTTTTCCACCCTCAAGATGTGCAAGTGTGTTATTCAGCATGAATTATGTAAAATCCTGTTAACAATAATGGAATATCTGGAACAGTATCTGCTGAAAACAATGATAAAAGTTACTTACTTTATTATCCAGATGCTTACTGCCTTTTCTTTCTTTGGTGTTTTCTGTTTCTTGATTTTAAAAAAAAAACCATTCAGCCAACTCAAAGCCCAGAAAAACTCCTGAAGTTACCAAAAGAAGATGATAGTGCCAACCTAAAGCCATCTGAATTTAAGAAGGATTCATGCTACTCTCCAAAGGTAAGGTGCATTGTGGTCTAAGATTTGTATAATTTGTAGGGTTCTTTGTGAACATCAAAATTGTGGAATTTAAAGTGTCCTTCAGGAAGAATTATTTCTTGTGCCAGGAAATAAAATAATTCCTGCTAAAGCTAAATAAAATAAAATAATAATAAAATAAAATAAAATAATTTAGGAGAGTCACATTATTTTAAATGAGTAATACAAATGTTACATGTTTCATATTTTTTAAGGCATAGATCTATATACATTTGATTCATTTCCCATTAAACATGCACTCCTTAGGCAGAAGCCATCACTCTTTTACTCCTTATATAACTTGGTGCTTGGTACCATAATAAGCACTGAATACACACTGGAATGAATGGTAGGATACATGGATTCTTCCGTCTGTTACGTGGTGTTAAGAGTCTTTGCTAATCCCTTGCCATTTTAATTTAAGATAGTATTACCACAACTGACACACATCTTATATTTGAGAAGATCATGCCTGTTCCTCAAATTCATTTCAAGGCATTTGACTGCTATTCAGCTTATCAGATACACTTAATATGAATTCTCTCAGCTGTTAGCAGTCTATTGAAATTTTACTTGCTGTTACCTAAGTGAAATGGTAAAAGAATGTCAGGCCATGGATCCATTTTAATGCCTCTTCTGTGGACTTACTAAATCCTTCATAATTGCTTTTAATTGGAGCTCTCTGGACATTCTAAATAATAACTATTTAATATGAAGGATCAAAGCAGTACCTTAATAATGCTTTTATATTCTTGCTTCTAGATGTTCCACTAGGTAAACCATAAGGTAAATCTAATGGGTCTTCTTTTCTCTCTCTTTTTTTAAAAATAAAGCCCTTGACATTTCTCACAAAAACCCTTAGTAATTACAGGTTTATTGTTTGGTCGTTTAGTGGTTTTTCCAGTTATGAACGTTCAAACTGCTGTTTGGATTTTCAAGTTTTTTATTTATCTTGGAAGTATTACTTCAGTTATTTGTCTCCTTGCAGTAAAAATCTTTTGAATTTATAATATTAAATGTAAGTACAAATAAAAATTTTCTGTTTATTATATGTTTTCAGCCATCTGTTTACCTTTCAACACCTTCAAGTGCTTCTAAACCAAATACAGCTGCTTTTCTAACTCCGTTAGAAATCAAAGCTAAGCTAGAAACAGAAAATTCCTTGGATGAACTTAAAGCTCAGATTGTTGAATTGCAGTGTGTTGTGGAAGCACTAAAAAAGGATCATGGGTAAGTAGCCCTTATTTTCTTCTTTGAGCGCTACTTAACGCATGTGTAAAGAATTCTTTCAAATTGTATCAAGTAAAGAAGTAATCTGCCTAGTTTCTTGTATGAGCAAGTTTGTTTTCAAAGAAATTTTTATTGATAGTGTCTCTCTAGGCAAAACTTGAATTAGAAAACATAATAATTAGAAACTCTATTAATTCTAGTTATTCTAATTAGGAATTGGAAAGCTTAGATAAGAAAACCCAGCCCAATTATGAAAAAGGCAAACCAGTTAAAACAGAAAATAGTAGCTCAATTATAGAATTGGTTCTAGTAGCTTGATTATAGAAAAATGGCCAATAGGCACATGAAAAGATGTTCAGCATCATTAGTCATTAGCACATGCGAATCAAAACCACTATGAAATACTACTTTGGACCCACTAGGATGGCTATAATAAAAAATATGAACAATACAAGTGTTGGCAAGTATTTGAGAAATTGGAACCCTCATGCCTTGCTGGTGGGCATGTAAAATGGTACAGCTACTCTGGAAAACAGTCTGGCAGTTACTCCAAAAGTTAAATTTCATGTTCCCAATATGACCCAGCAATTCCTCACCAAGGTATAGTACTGCCCAAGAGAATTGAAAACAAGTGTTCAAACAAAAACTTGTACACAGATGTTTATAGTATTATTCATAATAGCCAAAAAGTGCAAACAACCCAACTGTCCATCAACTGATGAATAGATAAACAAGATGTGGTACATCGATACAATGGAATGTATTCAGCTGTAAAAAGAAATGGAGTACTAATACATGTTATATCATAGATGAACCTTAAACACATAATTTGAGGCTAGAAATGTCAAACATGGGTTAATTAGTCTTAAAATATTAGGAAAAGCCATTCATTTTGGATCTGTGATTTATCTGTATATACATTTGGTTTTCTTCTCAGAGGACTTTGATCACTGTTTCTGCTGGGGTTGAGCTGGATATTTATAAAACAAATGGGTTGGGATAGGTGATCTGTAAGGCCTTTCTCTTAACTCTGAAAGTTTTTGAAATGGTATATGGTGAGGCATGCCTAAGTAAAAGTTAGGGACTTTTTAGAGCTAAAATAAATTTAAAAGATCACCTGCTATAGTCCCCTCCCTTCTTTTAAATGAAGAAATAAAGGTTTAGAGAGGTAAAGCTCATTATGTAAGATCACACAGCTCTTAAGTGGCAGAGCTAGAACTCAAACTTGGATCTTCTATTGATTTAGAGATCTTTTCTTACAAACATTATTATTTGAATTTTAAAATGTGTTAACATTTTAAACATACTTCTGCAAAAGCCCAGTAGGTAAAATAGATCAAAGATCAGCTAATCTAACTGAACTGAGGGTGAGGGTTCAGGTGCTCCTCCCCTATTCCAGCTTCTTCTCTGGCCTCTAAGAGTATCTCATGGAATATGGAATCTGATATAATAGTCATCTTCAGAGAACGTGTTACCACTGATTTTGAATTCACTGTTTCTCCTCCAATTCTTTGTTGGCATTGGATTATTTATTTAAAAAAAAATTGAGATTAACAACATGATGTATTTGTAGTTTGCAGAGCACTTGTACAAACATCTCTTAGATAGAAACATAAAGTTATCTTGAATGCCTACTTAAAAAACATATACTGTGCACATTTATATATAGAGAGAAAATTTGATACATGATATTTCTTGAATTCTTCAGTTTATCTTGGTTTAAGTTTGGCAAGTTTATCCACAGTTTCTGCAATAAGCACATTATAAACTATAAGTTCATTTATCTAGTAAATATTTATTGAGCACCTCTCAGGTACCAGTTAGAGAACAATCTGATTTGTTAATTTTGACATTTTTGCATTTTTGATACCAAGTGTGCTATAATGCAATAGTAATTCCACGTACAGATTGCCCATAGGTGCTCTTAAATAAGCTGTAGAATGAATAAAAATATTAATGACTTACATATATTATTTATCAGCTATTTTAGAAGTCTTTCCAAAGAGTATTTTAAAAGTCTTGAGTTCCTCTTGGAAAATGAAATGGAGGGGAAAATGACTATATAAAAATATACAAGGGGGCTTCCCTGGTGGCGCAGTGGTTGAGAATCCGCCTGCCGATGCAGGAGACACGGGTTCGTGCCCTGGTCCGGGAAGATCCCACATGCCGCGGAGCAACTAAGCCCGTGAGCCATGGCCGCTAGGCCTGTGCGTCCGGAGCCTGTGCTCCGCAACGGGAGAGGCCACAACAGTGAGAGGCCCGCATACCGGAAAAAAAAAAAAAAAAAAAAAAAAAAAAAAAAAATATATATACAAGGGAACCTAGAAAAATGAAAACATGAATTACAGAAGAGGGATTGTTGGCTGCATTTTTTTGTTCATTGGTTTAGATTTGGGATTTTAATGTAATAATTTTAAAAAAAACAGAGCAAGAGATATGTAAAGTATGTAAAGTCCAGGTTATTGTATTAAAAATTATAATTTGCCTTGCACTGTGACATATTTTCACATTCCTTTTCCCAAATTATTTGGGCTGTGTGTCCTGCCTTGGAAATGGATGATAACTGAATATGGAAAATTACCTGTATTCACTTAAAAATTTATTTATCTCAGGTTTGCCATGATTTTGCTGTGTTTTTAACTGTTGTATTGAATCATTTCAACTAGGGAATTTGAATTTTTTCTCAGTCAATATGGCTGTTTCCTTTAAAAGTTTTCCCTATGTTCTGGGATATCAGGCAACAGATCCTATTAACCTTAGTCAAATATATATTGTTAATCAAAAGACTTAACAGTAATAAAATACTTTGTTTTTAGGAAAGAACTGGAAAAACTACGAAAAGATTTAGAAGAAGAGAAGGCAATGAGAAGTAATCTAGAGGTAATTCATTTCTTCCAGCATTGAGATTGTAGTCAGCATAAACTAGACATGTTTTTTCCAACCTAACTGGGTGATTGGTTCTGCCACAAATTATGCTATCCTGCTTTAGTTGGACACTCCCTACAGCTTGGTCGCCATTTAATTAATCTCTTGTTGACTCCCTGCCACATTCCATTCATTCATTCAGCAAATGTTTTTTGAGTACTCACTCTCATAGACATGAGGCACAAGGTATACACTCATGAATAAAGCAAACATGGTTCTTGCCTCTTAAAAGTGTCTAGTTTTAGATCTTTTGCATTCAGCACTCCTTCTTTCTTGAGGTATAGTTCTCTTTTCTTCACAGTTAAACTTTTTTTTCTTTTTTTTTTTGCCTGGGGGCAGGTGTGGTAATGGTAATGGGATGGCTATAGATTTGCTGACTTTAATTTCTCACTGAATTAATTGAGTTTATTTTGTAGCTAATGTCATCATCTTCACTCTCTGCTGATGACTGACAGTTTCACTTATTTTATCTTCCTTACTTTTTGCCATCCTCACTGACTTTGGTCTTCATTTGTATTTTTTTTTATTTGTATATTTTTCTGCATATCTCAGAGAATGTGTTTCCTGCCTTTTTTAAGAGACTCTTCCCATTCTGTGTTTAAGTATTGCATACTCCTCCCTATTTTTACCTTGCTTCATTACTTAACCTGTTTCTTTTGTTAGCACTGCGAAACAGAGAACATGGGACTTGCCATTAAAAAAACTTGAGCTCCTCTTCTGACTTACCTTCGTGACTTTCAGTTCAGAACTACATATTTGTCAGACTTAGCACTTTCTGAACAATGTCTCATTGGATACATAACAACTTGTAAGCATTATTGTTTCTATTTTAAGAGTGAGGAAACTAGGGTTTAGAATGATTAAGTCAGCAGTGGAGCTAACATTTTTAATAGAAGCAGCCAGACTCCAGAACCTTTGCTCTTAGGGAATAAGTTACGCCATTTGAATGAGGAAGTCACCTACCTCGTTTAGCTTTAGTTGTTGAGATAATATATATGAAGGTATTTGGCAGATTATCAGAACTCCATTTTTACTCTTATATCTGACACATAACCTTTATTGGCACTCTCCTTTCTTTCCCTGAAAATACTCAATTTTTCCCTTTATTCAAAAGATAAAAAAACCCCTTTTAGGTCTAGCTACCCTCTTGATCTGTAGTCTCTTTTCATTTGCAGTTCATTTGTTGCAAAAAAGAAAAACAAACCAACAAAAAACAAGAAAAGCATACATTTACAGTTACTAATTCTTCACTTCCAGTTCAGTCCTTAACCCCTTGCATTTTGGGTTTACTGATGGCAACTCCTATGTCTCTTTGGTTTCTACAGCACTTCACAATTTTACCATCACCACCTTTTCAAAGTATGTCTTGGTTTATGTGACCCTGCATTCTTCTGTCTGACTTCTCCATCTCTCCTCACCTAAGTGAGGTGTTCCTTCAGTGTTGTGCTTAGCCCTCTTCTCTGTGCATCCACTCGTTGCTCGCCTGTGTCCGGGAGTATGATAATTAGCTCGGGTGCATCTGCCATTGAAATCTAGTTCTTCTTTTCCCAGCTTCTGTCCTGAGTTTCCAGCTATTAGACTCCCTGGATGTTCCACTGTGAACTTAGACTTAGCATGTCCCCTGTCACACATAGCACCTTCTTTTCAGATTCTGATTTTCTGTCTGTGTTGAAAGTTTGTTGCGCTTCTAGCCATGCAGATGTGGGACTTCTGTCTCTTCTAATTACACTAACTTCTAGGCCTACTGGCTGTACTCCCTAACCTTTTTCTCTTTATTCTCACTGTTTCTGTCCTTTTCTCATGCTCTTATCTTCTGTTTAGCTTGTCTGTTTCTCTCATTCTTATCTTGTCTTTTCGAAAACTTTCTATTACTTGCTGCATGAAGTTCAGACTTCTTGACTTGGCAAATGAGGTCTCTTATGTCCTGGTCCTAGTTTATCTTTCTTTCCTCGCTTGCTAATCCTCAATTGTCCCTTACAGTTAATTTGTCTGAATTTTTACTCTTACTGTACTTTCATGGATTTTCCTTTTCTCTCACTTATCATGCCCAAGTTCTGTAGATTCTCAAGGCCCTGCTCAGTCACATTCACTGAGTTGGCCACCAGTCTTCTGATTAAAAGCAGTTTTTCTTATTTCAAATTCGTGTTGTTTAGTTTTGTAAGAGATGAATAAATAATAATTTTCTGTCATATCACTATTCACATTATGTACTTATTTTGCCCATCTTCTGTACTGTTGGAGGTGGGATCTTTTTCTGTTTCATCTTTGCCCATAGCTCCTAGCACAGTGCTATATACATATTAGATTGCTAACAAATTTTTGTCAAACTAATAAATGTTAGGAGATAGATATTAAAAATATATCTTCTAAATATATGTTAAATTCCCAGTGTGCAACATGGTAGAAATTGAAAAATTAAACACAAATATTTCTTGACTTTCATTCCTTATATTTTATACATAACACATATTCATATATGAAAATAAATAAGGTTAGCAAGAGGAACTAATACAATACTAAATTTGCATATATGACTTAATTTGTCATAAAAATCATGGAAAGAGTCAAATGAATTATTTGTTTCTTTTTTGAAGAATTTCATTTGATTATATTTTCCCAGCAAAATCAGCTAGCTGTTACTTAGGCTCTCACTGACCTGTACTATAAATTTTTTTTTTTTTTTGGTGGGAAAAGTTCGATACTTAATAAGGCAATAGAGTCTTAGGATCATATGTTTAAAAGAGAAATTATATTTCCCCCCAAATTAAAAGTAATACTTTGAACTACTATAACATTAACATTATATAGTATTAAATTATACTGAGGAGTGGTACGAAGGACTAATGATGAACAATGAACATAAACATGCTAGAAGAGAAACTCCAGCAATGCGAGTATTTGCCGGATACCTAAATTTACGTGGCCAGCAGCAGTCTGTGAGGAGTATTACTGACTGCGTACAGGGTTATTCTCCACCCTGACCCTCACCCCACCCACACTCCCTCTTCTACCAATTTTTTTTTTTCTTTCTGTTTTCTGTGCATCCTCACACATTAAAATTCATGCAGTGGTTAATGTATCTTTGGAATAGAGATGGTAATAGCGCATCAGGCTGAAGACTGAAGGTATTTTGTCTCAATCCAATGCTACTAACATGTTTGGCTAATAATCATATTAGTCAAAGAATAATATCAGGAAAGATCCTGGAATTAGCAAACCATTCTTGAATGGTTAGGATCCCTTAGGAGATTGTGAGCTTATTGAAATTATACTTTCTGACTGTAACAAAATGCTCATCATTTAGTAATGATCTATTTGTCAGAAGTTAGCCATAACATGTATTATTTGTATCCATTGTTGGGGAGAGGGATGATGCTATCACGAGAAGGTAAGGCCTAAATGTTTCTACATGTAATGCAAGGTCAGGGATGATCAAAATCCCATATAATTGGGAAGAGAGTACAAAAACTGTGGCCTTTAAAGCCTTAGACCTTACCAGTACGAGTTCTGCATGGAGCCGCTGGCACGGTGTTTGATCTCTTTGATCCTCAGCTTAGTTCTCTGTAATATGTCAAAGTTAAATAACTCTGTAATTATTGTGAAAATTTAATGAAGTTTTCTAATTTTCTTCTAACGTTTCTTAAACTGTGAACTTCTGTTAAGTGAAAAATGTCTTCTACCTAACAATGGAGCTATTTTTAACACATTGACTGCACTTTATATATATTCCTGGGCTTTAAAGGCAATTTAATCTAGAACATACTGTTTACAGTTGAGGAAGTTGAGACCAAGTGAGGTTAAGTAGTTTACCAATATCACCTAAGCATTAAGTGAAAAACATAGAACTAAACTGGTCCTTTTTTTAAAAAAAAAAAAACATTCTGTATTGCCCCCTTTGTTTAATTGTAGGTACGGGTACGTTTCTTAGTTTGGTTTCAAGGATATTCTTGGGTTTTGTAGGGCTGATTTTCTTACAGATCTTTCAAATGCTCACATTAGTTAACATTGTTCTGGGTGAAACAACTGTAGCTGCCTTTTTGTTGCTGTCACCTGTCATTTAGGAACTTGCATTGTGACATTTTCATCTGTTGAACTTTTTAAATATTTATTACACCATTGGAAATTGGATTTTAGAATGGAAATCAAAATCTGGAGGCTTGAAATTATGATCAGATCTTCATGACATAGGATAAAATAAATAGACTTTTCTAAAGTAAAGATATTTTATCTGTTGCCATTTAGGTGGAAATAGAGAAGCTGAAAAAAGCAATCATGTCTTCTTGAAGCGACGTGCGCCCAGTGTTCTCAGTGTTCCAGGGATTCAGAAGCAACACTATGAACTTCAACTGACTTGTTACTTAAAAATAACAAATACTGATGTCGTGATAAAGAAATATGCGTATATGAACTATTATATCTATAGAAAAATGTAGGGGGAGGGTGAATTTTTTATATATATTTTGTTTTGCCAATATGAAAAAAAAGAGGCCTTATTTCTTATGTGCTGGGATTGCAAACTCTTTTGTTTAGTTTGCTTGAAAATACTACTGAATCTGTATAAAAAGGAAAGAAAATTCATAATAGTTTTTTTAATTGAAACTTGTAGTATTATTTTTAAAGAGATCTATACTATAAATATGGTGATATCTTTACGAATAATCTGTAAAATATACCATTTGAGAGGGACAGTTTAGCTTTATAGTAACTATAGTCACTACTTTTCCCATAAAACATAAGGGATATAAACTTTGTATATATATATTTTTTATGTTTAGCTTCTTACCCAAGATTACACTGTTGTGCCTGTTTGTTTGCAGTTTGTGATACTCTGGGTGATGAAATAGGAGTTTCCTAGCTACAAACCAGATTGTCACCCGTGCATATAGTAATAACTATAATGAACTAATCAAAATAATTTCTTCAACTTTTGGAATATTTTTTTATTGCTTGCACTATAGGATTCATAAAGGAATTTACTTAAAATGTATTGGATTGTTAAATATATTGGGGAAAATATGAGCTATATTTTAAAGTCATTAGGTCTAAGGAACTAAAAATGTCAATTTAACCCTTAACTTGTTGTGCCTAGAGACTACAGCACATATAATATGCAAACACCAGCCTTATTGCCGTACTTTTCTGCTTATTTTACAGGCTCAAATATTCCTCATTTCATAATCTTGTGTTTTAATTCTTCATGCCCCTCCAATTGATTTTTAATAATGGTAATGTTAGAGAAACAAAACTCCAGAACTTTCAGGATTTCCGTGTGCAGTTTCATACTTTGACAAGTTATCATTATGTAAATACTCAGGTTTTACATTATGTAATTTACCTACTAGACTAAACTAACTGGTGGAGATATTTGGGGCTGTCATTTAGGTAACCAGCTTTATAAAGAGTGTTTAGTAGGTCATAAAACGTAACATCACAGCTTATTTAAAACCAAATAGTTGGCCATATTCAAAATGCATTTTCACAAAGTGGGTGAATAGCAGTTTCTTCACAGTCACTTATGAACACTTGAACTTTTAAAAATGTTATCTACAGATAATATGTCTCAAAATATGTGGGTTTATATTGAAAGTAGAAAATTTGATTATTTTTGCAAAAAAAATTAGATTTTAAGCTTTATTATAGCAAATGACTTTCAGATTTTGAGTACCATCTATCATGCTTCTATTTTGTGTTCTTTAAACCCCCAAACCAATATTTTTCCTTTAAGTTTTAGTTTTATAATACTGAAATCTTGTGTTAATGAAATTTTGTCATATTGTTTC
Source organism: Kogia breviceps (assembly GCF_026419965.1). NCBI lineage: Eukaryota > Metazoa > Chordata > Mammalia > Artiodactyla > Physeteridae > Kogia > Kogia breviceps. Next base: position 79,965,564 of record NC_081319.1, read on the forward strand.
AAATAAAAGTGAAATAGAAAATAATAGAAACTCCAATACATAATTACTTAATGTTAAATTCACAACTCAAATTAGTGCTTTTGGGGAAATCAGTGCATTAAGTATGTACATTCTAACTTCTTAAAGTCCTTGGGCTCTTCTGATGAGGTCACTGCTGAACGAAATTGTTTATTCCTGTTCTAATGTTTATAAATGACTTGTCAAATGAATGATCTCCTTCTTCTTAAATAAATTAGGTCTTATTTTCTTTTAATATGAAAGTCTTCAGGTAGAAATAAAAACAATGTACCCTGGAAATCACCCTCCAGCTTTATGACTGGAAGATCTTCCCACCCTAATAATGGGTAGGGGAAGTTACCAGCAGATTTCAGGCTGTTCTTAAAGTTTTTGTTGGTCATTTTCTCACTAGTGCATAAAATCAAGATGGTCATGAGTACTGAGAGACATTTAAAGTGTTTGCTTGTATACCCCTCAGTCAGAATTGAAAAGTAATTCAAGTACTGTGTCTCTGTTTTCTTGCCCTTGACCAGATAGTAAAGAAAAGAAAACCAAAATCAAAGGGAGAAACGATTACTTTAATATAGCAATTTACCAGTATTTGCTCTTGATATAGGAATTTTATTAATTCCTGTTTATAAATTTCATGTCATAAAATGCTATGTAATAATATAGCTTTTACTTGGGGGTAAATCTTTTTTTTTTTTTTTTTTTTTTTTTTTTAGTCAGTATAAATTACAGAGTAGAGGTGAACAGCATGGCATCTGTCATTGCCAAATTGGTAGTGAATGTTTGCTATTCTTTGAAAAACATATTATATTTCAATATTAGGAGTACTCTGTGTGTGTGTGTGTGTGTGTGTGTGTGTGTGCGCGCGCGCGACCACCAAGCTTTGGTCATACTATAAAGCTGTTACCTCTTTACAAAGTCTAAGTCTGAAGATAGGAAGAGAGAATGGGCCTGGTGTAACAGAGGATTCTCTTTTTATGCTTCTTACTGTGATCACAGAAAAAAATAAACCCAAATGCTCTCTAGATGTGTTGGTAAACATTTTATGCTTGCATTTAAACTTGAAATGTATGAACAGAATGAGACAATCAGTTCAAATCAGAAATGAGAAGTGTTAAAATTTAATGGCCTTGTTTTGCTGTAGCAATAAAATGACCAAGTGCAATGACTTGATTTAATAAAATCATCTTTTAAAAGTTGCTGCTATGAATATTTTTAGCCATAAAATTTTATCCTTGTTGTAGCCTGACTTGCCTTCAGTAACTGTTATGTAATGCAGTTGGTGTTGTGGTATTCTAACATTCCAAAAAAATAATAATATATATTTATGGAGAAACTCAAAACAGTATACTTCACTGACTTGTTTACAGGTGCTGTAAAGCATGCTTCTCCCTCAAAAAGAAAATAAAGAATAGTATTGCCAGTTGCGTCAGTCTTTATTGGTTATTGTTCATTAATTTCAGCATATGCTGATTGCAGAGTATGATGAAAATTATTTTATATTACTTTGAGTAATATAATGCAATGCAAATCGTAAAATAAAAGCATTCAGAGTTCTACACCTATGTGACATTTACTGAACCTTTGTGAGTCTTTTCTTTCTACGTGGAACTGTGAGATAATTCCTACCTCACAGGATTATTGGGAGAATTTGAAATGATTTATATAAAGTACCTTATCTTGCCATAGAGTAGATTTTTTTAAATGTAAGCTGCTGATTTACTCTTCTCAAAAGCATCTTGTGGTGATGGATATGATGTAAATTAGGCAGATAAGATAAAGAGAAAAGACATAGTATGTCCTCTCCCCTTGTTTCTGAATACAGCATCCCTTTCTTTGGAGGAGATACTGCTTTCATTTGTATGATATTCGAAATGGAGCTGAGAGTACTTTGCCCAAATTGAATTATTGACTCAGAGACTAAGATTTTAAACATTTGAAACAAAGAGCTAGTCTCAGCATGGGAGCTCTCCACAGTTACATTTTTCTGTCATCTGGAAAAAGCTGATTTGGAAGAACTAAATAGAGTGTAAAGATATGGAGACAGAATTCAGAAGGATTTTAAGGCTGATTACGGTCATTCCTGAAGCCCCACTACCCACCCATTGCTTGGTTCCTTAAGCATAAACTTGCACATAAACTTTCTGGTTTCTGAACTCGCGACTGGATGTCCTGGTAAATATAATACAAAAAACAAGATACAGTCATCCCCCCCGTATCCACGGCAGGTACATTCGAAGACCCCCAGAGGATGCTCGGAACCGCAGACAGCACTGAACCTCACGTAATACTATGTTTTCTCCTATACATACCTGTGATAAAGTTTATAAATAAGACAGAGATTAGCAACTAATAATAAAATAGAACAATTATAACAATATACTCTAATAAAAGTTATGTAAATGTGGTTTCTCTCAAAGTATTTTACAAATATAATGCCTTTTCCATCCTAACTAAGCACTTGCCACACACCGTGGCCCTAACTTTTGCAGCTTGAGGTGCGACAGCACAGCTAGCCCAAATTTGTTTCCCTCCCAATTTCGTGGATAGAAGATTCTTGCCATAGGTCTTAGCAACCTCAGCATGTGATTTTTTTTTTTCTTATTGTCGAGAGCTTTCACTTTCTCACTTTAAGGAAGCACTGTTTGTCATACCTGAATTGCCAACATCACTACTCTTGTGCTCTGGGACCATTATTAAGTAAAACAAGGGTTACTTAACACAAGCACTGTGATTCTGCTAGTCTCCTGAGTGGCTAATGGGTGGGACGCGCTGGACAAAGGGGTGATTCACGTCCAGAGCTGGACGGCGTGGGATCATCATGCTACTCCAAACGGCGTGCACTTTAAAGGTTATGCGTTGTTTATTTCTGGAAATTTTTCATTTAATACTTTTGGACTGCAATTGACTGCGTATAACTGAAACTGCAGAAAGCAAAACCGCGCATAAGGGGGCACCACTGTAGAGTCTGGAAGACATCAAGGCCCATGTACTCTTGCTCAGCACGTACGTGACTCCAGGCATTCTAGAAATCTGGAAGATTTGAATCATGGAAAGGAATAAGACAGCACTATGACGCAATATGGAAAATAAGTGTGGCAAGTCGTTTAAGTTAAAAACAATGTAGTTTGAAAATTTCTACTTGCTTTTTCTTGGCTTTTACAAACACTGGGCATAAATTAAGCCTTGCAGGCAAATGATGGTAAAGTTTTGGATTGTAGAGTTTTAGTGTTTGAAGGGACATTAGAGATTGTCTAATGCCTGTGCAGGTGGTTTTGTCTGACGGAACAATTTTCAGATTTAGCCCCATTGTAGGAAATAAAAGCTGAACTCACATGGGTCTATTCGACTTTATTACTTGCCAATCAAGGTTCAAGAGACTAGACTGTGTTGGGGTGTGAAAATTTTTTTCTGAATCCTAACCATTATTGCTTTTATTTTTACCACTAACACGTTTATTGTGAATATGCTTGTATAAAAGGAAAATAAATTTAGAAATAGGCAACAATATTTTTTGTATAGAGCCAATTTTTTTAAATCACAGAAGGTGTTGTGGTTTTCATTTTGTGACTATTGGGTGGTATTCTCTCCTATCAGCTTATAAGGGGTCTTTATTAGCTACATTTCAGTTCCTAGAAAATTGTGTGAATAAAGTTATGAAAAGTAAAACTATGTTTTAAATGCACTGGTAACTTAATTCTTTAATAAGGGCAATTGTTAACATTTCATGGTATAGTGCATTTTTAGAAATATTACTAAACATTAACAGAATGCAAATACAATCTGACATGACAGTAATGACATTTTTACTCTTATCCTCTCCCTTGAAACTGACTAAAGACAATAAATGGAATGAAAAATCGACTTGATAGATTGAAAGAGATTTAAGGAAATCTGTTTCTCAAATAAGGAAACAAAACAACAATTTATAATAAAAATACCTCCCAAATGCTTTGAGATTTGGAACAAAATGAGGACAGCCTGAAGTCTGGCATAAGGCCCCCCAGACCTCATTCCAGATGCTGATTCTCTGAAATGTCCATCTGATGGTGTTAGACCCGAATCCTCTACAACAGAATGGCTGGAGCTGTGGAACTGAAAGGGAAGCCACACCAGCTGTAAGCCCTACTAACTTGAAGACTGAAAACCAAGGGGCTCCCAGGAAAGATAACAGGTTTGATGAGAGGGTGTTTTAGATAACGGTACTGAGTTAAAGCTATCGTTATCTCCTGCTCCTCTCTGCTCTAGTCAGTAAATAACTGACACAGGTCAAAGGTGAGCAATCAGGCACCACACACAAGCATCTTTATAGATGCATGTGTTATAGTTAAATGTATTAAAAAATTGTCCTGAAACAAAGGCTTGATTTTGCAAATAGAAATCCCTATGTCCTGGCGGGGGAGGGCGGTGAGGGAGGATTGACAAGATTTATAACACCAAGACACATTTTTGTTATGAAATTTAAGGATAAAGAATGAATATTTTCCCCAAAAGAAATAGAAAATTTAATTGACTAATTCCACCATAAATAGGAAATGTAATTAAGGCTCTACCACGAAAAAAGACAGCAAGGCCAGAGGGGATCATAGCTGTGTTTTAACTGCTTGATTTAAACTAGTCAAAACTGTAGAAAAAGGTGGAAACTTGCCCAATTTATTTTATGAATCGAGTGTAACTTTAATATCTAAACCTGATCACCACAGACCAATCTCATTTGTAGATTTGGTGTGAGGAGATTTATCAACCTTAATGCATTACATGAAATGATGAGTTAAAAATGGTCATACTGGGACTTCCCTGGTGGCCCAGTGGTTGGGACTCCGTGCTCCCAATGCAGGGGGTCCTGGTCAGGGAAGATCCCACATGCATGCTGCAGCTAGGGAGCCGACGCAACAAAATAAAATAATTTTTTTAAAAATGGTCATACTGACAGAGCAGGGCGGGGTAGGGCCGAGCATGTCCTTTGCTGGGAGTGCGGTGCAGGGAATACAAAGATAGTTTGGTACCACTGCCTTGACCCATGGAACACACCAACAATTCTACTCACATACCATCGGTACAAATGTCAACGGTGAAAAAAAGTAGCTGACATCTTAGTATTATTATGAGAGTGGTTTTGACCTTGTGGAACACGTTTAAGAACCACTGACCTGAAATAACCTGGTATGGTCCCTAGGATATAGTAGACAGTGAATGTTGAGTGGGTGAATTAATAAATGAATGACAAAGAGGATGTGGTCCCTCTTCATTACCCCTTGTCTTTACCCTCTCCTCCTGCCTTTTCTTTCTTCTTCAACTATTTAAGGATTCAAGTTGAAATATCTTCCCAGGATTAACCACTATCATGTCAATTATTATAAAATAGCCATGCTTCCAGAGGCTCTGTCTTATGCTCTTAAAATGCTTTTAACACATTTGTTATACTGGGCTTTAAGTAGTCAATTTAATTACCCTAAGGTTTATAATAAACTTATCTTTAGTCTAAAAATAGGCATGTTTGTATTGTGCTTACCACTTACCAAGCACTGTTGCAAGTCATCTCCATCTAAATCTGTGTATCTATATATCTAACTATCTCAACAATTTGATGTCTTAGATACTATTATTATCTTTTGTTACCGAGTCCAAGATTGTACTGCTTCCCACAAAACAGGCCAATAAATCAGGAGAGTTGTGGTCTTGGGACAAGGAATAGAGACTTTATTCAGAAAGCCAGCAGACAGAGAAGATGGTGGACTAGTGTCCCAAAGAACCATCTTACCTGAGTTAGAATTCAGGCTTCTTTTGTACTAAAAGGGGAGGGGGTGTGGCTGGTAGCTGCAAACTTCTTGGTGCTGGAATCCTTTGTTCTAGCAGCTGTGCACATAGGTCTGGTCACAATGTTCCTATAAACCTCCAACAAGACAAATGCTATTCTCTGTTCTGCAAATGTTTAATGGAAAAGTGTTACACCTTTAAAGGTCAGAGCCCTGAGACTAGGCTGTCCTGTATATTTCAGGCTATAGGCAACATTCTTTTACAAAAGGTGCAAAGCCAACATGAGTAAGCACAGGCTACAGAGCACAAGGGTTAGAGCTAAAGGAATAGATCCAGTATGGAGTCAGGTTTGTTCTTCTCTGTTACCCTTTCACATATGAGGAAACAGGCTCAGAGAGGTTAAGCAACTTGGCCAAGGCCACCCAGCTAATAAGGGATGGAGCTAAACCTAGGCAGGCCAATTCTGAAGCCTGTGCTCTTGATCATATGCTCTCTTTACATAGATGATGTGTAGAGAACATTCTTTGTAATCGTTTATATTTCTTTTGAGTATCAAATTTTCCTATCAGTAAAAGAGTTAGACTAAATAATTTACAAAGTTCATTTTCAGTGATCTCATAGTCTGTTTAGATTTCTCTGTGTGACATAAGTTAAGATTTGGGGAAACATTCTTTGTTTCTTGATGTACATCTTTGCAAATTTAAATGATTGTCATGGCTCTTCAGCAAAGACATGAGAAACAAAAACTCTACTTAGCTTCCCTACAGAGATTAAATGACCACTAGATGGCAGTCAAATGAAGCTCAACTTCTCATGGGCAGCTTGAGTAAACCTCAAATACAGGTAGCGGCGGCAAGTAACAATTGCAGAAGGTTCCAACCCACTGAATTCACCCAGAACTGGGACACAGCCACGCCCCCAGCTCCCTCCCAGCTAAGTGCCACATGACAGACTGAAAAGAGTTGACGCTTTGGAATCCGACAGATCTGGCTTTGAAAACTGGCTCTTAAAGTTAGCCATGTGAACTTGGCAAGTCACTCAAATCTTATCACTTCCCTTACCTATAAGAGATCTAAAAAAAAAAAAAAAAAAAAAAATCATTGCTACAATTTAAAGCCTTTCCCATGACTTCCCTGGTGGCGCAGTGGATAAGACTCCACGCTCCCAACACAGGGGACCCAGGTTCGATCCCCGGCCAGGGAACTAGATCCCACATGCGTGCCACAACTAAGAGTTCACACGCCATGACTGAGGAGCCCACCTGCTGCAACTAAGCCCCGGCACAACCAAATAAATAAATAAATAAAGCCTTTCCCTCTGATCGTGTACTCAGAGAACAGAGAGAAAGGGGGCACCAGGTGCTTCACATTTCTTTCCTCTAAGAGAACAATCACATCACAACAGCAGCAATAAAACCATCCTGTTTGTCATTCCTTGTTGGGTGATGATGCTCCTTTGACCCTAGGTTGCTTCTGTATCCTTGGTCCTTCCTCAAACCTGATTTGCCATTTCCTGCCCTTGGTTCTCTGGGAACTGCTCCTGTTTCTCCATTTTTTTTTCCTGCAATGTGTTCTGATATCTACTAGATCAAATTCCCTCCAGGGTCACTTATGTAACAAGCTCACAAAATAGTGAGCTTGTGCTGTGGGCTTCTTAAAGACATTATGGTACAACCTCTCTCATTTTGCCACCTGTCTTCTCCCCAAGGGCCTCGTACAATTCACACAGAGTTGGGGTCCGACACGACAGCCCAGAGCAGGTGATCAGTGGGGAGTCCATGGTGCCATGACCCTGACTGAGAAAGCAAATCCAGATTCAGCTCGAATTCTTAGCAGAAAATGACTTTTCTCTCCAAAAGGGGGTCAAAATGTCCATCTTGCGGTTGATGACATGACTACAGGGTCACAGAAGCAGGGAACAGTACTACCCCAGAAAGGGCACAGTCCTCTGAAGGACTTGAAGATGTAGAACATGCGTAGGAGGCCAGGGTGGGACAGCATCACACAGCTCTTCCCACCAACCAGTCACAGAACAGCCAGCCCCCTGCAGTGCGCTTTCGGGAGAAGCAAAACGTTCCACATCGGCTGGTATCAGCTGGGAAAGGCTCAGGGCTTATTTTGAGCAGGTGAGAACTAGTGATTATCTATGATTCTTAATGGCAACAAAGGTCCTGGATTATGAGAAAAAACAACCCCCTGGGGGCCTGAATGTCACTAAATTGAATTAGTAAGAATTAAGTCTTCTTTTTCTTATAAATTAAATTTTTGTAAGAGAGGGTCTATAGACAATGCAAAGGGCAAAGGAAAGTTGCATTTCAGTATTTTTATTCACTATTGAGTAGTTTTTTCCACTCTTGAACTAGGGGAAAGGAGTTGAGATTTGGATTCTAACCTGGGCTTGCATTCCCCCTCTCAGGAAACTTAGGTAACTTTCATCACATCTTTTTTTTTTTTTTTGCGGTTCGCGGGCCTCTCACTGTTGTGGCCTCTCCCGTTGCGGAGCACAGGCTCCGGACGCGCAGGCTCAGCGGCCATGGCTCACGGGCCCAGCCGCTCCGGGGCATGTAGGATCTTCCCGGACCGGGGCATGAACCCGTGTCCCCTGCATCGGTAGGCAGACTCTCAACCACTGCGCCACCAGGGAAGCCTAAGTGCTGTTGTTTACGATACAGGTAATTCCTACCAGCTTTCAGGGTCTTATGGGGCTAAACATTTTATGTACATTAGCTCTCATCCTTACAATGATCCTGGGTATTCCTAATTTTAGTTCTACAGATGAGGAAACTGAAGCTCAGAGTGATTAAGTAACTTGCCCACAGTCTCTGCAGAAACCCACTCTAGCTAGTTAAAGCAGAAAAGGAAGTTATTAAGTCTCACAATATTATCTTTGGGAAGGTCTCTCTGTGGCTTGCAGGCATGGACGCTACACGCAAAGAGTGGTACCCAAATCACAGCACCGATTGCTCCACGTGAGACTCCACTGCCCCTCCCCCACTTTGCTGGGCACAGAAAGCCCAGCTCGGGGGGGCAATGTCAGACAGTGGATGCTAAGCTAGAGATGCCGCTGCTGCAACACCTCCACTCGGCCTGTGGAGGACCACTGGCACCTGCTTCTTGCGTTGTCATGTCTGATTAGCTGAGCCCAGGTCACCTGACTACCTCTTAGCTGCAAGGGAGGATGAGAAAGTGAGTTCCTGGCTTCTACCTTAAAGTGCAGTGGACCCAAGGAAGGAAATTCTCCAAATACAGATGAGTGTGTATAGGTGGTGGGTGGTGAAAACAAATGAAAAATGAACAAATGAGTAAAACAACAAACGTTTACTCAGGCTTCTAAGATCACCATCTTTCCACTGTATTACACCGCCTCTTGGATTGAGAAAAACAAACCTTCTAAAACGTAGATGCAAACACCCTCATTGCAGGGTTGAGTTTTTATTTTATGTATTTATTTATTTTACTATCAGTGCTATTTTACTACTAAGTTAATATCCAAGGTTTGTGAAAGAGACATTTCACAGAGGTCCTTTTGTTTTCCCATGAGGATACCATATCAACCTAGTAAAAGGGTGAAAGTTAGGAAATTAGTCCTTTAGTCCTGATATTTCTATGGACTGGCTGTATGTTATTGGAGAGCCTTTAACTCATGAACCCTAGATTCCTCAAAGGGAACACAGAGATAATGACACTTTCCCTGCCTTCTCCACTACATTAGGATAAAGAACAAATGCAATTTTGCAAGTTTAAGCACATACAAAGCATTGAAGTTGTTATGTAGTTATAGACCACAGGATTATGTTTTGTATTAATTGAATACAACTAGTATTTGTAGCCAAAGCATCAGCAACAGCATTATTATTTATTAGTGACCAATGTTAAGTGTTGTGCTATATGTAAAGAACTCTAAGACATGAAACACTCTATCAAGATCAAAACCTCTTACATTAACAATTATAATGTAGGGCTTCCCTGGTGGCACAGTGGTTGAGAGTCCGCCTGCCGATGTCGAGGATGCGGGTTCGTGCCCCGGTCCGGGAAGATCCCACATGCCGCGGAGCGGCTGGGCCCGTGAGCCATGGCCGCTGAGCCTGCGCGTCCTGAGCCTGTGCTCCTCAACGGGAGAGGCCACAACAGTGAGAGGCCCGCATACCGCAAAAAAACCCCAAAAACCAAAAAACAACTATAATGTAAAAGGTGAATACTCAAAGGTATCACAGGACCGTACATGAACAGTTGACAAAAAGTTGTATATACCAGTAGTCTTTAAGCTTTTAGGATCAGGGAAAAGAGTGAGCATATATCCCCAGATGTGTGTATTATTAATTTACAAGGTATGTATTATGCACATTATGAAACATGCAATTTAAAAAAAAATGAGAAAAAATTTAAATAGATGCTCTAGTGTGTCTTCACGTGTCCCGATGGATTCTCGAGTGCACAGACCACCCCCTAATCCTGAGCAGTGCGCCTCCCTCTTTGGAGCCTGGGTGTGACAAAGAAAAGGGTATTTTCAGGGAAGGGTGAGGTTCCTCCGAGCTGGAGGTCTTTGGCATACATGAACTGTGAAGACAGAACTTCTACAAGGCCTTGGAAGGCAAATAACATTTTGTATAGCAGAAGGGAAGCAGTAGTAGGCATACTCAGAGAGTGACTGTATTCAGCAGGGGAGATTTAGGGAAAGTGACATGATGGTCTTCAGTCAGGGGACTTGAACTCAAGCCTGGCTCTTCCTCTTAGTAGCTGACTGACTTTGGAGTCACTTAATATTGGAGTCTTAATTTCCTTGATTGTAGAATGAGATAATAATAGCTACCTTACAGAGTTAAATTCTGGATAAAATGAGAAAACAGGCATGAAAAGCACTTTAAAATTATAAAACAAAACACAATTGTTATTTATTATTCTTATTTTCTTGGTTCCATAGGCCTTTGCTATGTTGAGTAGGATTCTTTCTTTTTTAAACCACGGATTGGCCCTCTAGAAAAGGAGGTTTAAATAGTTGACAAACTATGGGAAATGTTCAACTATTCAAGGACTCAGAGGAAAAAAACCCACAAAACCTCCCACAGCTATGCCAAGGATTCCTCCAACTTGTGGCAAACTATTTCTCAATCATTGGGTTCATGTTCAAGAGTCCTGAATATGAGTCTCCTATGTGGGCTCCATGTTTCTCATCTCTCCCCACATCTCCCCACCTTTTCCCAGACCCCTCCCCCACCTCCCATCCCCCCCACCCCCGGGGTTACTGTTCCTTCCATATCCCACCAACAGGACCTGGCTGGAAACACACTGCCTCACCACAGTGTTTGCCAGGCTCAAGCATGTGTGTTAGTTCCTCAAAATCTTTTAATTCTCAGTTCCTTTTGTTAACTCCCCAGATAAGAGATGCCTTAAAGAGTTGAATAACCTCTGCAAAATGGATTTCCAGAATATCAGAGGTAAAGCCTTCACTTTCATTTTTGAATTTAAATGTTTGATAAGATAACAGCCACGTTGGAATTTCTGGCATCTGGAGTGTTGCTCAAACCATCACCTAACCCTTTGAGGTATGGATTTTTCAGAAGTGCCGAGTGTGTGCCTCTTTGAGTGGTTCCGATTCTATCTGGAGCTCTGGGACCACATCCACCGAGATGAAAGTAGATTTAAATGCATTTAGAGTAGAGTGACAAGGCGGCAGGGACTGGAGGGGCGGCCTTCAAACCATGGAGCAGGAGAGCAGGTGATGAAACAGAGAAATGAGAGAAGATGGCAAGTCTTGGGTCCCCAGGACAGCTCACTCGTTCAGTGACTAATTGGTTGAAACACATCCAAAGTGTGAAAACTCCAGTGAAACAAATTCTGACACTACACGAAGATCTTCCTAAAAGCTTGATTTTCAAGAGGGCCTGTTGCCATGGTTACTGGAGTTGTAGAAGGCTAGGGGCCTGTTCAGGGTGTCATAGAGAAAGTTCAGTCATTGGATAGTATACAAGCCCTATCATTTGTCTTCAGGTCCTATAAAGTTAGAAGCCACGTATTGTTATGCAAAGGTGTGACCCTTCAGCTGTTCTTAGTGAGGGAAAAACTGGAAAATATTTAAATGGAGGCAAAAGGGGATTCAGGGTTGACCCAGGGAACAAACCCAGTAACAAGAGGAGAGGTGATGTAGAGTTTCCCAGGCCAGCATCTGCAGGGGTCGCTGTGGCCCAGCGTGGACCGGCCTTGCAGGAGATCTGCGTGGGGCCCCGGCCAGGTCAGTGGGGGGCTGAGCACACTGTGGTCCTGAGTAACAGCATTGCCCCCTCCCTAGATTCCTTGCCTTTCCATTCCCTGTCCTTTGATTTCTTTAGCTTTCATCTCCTCTTCCCCCACTTTTCCCCTTTATTTTCCTATCCCCTTTTGCCTTACTCATTTTTTAAAAATTTTTATTTTATATTGGAGTATAGTTGATTAACAATGTTGTGTTAGTTTCAGGGGTCCAGCAAAGTGATTCAGTTATACACATGCAAATATCTATTCTTTTTCAAATTATTCTCCCATTTAGGTTATTACAGAATATTGAGCAGAGTTCCCTGTGCTATACAGTAGGTCCTTGTTGGTTGTCTGTTTTAAACGTAGTAATGTCCGACCCCCCCACCTTTCCCCTTTGGTAACCATAAGTTTTTCTATGTATGTGAGTCTGTTTCTGTTTTGTAAATGGGTTCATTTGTATCGTTTTTTTTTTTTAGATTCCTCATATAAGCAATCTCATATGATATTTGTCTTTCTCTGTCTGACTTCACTTAGTATGATAATCTCCAGGTCCATCCATGTTGTTACAAATGCCTTTTTGCCTTACTCCTACCGAAGCTTTGAGTTCATTCTCAGTCCTTGGTCGCCATACCTGGGGGATTGCTAACCCTTCTACATCTTCTCAGATGAAAAAAAAAAAAAGCCAAGTGTTACTGAGAATAAACATTAAATGTTATCTAAAGCAGTGGTTCTCAATCTTGGCTGAATATCAGAATCAACCGGGAAACTTACAAAAAATGTTGCTGGGCACCTCCCCTCAACCCCGCCCTGAGATCCTAATTGGATTGGTCTGCAGTGTCACTTGCCCTCAGGGAGTTTTACAAGCTCCCCAGGTTGTTCTAACGTAGCCAGTGTTGAGGCTGTCATCTAAGCCTTCCTGAAGTATCTCAGCTATGTAAATATCTGCCTCCAACCAGCCATCGTGAGGTAAGCGTTCCCTCCTCCTCCCTCGGGTCGGCCACGGTGCTCTCAGCAGAGAGGCCTAACTCTTCCAACCCCTTCCAGCTTAGCCTGTCAATGCAGGGGACATGGGTTCGAGCCCGGGTCTGGGAAGATCCCACATGCCACAGAGCAACTAAACCCGTGTGCCACAACGACTGAGCCCACGTGCCACAACTACGGAAGCTTGCGCACCTAGAGCCCGTGCTCTGCAACAAGGGAGCCACCGTGCTGAGAAGCCCCTGCTCGCCGCAACTAGAGAAAGCCTGTGCGCAGCAACGAAGACCCAACACAGACAAAAAAATAAATAAATTAAAAAAAAAAAAAAAAAAAAAGGAGCTTAACATTTGCTCCTTTACATGTTTCTGGTATTTATCCATTCAGCCACCACAGGGAAATTCTGCTCTTCAGGGTTATAGAAAATAGTTATCTTGTCCCCTTCTCTTTGTGTTTTTACAGGCAAGGTAAGTTAGGATTATACCCAGAAGTTCATTATCAGTTTGTTGATTGTCTGCATCAGTGGTTTTCCACACTGGCTGCACCTCAGAAACACCTAGAGAGCTTGAAAAAATATCACTGTCCAGGTTCAACCCAAGAAAATTTAAACCAGAAACTCTTGGTGTAGGACGGAGTCTTTTTTTTTTTTTTTTTTTTTTTAAAGCTCCCCAGTGATTCTAATGTGGTGCCAGGGTTAAGAACCACTGATCTGGGTTCTAGGCAAATTTGTCCTAACTTCTTGCAATCCTTCCTTCACTCTATCCACTAGCTGTAGCCATTGCAAGTCAGTGTTTTTACCTCTACTCAGAGGAAGTAGGCTATCATCTCTCTTCTCCTCTCCTACTTTGTAGGTCTCTGACTTCTAGGTCACCATCTCCTACAGTCCAGATTTAACTCTTTCTCCTTGGGGTGCCTGCCTGGGAAGTGTCAGTCCCAGCTCCCCAAAACTAGGATAATAAATGTACTTGTCTGCGTTCATTTTCTATCCGATGTGATGAATGAATCTATGCTCACATGGTAATAATTCCTTCAGTGAGTTAATATATTTCCAATCCACAGCACAGACCTCAAACACAAGGATACTTTAGACCCAGGGCCATCACAAGGGGATGATGGTACTGTGGAGACGTTCGAGGACCAGGAGTCATTTTCCTGTTTCTCTCTCCCTCCACGGTACTCAACTGCCTTCTCCCCACCTCCCTCCCAGACTAGAGGCTCCTTCAGGAGAGGGATCCAGGCTCTGCCAGGGAAGAGGAGGATCTCTCACACCAGCCTGTTCCCATGTGGTCAGTGGTTCTAAAATAAAAAAGAATAAGGACGAAGTAAAAGCACGAAATAAACTGCTGTAGGTCACAATTCTCCATATGCTTTTTTAAAAAAATTGAGATATAGTTGATTTACAATATTATGTTAATTTCAGGTGTAAAGCAGAGTGATTCAGTATTTTTATAGATTACACCCCCATTTAAAGTTATTACAAAATAATGGCTATATTCCTCTTGCTGTACAATATATTCTCGTAGCTCGTTTTATACCCAGTAGTTTGTACCTCTTAATTCCCTACCCCTATCTTGCCCCTCCCCCCGCTGGTAACTACTAGTTTCTTCTCTGTATCTGTGAGTCCGTTTCTTTTTTGTTATATTCACTGATTTGTTTTTATTTCTTAGATTCCACATATAAGTGATAACATACAGCATTTGTCTTTCTCTGTCTGACTTTTTCCACTAAGCATATATACTATGCTTAGCGAAATCATTCTCCATGTGCTTTGAGTAATTGTGATAATCGAAAACAGACTACTAACGACAAATCCACTTATCCTTTTGCCTTCCACAGAACATTTCTTCTGATTTTTCTTGTCACCCCCACCAAAGGGCTTGTCTAGCAAACCAGGCTATACTCCTAACTTGGGAGGTGAGTACAAAGTAAAGGGGACCCCATATATATGGCCTATATATGATATTTCTTTAAAAAAATCACAATTTGATTAATTCTAATCAGAAATGATTTTTTCTTGGTTGAAAGGATTCTTCTCATGCAACCTCCTCTCACCTAGCTCTGGTTAGAGACATATTCACACTTCTAATTCTTGGACTTCTGAAATTTGTATTGTCCCTGCAGAACAGTCAGGCCTGTCAGAGGATGCGTGTAAATCAGCCTGAGTGTATTTGAGAGGGAAGTGAGCAGATGAGCTAGTGCTACCCAGCTTCTCCCTCTTTTCCTCCCCTTTAGTTCTCCATCCCCAGGACATCCTCCATGATATCAACAACATCTCCAAACTTCCCACTGTTGCCCCCTCTCTTCCCCAGTGTCAAAAGATCAAGGAATTATGATACATACTATCCACGTGAGACCTCGGAGATAGTGCAGAAGTTAATTTACATTTGCAGGAGGGTCTGAGACAGAGAGAAACAGAGGGAAGGGAACCACAGGGTGAAACAGACAGACAGGGACACTTAGCGAAATGGCGTGGCAACTCAGAGTTGGAAGAGAGCCACCAGATACCCCGACATATGCAGCCAAGTCTTCCAATCCTCTATCTCCATTTCCCTCTAGATCTAGAGAGAGAAGACCAGACAGGGAGAGGGAGACACCCACGCTGGGACCTCCACCTTCACAGTGAGACAGAGAGATGCAGAGAGAGGCTGAGGGTTACAGAGAGAGACCCAGAGAAATACAGAAAGAAACAGAGAGCAACAGAGACACATAGAGTGACAGAGACAGAGAGCTGTAGAGAAAGCCTTCCTCCCCGACCCCAGTACATCCGGCTCCAGCAGCCTCTGTGGCTGAGACCTTCTGCAGCAACCCTTGTACAAAAAAGGGCCTTGTACAAAAAGGAGGTCTTTTTCCAAGAGGAAAGGACGTGGTCCAGCTTGCAGAGAGACAAGGTTTGTGACTCAGCATTTGCAGATGAGAGAACAAAGCTGTTCCCTAGATTCCAGAGTGACTTAAAGGGAAGAGATTCACCATTTGCCAAGGGGTTCTACCCAAAGGGGCTTGTTGTTCAAGAAAGAGTGAATCCATGATGCAGTTGTCATGAGGCTTTTGGATCTTGCTGCTTGTACATTAAAGCTGTGACTGTCTGTTCTTGACCAGGTCATACATTTCAGGAGCACAGGGTCCCCAGGAGAAATGTGCAGATTCCTGTCTTCTTGCCTCTGGAGAGCATGAAGGAAGCTTCCCTCTCAGTGGTGCTGATGGAGGAGGGCATGAAGTGCGGAGAGGATGGAATCCCTCTGTCTAAGCTCTTCTGTACTGCTAATGTTTCTCCCCTACCCACTGTCAACATATATATATATATGCCATGCTGGGTTTCCACAGGGGGACAGAGGAACCTTGGTCCTGTCAGGGTCTCTAGCTCCATGCTGCTGGAATCACATTTATCCCCAGGAAGAGAGCTCTGGCTCAGCTTGGCAGTGGTGGCCTGGGATGTCAGCTGGCTGGATTCTGTGGGTTGCTGAAGGAAGGCCTTCATGAATGGTCACCAACAGTTGGGCCAACTCTAAGTAGGTCATTGCTGGTTCTTTGGACAAAAGGAATCCAAGAGCCAGTATGTTAAACTCCTCCAAATGTAATTGATTGCATGGTCAGCCTGGCTTGGGCTTAGATGCAACTACTTTGGCTGTGAGTCAAGCAAAACGCACAGAGCTTTTGAGCCAGAAATGTGTTTATTTTAAGTTAAGGAGACTGAAGCCTGGAGTGATGGGTAACAGCTAATCAAGGCTTGAGCCAGAGGTAGAAACCCAGGTCTGCTGGCTTCCAGTCCTGGACTTTCACCTCAAGACCAAGGAGCCACCAAGGGCCTCTCTGCCCTACTCTGACTATGTAAGATTAACCCCTACCAACAATATGGTGTTTTGAAACCTGTGATGAGGAAGGAGAAATATTATATTTCCAGGAGATAGCTACTCATTTCCTTAACATGTATGTGAACAAATTCAACATTCAAATCAGGAGCCACCTGATAGGAAAGCAGTATTATAGGTAAAAACTCTTCTAGAGAAAAAACAGAAGAAGAAGCTCCTTTATAAAGCCAGCACACAGGCAGATGTAGCAGAAAAAAATTAGTGGATAAAGGAAAAGGGGCAATGGGTAGCCCCTAATTATCCTACCATAACATTACAAATGGGAAAGGGAGACTCACTTTGTGAATGACTAGGGTCTCTCTCTCACTTTTTTAACTACAGAAAACTTCCTCTAAGTAGGAAAGTTTGAGGAAGCAAAAGTATAATAATCAGCAGGTAGAAAAATATACAAACCAGGAGAATGAGTCATCTTAAGTGGCATTGCTCATCTTGGGACAACAATTGCACCCTTTTCAAATGAAGTCAGAAAGAAGTTTTAATTTGACATTTCCCAGTATCTCCGTAGGGTCTCTTCAAGGGAAAAGAATGGGACGGGCACAGTCCCGGTTTTCTCAATGCACAGATTTCAGGATGAAGGAATGTCATTTATCCTGAGTCAACATATTGAAGTGAAGATGGAATCCCATGGAGCTAAATGGTTACAGGATTTTAACTCTGAAAAAACTTTAGAAAAGACTGAGTCCAACTGCCTTGTTTTACAGATGGGAACACTGAACACGAGATAGACAGACAGACAGAGAGAGAGAGAGAGAGAGAGAGAGAGAGAGAGAGAGAGAGAGAGAGAGAGAGGTTGGCCTTTCATCTGTATTGTGCATCGAGCAATCACATCTAGTATGAAAACACACTCTGCTCAGATGTACTCACTCCTTAAGAGAAGATGGCAGGAAAGACACTCTATCTTGGGATTATCATTAATTAAGAAAGGCTCATGGATGCTAACAGAGAAACTCCGGAATCATCTGGAAATCCCTTGAAGAAGCTGAGCCTTCTCTCCTGTTACCCACAGCCCAGTCTGCCCCATCCTGAAAGGTGTCAAGGAACTGCACAGATGAGGCTGGCCATGGAAGACCCAGGGTGGAGACAGACGCAATGTCCCGTTCACACCTCACCAAGGAAGTGACTTGGTCAGGTGGCTCAAGGAGAAACTGGTGGTAACAGTGTCTAAGGCAGATTCTTGGATAGAGCACCTAGGACTTGATAATCCTTGGGAGAGTTATTTAAATTCCTGGGACTTTGGTTTTCCCAACCAGAAACTGAGAAAAATGGAGCCTACCTCATAGGGTTGTTGTAAAGATTAAATGAATAAATGTAGGTAAAATACTTAGACTAGTACTTGGCAAATAATAATTGGCCGTTAAAATGTTAGCTGCTTTTATGAGAGTACCTGTGAATTCATGCACACACACACACACCACAACCAAACACACAGCCATGACCTTTGGCCTGAGTTTGGATGAGACACTCTCATGGAGTTGGTTCATTGACAGCTAAACGAAAGTGTTAAGTGTTAGATTCAGTCTCTTTCATCAGGGCTACCAGCCAGCAAAATATGCGGAAGGATCTTTTCATTCAATGTTTCCAGAGTTGTGATATATGGTTCCCTGCCCTGGAAACAGTGTATGTCAGAGAGTGTGTGGGGCGCGGCAAAGCGTTGCCGCAAAGCAGGATAGAAAAAGCTGAGTCATCCACCCGGTAGCCAGTGCGCATGCGTTGAGATATGCTAACAAGGTTTTAGAGCAGTAACCAGTCCGAAGGCGACGTGTAGCTATGCCTTCGATATGAACCAGTCAGAGACTTGCACAGTACCCCGAATCTTATATAGGCAGCTGCCGCTAAGGCTGCGGGGTCTTCCTTCCATCTTTCCTTAACCAAGCTGTACTCCAATAAAGTGTGATACGAGAAGAATCTAGCGTGTGGCGACTGTTATTCTGCTGGTCAGACGCAGCTCGCCATAAGAGTGTACATATATTCAGGGCACTCTGAGCTCTGCATCACTTTTTGCCTTCTCTGCGAAGTCTTCCCTGACCTGTCCAACCAGAAGTGTTGATTCTCCCCACTGATTACCTACAATATTTATCATCTGTGCCATTCACTGTATAGTCAATATTTACTGTGTAATATTGTTTATTTACTTTTAGCTTTTTGTGTGTGCGTGTATTTTCTTTCCCGGATAAGACTTTGGGGACAGAATTACTTTGTTACTCACTATGTCACTCACTTTTGTATGTCCAAAGAGCAGAGCGAGGTGCTTTGCACATAGAATATGTTGAATAAAGTCCTTTGAGTACACAACCAAAGGTTTGATGATACTGACTTTTCAAATTTCCAAATGACACAGTACTTAACTAGTGACTAAGTGGAATGACCTATTTCCACAACATCGCCTCCTCGAGCCTCATGGCTACAAAAGATGTAACAAAACTCCTTTCACTTATTTCTCCTTCATGCCAACATCTCCTCTGGTAATATTCAGATGGAAGTTTCCTTGGATTTGGGGGGCAAGGAAGGTAGGTAGTAAATGGGAGACACTAGAATTGGGATGTATGGGACTATTTGGGGGTGAGAAGGAGAATCCAACTGGCTACCCTGTCCCAAGTCAGATCATGGGTAGTTTCCCTCAAGTGGAATTCTATATCTGAATTCCCCATGGCTGTGCACCAAGGTAGAGGCTCAGTAAGAACTCCTTGGGCCAGTCATTAAAAAATAAAACAAAAATACCTTTGGTGTTAAGGTAGGGATTGGATCACGATGTACTGATCAGTGTCCTAGTCAGTGTTTTCCAAGTTCAACGTCAGTACAGGCAAAAATGTGGTCACCTTTTAGAATCAACAACAGTGACACAACCTGGCATTTTACCCCCTGCGTTCTAATTACCCCAGTGCAGTAGGTGCAGCAGAGTTTCATGTGATCGTCTCAGATAAAGAGGAGGAATGAAAAGACAAACAAGTGACTCATTTTAATGGATTTGCTTCAGACGAGAGAAACCTGTAATTCCTCTTAGACGTGTTTGACGGACCTACTGTGCAGTGAATCACAGGCTTACAAAAGCCTTGAAACTCAGGGCAGGTTTACAGTTCTCCCATTGGCTTCTCACCACGGCAGCTGGTTTACACCGGGGCCTCCTGGACCTCCTTTCAAAGATGGAGAAGACGGTTCCCAGCCACTGACGGGGACCTTGGGAGGTTCCAGAGCCAGCACAGTGATGGTGGTGCATAGTGGCGGGGAGCCCAGCACCAACCCTCCCGCAGGGCTGCTGGATCTCCTGAATGCTGTGAGTACACACGCCATGCCAACAGCTTTTCCTACTGAAGGCAGGATTGTTGTTAGGCATATTCCAGAATGGGGAAAATGTGTGATTTATGATGTTATTTTCTGGAATGCTTGCTGCTGCAGGAACCTTCCCTACCATTATTTAGAGATTGGCTAACTCAAGTTTGGAGTATTTCCTCAGTCTCTTTTACATTTGTTTTTCCTTAAAAAGTCATTTGTCAGGCTCTAAATTGCTCACTTCTTGGGGGGAAATTGCAAAGCACTTTGTTAAGCAATTAGATTCTCTGTTCTCCAATAGTCCCCCTTACTTGATAAACTGCATGAGCAAACTAGTTTTCAATCCCTTCCTTCAGGCTGAGTGTAAAGCTAGATTTTTTTAATGAAGCATGCTTTAATAGTCTCTTCTTTTAGTGGGGTTGACAAAGCTGTCCTTATATCAACTTAAAGGGAAACATTTCCTCCACTTACTGCTGAAACCTATCTCCCCTCATTTTAAAAATAAATTTAATTTTATTTAGTTTTGGCTTCGTTGGGTCTTTGTTGCGGCGTGCGGGTTTCTCATTGCAGTGGCCTCTCTTGCTGCAGAGCACGGGCTCTAGGTGTGCGGGCTTCAGTAGTTGTGGCATGTGGGCTCAGTAGTTGTGGCTCACGGGTTCCAGAGCTCAGGCTCAGTAGTTGTGGCTCACAGGCTTAGTTGCTCTGCAGCATGTGGGATCTTCCCAGACCAGGGCTTGAACCCGTGTCTCCTGCATTGGCAGGCAGATTCTTAACCACTGCGCCACCAGGGAAGCCCTCTCCCCTCATTTTGAGTGGCCAATATTATGCCGTTTGATGGTCTATATTCCTTAAACTCTGAAGACAATTGTGGGAGCTCTAAAATGTGCAGCTTAAGATGCTATTTTTTTTTTTTTTTTTAGTGTCAACCCTCCAGAGTTTTCTTCATGGAGCAGGGCAATTGCCTGTCATATCAATTTCTTTAACATCATATAAGTATCAAGATAGTTGGTGACATGCTGGAAGCATTCCAACTCTGAGGTGATGTGATTATTCAAACTTATCAGAATTTGAATCCAGACTGCAATTCTCAGAGAAGATATTGAGCTACAAAGACACTGGCTGGATGCCATCTAAAATAACCGAGGATGAGATGTTTCTGATTATAGAAGATCTTTCATATCTTTCTTTTCCCCCAAGGCTCTTTATGAAACAGCTCATCCATGGCAAGGGAGAACCCCTAAGAAAGACTGAATACATTCTATTATCGAGGCCAGAAACACACACAAACAACTTGTTCAGCCATCTGGCTGTATAATCTGTCCTAATTACACTAGTGGGGTAGACAGGAAATTAGGCTGAGGGGAGCAAAAGACACACACCCACCCCTCCAAAATGTGGGTCACCTAACTCTTAAGTTCCTCACCCTCCAGTTAACCTTTCTGAATTGGTCCTTCCCATCCGTGGGATTGGCCAAGGAGTATGCCGTGAGGTGCTGTCTAAAAGATTAGCAAACGAGTGAGAATAGGTCCTCCCTCTCACCTTGGGGTGAAGTTCAGTGGAGCGGAACACTTTGGGAAAGTATCCACTTTGTTTACAAGCATTTCCATCCAGCTCACCTCAGAGTGTTTTGCATGAAGAGGTTTGAGAGGTCATACATTTCCATGCATTCCTTTCTGCCTGACTGTGGATACAGTTCCCAGGCTGGATTTCCTATTATTTTCTTTGAGACTCCTGATACGAGCCCTTACCCAGCGTGTACGGACAGGTGGGGAGGGCCTCACTCTGCGTGAGTCATCTGCCCCAACCCCACCTAGCATCTAGCACCAGAAATATGTTCCAGGACCCAGGAAGCCTAACTGTATTTTTGAATTGCAACTCAGAAACCCAACTCCAGGTACAAAGATGGGACAAATAGAAGATGGTGTTTAAGAACAGCCAGCATCTTCTGGGTCTGTCCAGGGAAGCAATGTTTTGTGATTTCCGACTTTGTGGAGACAGCGTGGAAAGACACTTGCACTGTCATGTCTGTGACAGACATCACTAATCTGGCAGTACGCTGTTTCCTGCTGAATCTAGATGAGACCTCACAATCCTTTTTCACATAAGGATGTAATATAACAAAGAGGAGGTCCATTAGACTGGGTGCATTTCTACTTAATTTACCAGGTTCCAAAATGATCTAGCATTGCAAATATGCTCATCTGCTCTCCTAAATAGGAAAGTTGCCTTGTGATTTTGAAACAAAAACTTCAGAAGCTGGCATCATTCACGCCTTTATTCATTTATCCAGCAAAAGTTGACTGAGTGTCTATTGTACATCTTATGCTCTTCTGGATGCTGGGGACAGAGAAATGTCCTTCTGTGTCCACCTCCTAGTTAATGATAACCTGATTTTTCCACTAAGTGTAGCCTACTTTCTCTGGGGCTCTGAGGCTAAAAGCACTAAGCCCAGTGCTCTGCTGACCCCTTCTCATTAGGTCTCAGAGCACAGGCAGTGGTATGGAAGGTACTCATTGCTGTGAATTCTCCACAGAGCTAAATCCTGAGATGCAGCCCCTCTGGGACTTTTGGGTGTAGCTATATTTTCCTTTAAGCCTCTGAAGCCAGCAAACACCATTTTCTCTCTCTCTCTTTGACATAATCACCATGTTAGAGCAGGGAGACTGGTTTCCATTCAGCTACCTAGAATAGCTGCTTATTATTAAATGAAAAACAGAAGTGTATGGTACGAGGTAATTCACACCTTACCTTTGTGAAGGATGCACAAAGAGAGGCAGTTGTGGAAGTAAGAAGGAGTGATTGGAGCTTCTTTAGTTCCTGAGAAGCTGCCATTCCAGATTGCTCGTTGCTTTTATCTCTGAAATAAGTCTTCTTTCAGATACTTTGGGAATAAGATGCAGCGTGCCTTTATTGGATGACTGGTGTACAAGTTAGAGGAAGTTTCTTTGTAAATGTCAGATAGCTATTTATTTACCTAATTACCATAGAGAGCTTCAGGTGAGAGTTCTTTTGCATCTTGTTTCTTTTCCTCTTTTTCATTCTCCATTTCTGAGTCTGTCTTGCCCTCCCTGTGATCAATCCCATACTTCTGACTGCCATGCATAGGTGTCTGTCTTTCCTCCAGCTCTACTCTGAACGTCATGTCAAGTTTCAGGATAATTCTTACGTGTTTCACTGCTGCCTTCTTTCAGGATGCACTAAGGCCAGGACTATTACTCTATGCTGGGCTACTTTGGATCACGATGTGAGTGAATGAAAGGAGCTCCCAGGAAGGTGTTAGCACAGGACTGGCATGGGGTAGGGTCCCACAAAGGCATGTGAAGCTTCAATCTGGAGAGATTAATATGCTCCAAAATAGCATACTGTCTTTGGATAGCAGCCTTCAACTCTCCCAAAGCACTTCTGATGATCAAGTAAATTTGGTAAAACCTGTGTGATAGCCTTGTCACTTCAAGAACTCTCAGAACTTTGCTATGCAAATGTATGTGCGGGGTGGGGGGGCGGGATGGTTGGTGGTACTGGTACACAATGTTTTCCAAACTGATCTGACCATGGAACCCCTTCATCTTTCATGAGACCAGTGATCCACAGAAAAGCACATCAGGACATGACGCCTTGGCCAAATCCAATAGACACCAAATTGTTTGCCCGCTAAGAGTAAAGCAGGTAGATTTCCTGAATTCATAGAACATTTATACAAATGTCTTCAGTGTTGTTTTTCTTCCACCCTTTTTTTTCTTTCCCTTTTGGTGCCTGGGACAAATTGTTGCCGAACAGGTGGTGGATAATGTGCGTATCCCAGGATACATATGCATTTTTGCAGCGTTATTCTGTCAGGATTACTGCTTACTCTTTTCATTTCCCCCCAGCTGGGTAATAGGATCTTGATTTAAATAGCCAGTGACGGTTCTTCCCAACAAAGTGTTTTTCTGCCACCATCTCCAGGGGTTTTGTAGAACTAGGGATTTTATAAAGACACACGATTTCATTGATAAACTGAACACTCTGTAGAGCCAGAAGTCAGTACATGGTATAAAGGTAATTTAAGCGTCCTGGACAGAGAGTAACTCTGGATTCCCCATGTAGGATAGGACCCGGCATGGACTCTGGCCACTCTTCACGAGGAACTAGTAAACCCCTCGTCCAGGTGAGCTGGCTTTGGTTACGTTGACATCTGACAGCTTTTCCTTTCAGTACTGCCTGTGTGTTGCTGATGCTCTTCTAGACAATTTAGTTTATGTTTAGACTTTGAGTCTTTTTTCTTCTCTTTTCCTCATTCAAAACCTAGGTTTCTTTTCCTCGTTCATCAGTACTGCCATGTAAATGCCAGTGCCGATGGGGCAGTGAGAAGCTGAGAGTAGGGTCTGGGTGAAGGCGAGACCCTGGGGCAGGCGTGAGGCAGTGCTGTGCTGGAGCTGGCTTGTACTGGTTCAAGAGAGATGACTGTCATATTTTCAGGAATTAAATTATATAAATATACCCCTTGAAAGAATTTTCCATATCGGTTGTATTTCAACTTGACATTTGGACCATTGAGATGAAACAGGATGAACCCAGAACCATAGACTCATAAAATGCCAGAACTGGGAAGTAAGACATGCATTAGAAATGAGATTCTAGTCCAACCTAGTCATTTTCATAAGTAAGGAGACCCAGAGTACATGTGAGATTTGCCCAAAGCCACCCAACTAATAATCATGAGAATTAGCATTCTCCTTGCTTTGGACTTTTTCAGTGAACCACACTCCCTTGGATTCAAGTATCTGTGTATTTATAGATCTTGAAGATGAATTTTGGCCTAGCTCTCTGTCTTTTCAAGCATGAACTGAAATTGCCATCATTGTTATATTAATTAGAAAGAAGTCATTTATTCAACCAACAGTTTCTCAATAAGAGCTACTTTTAAAATACACAAAAAGCTTTCTGGACACATTGAGAGTCAGACATGACGGTCAGTTAGTACTGCATGTGGCTTTTAGTGCCACAGTTCCTCAGCTCTATGATAGGCATTTTTTATTCGCCTCTGAACATTTTTGAAATTGGAATGTATTGTACAGTTAGTGGCATGTCATGGTTTCATTGGCAAGTTCTTTTCTTTTTCTTTCTTAATGGACATAAAAATAATAATGTTGCTTACAATGTCGGGTTCAGTGAAATATGGTAATTTAATTCTGTGTAACGGTGTCAATTTGGGTACTTTCCTTCATGTTTTCATTTTTACACATTTATCTCTACTCAGGCATAGACATGAATATAAATCTATGTGCATTTTGGTCGATGTCATTCCTCATTGACTTCACTGTTATTTTTTCCCCATTTAGAATGCATCGTTAAGCCCAGCCAATGGATCTAAACTGATGAATCGTTGAGGATAAGATGGGAGTATTAAAAACTTCAAGGAGAATCTTACTGTATGTAGACATTGTGTTACGTCTTGAAGAGGCATTTTATTTGTACTTGCAGAAATTTTTCAGTTTGGAATTATGCAAAACTCAAAGTTCACTCTAATTATTGTCTTTATCAGTGGTTAATCTAAGAAAGCGTGCTTCCTCCATTCTGTTCTACATAATATCAACTTCTGATTAAGGATTATGCTTATAGCAATGCTTCTTGTTATGTTTTAAATTCCTTATTCTCCACGCTCTTAAGCTTTCCTCATTCTCTGCTCTGCAGAGCTCTCTGGCTTTTGGCCTCAGCCAACATCTGAACTCTGGTATGGGAGGGATCCCATTCAACTCTTTCTGGTGAGAAGAAAAACAACCCAACTGAGGCTAACTTGAAAACATCTATCCATCCGACTAATCCCCACCAGTCAAACTGGGCAAAAATAAGAATGTTATGACTGCTCTGGGGTTATATCATTAAGCAGTCTCTCCCCAGCATTTGTAGTAACTGAAGGAAATTTACCATATAATTATCATGCCAAGTGGTATGTACGTTACCTACACCAGACTATAATAATGTGAATGATCAAGTAGCAAATTAACCCCAAAGTAGCCAGTTGTGTTTAGTTCAACGTTTGTGTTTCTTATGCTCATGATTATGATTTCATATTGCATATGTATATTTCTGCTAGTAAAATTTTTCTTAGTTTATATGAATACATGAAATGTATTATTATTTCATAATGTTCCACAAAGAACATAATAACCTACAGAAAATGCCATGGCTATTGGATTAAATACTCTCTGAACACTTTTAGGGACTGTGGACTTAGAGGCCCTAGTATTGGTTGCAGAACATTTTTGGACTCCATAAATCACATCACTATGCAAAACATTTGACTTTCTTCCAGCAAGATTAGCTTTAAGCAAAGTTCCTATAATGAAAGCAATGGAGAATAAGAGTGGCCCTTCTCCTGAAGCCTTAGATAGCAGGCATTATTATTTATAAATGTGATGTTCTCCAGATGGAGAAGAATTGCACTTACCCACCAGTCCTATTATTTGGTACTGAATGTAGGCATCTTTTCTCCCTGATACATGTACCTGGGGAAGGGGACTGCAATAGAATTGGGAAGAATCTCAAAGAGAAAAGATCAATAAGACCAATTTAGCAGAAGAAGTGAATAATTTTCGACTTGACAATGATAATGAATCATACTCTATATTTCTGTTTTTCAAATTGCAGGTTACCATCCATTAGAGGGTTGTGAATTCAGTTTAGTGGGTGGCAACCAATTTCTGAGAGAATGTCAGATAGAATAAAGTGGAATACAAGATAAAAATCATGGATTTATCAGAGTGTCTTGCTTGCAGGTAGGAAGAATAGTATTTTAACATATAAGTTTTTAAAATATAAAAATTATGTGGTTTTTTAGTTTTATATATGGATCACTATATACATACATATTTTTGTCTGTACACACTGAGTCACGATGTAAGATCTGTTTCTTACTGTGTCAGGGTCAAGAATTATTGAAAGCTACATGTATATGTGAAACAGAAGGATACTTCTAAGACAGCTCACACTGGTTCTTCTGTTATTTCCCCTTATAAGGATCAGTTAAAAATATATCCTAGGGGGCTTCCCTGGTGGCGCAGTGGTTGAGAGTCCGCCTGCCGATGCGGGGGACACGGGTTTGTGCCCCGGTCCGGGAAGATCCCACGTGCCGCGGAGCGGCTGGGCCCGTGAGCCATGGCCGCCGAGCCTGCACGTCCGGAGCCTGTGCTCTGCAATGGGAGAGGCCACAACAGTGAGAGGCCCGCTTACCGCTAAAAAAAAAAAAAAAAAAAAAAAAAAATATATATATATATATATATATATATATATATATATCCTAGGGATATATATATATATCCTAGGGAACTTCCTTGGTGGTCCAGTGGTTAAGACTCCGAGCTCCCAGTGCAGGGGGCCCAGGTTCGATCCCTGGTCAGGAAACTAGATCCCACGTACTGCAACTTAGACCCGGCACAGCCAAATAAATAAATAAATAAATAAATAAATATATATATATATCCTAAACAATAATAATATTGCAAATTTCCTAGTGTGCCCATCCACCATGTGGCTGCATATGTGAGAACTTCTTTCTACCCACACTGTCACATCGTGAATTCCGCACATATATCTCAACACCTATGCAAATCCATTATCACACTTTGCCTGTCATGCTGCCATGTCCCTTTCCCCTGCTCAGATTTGGTTTACAAGATGATGGTATAAGTCAAAATACTTTCCTCCTGTTCATTGGTTTGGAACTCAAAGACAATTTTTTTTAATGTTTTCTTCATGGGTGCTTTGTTTATTAATTTATTTTTTTCTTAACATCTTTATTGGAGTATAGTTGCTTTACAATGGTGTGTTAGTTTCTGCTTTACAACAAAATGAATCAGTTATACATATACATATGTTCCCATATCTCTTCCCTCTTGCGCCTCCCGTTCACCCTCCCTATCCCACCCCTCTAGGTGGTCACAAAGCACCGAGCTGATCTCCCTGTGCTATGCGGCTGCTTCCCACTAGCTATCTATTTTACATTTGGTAGTATATATGTGTCCATGCCACTCTCTCACTTTGTCCCAGCTTACCCTTCCCCCTCCCTGTGTCCTTAAGTCCATTCTCTCATAGGTCTGCATCTTTATTCCCATCTAGCCCCTATGTTCTTCATGACCTTTTTTTTTTTTTTTTAGATTCCATATATATGTGTTAGCATACGGTATTTGTTTTCCTCTTTCTGACTTACTTCACTCTGTTTGACAGAGTCTAGGTCCATCCACCTCACTACAAATAACTCAATATCGTTTCTTTTTATGGCTGACTAATATTCCATTGTATATATGTGCCACATCTTCTTTATCCATTCATCTGTCGTCGATGGACACTTAGGTTGCTTCCATGTCCTGGCTATTGTAAATAGTGCTGCAATGAGCATTGTGGTACATGACTCTTTTTGAATGATGGTTTTCTCAGGGTATATGCCCAGTAGTGGGATTGCTGGGTCGTATGGTAGTTCTATTTTTAGTTTTTTAAGGAACCTCCATACTTAGGAACTCAAAGACAATTTTAAACTCAGAGACAATTTGGAAGCCTTCCTGTAAGTGCCCGTGGGTTGTCATCTCAGCAGAAGACTCAGTGGAGCTGTGAAAGTCCCTCTTAGTCTTGACTCCAACCAGGAAGGCTTTGAGCCAAGATCAGTGAGCTTTGTCTGCTTCCTGGTCACAGTTTGCCCCATGAGCTTAAGTGGATCAGAGCGAGTTCATCTCCATTAGAGCATAAGGAAATGTATGTTTGCTGAGGACGAAGTGGTTGGTTAGTTGGCTAAGTATTGTAGTAGCTATGTGCTGTTGTCACCTTCAGCTGGATCTAACTTTGTTGTATATTGCAGGTGAAGAGCCTCATGTGTGAAAATGAAGTCCCAGGCAATCACAGTTTACTGTTTAATGTTATTTCTGGCCACAGAATGTTCTCATCCTAGATCCAAGACCCACATAAAAGTAAGTTTGATCCATTCTTAGGTGGTCCCATTGGAAATCAGTCAGTTCTTTGAGATGACTAGAGTTATGATAAATAACGTGTCATTTAAAAGGAATTTTCAGATGACTATGATTTTACCCTTACTGATGGCAGCTTTCTAAAGAAAGGAATAAAGAAAAGACAGTACAGTATTGTTGTGACAGGGTGCAACAGTATTACAGAAAAAGCCACGGGGTATGTAGACAGGAAGCTGATGAGAGGAGGAACCACCAGCCTGGCAGCTGAGCAATTTAGGTTCAAACCTTAACTTTGCTTGTTAATTTCCTTACCTATAACATGAAGACTATTTCTTTTTTCTTTTAGATCTTTACAGTCCTTCATAGCTACAGAGAGTTTGTGATTCTATTATTGCAACCTAGCACTCATTCCTAGTACCTGCTCACTTCTTCCTCTCTGAGGATACACGGTATCGGGTGGACCATATTAGTTTCATTTCACAGTTGCAGTTAATACAGGCAGAGAACAGCTTAGTGCTATAATTGTCATCACTGTGTTCTCCAAGGATACGAGGTGGCCCTTGGCCTTCTAGTTTCAGCTCTCCTACTATAAACAAGTGTTCTTTCTGTGGCCTATGTAGCGCCACATGTTTTGCTTTTTGTTGGTGATTTCACTGCTTAAAATGGTCCCTAGATATAGCTCTGAAGTGCTGTTTAGTATTCCTAAGAAGGTTATGATGGGCCTTGTGGCGAGAATACATATGTGAGATAAGCTTTGCTCATATGCTGTCATGGGTTATAGTGCTATTAGTCGTGAATTCAATGTCAGTGAATCAACAACATATGTTAAATGGAAACACAAAACAAGCTTATATATTGATATATTGATTGGTTGATGAAAACGTTGTGAGCAGAAGCTTGCAGGAACCTAACCTTGTATTTCTCCTAGGAGCAATGGTTATGTTTTTGCTAATTCAGTGTTGGTGGCAGTGACTTTATAGAATTTAACTGCTGCAAATCATGGGAATTGGCTATATCTGAAAATAAAATTAATATTTAACTGGCTCTTAACCTGTATTTTATCTGGCAACTCTATTTACCTGGTCCTTTACAGAAAAGTTTACTGACTCCTGCTCCATGCTATGGTTAATTATCTTTCAAACACAAATCCAATCATGTTTTCTGGTAACCCCCATATTAGCACAGGATCCAAGATCCTTCATGACTTGACATGTTTTCTTCCCCACCCTCATCTCTTACCACTCTCGCTTCAGACACTCTGAATCAGCCTTTATGAATGACCTGCAATCCCTCATTTCCACATGCTCTTCATTGCCTAGACATCAGCTTCACAGCCTGCCTGGCAGGTCTTGTTGCCAAGAACCCAGTTCAATGTCACCCCCTCTGGGAAGCAATCCCCAAGGCCCCAGAATGAGTTAGATGCCCCAGTCAGAGTGCGGAAATGCTAATTAGACTTCTCTCTCTCTCCTCTCCTTTTAAGAAAAATGCCATGGACCTTGCACCACTCCTTCCAACTGCAGCCAGCCTTGTGTTCAGCACTTTCGTGGAGAAATAGGATTTATCTGTAATGGAAACAAGTGGCAAAAATCAACTGAAACATGTACAAGTCTTTCTGTGGAAACACTCTTAATGGTGATGTATTTGCATATTTGCGTCTTATTTGCATATTCTACCGGCACCAATCCCTCAGGAGCGGGTAGAGACGCTTTTAATGTTTTCTGTTCAGCATGACAATAAGTCTCAGATCCGGACTTGAGAAATCCTACAGAGCAGATTCAAGTTTGTCTATTCCTTCCTCACCCAAACTCTCAGCTACTCTCTCCTCTCCCTACTCTATTTCTCCCTCTCAAAATCTTTTCTCAAAAAAAGATCTGAAATTTACCTATACAATGATAAACACTTAGAGATTAAATTTTTAGCTATAAAGATGGATTTGCATACCTCTTATGCTAATCAATTAAGCAACTAAATGTGTCTAGAATCAAAATAAGTTTGATATCTTTTTCAAATACTTTCAATCACTTGACCAAAAGAAGAGAGAGACGTGTGTCCCAGAAGGAATAGAAATCCAATGAATACAACAATTCTCAATTAAAATATTTTATCTTATATCCTTTCATTTAGTGACTGTTTCCTTCTGCACCCCCCTCCAATCCTGTAGAAGCACATTGATCTCTGCATCTCCTAAAATGTCAACAGTGTTTCTATAAAGGGAGTATCAATGCAGTGTCACTTAGCATAAGTAATCACATAGATGTCCCTGCAAGTACAGTGGCATTCAAAAGTGAGTTAAATGAAGTAAGCGATTGCTTTGACCTATCCTAAGTCATATTCTGGGAAATTCTAGGTAAAAAGTATGAAGAAATGAGCAAATAACCTCTTCTATTTAGTGAACTCTAAACTTTAAAAAATTACAATGCCTTAGCATTCTGTGTTTAACTGACAATCTCCAAAAACCACTCCCTTCTGAAGTTCCATGTGGCTCCTCTTTAAAAAAAAAAATTAAAATAATTAGACAAATTTTGTTTCTAGAATTTCTCCATATCTCTGGAGAAAACTGTCTTGTTCTAATACTTGAGTTAAAATCACTGTCTTGAAAGCAGATTCCAATAAGAAAGGTCAGCATCCTGATCTCTGTGGGAATTCTGATGGAATCTCATGACCGTTTGTGAGCCCACTTACCTTCTCCATACTTTTCAGCATCTAAACCACTTTTCAGGACCAACTTACTTCTCTGTCTGTTTTTCCCATGTGGATTATTTGTGCCTTTAACTCCTTTAGTCCGACACGTTAGGTACTTAATCATTTTTGAATGAAACATTTTTTTTTTAACAGGACTTAAATAACGCATCACGCTTTTCCGTGGCAGCACCATTTCTACCTCTGCACTCTGTTGACTACCAAGCCCCAGAGCCAATTGAGAGTGTAGCTCAAGTCATCCAAAGGAACTGCCCACTTGATTATGCCTGCATAATTGATGCTGTGAAGTCATCAGAAGCCACGTCTGGAAATATTACATTTATAGTGAAGTTACTAAAAAATATTTCTACACGCTTGTCTGATAATGTTACCCAAGAGGAAATGAAGGTATTCTTTGTTAATTTCATTTTAAAAACTGACAATACTTTTTTTCAAAATCTTGCATTTTAGTAGTTTCAAATGTATTTTCAGGGTAAAAACTATGATAACCACAGCAATCAGAACAGTTCAGTTCAGTTTTGCATATTGATTTATCCCAGTTTATGGAAATTTTCAAGAAGTTAGAACATTTTTTATACGTTTTTGTACAGACTAACTATTTTCAAGAAACTGTCACACAGTGATGGCTGTGGGGAAGACTGTTCCTACTCTGTTTCCCAAATTTTATTCTTGTAGAATGTAATTGTCCTGAGCAATCTTAGCAGAGCTTCCATTTTTAAAAGAGAGATCTGTAGTACAGCGGATATAGGAACTCTGGGTTAAACAAAGCCAAGTAGGTCTCCTTATGGCAGGACTTTTTAGAGCTTTTCATGTGTTAATGAACCTTGGCACTCTTTATAAGAGTGCCAAGGGGGGTATAAGGATATGGTATGCTGTACTTCTCAAACTTGGATTGCCATAGAATCTAATTCCAATCTCTTTCTTAAATAGTCATTGATATCTCATGGGAAACTTGGGTTATACAAGTTGCAGTGTGGATTGAACCCGGGCCCTCAGCAGTGAAAGTGTGGAGTCCTAACCACTGGGATGCCAGGGAAGTCCCAAGAAGACTTTCCAATGTGCTTGTTATCTTACTCTATTTTAGACCTTGAGTAAAATAATTTAGCTCCTAGGACCTTACTTTCCTCGCTTGTGAAACAGAAAAAAAATATATTCTTGTAGCTATTATTTGTGTATGCATGTATATGTGTGTGTCAGTTTAAACCACTATATATGTAAAACAATTCCAGTTGTTATTTCAGAAATAAAAATGAAAATATTTTATTTTCTGACACCAGCATCCAGGCATGAACCTTATGCAGAAATATCTTAGACCTGAGCAACTCAGCTTGAAGACAAATTTTCTCCTAGGAATTTTTTCCCTCCTGGTAATTCTCATCTTTGGACATAACTCAGTGACTCCATTGAGAAATCCATTTTTCACCTGCATTAGGTGGTCAGGTGATACTTTATCATTTTTTCCCACCTTCCCACATCCCATTCATTCCTTGAAGAGGTGTGGCTAAAAGTTTGCATTGCAAACAGAAGGGGTGGCTTTTACTTGGTATTTGGTTTCCCAACCCAACTCTTCAAGAGGTAACATCTGCTTGGGAGTGGGGAATTGGTTTCCAAAGAGTTACAGGATCTTTGGGAAACAGTCAGTCAAGAAGTGGCTCTAAGAGAGGCAACAGATAATGGAACTCATATCCTGCCCCGTTCCCACAACTTCCTCTTAAATCTTCTGCTAAGATTTAAGAGTCCTCAATACAGGGTACAATGAGCCAGCAAAGAAAAGCTCTTAGCTGATAAAACAAATGAAGAATGTTGAAACTCATTCAACAGGAAACGATCAAATGTATACAGAGGACATTTTAAGACAGTGGACAGAACCTTTGTTTAGACACATGAATGGATGGTGAAACTCAGGGAGTGAAGACATGAGCATCTCAGGCTTTGGGCCTGGGGAATTTGGAGTAGGGGAAGCGTGGATTGAGGCTGTGATGCCCTTTTATACATAAGCCATGTGGGCCAGTGGAAAGAAGACAGGATTTGAAGACAGATATGTGTTTCAGTTCTACCTTTCCACATCCTAATGGGTGACGAGGGGAAGCTATTTAGTCTCTAGGAGTCTCTTACTTTGCTCATCCATAAACTGGTTCTATGAAACATGTCTTATGGTACTGTGGAGAGCAAAGAAGAGGATTCCTATGAAAGGCCCTGCCCCCGTGTCTAACACATGGTAGACATCTGAGAAATGTTAGTTCCCTTCCCCATCCCTCCATCTATCTGGTGATGGGATGTGAGTGCATTGCTTTCCCTGTGGAGGTGCTTTTGACTCTGCAGCAAGTGGGGTGGTGGTGTGGACTGGAAAAGTGGAATCAAGGACCTAGGGCTTTCACTAGACTGAAGAGGAAGAGTTAGAGGAGGTCTTCCAATGTCCTTCTAGGGGTTTGGCCTTGTCCCAAGATAGGAAAAGGGACAGGGTTTCAGAGCAAGTGATATGCTTCAGGAATGAAAGTTAAAACTGGATCTGGAAACTGGTGCAAGAGAGCAAAGAACTCTATCTGGATAACAAGAATTATCACAGTAATGAATTACAGAGAAGATAAATTCTGTTCTTGAACTCCCTTAGTCACTTAATTCCACGATCCAACCTAAGCTTCATGGAGGATTAGTGGTTAGGGCCGTCTGTCTGCTGAAAGTAAGAAGATTGTACAAAGGGTTCTATGGGGAGAGACATTCCTATATTGATATTACTATGAAAAAGATACAGGCAGGAGTTCCCTGGTGGCGTAGTGGTTAAGAATCCTCCTACCAATGCAAGGGACACGGGTTTGAGCCCTTGTCCAGGGAAGATCCCACATGCTGCAGAGCAACTAGGCCCGTGAGCCACAACTACTGAAGCTGCGTGCGTAGAGCCCGTGCTCTGCAACAAGAGAAGCCACCGCAATGAGAAGCCCGCACACCATAACGAAGAGTAGCCCCCGCTCGCTGCAACTAGAGAAAACCTACGCGCAGCAACGAAGACCCAACACAGCCAAAAATAAATAAATAAATTTTAAAAGATACAGGCAGGCTCCAAAAGCTGGAAAAGACAAGGAGACGAATTCTCCCTTAGAGCTTCCAGAAGGAATGTAGCCCTGCTGATGCTTTGATTTGAATGTAGTGAGACCCACTTTGGACCTCTGACAGGCAGAACTGTAAGATAATAATTGTTTTAAGCCAATGAATTTATAGTAATTTGTTACAGCACTGATAGGAAGCTAATAGAGTAGCTGTAGCTACATAATCATAAATAATTCACAAGCAAATTAGTTTAAAACTTGGCAAACCACCGCCTGGGGGGGTGGGATAGGGAGGGTGGGAGAGAGGGTGATGCAAGAGGGAGGAGATGTGGGAGCATGTGTGTATGTATAACTGATTTAGTTTGTTGTAGAGGGAAAACTAACACACTATTGTAAAACAATTATACTCCAATAAAGATGTTAAAAAAAAATAAAAATAAAAATAAAAAAAATAAAAAATAAAACTTGGCAAACCAACAGTGAAAATGATTGATTTGTATAAATTAAACACTTCAGTGCCACCTGGTGGCTGAAATCTTACAGCGAATGACTTGAAATGACATAAACCTCTAGCTAGTCCCTAAAAAGAGAAGTACTATCCTCCAAACATGGCATGAGGCTAATTGTGATCAAATGATTAGACAAAGGTTGAAATTGTTCATAGGGATTACCAAATAATACAGTGGAAAAAGACCTCCACGAATAAACATTCAGGAATACAGCATTTTATTACACAGATCTATGATAGAAAACAGGTAACCAGTAAGACCTGCCTAGGAATCATTAGCCAGGGGTGGTGCAACAGGTGGCTGGGGAAACCTTCACTCCATTCAAGCCTTACCCCATCAAATTTATCGGACGTCTACTCTCCCGATGTTAGCGATGGACAATTAACTTTTCCCAACCTCATATTAAGTATAGTAGCATTACTTTAACCAGATAGCACTGCTAGACCTCTTCAACAGAGAAAATCTGAACCTGTCTGGACATACATGATCTAGTCAAAAGTGCAAGGTACCTCACACCCATTAGGATGGCTGCTATCAAAAGAAAACAGAATGTAACAAATGTTGCTGGGCATGTGGAGAAGCTGGAACCCTGTGCACTGTTGCTGGAATTGTAAAATGGTGCAATGGCTATGGAAAACAGTATGGAGGTTCATCAAAAATTAAAAATAAAAGTTCCATATGAACAGCAATCCCTCTTCTGGGTATAGATCCTAAAGAATTGAAAACAGGATCTCAAAGAGATATTCGTACACCCATGTTAATAACAGCAGTATTCACAGTAGCCAAGAGATGGAAACAACCCAGATATCCATTGATGGATAAATGGGTAAGCAAAATGTGATACATACACACAAAGGAATACTATACAGCCTTGAAATGGAAGGAAATCCTGTCACATATGAAAACATGGATGAATCTTGAGGACATTATGCTAAATGAAGTAAACCAGTTGCAAAAATCGAACACTGTATGATTCCACTTATATGAGGTATTTAAAGTAGTAAAATTCATAGAAATAGAAAGTAGAGAAATGGCTCTCAGGGGCTGGGGGAGGGTAAAGAGGAGTTGTTATTTAATGGGCATAGAGGTTCAGCTGCAAGATGAAAATGTTGTTGTTTCACAACAATGTAAATATGCTTAACCTTACTGAACTGTATACTTAAAAAGGTTAAGATGATACATTGTATGCTATGTGGGTTTTACTACAATAAAAACAATTGGCAAGGTAATGAAGCATGCACAGTATAGAAAAAAGGATGGCAAGTCCACCCTCCGCAGTTCATGTAGTTCTCTGGCTGAGGCTCCACAGAAGTCCCTGGACACAGGAGGGGCAGGCTGGTTGCTATAGCATTTGAACAGGGGCCTCATCTCAGATAGTGGGCCCTGTTCAGATGGTCCCAAGAGCTGCCTCCCTCTTGCTGTTGTTAAATGACTCAACTACCAAAGCACAGCTTCAACCTTCTCATCCTCTAACCTGATTTACTGCTGGTCATTGAGGAAGTCCAATTCGCTTGTCAGCCATGGGTCATTTCCTCTTGGCATAAAAATGTGGCCACATTGTGCTCAGATTTTTCCAACCATATTTCCGTCCATATTATTTGTAACTTTAAACTACTTCTGAGTCTAGAGGCTCAACTGAATCTCATTACCTATTTCAAGGGAACTTGACAGGGGCCAGAGCTAACTTAATTCTCTTAGGCCTTTCACCAGCCTACAACCCTTCTTAGATGAACTCTCCAGAAACATAGCAAGTAGAGGTAAAGAACATGTGTATAAAATAAGAACACAGATCTGAATTCTGGTCCCCTGCTGTGTGACCTTGGGCACCTCAGTTAAAGAACTACCTAACTGGTTCTTCTGATTTGGCTCTTGTCCCGTTTCAGTCCAATCGTCAACAAAGGAACCCGAGTAAGGTAATGAAATTCATCAATGTTTTGCTTTATGTTTTTGTTTTTGAAGGTTTGTTTAAAGAAATTCTTTTGTACCCCTGGTCACAAAGGTATTCCCTTACATTCAGGTATTTATTCAATTTGTAGAAATGATTCTCAACTGGGTGTAACTTTGCCTCTGGGGGACATTTGCAATGACTTAGAGAAGTTTTGATTGTCACGACTTGCAGGAATGGGTTTCTTTTGGTGTCTCATGAGTAGAGGTACAGGACAGCCCCCAGAACAAAGAATAATCTGGCCCCAAATGTCAAGAGTACTAAGGTTGAGAAACCCCGATCTATAACCCATTCTTGGACACTGTGATAATAGGCAGGCATCCAGTTTTATGAGTTTATGCCCATAGCAATCTAATTTTTCCAATACTTATTCTTCAATGTCCGTGTACCCTCTAGTTAATAAAATTAATGAACTGCTAACATTTACTTAGAGCTTAATACATACTAGGATCTTGTAAGTGCAGACGTAAATATGAATGTCTTCATTCTCTCCCAAATCATACAGATCAACAAGGAGACCAAGTGCAATCACCCCTAGCTAACAATTATATTTACAGACAGTACCACAAACCTCAGTTTGCCTATCAGTAAGGACATATTCATTCAAGACTATCAAAGTGTCCTCCAGAGCCTGCCTTAGAGTGAACAGTGAGGAGGGATTTTCACAGAACACAGAGGAGGTCAAGAGGATCCCAGCAGCCCAAGGGCACAGATCACGTCAACTAGGACTTAACCCCAAAAGGAAGGGGATCAGCCTGAAGCCCAGTGAAACAGAGAACTTTGGGTATCCTTTGGGTATCAGTCAAGGGAAGGGCCTATGAGGTGTGCTGGAGCAGAGGCGACGGTCTTGGGAAAGCCCTGGTTCTGGGGAGAGAGAGATCTGTAGAGGGAGAAGAGTCTCTTGGAAGCCTGAAAGTAAAGGGAAAAAGGAATCAGTCGAAAAAAGTCCCTACTGAAACAAACGAGCATAACAGAATCAGAAGATAAAAAGGGTGGGGTTTATTTTTTAAATGGCACTTCACTGAAGCGGTAGAAGATAGCTCTGTTCAAGGCTCCCTTACATGAAAAGAATTTTTAAAAATAAAAATTAAGAAAAAAATTTTAAAACTGTATAAAGACATGGGCTAAAGATATAAAAATGCTCACAGATAAAAACATTTACAGTCCTTAAACATATGAAAAATAGGCTTACTGTCACTCATAATAAGGGAAATGAAAGTTTAAAACCACACTAAGAAACCATTTCCCAACTATTAGATTGGCAAAAATACAAATGTTTGACAACACATGTTTTTGGAGAGGCTGTGAAGAAATAGGTACTAGTATATATTGCTGGTTACAGTGAAAAGTAGTGTGACCTCTATGGAGGGGATTTGGCACTATTTAACAAAAGGACACATGCTTTTACTATTTTCCCTGTAGGGAAATATTTCTAGGAATCTAGTGTGATAAAGCACCTCCCTAAATATTAGACGCCATATTCATAAAGTTACTCATTGAAGCTCTATTCTTACTAACAAAGTTTGGAATCCACCCAAATGTTGACCATTTAAGAACTGGTTGAATGAGTTATGGAACATCCTCACCATGGAGTCCTGTGCAGGCGTAACAAGGAACAAGAATGTAAGCTGTTAAGTTAAAAAAAAAAGCCAGGGGTAGAGTTTGTATATAGTAAGGAATCTCTTGCATAAACAAGAAAGAAAAATTAGACATATATGTATTTGTTGAAAACATATATACGCAAGAAGCAGAAAGCAGTAAATATGCTCACTGATAGCAGCAGGGCAGAAGTAGGGGTGAAAGATGGGCTGGACTTGATAGGCATGGATGTCAGTTATCTGTGGCTACTATAACAAGTTGCCACAAATTTAGTGGCTTAAAACAACAGAATTTTATATATTGTAGTTCTGGAGGTCAGAGGTCTCAAATGAATGCCACAGAGCTAAAGTCAAATGTCAGCAGGACGGGGTCCCTTTTTGGAAGCCTAGGGAAGAATACATTTCCTAACCTTTTCTAGCTTCCTCAAGATGGCCTCTCTTCTCTTTGCCTCCGAAGATGGGAATAGGTAGGTAGAAGGCTAAGGGAGGTATGTTCTTAAACCAAGTGTGTCAGTTCTTCCTGACTCCACTGGGGGCTAGGCATTACCCCTAGGGTGTGGGTTCCATCTGGACCCCTTACCGATGTCCTGGAAGATTTCTGGAGAAGCAGGTGTGATGTCAATTGCACTTCTCTTCACCCATAATGATGAAGGCTGAAGACATCCCCTTGTTTCTACAACGGTAAAGCATGAAGTTCAAAAAGCAGAGGGCAAACCTAACTGATTGTATTTGCCAAAGTACTAAAGTTTACATTACTGTCATAGGGAAGCATTCAGTGGCACTGAGAACAATAGAATCCCGAGTTCTTTCTTCTCAGTTGATATTGGGTGTTTACTACGGCCTAGCTCTGTTCAGGAGTTACAGGACATGCAACAAAGGAATGAAACACAGTCTGCCCTTGAAGCTGACTCAGTGAGAAAACCGTGGAAAATATCATTATACATAAAGCCAGCGCTGTCCTGAGGGATATAGGCTTTGATGGAGATCGTTGAAATTTAACTTCTGTTATTCTTCTTGAGTTTGACTTTCATAAAGTATCAGCAAATCAAAAGCCAAAAACAGAGATTGATTTCTGTTGCCTTGTATTGTTTTCCTATCAGCATTTTGGATTTTAAAATTTATTATTACTGTTTTTTATGTAGATTATATATACATGGCAGTCAGAAATGCCAATGGCGAATAATGGAAATTCTTTCCTGCATTCTTAAGATTAAGATATTGAGTATTTAGTGTCTGTATTTCCATTTTTATACATAATCACAAATACCTAAAAAGTGATAGATTAAGGATTTATATTGATGGATTTAAAAACCCATATGGCCTATTTGGTTTCTTCTATGATTTTTTTCTTTTTTCATCTAGGTCTTGCCCTGTACCACCATCTCTCTGGATTCCAACTATACTGCTGAATCACTCTCAAAAATAGGGACTCATATGAGTGGGTCATCTGGAAACGTTTGTCCTATTTTAAGAACAAATTAAAAGTTGCCTCAGTTGGTGGTGTCTTGACTCTTTAACTTAGATGAGAGAAAATATTAATAAGAATCAACTCTGCTTATTTAACAGGTCGCGTTGGTCTGTTGTGTCCATGGGGATGCTTGAGGAGAAGCCAATTAACATTGAGATGTGTGGAAACAGGATCAATAGTTTTCAGTAACTGAGGAAGATTACCAGAAGTCAAGGAAGTCTTTATCAGGGGCTGTGCAGCCCTGTGCCCAGGCCTGTCAAGCACTTGGCAGGCGATTGAGAAAGTCTAATTGTGGCTGATGATCAGTCATTTTACACTATTGTCACACCTCCATTCTCCATGTTTCATTTTAGGAACAGCATAACTTGTCCAGCCAGAAATTGCCTAATTTAAACCCTGACTCTTACCTGCATGAATCAAAATGACTCAGAAAGTGCAAATAAAATATTCATTTTATTTCTCTCATAGCTTCTCTTCTCAGAACTGAGTCCATGTGTACAGAAGAAACACAGGTACTTGAGAATTGAATTTGGGTGGCCAGGGGAAGAAGAAAAGTCTCACAGGACAATAAATCGGAACCTACATTTTTTCCCTGACAAGAGGATACAGGGTAGGCAGATTTACAATTTATGATCAAAGTTTTAATTATACAAAAAATAGAGTACTGATTCTTTAAAAGGAGAATTGCCGCCTTTTTAATATAATTAAAACGTTGATAATAACCAAAAATAGAGGGTGTATGTGTGTGTATATATATACATATATCTATGTGTGTGTGTGTATTTTGCTCCTTTTATATTTATTTAATAATCACAGACTAGACTCTAAAAAGAAGACTCCAGAACTCACAAAAGCATGGCATATTGCCATGCTTTTTGGAAGGGAGGAATATGTAGCACTGAGGAGTTAGACGATTCACAAGATATCACTTATTCCAGCACCCAACAAATATGGATGTTTATGACAATAGCCCTGAATCACCTAGAATATAGTAGCTAACATTTCTTATTTTTGTATAGTACTTTCCAGTTTTGAAGATGCTTTAACATATATATCTCCTTTGACCCTCACAAATACCTTGTGTGAAGCCAGAGTATAAATCTTTATTTCCAGTTTATAGGTAAGGATCAGAAATACAAAAAAAAAGCTCCAATGGTGTGCCTAATGTCAAATTATCCTACAAATCATGCATATTGACTTCTCATCTAATGATGGGTAGAACTATATAATACATGATCCACAAATTTCCACCATAAAAAATGAAGATCTCTGAAATAGCGAGGACATAAAATGAATGGTTTCAATTACTCAGAAACATTACATATGTGAAACATATCATTTCCCCTGACTGATTAGGTATCACTATATTTAGAAAATATGTTGTAATTCCTAATGCACAGATGATTATTCCTTGATTCCTTTTATTTCATTTTATTGTATTAGTAAAGTTAGGTTGTTTATTTGAGATCTTCCCTTTTTTTTGAGATCTTTTTTCTTAATGTAAGCATTTGTCACTTTAAACTTTTCTCTTAGAACTACTTTTG
Organism: Kogia breviceps; assembly: GCF_026419965.1. NCBI lineage: Eukaryota > Metazoa > Chordata > Mammalia > Artiodactyla > Physeteridae > Kogia > Kogia breviceps. The sequence continues at coordinate 80,007,406 of NC_081319.1, forward strand.
CTGTATCGCATAAGTTTTGGTATGTTCTGTTTCCATTTTCATTTGTCTCAAGATATTTTTTGATTTCTCTTTTTATTTATTCTTTGGCCCACTGGTTGTTCAGGAGCATGTTATTTAGTCTCCACATATTTGGGAATTTTCCAGTTTTCTTCTTGTGATTGTCTTTTTTAGCTTTGTACCATTGTGATCAGAAAAGATGCCTCATATGATTCCAATCTTCTTAAACTTACTAACACTTGTTTTGTAGACTAATATTTGACATACCCTGGAGAATGCTCCACATGTGCTTGAGAAAATGTACATTCTGCTGCAGTTGATGGAATGTTCTGTGTATATCTATGAAAGCAATCTGATCTAACATGCAGTTTAAGTCCAATTTTTTTTAAACTAACTTTTCTGTCTGGATGGTCTAACCATTGTTGAAAATGGGTGCTAAAGTCCTCTACTATTATTGTATTGCTGTCTATTTCTCCCTTCAGATCTGTTAATGTTTGCTTTATATATTGAGGTGCTCCAATGTTGGGTGCATAAAGTTTTACAATTGTTATATCCTGTTGATGAATTGACCCCTTATCATTATATAATGACCTCCTTTGTCTCCTGTTACAGTTTTTGGCTTAAAGTCTATTTTGTCTGATATAAATACAGCTACCTCTGCTTGTTTTGGTTTCCATTTGCATCCCTTCACTTTGAGCCTACATGTGTCCTAAAAACTGAAGCAAGTCTTTTGTTGCATATAATTGGGTCTTGTATATTATCCTCATAGTCATTCTATCTTTTGATTGGGAAATTTTGTCCATTTACCTTTAAAGTAACTATTGATAGATATGAATTCACTATTGCCATTTTGTCAATTGTTTTCTGGCTGTTTTATATTCAATAATTCCTTTGTTCCTTTGCTCCTCTCTTGCTCTCTTCCTTTGTGATTCGATGATTTTCTGTAGTTATGTGCTTAGATTCCTTTCTCTTTCTCTTTTATGTACTTACTACAGGTTTTGCTTTGTGGTCACCATGAGACTTATATAAAACATCTTATAATTATAATAGTTTATTTTAAGCTGATAACAACTTAACACTGAATACACACAAATGCTCTACGCTTTTATACTCTCCCTCCCACATTTTGTTTTTGATGTCACAATTTAAATCTTTTAATATTGCATTGCCATTAACAAATTAGTGTAGTTATAGTTAATTTTAGTACTTCTCTCTTTTAACTTTTTTACTAGAATTATAAGTATAATGTACCACCATTGCAATATTAGATGTTCTAAATTTAACTATATATTTGTCTCTACTAGTGAGTTTTATACTTTCATAGGTTTTCATGTTATTAATAAGCACCCTCTTGTTTCAGTTTGAAGAAGTCCCTTTAACATTTCTTGTATGGCATGTCTAATGGTAATAAACTCACGCAACTTTTGTTCTTCTGGAAAATTCTTTTTCTCTCCTTCAATTCTGAAGGACATCTTTGGCCAGGTAGATTATTCTTGGTTGGCAGTTTTTTCCTTTTCAGCACTTTTAATATATCATCCCACTCCCTTCTGGTCTGCAAAATTTTTGCTGAAAAATCTGATCATAGTCTTACAGAGGTTCTCTTGTAACAAATTGTTTTTCTCTTGCTGCTTTTAAGATCTCTCTTTGTCTTTAACTTTTGACAAATTAATTATAATTTGGTCTTGGTCTTCATATTAATTTTATTTGGTATTCCTTGTGCTTCTGGGAGTTCCTTTCAGGGAGTAACTGGGAGATGGGCATTTATGCTTGCTCCTTGCTTGCTGGACCCAGGTGTATAGCCACAGGGGGTGTTTCTGCTCCTGTTTAAAAACTGCTTCTTTGTTTGTTATAGTCTTGTGGGACTCATGAATGGAAGCCTTATTGGCTGTTAGAGCTGGGTGATTTGATGATCTGTCCTGGGGCAGCAGCATGAAAGTTGGGGTGCTAGATGTGTAGACAAGCTCCTTCTAGGGAGATACTGGCAACTTGGGTTTATTGTTGGAGTGAGCAGGAGGGAGAAGGTGATGGAAGTGCCCATTGGCTCCCCTGGGCTCCAGGGAGGATCACAGCCAGCCCTTCAATGTATGCTAATTAGAAATGGGACTCTCAGTAAGCAGCATGTAAAGTGTGCAATCAAGCCCCTTTCAGGGAAAAACTGAGAGATCTGTGTTTTTGCCTGTTCCCATTACGCTGAGCCCCAGGAGCATAGCCTCTGCAAGTGCTTGTACGTGCACCAGTTAAGAACTGCTTCTATGTTTACTTACTATGCTTGCTTACTATGTTTCAGTCCTGTGGGACTTGTGAATACCAGCCCCATTGGCTAGCAGGGCCAGGCAGTCCAGAGACCCACCCATCAGGCAGCAACTGCAGAAGCTGGGGTATCAAGCATGTGTACCCTCCTTCCAGAGAGATGTTGGGGGCCTGGTATTATTGTTGGAGTGAACCCCTTTGATTCCTTTTAGAGTGACTGTTTCCTCTTATGTTAGAGTCCATTTCTCATTAGTAATCTGTTTCCATATCGAAATGTGGTGTGGGTTAACAACATAGTGTAATTTTTTTTTTACTAATTGTAAAGGTAATACATGCTCATTATGGAAAATTTGGGAAACATACAAAGATATGAGTTTGAAAAGTTAAATTACTCATCTAGAGAATAATCATTCTCTAAGTTTTATTTTATTTTCTATTGATTGTCACTTTACTGCTATAGAGACATTTTTAAAACAATGCAGTGAGGATGTACTGCACATGTAAGTGTGTATTATTATTATTTTTTTATTATTCCATAATGATTTTCCTGTGTCATTAACATTTCTATATTTTAAATTGCTGTATAATGTTTCATAGATAATTCACATGCTACATAATTTATGTAACCACACTCTTATCATTGGACATTTATGCTATTTCAAATTTTGTTTTTGTAATTATGAATAATACCAGGATGAACATTGTCTAAATTTTTGGTTATTTCTTTGGAATAGAGTCTTACAAGAGGTACCACTGGATGGAATTAGGCAAACATTTTCAGTCTATTGACATATATTGCCAATTGCTTTCCAAAGAATTTAACTACCAGCTGTGTAGAATGCTGCATCACCCAATGTGAGATTATTTGAGTGGAATTAGTGTTGAAAGATATATTGCTGCTGTAACAATGCCACAAACTTAGTGGTTTAGCAGAACACAAATGTATTATATTATAATTTGGATTGCAGAAATCCTAAAATCAAGGTGTTAGCAGGGATGCATTCCTTCTGGATGCTCTACAGGAGGATTATTTCCTTGCCTTTTCCAGCATCTAGAGGCTGCCTGCATTACTTAGCTGGTGGTCCTTTCCTCCATCTTCAAAGCCAGGAGTGAAGAATCTTCACATTTTCTTCTCTTTGATCTCTGCTTCTATCAGCATATCTTCTCTGTCTATGATCCTCCTGCCTCCCTCTATAAGAAGCCTTGTGATTACATTGGTTCTTCCTGGATAATCCAGGATACTCTTTCCAACTCAAGATCCTTAACTTAATGACATCTGCAAAATGTCTTTTGCCATGTAAGGTAATATATTCACAGGTTCTTGGCATTAGAACATAGGCATCTTTGGGAAGCCATTATTCAGTCTAACACAAAAGGTAAAACAAAATTTGACTTACTATTCCAACATGCAGTTTGCAGAACTGCTAATTAGTATACTGGTCTTCATGTCCTGATAGTTCAGGAAACTTTTCATCAGGATTTTTGCATGGTTGAAGAAATAAAACATAAAGGAATGTATTTAAGTCCCTAATGAGGAAACTGAGATTCAGTGAGGTCATGAAACATCTCCCAAGTCAAATGGCTAGAAGGTGAAAGATCTACATTACCTTTTTTTGGTTGTTTATTTCTTTTTGGTTATATTATCTTCAGTTAAAAAAACTAAAGATGTGTGTATCAAATCATCATGTTGTACATCTTAAACTTACACAATGTTATATACAGTTGTATCTCAATAAAGGTGAAAAAAACCCTAACAATATCAATATCAAAATGTATAGAAAGTTTCTGGCTTTAAAAAGTTAGTTGCCAATTCTATAATATCATTACTGTTATAAAAGTGGCCTATTTTCATGTCAGCAATATTGGCACAGTACAGAAATAATTGTGGGAGGGTGTCCAGGCATGCTGCTTCTCTGTAGAAGGGTGTCAGTGGCACCATCAGTGGCTGACAGAGTTGATATATATTTTGGCCCATTCATCTTTAGAAATCATATACCTTTCAGGATTTTTATACATTTAGACTTCAAGAAGAAATATGTGTTAGTTAGAGGAAAGCAGATTTTAGTGGACTTCATGTGTCAGGAACAAGAGAGTGTTTTATAAATCCTTTCCATGGCATTAGCTACTTCTGGGAAGGTGTAAGTCCATCTAAGTATATAAACCATGGAGCATCCTTAGGAAAACCTTATAGAGGCCTTATCAAGACAATCAATCCACTCCTATTCCTTCAAAATATTTTTTTCCTTCAAAGTATTAAAGACAAAAATTAATAGTTGGCCATGACTTTAGTAAGCATGTTTCAGAGAAAAAAAACATGAATAATTATCTTTAGCATTTTGGACTGATGAAATTATCATTTTATATCTTCTGGGTCTGTGATTTGGTATAATTATGCATCTTTGCATTAAGCTGCTCTTGCTAATATTAATTCATATTATTTATATTAATTTTGGTATTTTACTTTGTGTAAGGATTTATATTACACTTTAGAAAAAATTCCAGCTAGTGTTCAGTAAATATGTCTGGAGCACCAAAAGGCAACTTCTGATCTCCTCCCAAGTATGACAGTTTTTAGCCAGGTTACTAATGATGAAGATGATAACCAAAGGTTTAAGAGAAGTGTTGGTGCCTTTCAATGAATGAGCATATGTTGGAGCATCTTGTCAATTTACTTGACAATGTTATCAATACTGTTATGTGCTTGGCTTTCTTCAGGGAGCAGTCCACTTTGATTTGTTTGCCTTCATAGCAAGCTTTATGGAAATCCAAGAAGGCAAGGATGAGAGTATTGACACTATGATAAAGTGGATCTGGTATCTGCTGATTCAGGAATGCAAGATTACTGTTCTAACTGTAGGCTCACAGATGCCTTTGAAGAGAGGTTAAAAGTTGGCTTTTGAGTCTTAGTCAATTTTAAGGCCATAAAGAAAGGCACAGCACACTGCAAAAATATGTCTTTGCTTCTATGCTCTGCCTGGAATCATGAGAAGTCTACAAACATCTTGGCTGCAGAATAGACAGTAATTAGTGAAACTGTGTATGTGTCACTAGCAAAGAGATGTTCAGAATTGCCCTTTAGAACTTTTTATCATGCCAGGCAGCACTGATTTTGCCATCTTATAAATAGAAACACTATTATTATTGATCACTTTCTTGATGGTGTTGTGCAAGCCAGGGATATCTAAAAAGTATTCAGGCACTCATATGACATTCCCCTATTCTTTATTAGAATACTAATTTCCAGTCATTATCTTCTGATTCAAAGTCAACAACAATGAGTCTTGTCTCCACTTTGATTTTTTTTTTTCTGTTATTTCACTGGAAATCTGGTTCAGTTGATCTTGTGACCTGTTGTAAGCATAACTTCGTTCTACTCTTTGTTAACTCTGCTACATAAGTTGTCCAATCTCACCAGTCTACATGTGATGACTGCTTATTCAATGAGCTCCAGCCTGACTCTCCCCTCCTCACCTAATGCTCAGACCCCAAAAGCAGTGAAGAATGAATAAGGGATGCATAGAGCCCAGAGGTCATAGCGCTGTTACCCTCCCAGTACAGCAGGCCAGTGGCCAGGACGGTACTCTTCATGGCTTTCAATTAAGCCTCCTACATTTGTGAATAAAAATGAATGAATGAATTCAAGAGGAGGCGTCAACCATTATGGTGAAGATCACCATATTCATTAACTTATACTGTAAATTACAAGTTAAGTAGAGAGAAAATGAAGAAGAGTTTAGTGAGAAGCAGCATTAATAAGTTATGTTACAGGATCTTGACAATCAAGTAGGCAAATTTAGTAATTTGACCTATTTATTCTGAATTTTTTCTTCACCAATGATCATGCTATTTCACAAAGGATTTGAGGTAGCTTAAAGGAAGAAGACAAGAAAATAAAAATATAAATTGAAAAATAAGGCTAGGTAAAATATTGATTAAAAAAGCAAGGCCAGACAGAGAAGAATTTAGAAAATAGAGCAATCTGTGATCTTCATCATTCTGAAGTTACAGGGAGAGAAGAAAAGGGTTCTTTGGTTGTTACTTCAAAGTCTCTTCCAATGCGTTAATGGGAGCCGGGTGATCTGGGGAAGTTTACTGTAATTCACTTTACTCTCCGTAGTAAGCCAATTTAATCTTTGCTCTTTAAATAAATATAGTATTTTGACGGCTACTTGCTTATTATCCTTTTTACTTATAATATTGAACTTCCTGATTACTGCAAGGGTTATTTATTTTAGTGTCCAATTAAAAATCTAGGCTACTAGGGACTTTGTAGAGTACAGCTCTTCTAAATCAGCCAACTGGTGGACAATATTCACACATTCTTGGTCTTTGTGAAACAAGTACTGAACGTGCAAATATAAAGGAAAGTGTCACTTTCTAAAATGGCTTGTTTCATATCTTATTTCTGCATGTAATGAACCCAAATGAACTGGAATGGTTCATTTTTTTTTTTTTTTCTAAAAGTAGCTCCTATTTTATTTTCTAAAAAAGAAATAAAGAAATAAAAAAAGAAGAAAAGATAAAATCCCTTTCAACTCTCCACCAATTGGCCCAGAAATTAAAGAAAATATACTTTATCAATTTATGAATCATAAGTTACTTTATTAATGGATTTCTTATAAAGCGAATCCCATTATTAGATTCCAGTAGTAAAAATTCTGGTTTTTTGTGAGTAAATACTGAATGATCATTTTGGAAATCCCACCTGTGTAAAGTAGCAGTTAAGTTGAGCCTTTAAAAAATCTAATTGTAAAGTTCAAATTATAGTGCTATTCATCATGGTATAGGTCTTTCAATTCTTTACTTTTTTTTTTTTTTGTACTTCAGAAATACCATCAGGTAAGATCTCACTCTTCCAAGATAATAAAAAACATGTTTAAAAAATGTTAAAATATAGTCTTTAACAATTTTACTGAAAATAGTGTCTAAAATACCCTCTAAGTTCCTTTTGCATATGTTTATTTTTAAAATACATACCTTTTACATGTGTGTAGGTATGTATATTGTTTTGAGTTCTATGTTTTTATGCAACATTTATTTCTCACATGTAGCTTTTGTTCTTCATATTTTCCATTTTAATGACTGCATAATATGTACATCTGGGATATTTTTGTTTCTTTGAGTATTACATTAACATTGGATATTTGTATTTCTCCTGTTTGTTTTAATTATTATAAATGTATGGCAAATGTACTCATACGCTTTAGAACATTCTTTTGATAATTTAAATTCTTTGAAAATTATTGATACTATCCTTAGGGCCCAGCATGTGATCAATTTTGGTAAATATTCCATGTGCACATGAAAATATGTGTGTTCCACAGTTGTTAAATGCAGCATTCTATACATGTTAATTAGAATGTTGATCATTCTTGCTGTTCAAATTATCTTCAATATCAGCATAGCCTAAGAGAAATATAATGCTATCCACATATGTAATTCTCATTTTAAGTTTTCTAGCAGCCTCATTACAAAGTAAAAGAGCAGATGATATTTATTTTACTCATATATTATTTCAATGTGTAATTAGCATAAAATTATTAATGAGTTTTTAAAATTTAGCCTTTAACATATGATGTATGTTTTATACTTATAGCACATCTCAATACAAGTGCTCTATTTGATCCCTACTTAAATTTCATAAAATTTACTACTGAAAAAGTAAACAAGACTCACATATCCAGATTGTTCCAACTAAATTTGAAAGTTTTCAATACTTAGATCAAGTGCCAAAAAATCATTTTCCTTTAATATTTATATTCACATTGACAAAATTGTTTTATCTGTTTTAGAATACTTGATCTAACTTTTGAAGCAAAAGCATATAATTTTCAAAAATATGTCTTTCAAATTTAATAAATTGACTAATTTTTGTGCCAACTCAGTACTATTAACATCAATTTCAAAGGCATATTGTTGAATTTGAAAAGCAATTTTAAATTTATCAACGTTAAGAAAGCATCGTTCAAATTTTCCTGTAGTGTTTGCAGCCAATTCATATAATATTGTCAATTACAATTAAAATCTTTTTTATGTTGATTCATGTTAGAAAAATGTGTAAAAATAAGTATTATAAAACTTGTAAGTTTTGATGTTAACATAAGTTATCTTACCTATCTAGCTAGGTTACAATAAACTTTTTCTTTCCTTGGAACTTGAAAAGTTAGCTCTTTCACATGTAGTGTGATACCAATGAGGAAACATAAATCAAACTCTTCAGGTTTTTCTTTGATTATTGGGTATTTGAAAGGCGTTGCTTTTTTTCAAGAAAGTCTTGAATTGGAGTTAACAATACAATAAATAATTGTAAGAATCTTCCACAATTCAACCAATGAACATTGGCAAAGAACACAAGATAATTAAACTCACTGTTTATTATTTCTTTCAGGAAGTCCATGAATTGGTGATGAATTCTAACATTTGCACATATATATATGCAATATATATGTATATATTTTATACATATAACAATTTTAATAACTGTATGCATGACACTTTTCATAGAGACTTTCTGAAAGGTGAGCAAAAATATTTTCAATATGTATCACACACTGGAATGAAGTAATGAGGAAAGCCTGAGTATCCTGTTTAAAGTCCAATAAATATGGATTTTGATCTAAAGCAACCAGAGCACCATCTGCTGTAGCAAAAAACTAATTTTTTCATATCTGGTAGAAATTTTTCTTTGACAGATATAAAAGATTTGAGAGTATCTATGCCATCAGTTCAAATTTTTTGGCTGTGAATTTCCAATATTTTTTTGGTAATTGGTAACTCTTTTGAGACAATACATACCCAAAATATTAATTGGGCAGATTCTGTTATACCGTATGACTCTTCTAAAGCTAAAGAGAAGTATTGCATTTCCATGATGTTGGTGTACCATTGTTTAACAAATAATTCACCTCCTGTTGGATTTATGTTACCCTTTTTTTTGGTAGGGTACTGAGCTTGCAAAACAGTGATTTATAAAAGATCTTTATAGTTTAAAATAACAACTAGAAACAAAGAAAATTTAGTAAGGATATATTATAGTCTTTTTAAAAATTTATATTTTAGTTTCAAAAGAATAAAAAATGCCAGTAAGATACCAGGAGAGCTGACGTTAAAAAAGACTCAGGCACTTAATTTAACTGGACTCTCATTAAAATGATAGTTGTGACCAGTGATATTGTGATTTATACTAAGAAATATGTATTTGGTCTTTTTCCCCATTTCTGGTACAGTAGTCCTAAAACTCTTGGAATTTTGTAAGTGGTAAGAGCAATAAGGTTGCCTTTTGTTACGTTAACGAGTGACTTTGGGAAAACACATAAGGATGGGGGCTGGTTGCCAGTGGAGCCAACCTGTGATTAGATGGTTGGTCCTTTCAGCCCCACCCCCCAACCTCTGGGTAGGGGAGATGGGCTAGAGGTTGAATCACTTGCCAGTGGCCAATGATTCCATCAATCATGCATGTGTAATGAAGACTCCATAAAAATCCCCCCAAAGGACAGGGTTTAGAGAGCTTCGGTTTGGTGACCACGTGGAGATTTGGGGAGAGTGGCAATCTTCAGTCTTGCCCTATGTATCTCTTCCACTTCTGTGATTTAGTAAGTAAAATGTTCCTCTGAGCTCTGAGTGCTGCTCTAGCAAATTAATCCAACCTGAAAAGGGGGTCATTGGAATCTCAATTTATAGGCAGTTGGTCAGAAGTACAGGTAACAACCTGGGCTTGCAGCAGGCTGGTGTTAGAAGCGATGGGTGGAGGATAAACAGTCTTGTCCTTGACCTGTGCAATCTGATGTCATCTCCAGATATAGTGTCAGACTTGAGTTGAATTGCAGGACACTCTGTTGATGTCTGGAGAATTGTTGCTAGTGTTGAGGGTAAAATCCTCCCCCTACACACACACACACACACACACACACACACACCACATGCATGCACGTGCACACTGGTATTTGTCACTAATGTGATCTTAGGTTTTGAATGTAAAGGTCCCTCTAAACCCTGATAAGTTTCTTTAGGAAAAAAGAATTTTTTGAGAATGAATGAGGACAGTGCAAAGTCAATACTTCCCAAGATGATTGCCCACATACATAATAACGAGCTTCAGATTTCAACCCTTAAATGCAGATCGGTGATGGGAATGAGTAATATTACTTTCCAGAAATGTTTCCTCCATGACATCATGCTAATAGTTAACTCAGGGATCTAAGCATTCTAAATTAAAGACGCTGTTGGACAACAAATGTTAACTTCCAGTTTTGCACATTTGATGAATCAGAAAAATGAATCAGAGTAAAACTCTTTAAATGAAACTTAACCAATCCAGGCCTTGAAAATTTTATTTCGACCATGTATTTCTAATATACATACAATATGTAGATGTCAGTGATGAAGGTTCACAGATTGGGTGAAATAGAAATAAAGACTCTGGTGTTTTACCTAGTATGAAACGTTCAGTTCCAATTACTGTTACTATGTTTTTTTAAAAGTTGGGGTATAGTTGCTTTACAATGTTGTATTAGTTTCTGCTGTACAGCAAAGTGAATCAGCTATATGTATACATATATCCCCCTTTTTTGGATTTCCTTCCCATTTAGGTCACCACAGAGCACTGAGTAGAGTTCCCTGTGCTGTACAGGAGGTTCTCATTAGTTACCTATTTTATACATAGTAATGGATATATGTCAACCCCAATCTCCCAATTCATCCCACCCCTCCTTTCCCCCCTTGGTGTCCATACATTTGTTCTCTATGTTCTATGTTTCTATTTCTGCCTTGCAAATAGGTTCATCTGTACCATTTTTCTAGATTCCACATATATGCGTTAATATACCATATTTGTTTTTCTCTTTCTGACTTACTTCTCTCTGTATGACAGTCTCCAGGTCCATCCATGTCTCTACAAATGACTCAGTTTTGTTCCTTTTTATGGCTGAGTAATATTCCACTGTATGTCTGTACCACATCTTCTTTATCCATTCATCTGTCAATGGACATTCAGGTTGCTTCCATGTCCTGGCTATTATAAATAGTGCTGCAGTGAATATTTGAGTGCATGTGTCTTTTTGAATTATGGTTTTCTCAGGGTATATGCCCAGTAGTGGGATTGCTGGGTCATATGGTAGTTCTATTTTCAGTTTTTTAAGGAACCTCCATACTGTTCTCCATAGTGGTTGTATCAATTTGCATTCCCTCCAACAGTGTGAGAAGGTTCCCTTTTCTCCACATTCTCTCCAGCATTTATTGTTTGTAGGTTTTTTGATGATGGCCATTCTGACTGGTGTGAGGTGATACCTCACTGTAGCTTTGATTTGTATTTCTCTTATAATTAGTGATGTTGAGCATCTTTTCATGTGCCTCTTGACCATCTGTATGTCTTCTTTGGAGAAATGGCTATTTTGCCTATCCCCTCTGTGCAATTCTTAAATACAGAGACTGTTTTGCTCATCATCCTTGTACACCTCACACGTTCACCTAGACTGCCTCACAGTAAACATTCCAAAACAACATGTTGAGGGCGTAATAAACATTTTGAAATGTTTACAATGAGGCAGGCAAGATGAAGGTGTGACGTGTACAAGGATGATGAGCAAAACACAGTCTCTGTATTTAAGAATCACACAGAGGGGCTCGGCAAGGGCACAGGGGATTAACTAAGGTACGATGGGATGTGTGCTATAATAGTCAGTATAATGGTGGTCAGTATAAGGAAATATGGGAACTGAAGTGACTGAGGAATAAGTGGTTCTCCGTATTGGAGTGTGATGGTGAGAATGGAATGATACATACAGGTGACATTTAGCTGATCTTGGAGGACAGAGGGTAAGCATTCCAGAAAGCAGGGCAGCCTATGAAGAGGCAAAGAAAGACCATCTCTTTGACAAAAGTCATCTCCTAGCTAGACAACAAGCCATGAGGGTTACAAGTCTATGAAGACTTGAAAGCAGATAAATATAGTTCAAAAGCCTTTTTAATAAAGTGGTTGCAATCAAAGAAGTTTTCTTCCTTTAGTTAGCCAGAAAATTATTAATAATTTTGTCAACCAGTGTGTGTTACAGGCCATATCTCATTTTTTTTTCACAACAGTTCTTTAACATAGGCATTATATTTGTGTCTCCATTTTGCTTCTGGAAAAATGAGATTTAGAGAGTTTCAGTGTCTTACGATGGCTCGGCCACACCTGGTGCTTGAACCCACGTGTTTGTCTGTAAGAACAGTCTCTCAACTGCTATTTGGTTTCTAACCATTCAGTTTGTGAGCTTTCCCCTATACTCTTAGACTTACTTTTCGCCTGCGGACATGGGTGGGTGGATGCGCATATGTCCTGCAGTTGTTTATTATTGCCTGACCACGTGGCTCCCATTGCTCATTTTGTGCACATCTTTTGGACTCATTACCCCTCGTTCCTCTCCTATTTAAGTTCTGACAGCAAGCCTTTCTTGCACTGTTCCCAACACTTTGCCTGTTTTCACTCATTTAATCTTTAGTAACTTGCCCAAAGGCACACAACTAGTAAGTAGTGGAGCTGGGATTTGAACCCAGGAAGTAGAACTCCAGAAGCTATGCTCATAATTACTATAGTACACTTAATTTCAATCTTAATTACCCTTCAACTTCCCACACTTGAGACAGACTGTCTCTGTCTCAGGCTGAGCTCCCAAGCTCCATATACACCTAACTTATGGCACTGGAATTTTCTACCTTTTTGTGTATGACTGCACTGCACATCTTAATTTTTCTACTCCTACCAGAAGAAAAGCCCAGAGTTACGTAAGCATCTATGACCAACATCATCATAAACCGCGTCTCCTCTCCCTTCAATGTTTGTCACCTGGAAAAAGCTTAATAAATATTTGTGTACTGACTAAGATCATAATTATGAATATTGATTATTCATTATTACATTGTGATAGAAAACATTGATGCCCCCCAGTGCTGTCACCATATGCATAGCTGGTTATCTTGACCCTCTAGATTTTAATTTTTTAGTGAATTCTTTATTTTCATATATATATATTTATATTTACATATATATATATATATATATATATATATATATATTTGACTTTCCCTTTCCCTTGCTGGCTGGTGGCCTGCAGTCACCTCTGTTTTTAATTCATAAACTTTATTTTTTAGAGAAGTTTTAGGTTCACAGCGAAACTGAGCAGAAATCACAGAGTTAGTTCTTATATACCTTCTGTCCCTACATGTGCCCAACCTCCAGCACTATTCACATCCCTCACCAGAGAGGTCCATTTGTTAAAATTGATGAACCTACCTTTACACGTCAGTATCAGCTAAAGCCCATAGTTTACATTAGGGTTCACTCTTGCTGTTGTACATTCTATGGGTTTTGACAAATGTATAATGACACCTATCCACCATTTTAGTATTGTACAGAATAGTTTTAATCCTCTGTGCTCTGCCTACTCACCCCTCCTTTCCCTCTAGCCCCTGACCACCGCTAATCTTTTTCCTGTCTCCATAGCTTTGCCTTTTCCCGAATGCCCTATATTTGGAATCATTCAGTATGTATTTTTCTTTAAGAAGGGCTTATTTCACTCCGTAATATGCATTTAAATGTCCTCCACGTCTTTTCATGGCTCGATAGCTCATTTCTTTTTAGGGCTGAGTAATATTCCATTATCTGGATTTATCCATTCACCTACTGAGGAATATCTTGGCTGCTTCTAAGTTTCAGCATTTGTGAAGAAAGCTGCTATAAACATCCGTGTGCAGGCTTTTGTGTGGACATAAGTTTTAACTCATTTGGGTAAATACCAAAGAGCGTGAATGCTGGATCGTATGGTAAGACTATCTTTAGTTTTGTAAGAAACTGCCAAGCTGTCTTCCCAAGTGGCTCTTGCAATCACTTCTTGCTTTTATCCCTGGCATCTCTAGTTTTCCTCCGTACATTTTTATTGTGGTAAAAAACACATAACATGAGATTACCCTCTTAACAATATTTTAAGTGTACAGCGCAGTATTGTTAACTATGTGCATTGTTGTACAGAAAATCTCTAGAGCTTTTCACCTCGCATGATCGACAGTCTATATCCATTGAACAGCAACTTCTCACTTTCCCCTCCCCCAGCCCCTGGCAACCACCACTGTACTTCCTGCTTTTTTGAGTTTGACTACTTTAGATCCTCATATGAGTGATCACGCCGTATTTGTTCTTAAAACTATATTATCCAGCAATCCCACTTTTTAGTATTTATCCAAAAGAATTTACAGAAGGATCTCAAAGAGGTATTTGCACTCCCATGTTTATTACAGCATTATTCACAACAACCAAGAGGTGGAAACAACCTAAATGCCCATTAGTGGATGAAAGAATAAATAGAACGTGGTATATACATACAGGGGGATATTATTCAACCTTAAAAAAGAAGGAAATTCTGTCTTATGTTACAACATGTATGAACTTTGAGGAAATTTTGCTACCTCTGTATTTTTTTAAAAACTATGTACACAGGAAGCCTGCTGTGGTTGACATCTGTTTTGGGGTTTTGGGGGTTTTTTTATTTTTATTTTTTTGTCACGCCACGTGGCTCGCGGAGATCTTAGTTCCCCAACCTGGGCCACAGCAGTGAAAGTGCCAAGTCTTAACCACTGGACCGCCAGGGAACTCCCACTACCTCTGTACTTTTAATCTCTTCTTTTCAACACCCTGTAGTCAGGGAAGCCAAGTCACTAGGCTTGTTAGAATTGTGTCTAAAGTAAGAGTAAATAGATATGTGAATCTGATCAAATAAATTCTGTGATGCACACACCCACATCTATATGCATGTGCTTAGAGACTTTTCCTGATTATTCCTGTTCTCTATTTTTACTATTCATGATATACATGATTACATGATTGCAGTCAATATAAAGAATATAACTAGGAAACAGGAATAAGCAAAAAATGTTTGCATAAACTGCATGGGATTGAAAATGTGTAATGAATAGCAATAACAGTTTATATAAAATTTGTAAATGAAATCTATTGTTCAGATATCATTATGTAGAGGTTCTTGACACCACCCACCGCTACTAGCTGACAAGCTGTCCTATTTATGCCTCTAATTGACATGAGAGAGATTGGGAGAATTTTGTTTGCTGTTAAAATAAACTCTGAGGGTTAATAAATTTAAAAAATTCTATCATCGTATTTTTTCATTGCATGAAAGTGCCACCTGAGGGGGTTCTCAAATGATGTCTACATGGAAATTTCAGTTGGTGCTAAAATAACTATGTCTTAAAAGATCATTTCCTCTGTCTCTTATACTTTTTTTCTTCTTTGAAACCCTGTGAAGGGAAGAAAGTATTTCTCCCCTTTGCTCCCTGTAAATCTTCAGAGAACCAATTTGATGAGAACTTTTATAAATTCCCTTCCAAACATACACCCACACAGCTCCTTTTCAACATGCTTCATGCTTCATTTAATCACAACATCCAGCATTTACTCACTTACCAGGGACTTGCATTAGCACTTAGGAGTGTGCCCAGGAAAACGACAGCTGGTTTGGCTCTCTGTCTTCCTCACTGCCTCATTTGGGCAAGAAGATTTTCAGCGTGAAGACCGGCAGCTTATTTATGTGCCAGCAACTTTTACTTCTTTTTTTTTTTTTTTTTTTTTTTGCGGTATGCGGGCCTCTCACTGTTGTGACCTCTCCCGTTGCGGAGCACAGGGTCTGGACGCGCAGGCCCAGCGGCCATGGCTCACGGGCCCAGCCGCTCCGCGGCATGTGGGATCTTCCCGGACCGGGGCACAAACCCGTGTCTCCTGCATCGGCAGGCGGATTCTCAACCACTGCGCCACCACGGAAGCCCGATAATAACTTTTAATAACCTAAAATATTGTTGTGGTTGGCATGATTGATTTGTTGGTCTAGGATCAGAAATTCTTGTAAACTTAGCTTTTGGGACTGCTTACTTACACAGACTTACAAGGTAATCACCACTGCTAGGCAAATTCGGTCTTTCCCTCCTTCTACACACACACACACACACACTCACACACACAAATAAGTATAGGTTGGCATATAGAAGCCACTCAATAAATGGTAGGAATTATTATTATTACCATCATCACCATTATTTTTTAACTATCATCTTAGTCCTCAGTTGAACAAAATTTCCTTTAGGCAGAAATAAATGTCCCCATGGATTACTGTTTAATCTTTCTCTTGTTTCTCTTGATGACAAATTTGTCCTTTTCTCATTATTTTAGAACCTATAAACCCTTGCTGATGTTTTATAATGCAGGTAGCTGCTTTCATGTTTAGTTGTGGGTTTTTGTTTTGTTTTGTTTTGTTTTTGCGGTATGCGGGCCTCTCACTGTTGTGGCCTCTCCCGTTGCGGAGCACAGGCTCCGGACGCGCAGGCCTAGCGGCCGTGGCTCACGGGCTTAGTTGCTCCGCGGCATGTGGGATCTTCCCGGACCAGGGCACGAACCCGTGTCTCCTGCATCGGCAGGAGGATTCTCAACCACTGCGCCACCAGAGAAGCCCTAGTTGTGTTTTATATTCGATCTTGTTTGGAGCAATTACCTGGAGGACATCAGGCTGCCATGTTGAGCTGTCATGGATGGCATCTTGCACTATGGTTGGGTGTATGTTGTGATGTGGAAGGGAATGTTCCAGGGCTTCTCCCATTTCCCATTCTCCTGATGTTTTGTCACCGGACACACACATTCACTTCTGAGGAATGCTTTACTTTAGGAGAACTCTGTGTCATTACCTCTTCATATCAATATGAAAATAAATCAAGGACAAACAGAGTCTCATATCATATGTCATAAGTCAAGAGCTCTTAAGCGTGGAGGTATGTCCATCAGAGTCACCAGAGGGGTTTTAAAGATGCATAACAAGACCTGAATCAGAATCTCCAGTGAGACCCAGACACGTGTATTTTAACTAGCTCGAGAAGTAATTCTAATGTACAGTTAAAATTTCAAATCACTGATCTAAACACACAGAATTATAAATATACTCCCATTGCTTAATCATTCACTGAGGCAAAATCATGGACTGTTCTTTCAGGAAATATTTTAATGGCCATCAACTGTTCTATTAAATCATTCTCTATTGTTTTTCTGGTTTTGATTTCATTGATTCTCATTTTTATCTTTATTATTCCCTTTCTTCTGTTTACATTTGCTCTGTTTTCATTCTTGGTTTTTAAGATGGAATCTTAGGTCATTGATTTGAGACTGGCCTTCTCCTGCCTTTGGGCTTAGACTGGAACTTAACATCAATAGTTCCCAGTTCTTAGGCATTCAGACTCACACTGGAACTATACTAACTAATCCTCTGGGTTTCTAGCTTGTCTACTGCAGATCTTAGAACTTCTTTTCTTGTTCCAGTTTTATTGGGTTATAATTGGCATACAGCACTGTGTAAGTGTAAGGTGTACAGCATAATGATTTGACTTACATACAGCATGAAATTATGACCACACTAAGTTTAGTGAACATCCATCATCATATAGACACAAAATAAAAGGGAAAAATATTTTTTTCTTTGTGATGAGAACTCAAGATTTACTTTCTTAACAACTTTCATGTTTAACATACAGCAGTGTTAATTATATTAATCATGTTGTACGTTGCATCCCTAGTTCTTATTTATCTTATAACTGGATGTTTGTACCTGTTTACTACCTTCATCTAATTCCCTCCTCCCTTACCCCCTGCCTCTGGTAACTTCAAATCTGATCTCTTTTTCTGTAAGTTTGTTTGTTTGCTTGTTTTTGAAGTGTCATTGACCTACAACACTATGTGAATTCCTGTTACACACATAGTGATTTGATATTTCTATATATTTTAATATTTGATATTTCTATATATTGCTCTTTCTAGCATAGTGATTGGATATTTCTATATATTTCTATATATTTATCACCATAAGTCTGGTTGTCATCTATCACCATACTAAGATGTTACACAGTTATTGACTATGTTCCCCACACTGTACATTTCATCCAATGACTCATTTATTTTGTAACTGGAAGTTGGTACCTCTTATTCTCTTCATCTGTTTCATTCATCTCCCACTCCCTCCCCTCTGACAGCTACCCGTTTATTCTCCGTATCTGTGACTCTGGTTACGTTTTGTTATGTTTTTAGATTCCACATATAAATGAAATCATACAGTATTTGTCTTTCTCTGTCTGACTTATTTCACTTAGCATAATGTCCTCTAGGTTCATCCATATTGTTTCAAGTGGCAAGATTTCATTCATTTTTTATGGCTGAATAACATTTTACATCTATCTATCTATCTATCTATCTATCACATCTTCTTGACCCATTCTTCTATCGATGGACACTGAGGTTATTTCCATATCTTGCCTATTGTAAATAATGCTGCAATGAACATAGGGGTGCATATATCTTTTCAAATTCGTATTTTTGTTTTCTTTGGCAAAATACCCAGAAGTGAAATTGCTGGACTTATTAACCTCCATAGTCATATGTGTCAGTTTCTTCTAATAAATCTCTCTCTCTCTCTCCACACACACACACACACACACGCACACGCACACGCACACGCACACGCACACACACACACACACCCTATTGATTCTCTTTCTCTGGAGAACTCTGACGAAGACACCATCTAATCTTTGCTCCTCCTTCCCATTTTACTTTTATGATACCATCTTATTTCCTTTGTTGGCTTATTTAGCTACAACGCTTTGTTTTGTTATTTTAGTGGTTGCCTTAGGAATTATTATACACATCTTTAACTAGCACAGTCTACCTTCAAGTGATAGATATGCTGCATATAGCATAAGAACCACATAATATTATACTCTTTTTTCTTCACTCCTGATCTTTGTGATGTGTTCATTCGCTTTACTTTTGCTTATACTAAATATCTCATACTACTTTTAAATAATAAGATTTAAATAATAAGAAAAAACATATATATAAAATTCTGTTTTTTCTGTATGTTTCATTTTTGAGTTTCTATTGCTTTTTCTTCAAATTCACCAGTCTTTTCTGATCTAATACTACCAACCAGAGTTTTTGTGTTTTTTTTATCTCAGACATTGTAGTTTTCATCTTTAGGGACATTTTTATATTTTCCATTTCTCTAGTTAACTTTTGAACATACATATAGAAGACAATTATAATAATAACTGTTTTCATGTCCTAGTTTGTTAATTCTAACATCTGGGTCTGGTCTGGGTCAGTTTCAACTGGTTGATTTATTGCTTCATTAGAGATGATATTTTCCTTCTTTTTTTCCTCCCCATTCCATCTCTTAAACTCAGAGAGTCCGGATTCCTCCTCCCTGAGTTACTGCTTGCAACTTTCTCAAGGCAGAAAGCTGGAAAGTTTTATATTGGG
This sequence comes from Kogia breviceps, assembly GCF_026419965.1. Classification (NCBI taxonomy): domain Eukaryota; kingdom Metazoa; phylum Chordata; class Mammalia; order Artiodactyla; family Physeteridae; genus Kogia; species Kogia breviceps. The sequence goes on from NC_081319.1 coordinate 80,026,988, forward strand.
TGGCCAGGGAGGACACACTGTAAAGATGTCATTGGGGTAGTGTATGAAGGAAGCGAGAGGGAAATCCTTGAAGATACCCATAATATGAACCTTCTAGCCAGAGAAAGGAGAAAGCCCCTGAAGAGGGAATAAGGGAACAAGAAAAAAAAGTAGTTAACTGTAATAGAGTTTAAATGTTGCACTAGTTGATTTGTTATGGGGCAGGGATATTCAAAATAATAATTGTACATACCTTAAGATGACTTAAATTAGAGTTAGTTCTCAGCTAAAATGAAAGCAGTTCTTCCAAAGCGTGGACCCAGGGAGCTGAATAGAGGCTAATACTCGGGAAAAAAGGCTGCTAGATACATTATTCATTATAGCTCAGCTGACAAGTTGGATTAAGTTGATGCATAGGTTTTTTGCTTCCTGTGTGGAAAAAACATTCACTGAGATGGATTTTTACGGTGATTGCTTCCCTTATATAAAAGGAGGAATAAGCTTGCATCTTTCCTAAAGCCCAAGTTTATATGTTAAGTCCCAGGGAAGCAGCATTAACTTACAACCATCTGCTTGAGTATTTTTGGTGTTAAGTCAAAATGACAAACGAAGAAGATTAAGGACAAATAAATGAATGAGAAAAATCTTCCTTTGTTAAAATGTAGAGCCCAAGAGCTTTTAACTAAAAAGTTGTATGGAAGGATCAGAAAAATAGCACCATGATTAATAATCAGAAGAATTTAGAAGCAAGAAAGAAGGGATAAAAGACAACTCAAAATTCCTACTCTTTCTTTTTTTCACAAGGGAACAGTCAACACCATCCAGGCTTGCTGTGTAGGATCTCCACTGTGTCATCCCAACTCTTTGCCTCTTGGCTCCAGTTCTAACACGGAATGCCCCCCTCTTCACTGGTTGATTCATTCAACAAATATTTACTGAGTGCCTACTGAGTGAGCTTCTGATGCTGAGCTTGGCTCTGGGGACACTGTTGGTGACCAAGAGACGTAGTTCCTGTTGTCATGAATTTTTCTGTCAGGCAGAAGAGACACACATTAGAAAAGGAGCTTTATGAAGGAGAAGTTCAAGATTATTGGGGAATATGTAACAGGGAACACAGTTCAGTGGACCAGATTCTGGGAACTACTATTTTCCTGGTGGTGGTATTGAGATCCCTTTTGCTGAGACCCAGAAATGTGAGTGATGTACAGTTCACAGGTTCTTGTCATGGGTTGGATACCAGGGGCCTCAGCAGAGGTTAGGTCCTGGATCTGATAAAAGACAGCTTGCCTTGGGTTTGATGCTTTTACCTACCTCAGTACCCTTATCCAGGCACATCCTCTCTCTTCCCTTGGCCCACCTCTAAAACAGGGATTTCCCACTGCACGAGTTTAAAGACATATGTAATTCCTATTCATGCTTATTGGATAAGCACTTATCTCAATAGTAACTAAATAAATTTTGTGTCGTGACCTTGCACCTCCATCAAAATGGTAACTCTATGAAGGAAGGAACAAACTTTGTCGTTTTACTGTTGTTCCAAGAACCCAGTAGATTTGCTGGCTCATGGTGGAAAAACTGATATTCTTTATTTTAAGAAATAAATAATATTACCCATATGGTCCTATGGGCACTATTATATTGCATAGATGATGTTGTCCTCTTCCAAACCATTGGTGTCTTCCTTCTTGGAATTCCAGCATTTGAGCCTCTCTTTGGACACTTAGCTCTGAATTTCTGTGGCCATTAGTTATCTTTTCATATCCTGGAACTTGGGTCTATGAACCTGCACTCAGAGATTTCATTTTGTGGCAAGCATGAATCTCTGCACAAGGCATGGTCTGGCATTAGTAGAGAATCCACATGCAAATTTAAAAAGTCAATGTTCTTTGTACTCTTCCTCCCCTCCCTCCATTTAAGCATCTTTTCATTACTTTTCTCATTTCAACATCTTTCTTTGGAAAGACATAATGATTTTTAAGTTTTAAAAAATAAATCACACACCTCCAGGAAAGACAAATTCGTGCTCCAAATCCAGGCTTTGTAAAACAAGGTATCTGATCTCCAGAGGGAGGGTAAGTGGGTGATGGGCGATGAATTGGGGCATGATTTATGGTGAGAAGATTTTCAAAAATGAGATCATATCAGTAGCCAAGAGACGGAAACAACCTAAGTATCCATCAAAAGATGAATGGATAGGGCTTCCCTGGTGGCGCAGTGGTTGAGAGTCCACCTGCCGGTGCAGCGGACACGGGTTCGTGCCCAAGTCCGGGAAGATCCCACATGCCGCGGAGCGGCTGGGCCCGTGAGCCATGGCAGCTGAGCCTGCGCGTCCGGAGCCTGTGCTCCGCAGCTGGAGAGGCCACAACAGTGAGAGGCCCGCGTACCGCAAAAAAAAAAAAAAAAAAAAAAAAAAAAGATGAATGGATAAAAAAGATGTGTATATGTGTACAATAGAATGTTATTTGGCCATGAGAAAGAAGGAAGTCCTTTTGTGACAACATGGATGGACCTTGAGGGCATTCTGCTAAGTGAAATAAGCCAGACAAAGACAAATACTGCATGGTATCACTTATATGTGGAATATTAAAGAAAAAAAAGTCAAACTCAGAAGCAGAGAGTAGAGAAGAGTTTGCCAGGGCTGGAAGTTGGGAGAAATAGGGAGAGGTTGGTAAAAGGGTGCAAACTTTCAGCTATAAGATGAATAAGGTCTGAGGATCTAATGTATAACATGGTGACTGTAATTGAAACTTAACACTGTATTGTATAATTGAAATTTGCTAAGAGAGTAGAACTTAAATGTTCTCACCAAAAAAAAAAAAAAAAAAAAAGATAAATATGTGAGGTGATGAATGTGTTAATTAACTCAGTGGAGGGGAATCTTTAACAATGTATATGTTTATCAAATAACCATGATGTACACTTTAAATATCTTAAAATTTTGTACGTCAATTATACCTCAATAGATCTGAAATTTACAAAATAGTATTATTTGATTGGAAAAGCACAGTTATAGTGTTGATAGGATAGACTATTTAAAATCGATATTATATTGGAAAATCTGGGAATATTTCTTTTGGGGGTGATCTGAAATAATCTTATCTTTTAGGATGCTTGTCTGAAATGACTGTGTTTATTGACACATACCTTTTTTTCTTCTCTAAAATAAATGCAATTTCCCCCTTTTGTCCATGAAAACACATTTGAAATAGTGTTATGTGTGGGTTAAGGGCTTGTTCATTGATTTAGTCCACAAGATTTTAATGACATTCTACTAGGAGCTAAGTAGTGTAACATCATGTGAGCTGCTGAATTTCTCTAAATCTCAGTATTCTTATTGACAAAATGGTGATAATAACAACAACCTATTTTGTAGCATTATTGTCATAGGGTTTTAATGGAGCAACGCATGTGAAATGTTAAACACAGTGCCGGTTATGGGAAGAGTATCCGATCAATGCTAGATGTTAGATCCTGTGGATGATTAATGCCAAAGAGCAAGAACCTACCTCACTTTCAATTCTGATAAATCTTTAGAGCTGTAAACCAGGTTAGGACAAAATGTTAACATTTATGCTTTAAAAATTACGTGTGAGCTTCTCTTTTTCTATTTTTGTGCTCTCAGGCAGTTATGTTAGGTAACTGAAGAGAGTATGTTTTGATTTTTTTTAAAAGCCTAAGAAGATAAACAATTAATAAAGAGCTTTCGGATTTAATTCTCGATCATAAAGAGTAATCTGAGACGTAAAAATCTGGAAAAAAAAAAAAAAAGCAAGCATATGGTATCTTAAAGTACCATATTCTAGTTTCTGATCAATATCAGGGCCCAGCAGGTGCTGATGGGTTTTTAATCAGCAATAAGTTAAGCTTCCAAAAATTGCAACTCTTCTCAATAATTCAATAAGATGAGGTTATTTTTTCCAAGGATATGATTGGTCCTTTCAGCAGAGGGGTGGAGAGAGCAGGAAAGTCTAGAAAATGAACACCTTTCACTTGGTACTGTTTAAAATCAGCTGAAGTACAGAGTAACTAGTGTTGCTTTGGGAAGAGCCAACAGGAAGGCATCGAAAGATCTCAGCAAACCCAGCCTGAGAAGCCCAGGGAAAGACTTTCCTTTCTGGCAGGTCCTTAAACTGGTGAGTTTTAATAAGGGGACCAAATAACAAAGAAACAGCCAATTCTAAGATGATTGTCGGGAAAGTAGAACTTTGAGTTGAATGGTCAGTTAAAGGGTATGATGACGATTGCCAAGGTATGTTTCATGGGGCACAGAGACAGCAGTTCTTAATTCACGTTTAGGGGACTTCCCTCTCTTCTGTGTGATTGTGAGAATTAGGAGCAAGTTAGAGCTGAATTTTTCTGAAGATTCTGTCTGAATTTTTATTCTCAATGCCACTGTGTAACTGACGAAGCAAATTGGATTTGTTTTCCTCCTGTTGAGTTTAGGGTGAAATCTATCAACTAATGCTTATCAACTTATGCTTAAAAGGCATGGCAGAAACAGAATTTCAGATCAGGAATAAAACAAGAAGGCACCCAGCAGTAGAACAGTGAGATACTGTACAATTGCAGTTTTGGATCTGTCTGAAGTACTCTGAGTTTTCTGCCAGAGTAACTGTGTTGTCTAGCCGGTTTGTTCCTCCCAGTTTTTTTTTTAAACCTCATGTTGTATGGTTTATTCCTTCTCAAAGGAATGAATAGACTCAGTTGTTGAAGATTCTGCATGTGCTTCATGTTGGCCATTATTATTACTGAGGGCAACTTCATAACTAGGAATCACAGCTAACATGATCGGATCTGAAGAGCTGGAGGAGCTCAGACCCCGCAGAAAATGAATTGGGGAAGGAAATAGGGGATTTCGTACCCTTTTTTCAAAGTTATTTTATTTTGCCCAAGTTTCTTTTTACACTAGAATTTGAGGGCAGGGGGAGAAAATGAAATGTCAACTGTGAGGTTGCAGGCAAAAATATTTCCAACTTGAGAAGGGTTTGCAGGTCTGGTGTTCTGTCATGATGCTGTTAGGGATCCTGAGGTTCCAGCATCATCTCAGGGGTCTGCATTTTCCCATATGTTCTTGAGACAATCTCTAGGCTAGGTGCTACCTTGATGATCTGCAGAGGTTTGGGCTATTTGATTGCTTCCTTAGGAAAGGATCCTAAGGTATATGGTACAGGAAGACCCCTGGGAGAGAAAGAGGAAAAGGTGCCCCATGCCAGAGGTGGGCAGTATTACCTGGTAGGTAAATTGGGGTGAGTGCTCGGGCCCTTGTTCTAGGAGTGAAAAGCACTGAGGGCTGGGAATTAAAATAGTAATTATTATATGAAATTTGTCCCTCATCTTTTTTGCCTAGGAAAAGTGGTTTGGAGAGAATGTGGGATAAATTAATTTGCAACTCATTACTCAGAAGTTCAGAAAAGGAGAGATGGTTGAAATAGGAGTTACGTGACAGTTGACACTTAAAAAAATGATCACGAACAATTTAAGACAATATTAAAGCAGACCTCTCTTGCTTACAATCCTCCCAACGCCTTAGACTTGTAAATTTGCTTCAAGCAGAATTGTTTAGGAATAAATTGACTCGAAGGTTATTATTCTCAACGGACAGTTCAGCCCCTTTTTACATGGCTTAGAAGCTACTGAGTTGAATTGATTGCTCTCTTGCTGGCTTGGTTCTGCAGCAGAAAATATTCTTTCCTTCCTTTTTCCCTCCTTCACTTCCTCTCTTTTCTTCCAGCCCGCTCTTCCTCCCCATGTTTCCTGTCTTGTTAAGTGGGTCAAAAAAAAAAAAAAATGACTTTTATTTTCTTCTCTAGCATCATATTGAACCACAGAGGAAAAACCTGAAGGGTGTTAATGCGCATTTCTGTTTGACAGCCAACCTCAGCGGAGCACTAGCTTTCTTTGTGGCTGTGAACATTTCCCCTGTAGAGAAGGCAAGGATCTCATTAGCACTAACCAACAGATAAAGGTTACCTCTCTGGAGACCTGGATTGCGGATATTTGGGCTCCCAAATAATTTTTTTTTTCTTGATTGCCACTTTGTTGAAACTCTTGCAGGTTCCATTTTTATGTATAAAAGAAAAATAGTATATCCTTATATATGCCAAAATCATCCAAATCGCTTCACTAGGATACAGATCTGTTTTACAGCATATTAGTATGAGTATTATTACTGCTTGATCCACATTAAGCCCCGGCAGCTGCTGACACAGTAAAACATCGTCATGAAGAGCACGGTTTATGCTTATTGAATTTACACAACACTCAGTGAGCAGGAAGAGACTCAAGAATGGGGGAGAAAATTCCCAAGGTGTCACCTGGGTCCCTGACCTGTGTCTGACACACATCCAAGGCAGTGCTTGGTGCATGATCCGGGGCACAGATGTGACCTGCTCCATGTGTGGTGAGATTTCACGGCTATGAGTAGAGTCTTTTGCAGAAAAATCTCCTAACTCAGCTCCTGTGAGGCACCCATTAGTGGCAAAGCCCCAAGGGAAGGAACTCAGGAACTCAGCAGAGGTCTGCCACATAACTTGTAGTCTGTAAATACTTATAAAAATGAATGAATTGGATGGGTGTAAAATTTTCACGAATGTTATAAATAATCTGTAATGACTGCTTTATTAAAATACAGATGATAAATATTATAAAAGTAATATACCCTTGCTACATAATTAGAAAATGGATATATCACCAAGTGCCCCCAAATAAAAAGTAAAGGAAAAATAACTCTTAACATCACTATACATAATAACTAGACTATCACGATTTATAATGAAAAATTTTAACTCCTTGACATAAATCTTTCTATATATTTCTCTACACATTTTTTTCTCTTAAAAGATGTTTCCTAACTCTTTGATAGTTTTTTACCCACCAAATATATTGTGAACACCCTCCTATGTCAACAAAATGTATCAACTCCATTTTTTAGAGAAGAATTTGACAGGAAAGGATGGAGTGGGGGTGATGGGGTTAGGCTCCATGGTTCTCCAACGGGAAAGGCAGAGCCTGAAGCTGAAGAGGACAGGAGAGAGACTAGAACAAAGAAGACAAAGAAAACTCCACCCCCTGGTCTTTAGTAATGGTCTTGCTGCTCACAACGATGGGCCTCGGCTGGCTGGTCTTTGGAGTTGAGGTGCAAGGAAGTTTGGTCCTGAGTTGTTGGCCTCTCCCCATAAAACTCCAGCTTAGCGAGGGGCACAAATTTCTGGAGTTGATGTCAAAGTGAATCTAACCACAGACCCTTTCTCTTCTAGGCTTATTGTGGGTAACCTTGAAGACGGTAGTAAAAATGGGCCAACTTGACAAAGTTGTCAACCCGCTTGACAAAGACCTAGATAAGCCATCCATCGGACTTGGGAAATTTTAAAAATTTCCTTGCTTACCTCGTATCAGGTTTAATGCTAAGAAATTTTACCTCTAGAGGTTGAATGTTTTCAATTCTTGCTGTTCTTCTTTCTTTTGACCACCTTTCCCTAGCTCTTGGGTGCTTCTTTGTTAACTTTCTGGATATTTCATGGCCTTCCAGGTTCTTTCAAGGATCCCCATGGGTTACAATGTTTCCACCCTCCTCCTCTGTGTTGTAATTGATGTTACCTGTATCCCACTCTTTGCAGCTCCACTGGCTGCTGCTGGGTACAAAGTAACTCATTTCATAAACTCTGCAATGTGAAAGTTTTCATGGGTGCTGACAGATTCACATCTTATGTTCTCAGATAATATCAACCTAGAAATAAATTTGGGGGTGATAAAGCCTTCAGGCAAAAAATGGCTAAAGTTTCAGAGGCCAGAGAAGCCCAGTGGGGAAGCTCATTTTGGGCAGAACACTTTCAGACCCTTTGTATACGAAATTATCTACTTACAATGCCCATGCTTTTTGCTAACTCCTGCCCTAAACCAGTGACAATTTAGCAGGTCAGAGGGAAAATTTGTTGCCTAACATTTTTTGAAGATAATTCTAAGACTGGATAAAGTTGAACAGAATTAGACTGTCATCCTTGATACTGATGTTGTTTATTTCATCTTAGGAGGTGATGCTTTACCATTCTCTTTTCCATATCTGCTAAATAGCCATTTGAAATTCCGTTCAATTTAGACAGGAGGCCTTGGGTCTGGCTATACCTCAAGTTACCTCTTAATTTTTATGGTGAAATCATAGAAAAAATTTTTTCAGGTGAATCCTCGTAACTCAAAAAATACTTAAAACTTCTATGGGTGATGAGGAGTGGGGATGTTTTTAGATTTTTCTATGATAAGCTGTTCCGAGAACAGTTTTAAGAAGCATTATTCATGGTCAAAAAGATCATTAACTAGCAAATGTGAGGGCACTAGAGTATATTTTATTGCTTGAAGGATTATGCTAACATGAATAATGTGACTAATCACATGTAATTTCCTCCAAAAGGTTTATTTTATATGTTTGCGTAGAATCATAGATCCAGGGGGGATCTCGAGCAGTCATTTATTTTATGCTCCACTTTTAGATGGGATGCTTCTCTTGCAACCCTCTGGCACCTTCCCCAAAATATTAGACTCTTCAAAGAAGCATTTGTACTGTTACGCAGTATTTCTACAGCAAACAATAGATTTAGAGAATGGATTTGAAGAGGGGTGGGGGGAAATAATGGAGCTGCTTTCTGCTTTAAGAAACTTGAAACCCAAATCGGCCTGTGGATGAGCCTTGTGAGTTACAACCAAGAAGGAGCTCATTTCTAAATGGCCCAACATTTCAAGATACTCTTAACAATCTCCCAGTTCTTAACTTCATTTAGTGAAGATTATATGTTCCTTTGTACTCAATGCTCTAATAACTAATGACTATTTTTTCTTTTAGAAAAACTCTGAAGCTCACTGGACATATAACTGACAGAGATGCTCTTCTGGGCAATTTGGATAATTTAAAAAAACACCATATTCTGGCAAATTAAAAATATTTTATACATTTGTAATATTTTTAAAATATTGATGAAATCTCTCATCAATGTGTTTATCTCCATGCATCTTCTCTTAGCTCAGACCTTTACAAAAATTGCGAGGAGCAGGAAAATGGGTAGGGTTTGGCTTTCAACCTGTTATTCACCCACGGGAGGTGTGAGGTGGCACAAAGGGGGTGCCATGATAAAAAAAAAAAATGAGATAAAGGACATCCTTGACTGTCCAGTGGTTAAGACTAGATGCTTCCTCTGCAGGAGGCACAGGTTCGATCGGTCGGGGGGCTAAGATCCAGAGTGGCCAAAAAAAGAAAGAAAGAAATGAGATAACATAGGCTTGGCTAATCTACACACTGAAGAATTGAATATTGACATATTTGGATCATGGAAGAAAAACGTTCAAGGGTTCACCAGTTATTAATTAGAGACTCAAGCATGACTCTGGGAACGTGCTTTTCATTTTAAAGCGGGGGGCGTGGTTATGAGATGGGTCGGGCTGGCTTCTTCAGTTCTGCTGTGACCTCCACGTATCTGCCTTTCAGACCCTGGCGCTGGAGGAGGGCATGGCTTTGAACCACACGGCTCCGGCCCGGGATGAGCGCCTGCCGTACTACCTTCGGGAGGGGGATCCCTTTGCTTCCAAACTTTCCTGGGAAGCGGATTTAGTGGCTGGCTTTTACTTAATAATCATTGGTAAGTTTCCTCGCCTTTTCCGTGCAAAGGCTGCATCTAGAAAATTCATGGGCTGCTATGTTAATTTTGCACAAAGATTCCAACACTTAAGTGGATATTTTGAGATGGACAGCGGGGAGGAAGCAGGAAGAAGGGGTGGCATCACAGAGTTCATACGTATTTCATAGAAATGACTCTATTATCTTTATTATTAGGGATAAGTATTCCCTCGATAATCCAAAGAAGTTTTACAGCAAAATAATTTATCTTGAGACTATATTTCATTTTGGTTGCTTGGATAGTAGGCTAGTCTACCGAATGACAAAATTAATGATAATGAGCTCTTATTTAAATAGACTGTTTTTACTTTTTGAAAACTACTTTTGATATAAGGATAAGAGTATAGTCTCAGAAGGGACCTTAGAACTCATCTAGTTTAGCCTCTGCTTTTCACAATGGAGAGAACTCTGTCCCAATGCTGTAGACAGGATGGATTCACTGTGTTTGCTTCACCTAAAATCAAGTCCCACCGCGATAGCATCACTAAGTGATTTTGATGAGAGTTGAAAAAAATGTATGAATAATATATGGAAGTCAGTTCAGGGTCAAAAGTTTACATGCCTGATCCACAGCATGGTACATCTGCTTCCAGACTCTGGTATCCAATGTGGTGGCCACATGTGGCTCCTGAGTCCTTGAACTGTGACTTTTCCAAATTGAGATGGGCTGTAGTATAAATAGACACCAGATACTGAAAACATAGGACCAGAAAAAATCATGTAAAATAGCTCATTAATAATTTTAAACAATCGGCTACATGTCTAACCTATAACATTTGGGGCCTATTAGGTTAAGTAAAGATATTCTCAAAATTAATTTAGTAATATTTTTACTTTGTTTAATATGACGACCAGAAAAAATTTAAATACATATGTGGCTCACATTTCTGGTTTCCGTTATATTTCTATTGGACAGCACTAGTCTAGGTAATTAGATTCAAGCACAATACTTTTCTTACATTTAAAATCATTGTTTTAAATTTGGGTAACCAGTGTGCAGGTGGGTTATGTCTTTAGGTGTGTCTGCCTTTAATCTTTTCAGTTGTTGGGTCAAGCTTTCTCTCTCTCCTTCTCTCCCCCTCCTTCTCTCTCTCTCTTTCTCATCTACTTATTACTGGCTAAGACTTTCATTTAACCTCCTGAAATTAGCCAAACTCATTAGAAAAGTCTGGAGACCCCTCTCTGGTCAGTGCTTGAGGCAAAAGGAATCGATGAAATTGAATCAGAAGTTCCACTGCAAAGGGATTCCCTGGGTCTTTGGCTTTGTTATTAGTTATTATGGTACTGATTTAAATTCTGCTTCTTATCAATGGACCTCCATGTCCTTTCAAACACAAATATATATGGAGTGGCTATCCTTTGCCACTGTTTAAGTTGCTGGGAATACAGACGTGAACAAAATGGGCAAACTACTGTCCCCCCGAACAGGGACTACCTAGTAGTAAAATCCACATTGCATTTTTATTAAACATAAGTACGTTCAATGATCAGAGAAATAGACATCTTATAAATTGAATTTGTCGCAATCAATTGCAAGGAATGAATTACAAAGTAGCATCTGTAACCTGACAGATTTCTCCAGATGACACAAAATAGGGAGGACGATTCAGGGGTGGAAGGAAAATCTACAATCATATTCAAATGGGAGTGCTGGAGAGGCACCAGATAAAGGGGTCTGAAAAGAGTCCCGGAACGAAAGGGAGCCTCAGGTCACTCAGGGAGTCGGGGGGTGGAGCCAAATGTATGTTCCAGAGCCGTCGTTCGTTCAGGATGAGGCCAGGGTCAGCGGGTGGGGGCTGGACTCATCCTCGACCCAGTCTTGGGCTGGGTGCTGTGTCTGGTTCCCTCCCTCCTGGGGATGTGCCCAGATTCCTTTTAAGGAACCAGAGTGGAATGACATTCTTGGTGAGCTTTGTTAAATACTAGAAGTCTTAGGGGAAACTGGAAGATGAAAAGATAATGTGAGTTGGAATAGAGGAGAAATAAACTAGAGACCCATTTCCGTCCTCGACTCTTTTACTAGAAATATGTAGTTCATTAACGGTCTATAGACGAGATTTAAGTTTTTTGTATTCATAGAAAGAGTCAGGATTTGGGTCATCAAAAACTGTCCCCCTCACTTTAGCTTTTACCTTCTTAATCTTCTTTTCCTTTAACTCTCATTAAAAATAAGTCTGCATTCTCCTGATACCCCCCTACGGGAGATTGCCTGTGGGAATAATCAACATGCAGCTCGCAGAGAGTTGACTATTTTTTGATAAGCTTTGGGCACTGGGTGAAGCCTTATGAATCATTAGTAAAGATAATTTAAGAAAGGAAAAATAAGGAAATCAATACTCTCAAAAGAGAAGTAAAAAGACAAAGGATGTTTAAATGAGCTTTGTGTATCAAATGCATATGCATAATTACTGTTTTTTAAATCTTTTTGGACACGAAGTAGAAGGCATGTGTTTATAATTTTTCCAGCCATGTTTTCACATTTTAGTTTCCCAGTGTGCCTTGGTAGCTGGTTTCCTTTAATGTGACATGGGTTTCATTTTAGTTGGTTTAGAATCTCCACCACCTCTTCTACTTTTTTCCTCCTCTGTCTTCAGAAAGCTAAAGAGGTTTTAATAGACCACGAGGCAGCACTGACTCCTGCGATTCCGAATTTCCTAAGAGCACAATGCAGTTAGTGCCTGGTGGTTTCATACCATCAGCAGAAACACACATTTTATCCCCCTTGCCCCCCAAATGAATTGTGGTGGAGAAGTAGAAGTTAAGATAGAAAAATCTGGGTTTCTCCTGTTAATACTCTCCTTATTCCTTACTACTAAAGGCAGCTGTACCAGATTCTCATTTATACACAGCTACACTATGAAGCAAGAATTCCTGAAGAAATCTACTCTACATGTTAAGCTATGGAAGTAGGTGTATTCTTTTCTTAACTAAAGTCAGTAGGGATTGGGTCTTTTTGGATTTAAACTGGGTTTGGAAGAACTTTTGAACAGTATCATTGTAATGTCAAAGCCAGTCATTAACAAAAGGATATAAAAACGTGGGAACACATTTATATCATTGTTGGTAGGTTGGTGGGTCGACGGCCACTTTCTCTCCCTTTGCTGGGAGTGGGAGAGTCCATGTTATGAATTGTCACCCACTTCCCCTTCATACCGAGTCCAGTAGCAGTGGCAGATATCCAGCGTCCATGTCCTCGGGATGCAAAAAAAAGTCCTGGATGTGTGTCCAGGAGATGGCGCTGTTCTAGCAGGAGGTCATGCAGCCTAAATCTGGCCTCTGCTTCTCCCAAATGCTGGTCCCCCCCTCAGGAGTCCACAAGAAGAGTGAAAGCACCTCATTTGGTTTGGGTCACTTCGTCTTCAGGATTTATCGATAGCCAAGGGGTTAACCCTTCTCATCAGAGGGGAGGAGTTCTATAAAGCTAATGCTCTACAAATGGGAAATTAGTGGTTCTTTTCCTGGGTAAGTGCCGTTTGACAATCCCTGACTCCTATAAACCATCCCTCGCCTGTCACTCACAACTCATGCTTTTTATTTCATCTTCTTAACTTAGATTTTTATTTAGAATCCTCTCGCTACCCTCTAAATCTATGGTGTCCATTTTTTGAAATTGAGAAGTGTTTCATATCTGAGTGAGCTCTAAATCCTAGTTTTAACGATGGAAATTTCTATTTTTCCTTGTAGGGATTCTGTCCACATTTGGAAATGGGTATGTCCTTTATATGTCTTCGAGACGAAAAAAGAAGCTGAAACCTGCGGAAATAATGACTATCAATTTAGCAATCTGTGATCTGGGGATTTCAGGTAACGCAGCCATGCCATTTCTCCTTTGGGGGTTTGAATGGCCCCTTATAAAGTCCTCGCTGGCTCACAGATCACCCTACCCCCAGCTTCTTTTGCTCCTTCTTTCACAGATCATCTTTACAGTGTTTGTGGTAAGGCAGCAGAGTGTTGTTTGGCTAAAGAGATCATCCATTTAACATAGATGGAGTCCATTCCATGTGCCGGGCATGTTAGATGTTGAGGATACAATTTGAAATGATACATGAGACTTTGGATACCTCACAGTATAGTGGGCTAAATGATTCAGAAAACAGAAACTTACAGACAGGATTTAGATCACTGTTTTGAGCTCTGTTACATCCCTCACTCCCTTAGGGAAATCTGTTAAAATAAACATCAAGGGGGTAAGGTCTTAAGGATAAATGATGGGTCAGGAAGGTGAGCCAAGGAAGGGGGAAGGGTTGCCCTTGTAATGACATATTTAATCGTGGCTTAGGGACTGACTGCAAGTATAGGAAGCTTCTAGTTCAGTGGTTCTTGACCTTGGCTGCACAAAAAAGTCACTTGGGGAACTTAACAAAAACAAAACAAAAATAACTCACGGCTGGGTTTCATACCCAGAAACTTTGCTTTTATTTAGTTGAGAATGTTACCTGGGCATCAGGTTATTTAAAATTAGAATTTCCAGGTAAATTTATTGTGCGGCCAAAATTTTGAACCACTGGTTTATTTCTTGCTTCTTTGGCCTCTCTGGTAACCCAGCAAGGAGGAATTGGAATAAAATTTCTCTTTAACTGTAATTCATTTTTACAAATATGAACAATTTTGGGTCAGTCACTTCCCTTTACATTCATCTATAAAATTCCAGGGTTGCCTAGATACACTCAAATATGCCTCTGGATCCCCACTTTCTGCTACATAGCATATGGTTTTAAGTTACTAGAATTAGGGAAATTGAGTTTGAATAGCACACATCAACTCGTCTTTCCACTGGAAATCTTTTAGCAGGGTCTCATCCAAAGCATCCCTTCTAAAATGTTTCCCGGTATTTGTTTCTCTGTTCATAAGCGGATTTTTCTGCCACTGCCAATCTCTGAAAACAAGTCTTGGTGGTGTGTCTACTTACTGAGTCACTGTGTATTACACAGCAATGGCTGTGCTGCCCTCTCACTGAGTTTGGATGATCTTGGTTATTTGGGAAGACCTTACTCAGTATGGACAGACTGAAATATCATGACCTCTTTTGGAAAATACACATGCACATTAAGAGGAAAGTGACATATCCGGTCCCTTTCTGTGAAAATAGTCGCGATACGCCTCAGAGAATTTGCGAGGCTGCAAAGTGTCTGCCATTTTCGTTTTGGCCACGCGATGGCGGTGTCGCAACATTAATGATGGCTCTCCGGTCAGCTCACCATGCTGCCCTCTAGTGGTTCTCTCCCTGGTACTGAACGTAAAATGATTGAATGAAACCTGCCATTTCAGTCACGTCCGTCGCTTATAGCCGACTGATGCTTAAGGCTGAATTAGACTAGGCTTGAATAAAAATGTCCTTAATTGGTCAGATGCATTGAAAATGCTTTCAACCAAGTAAGTCTGCTGTAGAATTGCATAAACCACCTCATTACTCTGTATATATCTTTAGAGTAATTCACCAGAAAGCATTTTCTGCCATGGGTTAGTTTTCTCTGATCAACTCAGATCATTTTTTGCAACATCTGGCTTTCTCTTAAATACATTTTTTCCTTCCTATAAACCTTAAAAATTTTTATGTCTTTTAAATTTTTTTTCTTGATTCACTAATTCCATTATAAGCACCTTGAAGAAACACATCCTAGAGACCAGATGTATTTCATCTATACAGCTAATATTTGTTTAAATATCAATGGCTCTCAATCATGTATATGTATTAGAATCGCCTGGGGAGCTAAAAACAATATATTGTGATGGCGCAGCCAGATAAATGAAGTCAGATAAATTAAATCCAGATAAATTAAATCAGATTATCTGGGGGTTGGAGCTCTGGACACTGATATTTAAAATTAAGCAAAGCAAAGCAAAACAAAACAAAACTCCTCCAGTGATTTTAATGTGCAGCTGGGTTTGGAACCATTCTACCTAGCGGAGGAGGGAGAGACCTTTCCAAGAGGTTCATCAAAACCCTTTGGCATCCCGAAGGATCTAGATGACATCCCATAGGTCTATCAAAAGCTCCACTCCAGAAAGAAGCCTAAAATACCTTTTGCTGATGGATCCCAGGCACAACAGACACAAATTTCGCTCCATCGGAGTCACATTCAATTGTCTTTTTTGCTGTCTTTAGCACCCACCCAGCAGACACTCAATTCAAGCCCTGAGTTTGCTGCCTCCCCTGCCTAGAATATTTTCCCTCTAGATGTTTGCTCGAGTTCTCAGCCACTGATTTAGCATCTACCTAAACATCACATGTGCAGAGAGGTCTTCTCTGATCTCCTGATATAAAACAACCATTTCTGTCTATTTCCTTCTTCTGCTTCATTTTTCTTCCCGGAACTCATCATGACCCATCATTCTATCATATTGTATCTTATATTACAAACTATTTGTTTCTTTTGCCCCCTCTGTCTATTAAAAATGAATCTGTTAATCTTAATCTCCACTTTGTCCACTGGCACCTTGTTGCACAATGGGCACCAAATAGTTCATTTGTTAAACAAAAAAGTAATTCTTTTACACTGGGTTTCCTCACTGACAATGGGGTATAGACCCATTAGGACTGGGAAGCTCGGATATGAGGGTGCCCAGTCCAGCCAGTTAGAGTATGAGACCAGCTGCGTAGACCACTAGAGGCGATGTGCGTCTAACTTAGGAAAGCACCCAATAAATACGTGTTAATTGACTAACAGTGTACCAGGTACGGGGCACACCTGGGAGGGGTGGGGCAGGCTGGCACCTGCAGGCTGCCAATGTCAGTTACTTGGTTCTTCTAATGCATTAAGATTGGGGAACCCTCTTTTGATAGATGGATCAGATACAGATTTGATAGATGGATCAGATACAGATTTTGGAAAGCTTCCTCAGCCATTTCCTTCAAAGAGGGGGAAGATTGAATGCACAGCTGGATAAGGCGGGTGCAGGGCATGAATTAAAGTAGAAGATTACTTCCTAGAAAGTAAACAAACAAACAAACACAACGAACTGATGAAGCCTGAAGGAATAAATAGCTTAAATCCCAGAAATGTGGGTCTGGCTGTCAACACACTGGACCTAACATTTCCAAAAAGAGCTCTCTGTTGTCTGCATGGGATAAAACTCAACAGCGAGTTGAGGTAGGTGAGGTAAATTTTAACTGAAGGGAACTTCCCTTGACAAGTTGCCTGGCTCTCTAGTTGTAGGCAAACCGTTCACCATCATCTCTTGCTTCTGTCACCGCTGGGTGTTTGGCTGGATTGGCTGCCGCTGGTACGGATGGGCTGGATTTTTCTTCGGCTGTGGAAGTCTTATCACCATGACTGCTGTCAGCCTGGACCGGTACTTGAAAATCTGCTATTTATCATATGGTAAGTAGGAAGGTTTCTATTCCCTGAGAGTCAAATCTAGGTGGATTGTCAAAGCGGTACATGTTTTACCCAGAGGTAATAAGGATTATGAATATCCTCAGAGATCAGGAGTATTTCTACTTATAGCTTATCGTGTTCTAACCTATGTTTAAAGATTTGAACCTGTGTCAATGTAGGTTTCTTTAAATACTACTTTTATAGGAATGTCTGGTGTTTGGCTATGATGCTTTTAAAAGTATCATTTTTCTGTATAAAGTGTATAAACTTTTACCCTGTTACGCCATGCAAGCAAAAGAATGCATTTTATACATTGAAATGTTGTTGGGTCCAAGATGTTTAGCTGGTTCCCCAAGTAGTAAATATAATTATATGGAAAGAAGTTTCTGGTTCTCCTTTAGCACTCAGGATCCCTATGACTGCAGAGAAGAGGAATTCTCCTCCAGGTTAGAGAGCCGTGCCTGCAGGAAAGGACACGCATACAGAAATACCGCCAACAATCTTTTTGTGGTCTTGGTAGGTAGAAAGATGAGTAGCTAAGAGAACTGGTCAGGAGTGAGCCAGCAATAAACAAATTTTCAGAGGCTAAAGATTTTTCTTTAATGATAAGATGAGTCTACATGTGAAAAATAAACTTTTCGTACTTTGGCTTCTTGGGGCTCTGGAAATCTATTGAACCCCAAAGAGAAGGGTTTGGGCCCTTTAAATTTAATACTGAGAACCAGGTGCAACCAGGGAATAATATTGGTTCCCACCGAGCTGCTTTGTTTGTTAATCTCAATCAGCTTGATTGTTGTGACCAGGGGGACAGACTATGGCCTGGAGCCTGAAATGGGAAGGATCAAGTTGATGTGACACTCTCAATGGCGTGGAATTTCTCTTTATAATTTAAAAGTGTACGGTCCTAAATTTAAAAAAAAAACAAACATGCAGGGGGTCAGGGCAGGGGTAGGGTCATGGCCCAATGTCTGCACCATCCAGGCTCACCTTTAAAAAAAGTTTGCATCTCTTTTTCTAAACAGCTTAAATCTTGCAATCGAAATAGCTTGAATCAAAAATTCCAATAAAATACAAAAAAATACAGTTATAACTATTCTGGATGATTTCAGATTCAATATTTTTCTATCAACTTATTTTTGGTCATATCAAAATAGATTTTAAATATAGATTTTACAGACACAAAAACAAAAGTTCAATTTCCTGGGAATATTTGAGGCATACTAAACCTCGATGTCTCTGCTTTTTAAATATTCTCTTGACTTTAGGCTTTGGGTCAGTTAAAGAGATGAGGCTTCCCATTCCCAGAATCATTGCAGGGCATAATCCCTATGGGAACGACATATTTTTTTCCAGCTTCTTCTAAGGTTGATTCTCGATAGTCTAGCTTCATCATTTGATTTGTCGCACAATTAAACACTCCACGCAGTGTCTTGGAATGCTGGAATTAGAAGGTCGCTTGGGGACATGTAGACCTTTTTCCCATGTAATGTGATAAACTGTTTTAAGGCATCCCTGACAGACAGCCACTTGGCCTCTTCTTGAATAATTCCAGTGACCAGTGACGGGGAGCTTACTACTGCACAAGGCAGCCCATTCTCTGATTGGTCTGCTCTCGTTGTTACAATGTTATTCCTTATATTAAGACAAAACTGCCTCCCAGTAACCTCCACCCATTGGTCCTAGTTCTGACTGCTGGAGCATCACAGAACCAATCTACTTATCTACTCCCTCCTGTACTTGACAGCCTTTCACCATAACCGAATGTAAGTATAAAACACCTCACTAAGTAACCCTAACCATAAATGCTTCTAATGCCTATACACATTCCTATAAATATATATAATTATTTGTGCCAGTGTTTTCTCCATTATAATGGATAACTGAGAGCTGACAGATATTGTGCCTATGTAATTGTTACTCCTATCTGGTGGGTCCGTGAAATTTGCATTTTATGGTACCGTGTATTTGAAAAACTAGAGACAAAGGAAACAGATAATCTGTTTTATTTCTTGCTAGCGCCAAATAAGACAAACACAGGATGTAAATATTTGTGTTAGTGTAGTTCTTCATAGTTTGCAGAGGAGGCCTGGCATTGTTCATTTCACCCGTATCAAAATCTGTAAGCAGTATATCTTTATTTTCTCCATTTTACTGATAAGAACACTGACGTCTGGAAAGGTTACATGAAGAGGGTCAAATACTAGAAATGAGAAGGATTAGGCCCTTCTGATTTCCCAGACCTCACATGACACTAAACAGAGGCAGGCCTTGAGTCTGTGCTGAAGAAATCGTTCGGCTTTTATTAAGCATGTTTTGATATTTCTTCTCTGCTACCAAAAAGCAAGGCAGTGAGGAGTTAACTTCTCTGGCCCTTTGGGTTTCAGGCAATAACCGGTATGGAGGTAATTTCCCCTGCAGGCTGAAGCCCTAGATCAGGCCGACCTGTCTTAGGTGGTTGTAGTGAACTTTTGCAAATGATCGCCAGTGCTTTACAGCTTTCCTTAAATGACTGCACTGTTTCTGCCTCTTGGAATTCTCTTTCGGCGAATGGAAACTAGTGCTGAGACACAGAGCTCTTTTTTTTTTTTTTTTTGCTCTTTTACTGGAAATATTTTCACAGAATTTCTTTTGCAGAACGTGATACGATCTACCTAGATTCCCCACTTCTCTATCTATGGCTGTGTGAATGTGACTGTCGTATTAATAACATTGGAAGATTCAAAAATCTGCTCTCACCCAGTGGGGTCACCCATAACGTCACCCCACACAGTCATGACCCTGGCACCAACACCCACTCCACAAGCGCTTAGGTGAGAGGCACACGAGCTTTTAGGAAGAAGCGTATTTTAAAGATACAGGCAGTGTCTTATCATTCCTCCCGCAAAGGACTCTACCTTAGATAAACCCTTAACACATGCTTTTTTGGGGGCTCCATCTTTATATTCTACCAGCTGGCCTCTGGTAGAATACAAGTTGTCCCGGATAGCATCTCAAAGGTCATTCCGGATGATCTCCCCAAGATCTTCCACTGTCTTCAGCGTCCTCTCATCTTTTGTACTGCCACCTCTCCCCAGCTTTTGTCACTTCCCCCTCCCAAGGCTCCCAGATGCCTAGAGAAAACCTTCCCTGTGAAATCACTTCCAGTTTTATTCTCTTGGAAAAAGGGCCCAAGCTCTGGAACTCTCTTCCCTCCACCCTGCTCTCCCTCCGGCTTTGGTTACTGACCACTTCTCCCAGAATCCAATGGATTAACTCTTTGGATGTGGAATTTGACCTATCGAAGGGAGGTATCTGGGTGGAGGGTAGATTACATCCTGGTAATGCTCTTCTTCCACCTCCAGGGGTTTGGCTGAAAAGAAAGCACGCCTACATCTGCCTGGCCGTCATCTGGGCCTATGCTTCCTTTTGGACCACCATGCCCTTGGTAGGTCTGGGGGACTACGCACCTGAGCCCTTCGGAACCTCGTGCACCCTGGACTGGTGGTTGGCCCAGGCCTCAGTAGGGGGCCAGATTTTCATCCTGAACATCCTCTTCTTCTGCCTCTTGCTCCCGACGGCTGTGATCGTGTTCTCCTATGTGAAGATCATTGCTAAGGTTAAGTCTTCCTCCAAAGAAGTAGCTCATTTTGACAGTCGGATCCATAGCAGCCATGTGCTGGAAATGAAACTGACCAAGGTAACTGCAGTCATAATTTACAAACATGTTTTCTAACCAATTAAAACTTCTTAGGGCAAAGAGGATAGAGAATGTTGGAGACTGGGAGAACTTCGAATGTCCACTGTTTATATCCTTATGAACTTTGTTATTATTTATTTAAACCTTTGTAGTATCTCTTCCCTCTGTCTCTATCTCACTCTCATTTACACACACACACACACACACACACACACACACACACACACATCTAATATCTACCAAATTTATACAATGGATCTAGTGGGGGCTTTTTCTTTCTATTGAATAGGATATTATTGCTTCTTAAAATTATTTCACTAATAAGAATAATAACTTTTATGATTCATAGAATGCCTCACAATATTTACTGTCCTGTATGGACTTTGATGGGCACGATTAGGGGACATTCCTTATTAACAGAGTAAGAGCTTTTACCATGTCTGCTTTCCTATGGGAAACCCATCTTCACACAAGAGCGATTTCTGCAGCATTGAGTCCCTGGGCAAATGCTAGTCTCAGAGTTGGCAGCTCTTCAGATATTGTGGTGTAAGGAAAAGAGCAGACAGTTTGGAAACGGATGAGAGTTTGGATTCTATCACCGACACGTTCCAGGTTTGTGACCCAGAGAGAGATACTTAACTTCTTTGGATATCTACTTCCTCACTTAACGTAACAGGAATAGTAAC
The DNA here is from genome assembly GCF_026419965.1 of Kogia breviceps. NCBI lineage: Eukaryota > Metazoa > Chordata > Mammalia > Artiodactyla > Physeteridae > Kogia > Kogia breviceps. The sequence goes on from NC_081319.1 coordinate 80,048,309, forward strand.
ATCTATCTCTCTGGGTTGGGGTGGGGATTCAATGAGATAAACATGTTATCCTGTCATCGGCTGCATGGATGATGTTAAAGAAATCATAATTCCTCATGTCTCTGCTAACTTTTAGGATTTCCGGTAAGGGCTAAGGCAGTGGTCTTTACACTTGCATCACGTTTCACCCTTATATCGAGGAGATATTTTTCAGCACATACTCTCAAGCTGTGTTTTTAATATTAGCACACCCTAGTTTCCATCTTATATCTGAAAGATAAAAATAAATGCAGATTGAAGTTCTAATCATTCTTCTGGTGTCCCAATCCATCATGTTGACTGATATCCACCTTCAAGTGTCCTCACAGCCTACCCTGGAGACCACTGGCCTTAGGGACCAGGAATAACACAGTTCCCTCCAGACCACAGGTGGCTACCTACTAAGTCAGGACTTTTGTCCTAGTAATAGTTTTCTCTCCCAATTTCAGATTTTTAGATGTTGTGCAAGGACCTCTTGGTTGCACAGTGAGAGCTAGAGGTTCCGGTTCCTTTACTCCCTAAACTCCACATTTGAGTAGAAGAAAGTTTGAGCGAAGTTTTCATCACTCTAAATCTATACTGATCACCTAAAAATAGAGCCGTTCTACCTAGACAAATATGCAGCATCAGGAATCATGATCTACTAGCTTACAATTGGCTGTTATGTAGGAGAAATATTTTCATAAATTCAGGATCATGAATTAAGTTCTTCATTTCTAGCTCTTCCTTTAGCTCCTGTCTGTGATGTAAAAAACAAACTAATGCCAATAAGTTAATCCAAGTTAAATGTGGATTCCATTTCATCCAAATCCTATCCTGTACCAAGTACTGTTCTAGGAACTAGGTGAATGCAACTGAGCTAAAAGTGTTCGTGTTCAATAGTTCGTGGAAGTATGCCCAGGGAACCACGTGATGTCTGTCACATGGGTATGTGATCTCAGTTGCAGTCCTGTGGTGTGGCCTGCCGTGGAGCTGCTGAGATGTCATATGATGTCCTCTCCTCTTCCCGTCCCCCAAGGTTACTGGCCTTGAGATGCTTGGCTGCTCTTAAGCAGTGAGTCTGAGTCCTCTTACCCATGAGGCCCTTCTCCCATTTCTCTGAGGCAATCACTCATCATCCTCTCTCCTGTTAGTTGAATTCCTCAACGCACGCCACTCACAGCCAGCTTTTACCAATACCCTAGCATCTGGTTCTTTGTGTATTCTTGAGCGTGGGCAGCTCATTAGTCAGAGCTTCTAAAGCTCATTATCATACATGGGGAAGCTCAGCATATACCATTTAATTGGATGCAAAGTTATTTTGTTTGTTTTTAATTTTTATTAAAAACTTTTTATTTTATATTGGGGTATAGTTGATTAACAATGTTGTGTTAGTTTCAGGTATAGAGCAAAGTGATTCAGTTATACATATGAATGTATCTATTCTTTTTCAAATTCTGTTCCCATTTAGATTATAGAGTTTTGAGCAGAGTCCCCTGTGCTATACAGTAAGTCCTTGTTGGGTATCTATTTTAAATATAGTAGTGTGTATATGTCAATCCCAAACGTGATGTGTTATCATTCTCCTTGCCCTGCACTGTGTAGACCAAATAGTCAGGCTCACCCAGACCAGATTAACTAAAGCGATGTTAAAGGAAAAGTGTAGGCGTATATGTGTATGATTTTATTTTATATATGTCTTCTAACATGTATTCTCATTATATTATATATGATATCTATATTATATGTTACATCTTAACTTCATTTGTGTATATAAAACCTATATTAAAATAACCTAAACATACAATGCTTCTAATTATTCACATTTGTGCAAACTATTTAAGTCAAAATTCAACCTACGTTGAAAAATAAACAGAACTTTCTATTGTGACACCTTCTGTTCTAGATTTAAACTACTTTCAATTACTAGTTAATTTTGATTTTTTTTTGTACTGAGTAAAAATAAGTAGAAAAACCTTCGCGGGCCTTTTCATAGTCTTAGAAGCCTTGTCCTCCATTCAACTACCTCTCAGGATTGGCACTTTGCTTGTTCATTTGATGCTTCTGATCTTCAGAATGTCCTGCTCTAAAAACTTATTAAAGGCCACCTCATTGGATTATGGGATCAAAATAATTCATTTCTTTGTGTACTCTATTTATTTCTAGGTAGCTTATTATCTGGGCCTGCACTTTGCCAGTCTGACCTCATCAACTTAAAAATTGATGTTCCAGCTATAAACCTTTCTGCACACTGTAATTTCCTTCTAGTTAATTAAAAAATGGTTTTGCTAGACTTTTATAGCAGGCTGAAATTTCACAGACTACAGAAATTGCAGAGGTGTGCAAAAGCAAAAAAAAACCCCTACAGAAACCAAAAAGAACAAAAAGGAAAAAAAAAACACGCTTTCTCTTTGTATTCCTATGACTCAGTATAATCTCATTTTTATGCCAGCATTTGACCTTGTAAAACAAACAACATTACACAATCAGGGTAAATTCAGTTGAATTGGGTTTTCCTCCTCTTCCTAGGCTCTGTGTAAATTTAGGGAGGTCTTTCTAACTCCATGGGACCAGTGGGTGGGGGCATCTGGTTTGGTTGTTGTCATTTATTGACCCTGGTATTGCTGAGATAGTTAAGGTTTCCTCTGGCCTCAGGCATCCATTGTCATGGGTCACTTTGCATCTTTCTTGTTTCAGCTGTAAGGCCTCTTTAGGCGCACTGGAAATTCCAGGTACTTCCCCATTCTTCTTTGGCAACCCATTGGGTGGATGTCAAGACCTTGGCTGGCACCCTGGGAAGTGAGGCGCAAGCTGTCCGCTTGTGCAAATGCATTGAGAGTCTTGCTCCCCCAACCCCTTCCCTGGCCCCCTGTGCTCGGTTCAGTGGACGCACTGTGGGTTCTTGTATACACGTACATCCCTTTAACTTGTCCACACTGTACACTTAATGCTTCTAGTCTTGCACATCTCTGGCTGCAGATACTCAAAAATCATATTTGTCACACTGGAAACCCTCTGTTTCAACTATTTCCTCCCTTGTAAGTTTCGAATTTCTATTTTGAAACTCAGAAGCTGAGAAACGAATGTTTTACTTCCTCGGCATTTCTGCTTGTGAAAACCTTCATACCAATGCAGTGGATACTCTGGCTGCTGCTATGATGAGGGGGGAGGTGGAGTCACAGGAAGGAAATACCAGAAGTTTAAATTAATTTTTCTGTATATTACTGTGCTGTGCATATTGGTACTTCATATTTATTCATTCAGCACACACAGCTCACCTACAATGTCCCAGGCCTATAGTAATATCCAGATCCTGTGGACACCTGGGTTTCTCTTAATTTTTCTTATTTCTACCAGGAAACCTTCCCAATCGCTCCTGCTTTGCTGAAGTCCCTCTGCTATGGGCCACCAGAGTACCTGGCATATCCACTTTTCTAAATGACACAACAGTGAGAGGCCCGCGTACCGAAAAAAAAAAAAAAAAAGTTTCATTGCCGCTTTTACATTTGCCTTGTAGAACTTGTCACGATTTTTAGTTAATTTACAATTACCTACTTACTTCCATGATTATTTGTTCCATGTCTGTCTTTACCACTAGTCAATAAGGCCCACAGGGGTAACAACCCTATCTTTCTGTTCACTTTGTGTCCCCAGAACCCAATCCAATGCCTCAAACATATACAGGTATATTTGTTGAAGGAAAGAATTTCAAACTATGGGTCAGTGCCAGTTTTGACACTTGCCCGCTGAGAAATCTCACAAAGCTGACATTTGTTATTTGTTTTGGCTGACAGTGGCTGAAACCCTTTCCGGGTCTGAAATTTCCATGTGGAGAAATTGTCAACATTTTATGTCTTGCTGGGGAGCAGCAGGGGGGAAACAATGTTTCTGTGCAAAGATGGCTTCTTGACTTAAAAGATATGCAAAGACAAGTTATTGATTTTCCAAGATTCCCTTGTGGCTAGCTAGAGTGCAGCTATGACCCAAGGCTCCAGCTATGGTAGCCTGTCTCAGAAACTAGTGACACCTGGTGAAGGGCAGGGAGATTGCTCGCAAGGACACGGCTACAGCAGCAGGAGTTTGTGTATCAGAACCAGTTCAGGTCATAGTTTTGGGTATCATTTCTGTCTGCTTGGCCCCAATTCTCAGTTGAGCATTCCCAGTGATGCTCTGTCCTAACCAGTGCATTCCTTTTCTGTCTCACTCAGCTAAAGTCCATTTGTGTTGCTTACAACTCAAAACACAGATGCATAGAGGGACATGACCTAATTTGCAGCCTCTCCTTCCAATCACAGCTCTCGCTTGTTTATGGAGTAGTGGTATTTTAAGATTTGAGAAAATTGCAACTGGGAAGTACAGAATTCTCCTCTTTCTTCCACTCCTTTTAAAAAAGTTTTTTTAATTTATTTTTTTTGGCTGCGTTGGGTCTTCGTTGCGGTGCGCGGGCTTCTCATTGCGGTGGCTTCTCTCGTTGTGGAGCACGGGCTCTAGGTGCGTGGGCTTCAGTAGTTGTGGCACTCGGGCTCAGTAGTTGCGGCTTGTGGACTCTAAAGTGCAGGCTCAGTGGTTGTGGCGCACGGGCTTAGTTGCTCCTTGGCATATGGGATCTTCCCCGACCAGGGCTCACACCTGTGTCCCCTGCATTGGCAGGCAGGTTCTTAACCACTGCTCCACCAGGGAGGTCCTTACTCCTTTTTAAAAAAAATATAAATTAATATTTCCTAGTTGGATCACAAAGCTCTCAGGAATTTTTTTCATCAGTGTATGAAGGTGGGTCTGAGACAGTTGGCCTTCGTTGTCATTCTGCTGATAAAATAGAAGGAAGGAGGAAACTCAAACTAGATGTGTTTGGAGTTGTAGCATTACTTAATTTCTTAAAGGTGGTGTGAAAGCGAAATATCGCTACCCCTGTTTCTATACAGATGAGGAAACAGAGGGCCGAGGAAGGTAGGTCAGTTGTCCGGCTCCCCACCTTCCTCCTTGTCATTGGTAGCACCACACAATGACAGGCTGCCCACACGTGGAGGGTCGTGGTCTTACAATTGGCATTTATCATTGCATTGCCATCCTTCATTACCGTTTTCCCCTCTAGTTGGGAACAAATCCATATACTTGCTGGCTAGAGCCAAGAGAGAAAACCAAATATGATCCTGCCTTTGTTCCTGCCAACTGTACGCTCTCTGTAGGCAGGCGGGACCCTCTGCTGCCCTGTCTCTCAATGCACAGATGTGGTGATCTCTCTCCTTGTGACCTTATCTCATCCCTGAAATATCTTTGTCCTCAGTAGTCTAGCTGGTTCTGGAGTGTGATTCAGCCTTGTCATTGGTGGGGAATTTGCTCCATCTCTTTGGCTCTGATTTTAAGCCTTCACTTCCACATCCAGTCCTCTCCTCATCTATTTCATTATCCAAGGTAGCAGGCAGCTTCAAATGTTGGCTGAAGTCTTACCTATATCTGGGCAAAGGAGCCTGGTGGAAGGAATTGAAGGGGCAGATCTTAGAGAGAGATTCTGTCTCCCTTCCCGTGGTCAGTGGAACTGAACCAAGATTGGAATCCAAACCTGAATATCTCCATGTCAGACTTCCCCACTATTCCACGCTGCCTCCACACACACATGAGATAGGACTTCCCTTTTTGGAAAACTTCTCTGCTGTAATGGTTCAGATGTATTGGGCCCAGAGGCAGTGCCTTAGAGAACTTCTTCATCCCTATTCTATTCTTGCTTTAATTGGTTAATTCACTGGGATTAATCCATTGTGGGCAGTATTGCTTACGCGACACTCGATGCCAGCTTGAACCGTGTAGCTGGAACATACCAGTATTTCCTGGCCCTCTGCAGCAAGATATTTTAAAAATCAACAGGGTTGCAGATGTGTGATTCTTTTGTAGAAGCTAAACACGTATTCTGTGAATTTCCTCCCACAAAAACTGCCTAGTTTAAGAATTTGAAGTTTTACTCCTTTTCCAGTGAACCAAAAGGCAGTGATAAAAATGAAGCAATTAAAAAAATAAACAACTTAGAAGAAATCGATGGGTACAGGTGCCTGTATTAGAATTGGTTTTAAGGATGTCTGGGAGAGAAAGTTTGGAAAATAGAAATGAGGACACACTTAGAAATATGGAAAGAGAAAGACAGAGTGATGGGAAGGCTAAACGTGCTCCCACTTGAGTAGAAAGTTCTGGGAAAACTGAATGTCACACGAAAGTTTTGCAAAGTTTTGTAGTCTCCCTTAAGAATAGCTTTAATATTTCAAAGTTTAATATTTTGTGGAGTTTATTTAACACGAGAAGCTTGTAGAAAATGACTGTGCCTCATATTCACTTTGTATTCACTTCAAAAACATACGTAACATTACGCAGTACTTTGAGATCTAAGCTTTTATCCCTCTTTCTGCTTTAAACTTGATTTCTAGTCATTCAATTTGAAGTATTTAGCTTTATTCTAATCTCAGAAAGACCACTCGGATTCCTTTGCTATGTATTTAAAAACCTTGGTGTATTTTAATTCTCTTCTGTCCTTTTAGAAAGAATAACAAAATGCAAATGTTTTCAGTCCTTACTGTTCCCATTATACACTCCCATAAAAAGAGAAAATATGTAAAACACAGAAAATATTATGGACCAAGTGCTAATCTATTTTTTGTTAATGACTTTGGCAGAAACACAGAAAACAGCTTTTGAGATACTGTGAAATCATCTTATGACTCACCAAAGGGGAAAGGATGGAGCTATGTTAAGTTCCCAGACATCTGCTAGAGCAAACTTTATTTATATCGTTATTGTTTATTTGAGGATTTAGAAAAAAAAAAACAAAAACAAACGACCCTGACTGTGAGCTTTGAGGCATCCACTCCATTTACAAACAAAAGTCACACAGACCAAACCACATGCTGTTTCTCCTGGGTAAGCTTCTGCAGAAAGATGGAAAGGCAAGTAAGCAGGAGAGCTGCATGTGTGCGTCAGGCCTTCTCTATAACTGCTGAGCACGGGTGAGAATTTTAGCTCAGGACCCTAACTCGGGACTTCAGGACATGCAGGAGATCTGGGCTCACTTGATTCACCTCTTTGGGATTTAGATTCTCTATTTGCAAAATGGAGCAAAATGGTTACTGTTGAGGTTTTTCTCTGCTAAAGTTAATATTTAAAGATGATCCTTGAACTTGTTGGGTAGAACTTTAGAATCTGAGACTTTCAGATAGATTTCTCATGCTTCCTTCTTGACACAGCCCACACACATGGGGTTCCCAGGGCAAGCACGCCCTACTGACAGGCTGTTCCACAGATCAAGTAGACTGAGGGGTACGGACCATTTCCTGCATGCAATAGCTCTGCTCCCACAAAAGCATATTGAAATGCACATGCACACAAATGACTTGATTATGGGAAAAACTCTTCCAATTGAATTTCAGAAACAATAAAGTATGTGCAAATATTGTTGCTTTAACTACTATTAATAAAATATCTGATGTCTCATTCCTCATCCTTGACCCTCCAGCTTGATGTTGCTGACCTGGGTGCTGGGAGCTGTTATTTTACATTTTACTTCTTAAGTTAGGGGATGGGGGCTGTGAAAGGAAGTGGTTCCTGGCCTCAGATAGCGCCAGCCTCTCCCCGTCCCAGGCCTTTAGGTAACTCAAAAGGAAGGCTGACTTTTCCTAAAACTGCCTTATAAAATCCCAAGGTGGGTCTGATTATGATTGTTCTAGTCACGTGTCCATCCCTGCTCCTAGGATTGTAGCCAGGGGCATGCAGTCCTCTGGTCAGAATTGGCTCCTGTGATTCCTGAGATGCCAACTCCATAAAAGAGTATACAGGGCAGAAGGATTGCTGGCAATGCTAAGGCCGAAGGTATACTGGGAAGAGGAAAATAAATACAAACAGACAACACCAGATCTTCATCACACAGTGGGTAAATGTGAATACAGTTTCATTATTTATCTTACTGAAAGAATAATCTAGTAGATAATGGTATTAAGGATGTTTTGAAGTTAGTTCACGCTCTCTCAACCAGGGCTTAAAAGAGCTCGCATTACCGAAAGCTTGGACTTCCTTTGCAAATCTCAGTACTCTAATTAAGACCCCTCTTGTCTCCTGTTCATACAGTCGCCTAAACAAACCTGCTCAGAATGGAAAGTCTAGGTGCGCCGGCCTTGGGTCTACTTTGTTCATTCTTTTATCCTCAACACAAACACGTAGGAGATGCTCAATCATGCTTGCTGGTTGAATGAATAAACAACGACTTTTCTGCCTCCGATTTTTCCCAGCTGCATTTTATTTTACAGGTTAATCTTCCTAAACGTGGCTCTCATATGTCTCCTGCTCAAAATCCTGCTCGTGCATTCAGGCGTATGGAATTAATGGCAAGCTCAGTAATATGTTATACAGAACCCTGAATACGTGGATGTTATCTTTCTTTCCAGGCTCCCTTGGTTGCTTTCTCATACTCAAAGTGAATTGCTTACTAGTTCCTATACAAACCTCACACATACCTGTCTTTACCTTTGCTTGTGCTGGTCTCACTTGCCTTTATTTCCATTTGCCAGTGTGTAGGTTATAGGCCACATTCCTCATGAGACTGTTCTGACTTTGCTCCACAGCATGGAATTTTGTCTTCCTCGGAGCTGGCACTTAAACCATATTCAGCTTTGTCACGTAGTTGTTTGTGCTCTAGAGGGATACAACCCAGGCACGAAGGTGTGCGGGTGTCTCCAGAGCACTTACACAGTGTCTCACGCAAAGCACTTGCTAAAAAAAGATTTGTTGAATTCAAGTGGGATAATCTACAGGGTCAGACTACATTATTTTTTTTAAAATAAATTTATTTATTTATTTTTGGCTGCGTTGGGTCTTTGTTGCTGCGCGCGGGCTTTCTCTAGTTGTGGCGAGCGGGGGCTACTCTTCGTTGCGGTGTGCGGGCTTCTCACTGCAGTGGCTTCTCTTGTTGCGGAGCACGGACTCTAGGCGCGCAGGCTCAATGGTTGTGGCACGCGGGCTCAGTGGTTGTGGCACGCGGGCTCAGTAGTTGTGGTGCGCAGGTTTAGTTGCTCCGCGGCTTGTGGGATCTTCCCGGACCAGGGCTCAAACCCGTGTCCCCTGCCTTGGCAGGCAGATTCTTAACCACTGTGCCACCAGGGAAGTCCCAGACTACATTCTTAAAGAGACTGCATGGCAGATGGTGAGAAACTAGTCAGGGTGCTTTAAACCCTATCTCTAACTATTCTTTGGTCTGAAAGTTAGGAGGCTTCTAAAGGTAAATATAATTTGGTGAGAGAGAAAAGCACTTTCTGGAAAAGTCTCGTTTTATACGACTGTGTCACTTTGGTTCAAGCTTGATGACCCTCTTTGGCTTTTGTAGCTGGTGAATTTCCACCATCTGAGCCTCAAACTTGAGAAAAACTTGAGCCAAAGGAAATTACATTTCATAGAAATCTCTGAAGCAGCTTCCTATTAGAATTTCAAACAAAGGCAGAGTTTCTAAGTTTCCTGAGACAAATGAGGGTGATTTAAAATTTCATCAAGGTGTACATATTCTCCATGTAGTTTTTAAGTGAATGTGGGTTGAGAAGTCTGGAAATTTCAGGCTCACAGATGTCCTTTTAGCATGATTTTCCCGCTCCATGTAGGCACAATCTGACACCTTTTATAGGGTTAAACTTCGGGTCTTTGGGTACATTCAAATTCTGGAGTGGAGAATGGACAAGATGCGGTGAATGGGATAAGAATTGTCATAACTTTTTCTGGCTGAACGTCTCAGAGATCCATATGAAATGATTCCTACTGGCAAGATAAATGAAAACATGATAGACAGACTTTCTTGCGTGTTAAGTAGGCTGCCTGCTCCTCCCCCCACACCCATGGTTTCCACCAAGTGCCTCGATTTTGTTCTCTGTCGCTTTCCCTTACCAGGTAGCGATGTTGATTTGTGCTGGCTTCCTGATCGCCTGGATTCCTTACGCAGTGGTCTCCGTGTGGTCAGCTTTCGGAAGGCCAGACTCCATCCCCATACAGCTCTCTGTGGTGCCAACCCTCCTGGCAAAATCGGCAGCTGTGTACAACCCCATCATTTACCAGGTCATCGATTACAAATTTGCCTGTTGCCAAACTGGTGGTTTGAAAGCCACCAAGAAGAAATCTTTGGAAGACTTCAGGTAAAATTTCTGAAGCTGCAAATGAATGATACCCTCTTTGTTTCAAAATCCAGTGGGGTTCAAGCCACTGGGAATGCTGCCTTCCTAGGGTTAGAGCTCACCACTTAGGATTAGTGCTAGGAGGACTTTACTTTCTGTTCACCAGAATTCCTGTAATCAAGTAATCAGATATAAGGGAGTTGGACAACAGGAGTAGAGGGTGGGAAGAGTGATTCTGCTTTTTATTGTAGAGCAGCCGAGACACGGAGCCATGCCCATTTGAGCACCCACCCTGTATCGCTCTTCCTTATGTGGAACCAAATCCACTTCACTCCAAGAGTTGAGTTACTGTGCCACATGGCATTGATCCAAAATCAAGTTTTCACAACAGAAAAGATTCTCTTGTTTGGGACATTTCTACCATTAGCTGAGATATAGGATTTGGTCAGGCAAAGGAAGGGGAGAAGGGGAGATGACGTTTTTACTCTCTGCCAGTTTCTTTATTTTCACAGCAAGACCCAGATTATCCCTTCTCTTTGTCAGATGAGGAAATGGAGATTCAAGCAAGGTGAAGGTCTGTTGGGTTTCAAAACTCAAGCACGTTGACCCGTAACTATATCTACTTGCTTTAAACTGATATTCATTCAAGTTCAAGCACATTCTAAAAGATCTGCATTTTTAATGTTAGCACTTATTAACATTTTATGCTAGGACTACTGTGTTGTTTTTAATTATCCCATTTTCTGAAAAGATCCCTGTCGTAGGATAATAAAAAATTAAACAGAATAAAAAGATCTACATTTTTAGACTTCCTTCCCCCACATTTTGTGATTTTGATGTCCTGTTTTACACCTTCTGCTACACAATGAACAAGTGAGTTTGGGGACCCAGCGCCATTTTTCCTAAAGACCCGAAAGGCTCCGGGCGAGTCAACAGTGGAGGGTGATTGGTCGTGTTCTGTATCCACTCAGGGACCGTCTTAGTAGAATGTGGAACAAGCACCAAATTCCTGGTCTGAGGTGAGGGGTATTGAACAGCCCCTTAATTCTTACTCACTTGAAGTCTAGATATTTTTTCAATGCTATTTTCCTTGAGTAAGTAGGGAACAGAGGAAAAAGTAGAACTAACCGTGAGAAGATGTGGGGGTTTTTTAAAAACATCTTTATCGGAGTATAATTGCTTTACAATGGTGTGTTAGTTTCTGCTTTACAACAAAGTGAATCAGTTATATGTATACATATATCCCCATATCTCTTCCCTCTTGCGTCACCCTCCCTCCCACCCTCCCTATCCCACCCCTCTAGGTGGTCACAAAGCACCGAGCTGATCTCCCTGTGCTATGCAGCTGCTTCCCACTAGCTATCTATTTTACATTTGGTAGTGTATATAAATCCATGCCACTCCGAAGTGAGAGAAGATGTGGGTTTTGACCTTGTTCTTTCACCGTGCTTGGGCAAGTGACAAATCTTTTGACCCTGAGTTTCCTCAGCATGTTGGTACAGCAGCAAAAAAAAAAGATAAAACAGGCACAAAACAAAAGGTAGCGCTATCGCTGTTGCTGTGGTCCAGGGGAAGAAACACACAACTTGGAGGTAGGAGACCAGAGTTTAAGGTCGATTTTGCTATTTACAGCAGCTCTATATCTTTGGGAAAATGAACCACTCAGCGCCTAGGATTGGGATGAGGTGAGGGCAAAGCCCATCTTCCAAGTTGTAATAATTACACAAAATGTCCAGGTGAAAAGGGCTAGGTGACAACTGTTAGTGTTCTTTTTCCACATCGTTTGTGGTTATTACCATCTCTGTTGAATTGCCTAGTTAAATTCAAATGCTAAAATGCATCTATTTTGGACATAATAACACTTTGCCCTTATCAGCTATTAATACTCTATTATGAATGCAGGTAGGGAGAACACTTGTAACGGAACAGCTGCGGGAGAAAATGGTGAGGTGCGCTTTTTCATCTGAAGGAGATGGGAATTTGACAGGGATGACTGAAGGCAAATTTCACTCACCTCATAATTTTGCTTCAGACTGACTCTGTGTTCTGTGTATTTGCTCACAAGTGTGAGTAGCACATCAATATTCAACACTCCACAATAAAAAGAGAAAAAAAAATAGGTGGAAGAAAATGACTTAGGGCCACAAAGCTTTGGAAAACTCAGCCAGGCAAGGGATAATTCGGTTCACCTGCTCCAATTAGCCATTTATATGGAATAGAGCACTTTCTTTGCCTAAGGAAAGCAAGGGCTGCTTCCTTACTCCAGAGTTTCAGCTTTGGGTGGAAAAAGCAGGCAGTGGTGATGAAGCAGGGTGGAGGCCTTGGATTCTAGAGGTTAAAGCATCTCCAGGGAAGAAATGTTGAAAAGGTGTGATGAGTTGCAGATTCTAGAAGGATCTATTTTGGGGGAGAGCCAGAAGGCTGAGCAGTGGCCACCAGAGTTTTCTTTTTAGCTTTCCAAAGAAGACAGACAAACAAGAAGGACCGTATTTATCTTTGTTGCTATCAAAAAGCTAAGAAAATCGGTAATGTGGAGGTCCATAGAGTGAGGTGTAGTCATAGGAAGCCAGTCCAGAGTGGTTTATGTACTACCAGAACAATTCAGTTGAATTAAACTGGATTCATTTTATCCTCGGTCTTTCATTTTCTGAGCTCTGAAATGCATTACTCATAATGGGAGACTCTCTTGGGAAATAGTTTGAATTCAAATAAAAAAGCTAATGTGTTGAATATGAGATCTTTGAAATAAATTTTGAGTAATTTTAACGGTTCATTAAAAGTTAACTCATTTTTCCCCCCTTGAATTGATTCCCCTGAGATTTTGGTAGAAGCTGATGAACTGAAGGAAAAAAATGTGGCCAAGAGCCCTTTTTGAAGTTTTATTATTCACTACGCTCTAGTATCCAGAAGTAGTCTCCCCTATTTTGTAAACAGTGTTTCTGCACCCTGGCTGTGTATTAGGGACACGCAGGGAAACTTGAAAAAATACTGCTCTCTGGACCCCATCTGCAGAAATTTGGATTGAATTGGTCTGGATTAGGCCTGAGCATCAGTTGTTTGGTTGGCTATCTCTCCCAGATGATTCACATACACAGCCATGGTTGAAAGCCAGTGAACCAGAGTCTGGGAAAGGAAGACATTGACATTGCAGCACGTGGAGTCATAGGCCTTTTACCCCACCTACCTAGAGACCAATGAGGCCACCCGTCACCAGTGACAGGTGACCCAGACTTCAGATGCAAGGCCAATCTTAGGTGGAATAGAAATGTTCAGAAGAGCTGGTGGTGCATAGTGGAGGCCTGAGGCATTCCAGAGTCCTAGTATTTTAGTAAAGATGAAGAACAAAGCCCCAGACTCTGGCATCGCTTGTAATCAAGCCTCCTCTGACCACGTTAGTTGGATGAGTCACAGGGCCCAACTGAGTGGTAGGTTGGTTGGTGTGCAGAGAATTTTGTCCTAGAGGACAGGAAACTCACTAGGGCACGGGAAGTGCGCGCTAAACCGGTGGCTTGTTTTTGGAAAGCTCTGCCCAAGGAATTTCTTGACTTTGAATATTCCAAATTGAATTATTATTTTCCATCTCTTTCTAATTCAAGTTTTGTGCATATAATCTTCATGGCACTCACGTTTGACATGCTATACATATATATCTTTGTAAATATCTCTGTGTGTGTATGTACATATATAGTGTATTATATATATATTAAATTGCATTTTTCTTCTCCTGTATCCAGGCTGCACGCCGTAGCCACAGTCAGGAAGTCTTCTGCTGTGCTGGAAATCCATCAAGAGGTATGAAGTTGGACACGGCATTACTCATGGACACAATTGTTCACTTATTTGCTTCTTCACTGCTGTAAACGTTTGATTGTGACCACACTTTTATCCTGATATTATATTTTTATATTTTGTACCCTCTCCCTCTTTTTCTTTAGGCCAAGATTTGCTAGGAAATTCCAGTGGCCAGATGGAAACTAGATGATAGGTTACTACTTCAAGGAATATTACTAGAATGAGCCTCCCTGGAATTTTTTTAAATTGTTATTTTAAAACCTATTGTCATGGTACATAGTGTGAAGTCTGAGGTATTAAGAAATGTTTAAAAGTTTTATTTATTCGGGCATATTTAATCTCATTACATCATCATTATTATTTCTTAATGTAGGGCCAGGGAGGCCGTTTCTGGGGCTCATTTAGGTGGGTGATCATGGGGACAGGGTGTTGGACCACAGGCTCTTTGGGAGATGCTCCTGATTCATGCAGCCTCTCTTCTCATGCAGACAGAGGGTCACACTCTAATGGTAGTGATGCCACAAAGTAGTCCTCTAGGGAAATCAATTTTGCCTTAAATCCCTAAATGGAAAACTCTCTTGTATCTCAGAATTTGAGGACCAAAATAATTCCCACTGATGATAATTTTACTCATATGGGTTTTTTCATTAAGTTCTACCTACTACTATAGTGGATGTGACCGGGCATTACTAGCTATAATTATTTAAGAAACGAACTTAGTGAACATAGCTATGTATAAGTGCTGATTCTTTTATTCATTTGTTCTTTGTTAACTTTGTTCTTTCTTTTGTTCCTTCTTTTTTTCCAACAAATACCTTGTGAGGTCTGCAGTTAAAGAGATGCAGATGCCTGCCTTTTAAGAGCTAGTGAAGGCAGCAGGCATGTAAATACTAGGTCTAAATTGGCCTTCAACTCAACGTCTATTTTCTCTCCTAATTCAGCACGCAAGGCCATCTCTACTACACATCTTTATTTAAGGCCAAGCACATGTCACCCACCCCTGCTCCCACCTACCTCCTCCTTCTGCTAGGAACGGAGGGGCTGTTGGTACTCTCTCCACCCCTCCCCACTTCTTTCACTCAAGGATGGATAGAGAATGGACCCTCCTCCAGGGTTCAGCCTTCAGTATAGGACACCTGCAGTTTCTTGGTCTTTCCGTTTTCTCCAGAGTTGGGGTGGGGGGCCAGGAATGGCTTGGGGTGTGTCAGTGGTTTAAGAAAAATACTAAATTGGGCTTCCCTGGTGGCGCAGTGGTTGAGAATCCGCCTGCCGATGCGGGGGACATGGGTTCGTGCCCCGGTCCGGGAGGATCCCACGTGCTGCGGAGCGGCTGGGCCCGTGAGCCACGGCCGCTGCGCCTGCGCGTCCGGAGCCTGTGCTCCGCAACGGGAGAGGCCACAACAGTGAGAGGCCCGCGTACCGCAAAAAAAAAAAAAAAAGAAAAATACTAAATAGATGTGTGTATAAAACACACTCTATGATGAAAGCAAAAGGAGTGACAACTCTACTTGAGGCTTGGGACCGCTTGAGAAAAGAAGCAGGATTGTCCTGAAAATAGAGAGGCCAGGGACTTCTAGGCAGACAATATAGAGGTGTGAAAAAGGTGGAGAGCGACACAGGTTTAGAGAAGAGAGTCTGTCTGTATCTGCATCCCAGCTCTGGGACCTTCAGAGAGCCTGTAGAATGGGAATAGTAACAGGAATTTGCTCACAGGGTCATCGTGAGGCTTAGAAGAGAAAATATCCATATAATTCACTTAACACTGTGCCTGAAACAGAGCAAGCACCCCTTACATGTTAGCAATTGCTCTAATTACGATTAAGGTGGGTGCTGGTTGTCAGAAGTGGGCCTGGAAGTTGTAGTCAGCAAGGTCTTTGTTGTTTATGCTGTTCTGTAATGCGGAGACCTTGCAGGAATTCAGGCAGGGGAAGGAAGAAATGAACTTTATGATTTTTATTTTTTAATATAAATTTATTTATTTATTTTTATTTAATTTTTTGGCTGCGTTGGGTCTTCCTTGCTGCGCACGGGCTTTCTCTAGTTGCGGCGAGCAGGGGCTACTCCTCGTGTGCGCGGGCTTCTCATTGCAGTGGCTTCTCTTGTTGCGGAGCACGGGCTCCAGGCGCAAGGGCTTCAGTAGTTGTGGCACGCAGGCTCAGTAGTTGTGGCTCACGGGCTCTAGAGCACAGGCTCAGGAGGTGTGGCGCACGGCCTTAGTTGCTCCGCAGCATGTGGGATCTTCCTGGACCAGGGCTGGAACCTGTGTCCCCTGCATTGGCAGGCGGGTTCTTAACCACTGCGCCACCAGGGAAGTCCAAGCTTATGATTTTTAGAAAGACCGGCCTGATGGCCATATGGAGGGTGGATTGTCCTGGGTGGGGATTGGGTTCAAGATTAGAGATTTGGAGACAAGTTAGGCAGCTTTATAAAGAAATTACAACTGTTAATGGGGGCCTGGATTAAGGAATGGTAACAGAAATGAAGATGAGAATATAGGTTTAAAATCTTTTAAGAAGTAGGAAATCTTGGCAATTGATTGCCTGGAGAATGGAGGAGTCAGGATGACCCACAGGCATCTGCTTAGGAAACTGGGAGGATGATGGTTTCTACAGAAGGGAAACATGCATGCGGGAGTGGGATGGAGGGCAGATAATGAACTATATTTGGGATGTGTTGAACACAGTGCCACAATATGGGCCAAGCTATTTAAAATAGATGGTTAAAAATAATCTACATTTCATACCGGTTGATATGGGGATTATAGAGTTTGGGAGTTAGCAGGTAGGAAAAGCATGTTAAGGAAGAAATTGTTGGTCTCAAAAGACTTGAAGAAAATGAAGTGAAGGAGTTTTTGTTTGTTTTGTTTTTGAGGGAATGATTATGGAAATAAATGATGGAGGGAACAAGTAGAAAAGAGCATTCAGATGAGTGTCGGTTTGTCTAGAAGGTAGAATTTCACACTGACGTAGGAAGTCCCTGAAGGTAGACCATACCCTGTCATTTACTAACTGGTTAACTGGAATGTGGTCTTTAACACAGCTTGGAGAAGCAGGAACAAGAAAAGATCAGTAGAGTGATGGGGGTGTGGGGGGAGGGGGGAGGAAGGGTTCAACACTAGGAGCCTTGAGGGAAGTTCCAAAAATTCTCTTCTGCTTCCCATTTGAAAATACGATTTAAAAAGTGATCCTCCATATTGTAATTTTACATTTTTGTGTGTGGTACTCTGGGAGGCTCCAGAAATGTTCCCAGTATCGATAGGGAAGGACAGAGCTGGTCCTTGGGTTGGAATGGAGGAAGAAAAGAATGATTCTTTGAGGGTGAGCTTGTATACACCAGGCTGTAATTGCCCCTCCCCCCAGGGTCTTCCAATGATTTGAAAATGCCCTTTGTAGTCTCCAAACACCTCTACCAATAAGATTTAAGTTTACTTTAGCTTAAAGAAAGACATTACCTTTTGTGTGCTAATGTGGTCCTGTGTAAGACAGACTTTGAAATCTTGAGCAGGCACTATGTCTATTCTCCTCCTGGTTCTGGTGACTGGTCCAGTGCCTGATGTGGGATGGGCACTAGGTAACTGAATGGTTGAACTCAGTCATCAAAAGGGTAGCTATCAGGTTAAGATTTGGAAAAGATTTGGAAGTATGGGCTAGCGTATTAAACCGAGAATGTAAAATCCTAGATCTCTGATTTATTCTTTAAGTTCACTTATTCACTTGCTTCTATGGACCTCCATTTAAATATGACCTGTCTCATTAATGAGTGAATGGATAAATGAATTTGTGAAATGGGAATTAAGGAAAGAAATGCCCTATTAACTTGAAAGTTTGGATTTCAAGAATCAGAGTAAATTCCAAATATATTTTTATTTTTTCCAAGTAGAGTGAGGCAACAGGAGTATATTATGCAGTAACATCCTATTGTTTGACTCTTAGAAATATAGTTGTCTCAAGAATCAAGCATGATGCTTATTTAGAACTGAAGTGGTGACTAAAATTTTTTTCTCATTTAGTCTTCCCTTGAAAAACTCAATACCACTTCTAATGAGCTTTAGAAATATGAACCCCAAATCCACCAATGGGAATGCTTCTCCATTAAGTTAGTGCAAATGAGGGAGGAACAGGAAGAGAGGAGGAGATTGCGAGTAGGATACTGAAGGGGTCACTGATGCCTGCATAACAAAATGTCTTAAAGACTTTCAAAATGTCAGAGGACATTTTATAGAGTGAAGATGTACAAGCAGACCTTGGAGATATTGTGGACTCGGTTCCAGACCACCACAATCAATGGAATATTGCGATAAAGCAGGTCACACGAATTTTCTAATTTCCCTGTGCACATAAAAGTTATGTTTACACTCTGCTGTAATCTAATAAGTGTGCAGTAGCATTGTGTATAATTGTATGTAGGGATCTTCCCAGTTTTATCATCTGATCATGAAATAAATTATATATATATATGTATATATAAAACCCTCACATGTATCACAGGCTCTAGAATAGACAGACAGACATTATATACATTACATGAAACATATTTGAGAGCAAAAGTCATTCAAACTGTATGTGTGTATTATTGTTGGTTTTGTTTTAATTTGGTTTAAACATTGACCAAATCTACATAGGCAAATACTGCATTCTCTCATTCAGCTTTGAATTCAGGAAGCTTTTATTAAAGGGCCTGTAGTCTACACTGTCCTGAATGTTTTGGAAGATGCAGAAAAGGGGAGGATGTGCTTTCAGTTCTTTAAGAATTTGGGGGTTTTGGCAAAGTCTTGACCTCTATCTACATTATAAATGGTTTTAAAAGTAAAAATTTTTAGATGGGGATCTACAGACGCCAGTAGGGTTTACTTTGATGGCATACTGTGAGAAAATGCCAAATGTCAAGACAGATCCTGGAAACGGATTTGCACAGGTGCTTCCGTGCCCCAGATGAGGAGAGAACTACTGGGTTTCTGACAAGTCTTTTAGAGCTGAATTCATTCCTTGCCTGGGGCAACGATCTGCTGTAATCTCTGGATATTTGAACGCTTGGTTTGAGCAAAGGCAAAGTTCACAAATCTGTTTCTTTCCCCAGGTTACAATAAAATTGGGCCAGCTAGGCGGTTTGGGGAAATTATGCATTTTCTCCCAAACAAAGATGAGAGCATCAGAGAGACAGCATCGTTTAGAAGTACTGAGTACGGTTGCTCATTCACCCAGAGCTGATCTCAAACTCAGGTTCTGTCATTTACCAGCTGCATAGGCCTGGGCAAATGACTCTATCACTCAATGTCCTCATTTGTTCTAGCTGTGAAATAGGGACAGTCTTACCTCATTAGGATTTGTTGTGAGTGATTTACGTTTGTAAGGTTCTTAGGACAGTTCTGGTCCACTGAAATTATACCACAGATGAAAGCTGCTATGATCAACACAGCGAGAGTTAGGAATTGCCACCTCGGGAAGATGCTTACCTGTTTAAGCCACATTTGGAGGAGGCAGGTAGTGCATTAGACCAAGAGAGTAGAGGTGAGGTTTGCTCCATTCCAGTGGGAGCCCTTCCGGAAGGAGAAGGGGGCAGGAGTGCCTTGTCTATTTAGTTCTAATGGAAGCATCAAGATGATCAGCCCTTCAAAAATACTTCACTGAGGTGAGAACATTATAATTTCCCACTATGGATCTTTTTGGAAATAGAGGCAGAATCAGAAATTCTCTTTGAGGTTCAAACTAGTTATAAAAATTCTCAAATAGTTACCTGGCCCTCAGGTTACTAGCTGGAGAGTGTATTTAGAGCAGAGAAGATTCCATTTTGAAGGCTTATTTAGGATTTTTAACCTGTTAACGTCTATGTATGATGTGTAGAGTGTGGTCTAAATCCTTGTTGCCTGCAGCATAGCCTTCAGAACAAGAGCTTGGGTATTTTTTCAAAGCTGGCTAGATTCTCCTTCTCACGAAACCAGGGGAAGGGAACATGAGGCTGGTGGGTGAGTCAACACATTCCTCGCCTACAGGGGTGTTTTAGTGGGGATTTACTACTCAAAGCTAACTTGTTTAGAGAGAAGGAAATTTCCCTTGATACCAAGACTTACACTTTTGTAAGTATTTTTTACTTACATCCACTTACACACACACCCAAGTGAACAAAATCTAATTTTGTTAGAGGAAAAGAAAAGCATCTGATCCATTTGAGAAATGAGCCAAATTCGGCAGCAGCCAACATGTGGGATTTATCCACACTGCCCAGAATTATATCTGCAGCTACACATTGTGACATTCCATCCATGTGGGAAGCACAGCCATGGATGAGCCCAAACTGATAAAAAGTTTTAAAGCGTAGGAAGTGAAGAATAATAGCATGAAAGTAGCAAGTCACTCTCAACACTCCGGGAGAGTGGAGAAACTGGCACCCTTCTCTAAATACAGGACCAGACCTGAACCCCGTACAAATACCTCCAAGCTAGGGTTTTGCAGGAACTCACTGCCATTGGGGAATTGGCAGGGCATCCATCCAAAAGATAATCTAATTCTGCAGTTGCGGTTGATTGTGGGTGGGTCAGAAACAAAGCCCTTAGCTCGGGGTGAGGATGAAACCAAGAACTCTTTAAAGATGATACTAGTCCTAAGATAGGGAAGATGCCCAAGATGAGAAAAGACCCTACCCTCTGTTGTCAAATCAAGTCCCGGTGCGCGCTGCTTACAAAATCAATACTCAGAAATGTTGATAGAAAGTAAAGGTGCCTTTATTCAGAATTCCAGCAGTCCGGGGAGGTGGTGGACTCAGCGTCCCCCACCTAGAATGAAGATTCTGTCGCTCCATGAAAACTTTTAAAGGGAAACAGGGGAGCAGTCTCAGTTAATCATTGAGATGGGGGTCAAAGTCCTCGACATGCCCTCCTGTGTGTGTGCAGGCTTGCGTACAGGCTCGTCGACTCCTCGTGATCTGCCTCCAGCTGTTACCTTGTTCACACAGTTTAGTTCCACAGTTTGTTCGGGAGACTACTGAAGGGAAAGCTAGGGAAGAGATCTGGTCATCTGTTAATTACTAATTCTTCATTTCTACTGCTTTGATCTACGGAAAGCACTGACAAGTTAGGCAAGGTGTTGTGTGATTAAAAGATTTGAAAGGTGCGTTTGGGCGGGAGATGAGTAGAGCCTGGGGGGTGCCTGGTTTCAAAGCTCATTACAATACAGCTTTGCTAAAGTGACACGTAAAGAGGCTTCCTGCTGAGGGCGGTTTCCTGCAAAGAGCTGCTTACAACACCGTCTCTTTTGAGCCTTCTGGTATTGTTAGCTGAGGTAGCTGAGCAGCCGCCAGGGAGGAGCCTGCGATGGAGGGTGTGGGCTGGGAGCAGGACAGCGCCGGAAATGAGCGGTCTGGTCAGCCTGGAGCCAGGAGACCGGGCAAGCACTGCTGTGAGAAGCAGCTGGCTCAGAGGCCTTCCTGGTAAGAATCAAGAGCCCACGGACTCTAATGGGTTGAGTGGATAAGGCAGAAATGAGAGGGGAGCGGAGGTGCATGAGACAGTGGATGAACAAGAGAATCTCCTGTCTTGTGCCGGGTTAATGCAGCTGTTGCTCGTCCAGTCCCTGAGGGTGGACACAGCGACTTGGAGGATCTCATACACTGGGGACTCTGTACAGGCAGAGGAGAGCAACGACCTCTTCTAGGCAAACTCTGCAAAAAAATATTTGCTTGCAAAGGTTGATGTGAAAAGGACTCCTTTAAATTCGTTTAAAAATTATTTATTTACATTTAGCTCCTGGAGAAAATACCAGAAGTGGTTCCGTCACTGTGTGCATAACTTAGCAGCAAAACAAACACCCTGACTAGACTATCTAGCTGTTGCCTCACCCCTTGGTCACCCTACATTTCCTAGGTGGTGGCACCAATGCCATGCCCTTACTGGTCATAATTAACTGAATAATTCTGAAGGTTATGTATATAGGCATTGTAAGTATACCTGTGATACTGGAGGGAAGTAAGGGAGCAGTTTATTCCGTATTCGGCAGTGTAGTGCCTTGGTTCGGTTTAGTGTTGTCTTGATTTAACTTAGCACAAGTATGAATTACTACAGTTTATCATTTAATATTAATTGTTTTCAAATGAACAAAATTATCCACATCGGTCAGGCTGCTGCTTTTGTTGTGTCTTTCCCATCATTGTGTCTTATGGGTTATTTCAAATTGTTTTGTATTTGGGGATGGTAGAAATTACAGCGAGAGCTATATTATCCCAGCAAATCTTCTATTGGTTTTATTTCGTATATGAGAAGTGGTGGGAATGATGTTTATCTGTTGTGAGTCTCCTATGGCAGCCTGTTTTGTATTCATTCCAGTTAGTACCAATAGGTGAGATGCGTTCTCATTATAGTGGGAGCTACATGATTAAAGATTGTATAAAAGATCAGAACTTGAGTTACGTGCCCCAAAGTAAATTTCTCCAAGGAAAATAACAACAGCTACAATGTTATTAAGTTTAACACGTGCAAGCGGTGCTCTGGTGCAGAGGTCAGCAAACTATGACCCTTGGCCCTTGGGCCAAATTCCAGCCCACTGACTGTTTTTGTCGATAAAGTTTTATTGGAACAACCCTGCTCATTTGTTTACACATTTTCTATGGCTGCAAGAGAGACTGTCTTGCAGAGCCTAAATTAAGTACTTCCTGGTACATGACAGAAAATGTTTTCTAAAAGCGGTTGTACTGTTTTACACGTCTTAACAACTCTAGTGGATATACTTTGTCCCCTATGGGGAAACTGAGGCACAGAGAATCGATGCAACCTGCTCAAAATCCCACAGCCTGTCAATGGAAGAGCTGGGATTTCCACTCTCTTGCTGCCTTCAGAGCCTGTGCCTCTTCCTGCTGTATTTTTTCTGGGTTTAGCTTTCCTCCTTCCCTCTTGCTTGCTTTAAAATCCCACTCTAGGTATCATAATAATTATACTTCCTTGTTTGATTTATAAGTGGGGTGGAGAATTAAGAACTGTTTTCTAGTCCTTTTAATGGATTCAGGAGGTCCCAGACCAGGTGTATCAGGTCCTAACTCCATTTATATTCCAAGGGAACCAGTTGTCTGGGGGTGTCTTGAGGTGATAGCAGGTGAGGATAAATTCAAGAC